>NC_091284.1:667891301-668491301 GCF_032444005.1 Ranitomeya imitator
TCCTTCGTCAGGGGGTAGCTGAGCTGTAGTACCCCTGTATGGCCACTAAGCAGAGCTGTGCTGTTCTGTCTCATGTCAATCAGCTGATCGGTGGGGCTGCAGGGTGTCCGCTCCCTGTTGACCTGATTTGATGACCTATCCTGGGGATAGGCCATCAATAACGAAGGACTGAACAATCCATGTAAGTCAAGTTTTTCTGTTACTTATTTGTTTTTCCACTTTGGCCACTGAGCTGCACAATTGTCTGATACTTCTTGTTTTAGAAAATAAGATATTGAATACATGAATATTCTATAACCCTGTATGTAACTCCTTTCTCATGTACAGCACCATGGAATTAATGGTGCTATATAAATAATAATAATAATGAATATTAGCAGGTGTCTGGTTTTAATTAGTTAAAAAAAGGTACATTACCTCGTACATATATGCTTGGAGAGATTTTCCGGTTTTGGAAAACTGCTGTCTCCATGTGCAATCTGTTTAAAAAAAAAAAAAGCCATGCCTTATTTACCCTTCTGAGGTCCGGTGCTGAACCTTCGCTGCTGTACCTGGTGTCTGTTGTCTGCAGCGCTGGCATCACGTCACTGAAGCCCGTCAGTGGGCCCACACATGTGCCGTCTACTCAGTCAGAGCCACTAAGCTCAGCGATTGGCTGCAGTGCCATGTACGTGACATCAGTCGCTGAGCTTAGTGGCTTTGAGTAGACGGCACAAGCGTGCACTCCCGTGTCTGTTGGGGAGTGAGTCAGGTTGAGGTCTCTTAGATTCATTTTGGGGTTCCAGCTGTTTTTCCCCCCGATTATTATAAGTCTAATTTATAAATCCCCTTTCATTGAGTAGGTACTGTGTATATGCCCCTGTTGTGACAAGACTTGTGCATTCAGATATTTCAAACTAAATATAATGGCAAAATGTTGTAAGGATCTGTTACACTGTAAAGTTAGTAAGGAGAAGCACCTCTTCTTTGTGATGTTAATGTCCACTTTGTTTTCTAGGTTGTGGCTTGGGTCCCATCTTAAACCTATGTATTGCAGTTAACCCCAGGTATTAACATTTTAAATTATTGCTTTTTCCAAATTAAGATTTCATTAAGTGGGTGATGAGGGTGTGCACCCAATTCTTTTTCGCAAGTGTACATTAGTAAGTAAAATAGGAAGGCTGTTATTATCTGATGGATTTACAGCTGTACAATACAGAAAATCGAGAACAGCCAGCATTACCTATATGGCAGATACCCAGCTGCAAGTATACATTCAGCAGGTGCTGTAAAATAATGGCAGAACTATTCAGTGTGGAGCTGGCATTATATGAATTTGTGATTTGTCCCAAACCTGGCTGGTTTCTGATCTATCTCCAATTTCCAATCCAAACCCTATGCAACAGCAATCTGCATATACTATAGGCCAAAATTCTATTATTGCTACACATGAAGAAAAATGCAGCTCTTGGTTCACATCTTGAGCCCATCGTCCTTGGCCCTCTTTTTTTTTTTTCTTTTCTCCTTCCTGCTGCACAGTCTGACCTAGAGCAAGAACACAAGGAATAGCAATTACAATGCTGAGACATGCAACATTGTAGCTCTCACCAGTTTCAAGAAGTTCAGGGGGTTAACACTGTTTCTATTAAAGGGAACCTGTCACCCCCAAAATCGATGGTGAGCTAAGCCCACCGGCATCAGGGGCTTATCTACAGCATTCTGTAATGCTGTAGATAAGCCCCCGATGTAACCTAAAAGATAAGAAAAAGAGGTTAGATTATACTCAACGCAGGCGGTCCGATCTGATGGGCATCTCGGTCCGGTCCGGGGCCTCCCATCTTCATAGGATGACATCCTTTTCTGGTCTTCACGCTCCGGCGCAGGCGTACTTTGTCTGTCCTGTTGAGGGCAGAGCAAAGTACTGCAGTGCGCAGGCGCCGGGAAAGGTCAGAGAGGCCCAGCACCTGCGCACTGCAGTACTTTGCTCTGCCCCTCAACAGGACAGACAAAGTACGCTGGAGCCGCAGCGTGAAGACAAGAAGAGGACGTCATCTGATGAAGATAGGAGGCGCCGGACCGCAGCAGGTCCGCCCCTGGGTGAGTATAATCTAACCTCTTTTTCTCATCTTTTAGGATACATCAGGGGTTTATCTACAGCATTACAGAATGCTGTAGATAAGCCCCTGATGCTGGTGGGCTTACCTCACCCTCGATTTTGGGGGTGACAGGTTCCCTTTAAGGTCAAGTACATTTCTAAGGTTTTGCAGATGCATGCTGAGATTGTGCCTGACATTACTTTTAAAGTGCTACTGTGCACCCTATTGTCACTCTCGTGTGATCAAACAATCTGGTTTCTCCACAGCATCATTCCTACTGCTTTCTTGGGCACAGCCGTGATCTTCACCTGCTTCACACTAAGTGCCCTGTACTCCAAAAGTCGCAGCTTCCTTTTCCTAGGAGGTAAGTGGTATTCTTCTCTGGACCTCCTCTTTTTTGTGCATAATTAAGTAGATAGCAGTGTTTATTTCCATGCTACAACCGTTACTTATTTCAAGGATGTCTTGACAATATACGAAATACAAAGAGATTCTCTGAGACCCTCTGCGTAGATGTTAACTGTGAGAAAACATAGCTATGAAGATGGTCAGACACCTTAAATAGCTGTAGGATGATCCTTCTACTTTTCCCAACCTGTACCATCAGTCGGGACACCACCATACACAGCATATTAAAATTGTTTTTCTAATCTTGGCAACCTCTTTATCACTCTACTATTGGCTGTAACATAAAATGATGTATATTCTTCTTGTGTTGAATGTCTAGCCTATTCTGTATCAAATTTACATGTCATCATGACTTGCTGACTTTTTCCCCTCAGGAATTCTGATGTCTGGTCTGAGCCTGCTGACCATCTCTTCCTTGTTGAATATCTTCATTGGATCAGTTTTTCTGTTCAAGGTAAGGCCATTGCTGAGAACGATAATATGTCAGTCAGTGTGAAAGTACAATAGGGTGGATATAGGTTATTATTAATGCTGGAAAAATACTCTGTTTATAATACTGAAACTTGCCCGTTTTTTTTTTTTTTTTAAATAAATGGTAGCAATTATATTTTGTACCGTTGCCAACCAGAATCCAAATGCTAATTCTATAAATACATTCCGGTTCTTCATTTCAGATGCACATGTACGTTGGTTTGCTGGTTATGTGCGGATTTGTTCTATTTGACACTCAACTCATTATCGATAAAGCTGAGAAGGGAGATAAAGATTATGTCTGGTAAGACAGGACTCTATTTCCATATCACAGTTCATAGTCATGAGTATTGGGCAAATAGCATTATTGTATAGCTTTAATCAGGTTTGTAGTTTTATTGATTTCATTTAAAAACCTAAAACGCATTTCATATGAGGTTCGGTCATGGACCTGGATGATGGACCAGAGAAGGTCTTACAGAGCAAGGAGCCGAATGGCTCTCTATTTATTTATTTATTTATTTATTTCCTCCACTATGTGCCACTTTTTATCCTCCTCTGTCTCCTGAACTCGCACATCACTCTAAAAATAAAAAGTTTTGACAAAATGGACTGCCCTTTTGAAGTCTATGGAGAGGGAGGGTGAATCAAAGTGAGAAGGGCAAAGAAATGTGTCTTATTTATAGTAAGTGTTTATCTCACTCCACAGCTGAAGTTACAGCTACACTGCTCAGTACTGCAATGTCTTTGATGTTACCGCTTCTGAATATGACTCACAAACTGGAAAGCAGGAATCCCTCATATGTGTGCTCTGGATCAGAGATTTCGTAGCGGCTAATCTCTACCCCTTCGCTTAGAATCTACTGAAAATTAGAGAGCCTGCAGCAGATAAAACTGGTCCAAAATTCAAGTTAAATGAAATGCAGACCATGTAACGTCTTTGTACACACGCGATGATACGTTTTAAAACATGTACTCTACTATTGTAATTGAAACATCATTTTTAAAGAGGAGAAAATAGTAAGCACGTGTTTAACATTGTTTTTCTTTTTTAAAGGCACTGTGTAGACCTGTTTCTTGATTTTATCACCATCTTCAGAAAACTGATGATAATCTTGGCTATGAACGAGAAGGTAAGCACTCTGTAATGGAGTACCCTCAAAGCATTTCTCACTTATTAGCTTATATGTTTATTACCTGCCTATAAAGTGATGGCGTATTCCTAGCATCTAACCCGAGACCCCAACCAGTCTTGTGAATGAGAGGGCTGGTTTAGAGCGGAGTTGTCTTCGCCGTTGTTCCCATGTACAGCGTGGAACCCTGATGTTACTTAATTGGGACTGGCTATATTTCTTGTCAAACTCTGTCGCTAGTGTGCTTCTGTGCTGGGAAAAGCAGTGAAGGGGACACCAGCACTACTCTGCAGGCCCTGAAGTCATTCCACCTCCTATCATAAAGTGAAAACACATATAAATATTCCTTTAAACATTTTTAGGAAGGCAGAACAAAAAAATAATTTTGTTAAAAAATGCAAAAAAAACACAAGTCAAATTCTTTTTGAGCCTTGCAAGTAATCCATTAAATAAATCTTGTGAACAGTTGTGGATGGCTTGTGTAGTAATAATCATTGATTCACTTTTTTTTTTGTAGGATAAGAAGAAGGAAAGAAAATAAACTGAAACCCATCATCTTACTAATGCCATTTTTTTCTTTCCATACTTTTCTTTTTGTCTTTCTTTTTGTTGGCTTTGTGTTCCATGGTGTAATGAAACGCTTAGGATAAACGCCTTTTGTGTATGTTTTTGTATCTTTTTTTTTTTTTCTTTTTGCCAATCCTTTTTAATATTTGCCTGTCTTATGAGATTTCCTTCCATTTTTTTTTTGTTTTTCTTGTGCTTAAAGCTTCATGTCACTTTTATTGCCATGATGCACAAAAATTGGAAAATAACAATGACTATAAGGAATTTTAGATGCATACTCGAGGCACAATATTCCTGAGCAAGTCTCTTTAAAGGAAACATTGGCAAGTTTGTGCTGGAATATGTGCGCCATCTTTAAGTTGCTGTTCCAAATCCCTGTTGTATCTGATATACAGCTTACCATATGGCACACTGAATACTCATGAGTTTTGAGCGAGGTGGGTGTAGGTTTTCCGATTGTGCTCTTAAGATCTTTTGCAATTTCCATGATCAGGCAAATAAGGATTTCCCATCATTACCACAGAAGTGTGCAGGATGTTACAACTTTACTGGAATTGAATGATTTCTTTTGCTGAGAGCAGTCGCTTTGGGACTCTTAGTTTAACCCTTTGCTTTATTAGCTGATCTTAACCACTTGCACTAACAGTCCATAATTTGGAGCTCCCTTGTAAAAGAATGGGACCAGTAAAGGCCCTGTCACTTTGCAGTGTGCGTACCTGGCTGAAAATACAATTGTTCAAACCTGACTTGTAAAAGCTGTATTTACTCTCCTGCTTTCTGCCAAATCCTGTGTCTATTCAACAATTAAGTTGCCATCCCATGAAGGAAGTAGGAAAGATTTAAGCACTGTATAAATATTAGCGCAAAAAGATCTGTACAGTCCCTCCTCCCCTTGACATCATTTATATCGACGCATTGCCAGTTTGCCAGGATCAAGTGTCCGAACGCTGAAGATCTCAAGACACAAAACCCATTTGTGTCCTCGCTTATTATGTAAGAAGACAAATCCAAATGAAACCCCTGCACAAAAAGTATTGATAAGCAGTAATTCCATGTAGTCTTAGATTTCGTAGAAAGGCTTTATGAGTAGTAGATAACTGTTATTGTGGAAGTGTATTGTATAGGTGGAGCCCATCTTCTACTGTCTGGATCTGTAAGCTCGCAGTACTTGCCCAGATCTTTACATTTCATCCAAAATTGACAGAGTTCAGATTTGGCAACTCGTTCTTTTTTATGATGAATTGAAAGCTCTGACCAAGCTTTTTCTCAGGCCTTCTGGTTGGATATCTGCAAATTCCATCTTTGCAGTGGCTGGGATATGGCCAACCTCCCAGAAGTCTCTCCTCACCTTGTTTTCCATCCTTAATTATGATCTTCCATTTGAGAGAACCCTTATTGGGTATTGAGGTATTTGCGACTCTACATACTATAGCGATACAGTACATTCAGTCACTTATTGTATTGTCAGCAAGGTGAGCCACATATAATTGTTTTCTATAACTTTTTTTAAAGACACAACCAGTTAGCAGTTTAAGGTCTGAGACTTTGTGCAGGAGGTTGGATTAAAGTGTTACTTTCCTCTGCTGTCCTTACCCAACCTTTGCCCTCACCCCTGCATGCTTTTAGGGATACGGCAAGCTGCTTTAGAAACCGTGCCAAGAAGTTTGTTGAATAAAGAAGAAAATTCTATGTGAAAATGGATAACATGTTTTCATAATAATTTTATTTTCTAGTGCAGTGATTTGACATTACTCTGACTGTGAACACAGTGGAACTTTTTGATTAATATACAAAACTATGGATTAATTTGTACAAATTCTTAAAAGTACTAAAATAAAAATTACTGAACTCCTCACATGTCTTTTGTTGAGTAAACCTTTTTTTCTTAGCTCATAGCAGTTCAGTTTTCTTGCGTCATGATTGATTCGTGGGGGGGCTGCTCCTCCTTGAGTGACAGGTTCTTGTGAGTAGCTTCATTCTGCTACCTCTTATGGTATGTGCACACGCTGCGGATTTTGCTGCGGATCTGTCGTGGTTTCCCATGCGTTTACAGTATAATGTAAACCTATCGGAAACTAAATCCGCAGTGTACATGCTGCGGAAAAAAACGCGCGGAAACGCAGCGGTTTACATTCCGCAGCATGTCAATTCTTTGTTCAGATTCCGCTGCGGTTTTACACCTGCTAAAATAGAAAACTGCAGGTGTAAACCCGCAGCGGAATCCGCCATAGAAACAGATAAATCCGCAGGAAAAACCGCAGCGGCTTTGCACTGCGGATTTATCAAACCCGCTGCGGAAAAATCCGCAGCTCTCACAGATACGTGTGCACATACCCTTACACATTAAAGGGAACCTGTCACCCCGAAAATCGCAGGTGAGGTAAGCCCACCGGCATCAGGGTCTTATCTGCAGCATTCTGTAATGCTGTAGATAAGCCCCCGATGTTACCTGAAAGAGGAGAAAAAGACGTTATATTATACTCACCCAGGGGAGGTCCCGCTGCTGGTCAGGTCGGATGGGTGTCTCCGGTCCGCTGCGGCGCCTCCCATCTTCATTACAAGATGTCCTCTTCTGATCTTCAGCCACGGCTCCGGCGCAGGCGTACTTTGCTCTGCCCTGTTGAGGGCAGACAAAGTACTGCAGTGCGCAGGCGCCGGGCCTCTGACCTTTCCGGCGCCTGCGCACTGCAGTACTATCCTCTGCCCTAAAGACAGGTGACAGGTTCCCTTTAAAGGTCTGTCAGTTTGTTCTGATTTTACAATGTATTTACATATAAAGATAACGGCATTTAACCCATTACTTGCCAAATTAAAATTTTTACAACTACGGATTTTTCAGAAAAGGGCATCCCAATATTCAATTAAAAATGACAGTGACATGATTTCCTATTTTGAAAACATTCATTTTACAAACACAACACAAAAAATTGGACCTAATTATAAAAATTATAAAATCTTAGTTGCTAGAAGCTAAAGATTAGGCGTCCCAAAAAAAGGACATTAGTAGATAATGGGTTAAACAAGAACACAATGCAGAAAAGTGAGAGGTATGGATAGGACATCTGCTTTGAAAACTTCTGATGCAGGAGGCCTGGTTATTCTGATTTTACAGAACTGATAAGAGCCCTGTCAGGAGCTAAAAGGGAAGGGGGCAGAAGTGAGTAGCTAACTGTTCTATAGAAATCTACAGTCTGGAGAGAGGTGGCTGGGATATTAGAAGTTAATGCCTCACCTGGGATATTTACTGCACACAATGGAAACAAGCTATACACTATGCAAGAACACCTCTCCTTAAAGGAGAATAACAACATATAGAAAAAGCAAGTCAGTTGCATACTTGCTTATTTTTATGCTGCCTAATTTAAGCAATTTAATGACATGAGTATACCCCTTAACTTCTGCCAGTGGCTTTTAAGCAATATGAGGCAGATGTAATTTAACATTTTACACTTATTAAACATATCCAGAAGTTGACCATAAGGCCATTGTGCACCCATTGAGTATTTGGTCAGTTTTTTACCTCAGTATTGTATCCTGGTTTTGGCTTGCACATACCGAGGTAAAAAAAAAAATCACCAAATACTCAACGTGTGTACATGGCCTGTAAGTGTTACTTAACATAGAAAACCCTTTTACCGTTTTAAGCTGTCAACAATGGCACCATGTGGAAGAGAAATGTCTTAAGAAAGAAAATTATTTCTTTATACAAGAAAGGTGAAGACTAGAAGAAGACCGGAAAAGAATGTAGCATTAAGTAATAGAAAAATTTAAACAAGATGGAACTGCAACCATCTTGCATCTATCCCCATCAGGTGGCAGAAGAGACTCCTAATTTCACCACGAGTTTGAAGGACATCATGGGTCGGAAGTGAGGGAGTCCATAAAATCCCTAACTTAAGGGGAACATTCCAGGCGGATGGATCTTCCAGAATCAGATTCATCGGCTGGTCGGAAGGAAATTGAGGGTTCCTCTAACTCATCCCCCTCAGCTTCTTCATCAGAGGAAGACACTGGTCGCTTCTGCCTGCCCCTAGACCACGTGAACAAACTTGTAAAAACGGTCAGGGGAGCAATGGGGATAGTAGAGCCCAGGCCAGAACTGTCCTTGCAGGACGTCATGTTCAAGGGATTGGTTCAAAAGAAACGTATATCCTTTCCCTTGAATGAAAAAATTCAGGGACTGATTCTCCGTGAGCGGAAGAGGCTGGAAAAAAACTCCGGCCCTCAAGCGGAGATACCCCTTTGATGACCCGGCCATTAATACTTGGGATAAAGCCCCTAGGTTAGATGCAGCGGTATCCAAAGCATCAAAGAAATCTTGTCTATCCTTTGAAGACAGAGACCCTGAAAGATCCCCTAGACCGGCAGATATCTTCCTAAAGGAACTTGGGTCCCTTAGACCAGGGGTCCCCAACTCCAGTCCTCAAGGCCCACCAACAGGTCATGTTTTCAGGATTTCCTTTGCATTGCACAGGTGATGCAATTATTACCTGGGCAAGACTAAGGAAATCCTGAAAACATGACATGTTGGTGGGCCTTGAGGACTGGAGTTGGGGACCCCTGCCTTAGACCAGCAGTCTTCTCCTCCTGCGTGGCTAGATCAATGATGGTCTAGTTGGACCAACTCGAGACTCAGCTAAAGGAGGGTGGCGTAACTTGAAACTCATGGGCCCCGATGCGAAAGCTCCAATGGGGCCTCCAAATATTTTAAATCTTAATAGAAAGTCTTTTTATATAGGCCAAAGGGAATTTTAGGGCCCCCTAGGCTCCAGGGCCCGGGTGCGATTGCAACCCATTCACCTGTTGTAGTTACACCTCTGCCGGTAAGTAACTTAAAGCTTTTTGGACTATTAAGAAGCACATAGGTTTTGGAGGAGGAAATAACAAAACAAAATTGAAGCAAAAAATGTTCAATTCTGTACTTATATCCCCTATCCTGGTTGGCATGGCACCCTCATCCCCATCCTGGTATGCATGGCCCCATCTCCATCCTGGTATGAATGGCCCCATCCTGGTATGCATGGGTGCCATCAGAAAAACATGAAAGAAAAACCCATAAACCATTATACTAACCTTCCTGCGCTCCCTCGCAGCATCTTGTTCTGATGCCAGTAGCTGCTTTATGCTTGTAAGCAGCGTATAGCAGGAATGTCATGCGCTGCTTGCAAGCAGAGCAGAGCTGCCCGGAATACTTACTACTCCTAATGCCGGGACTATGTGCATGAAGGGCAGTGAGTATTCATTGCTCTTTAATAGCAAGCACAGTGTGTTAGCCGCAGCCGTTGGCTTCCTGCAGCTGTTGGGCTTTCAAATGTACCACTAAATGGAATTAATAGTCACTGCATTCCACACCACACCATTCGAACACGAACTCCCGGAAGCTGCTGCTAACAGCACGTCTGCGATTAAAGAAAAATGAATATTCACTGCTCTCCACACCCATGGGCGTGGAATGCAGTGAATATTCATTTCTCTTAAGCATTGGGCACAGGAGTTAGCCGCATCAGCTGCCTCCTGTGACCTGCCGCTCTCCCACCTTTCCACCACAGTCAGACAGGTACTGTACATCCGGACTGTAAGTTGCACCCCCTATTTTCCTCCACATTTTTGGAGGGAAAAAAGTCCGTGTTAATAGTCCAAAAAATACAGTACATAAGTGAGGTGATTGGCATTTTAAAGAAGTGTGTTTTTTAGGTCATGCTAAAAACTGTGGGTATTGGGAATCAATCAAATTCTCCTGAGTAGTGCATTCCAGAGAAGTGCATCTTGTACACTGCAGAGGAATGTCATGCATGGGTGTCCTCCACGAAAGAAGTTCCCCTACAATTTGGCAGAGTTCATTATGAAAAATATCAAGACTACTGGGACTCTAGGTTCTGGAGTGTTGAGACCAAGATTAATGTTTTAGAACTATTGTAAAGAAATGTACATTGTGCCTACAGTGAAACAAGGTGGCTGTGTCCTTATGTGGGGCTGCATGAGTGCTGGCATCATGGAGCTACATTTTATTGACTTGTATCATAAATTCAAAAATGTTCTGCTTTGGAATGAAAGAGAAGGTGCTACCATCACTCAGTGCCCTTCAGTAGACGTGCACTTTTCCAACATGACAATGATCCAAAACACAAGCCATTGTAGCATTTCTGAAGAACAGAATGAAAGTCATTCAGTGGCTGAATGTCTCCTGATCTGAACCCAATTGAAACATCTTTAGGGAATTCTGAAGAGAGAAGTTGTCATCACTTGCTATCCAGGCTCCAAAAGAGGTCAGAAGAATGGAAAAAATGTGGCAATGTCGCCAATCTGTTAATTCCATGCCTAAATGACTTGCTGTTCTTAAAAGTCATGGAGGTCATTCAAATTACTAGATGTAGCAGTCTTTGATGTGGGGTGTTCTCTTCTTTGCCTCAACTAATTTGCATTAAACAAGATTTTTTTAATGAAAGTTATATTCTTAATCTTTCATATTATGGGTTAAAAAATGTTCCATAAGGCCTTAAATGGCTTGCAATCAATTCAAAGTCCTATGAACAATTTGATTAATTTGTAAAAATTGTCTACTATAAGCTATATTATAATTAACGTTCCTTTTGTCATATTGTAATTGCTACAAGTTCTTGTTATACTTGTATAATTGATCCTCTCCCCTCCCCTCTCCCTCCCTCTCCTCCTTTCTCCCTCCCTCATCTCCTTTCTCCCTCCCTCACCCCTCTCCTCCCTAACCCCCCACCACCCTCCCCTTCCTCCCGCCCCCCCCCCCCCCCTCTCACAGTCCCTCTCGTCCCTATAATAACAATAAATCTTTGGAAAAAAGGAAAAAATGTTCTATAAAACTCAATCTTGCCAAAATTTTGGAAATTTGGAGAGACCCCAGAGCATAACAGTGAACATTTACCGTACTTAACATAATTTCGAAGAAAAACAAATTTCCTGCCTAAAGCAGAGCTGAATCAGATGCATATCACACTCACACAGTACTTACATACATATATAGAACACACACAGTATGTACATTGCCCACATTTAGGTACCACATAACATACACTGCACAAACATTTTATACCCCCTTAGAGAGACATGTATACAACATATGCATACTTCATACATAGACAATATACAGTCATGGCCGAAAGTATTAACACCCCTGCAATTCTGTCAGATAATACTCAGTTTCTTCCTGAAAATGATTGCAATCACAAATTCTTTGGTATTATCTTCATTTAATTTGTCTTAAATGAAAAAACACAAAAGAGAATGAAGCAAAAAGCAAAGCATTGATCATTTCACAGAAAACTCCAAAAATGGGCCAGACAAAAGTATTGGCACCCTCAGCCTAATACTTGGTTGCACAACCTTTAGCCAAAATAACTGCGACCAACCGCTTCCGGTAACCATCAATGAGTTTCTTACAATGCTCTGCTGGAATTTTAGACCATTCTTCTTTGGCAAACTGCTCCAGGTCCCTGATATTTGAAGGGTGCCTTCTCCAAACTGCCATTTTTAGATCTCTCCACAGGTGTTCTATGGGATTCAGGTCTGGACTCATTGCTGGCCACCTTAGCAGTCTCCAGTGCTTTCTCTCAAACCATTTTCTAGTGCTTTTTGAAGTGTGTTTTGGGTCATTGTCCTGCTGGAAGACCCATGACCTCTGAGGGAGACACCGCTTTCTCACACTGGGCCCTACATTATGCTGCAAAATTTGTTGGTAGTCTTCAGACTTCATAATGCCATGCACACAGTCAAGCAGTCCAGTGCCAGAGGCAGCAAAGCAACCCCAAAACATCAGGGAACCTCCACCATGTTTGACTGTAGGGACCATGTTCTTTTCTTTGAATGCCTCTTTTTCTCCTGTAAACTCTCTGTTAATGCCTTTGCCCTAAAAGCTCTACTTTTGTCTCATCTGACCAGAGAACGTTCTTCCAAAACGTTTTAGGCTTTTTCAGGTAAGTTTTGGCAAACTCCAGCCTGGCTTTTTTATGTCTCGGGGTAAGAAGTGGGGTCTTCCTGGGTCTCCTACCATACAGTCCCTTTTCATTCAGACGCCGACGGATAGTACGGGTTGACACTGTTGTACCCTCGGACTGCAGGGCAGCTTGAACTCGTTTGGATGTTAGTCTAGGTTCTTTATCCAACATCCGCACAATCTTGCACTGAAATCTCTTGTCAATTTTACTTTTCCATTAACATCTAGGGAAGTTAGCCAGAGTGCCATGGGCTTTAACCCCTTACCGGCATCGGACGTACTATACCGTCCGATGCCGGCTCCCCTGCTTTGATGCAGGGCTCCGTGGTGAGCCCGCACCAAAGCCGGGACATGTCAGCTGTTTTGAACAGCTGACATGTGCCCGTAATAGGCGCGGGCAGAATCGCGATCTGCCCGCACCTATTAACTAGTTAAATGCCGCTGTCAAACGCAGACAGCGGCATTTAACTACCGCTTCCGGCCGGGCGGCCGGAAATGACGTCATCGCCGACCCCCGTCACATGATCGGGGGTCGGCGATGCTTGTGAATGGTAACCATAGAGGTCCTTGAGACCTCTATGGTTACTGATTGCCCGTCGATGTGAGCGCCACCCTGTGGTCGGCGCTCACAGCACACGTGCAATTCTGCTACATAGCAGCGATCAGCAGATCGCTGCTATGTAGCAGAGCCGATCGTGCTATGCCTGCTTCTAGCCTCTCATGGAGGCTATGGAAGCATGGCAAAAGTTTAAAAAAAAAGTTTAAAAAAATGTGAAAAAAAAAAAAAAAACCATAAAAGTTTAAATCACCCCCCTTTCGCCCCAATCAAAATAAATCAATAAAAAAAAATATCAAATCTACACATATTTGGCATCGCCGCGCTCAGAATCGCCCGATCTATCAATTAAAAAAAAGTATTAACCTGATCGCTAAACAGCGTAGCGGAAAAAAAATTCGAAACGCCAGAATTACGTTTTTTTGGTCGCCGCGACATTGCATTAAAATGCAATAACGGGCGATCAAAAGAACGTATCTGCACCGAAATGCTATCATTAAAAAAACGTCATCTCGGCACGCAAAAAATAAGCCCTCAACCGACCCCAGATCACGAAAAATGGAGACGCTACGAGTATCGGAAAATGGCGCAATTTTTTTTTTTTTTTTTTTTTTTAGCAAAGTTTGGAATTTTTTTTCACCACTTAGATAAAAAATAACCTAGTCATGTTTGGTGTCTATGAACTCGTAATGACCTGGAGAATCATAATGGCAGGTCAGTTTTAGCATTTAGTGAACCTAGCAAAAAAGCCAAACAAAAAACAAGTGTGGGATTGCACTTTTTTTGCAATTTCACCGCACTTGGAATTTTTTTCCCGTTTTCTAGTACACGACATGCTAAAACCAATGATGTCGTTCAAAAGTACAACTCATCCCGCAAAAAATAAGCCCTCACATGGCCAAATTGACGGAAAAATAAAAAAGTTATGGCTCTGGGAAGGAGGGGAGCGAAAAACGAACACGGAAAAACGAAAAATCCCCCGGTCATGAAGGGGTTAAAGTTCTTGATGACATTGCGCACGGTAGACACAGGAACATTCAGGTCTTTGGAGATGGACTTGTAGCCTTGAGATTGCTCATGCTTCCTCACAATTTGGTTTCTCAAGTCCTCAGACAGTTCTTTGGTCTTCTTTCTTTTCTCCATGCTCAATGTGGTACACACAAGGACACAGGACAGAGGTTGAGTCAACTTTAATCCATGTCAACTGGCTGCAAGTGTGATTTAGTTATTGCCAACACCTGTTAGGTGCCACAGGTAAGTTACAGGTGCTGTTAATTACACAAATTAAGGAAGCATCACATGATTTTTCGAATGGTGCTAATACTTTTGTCCACCCCCTTTTGTATGTTTGGTGTGGAATTATATCAAATTTGGCTTTAGGACAATTCTTTTTGTGTTTTTTCATTTAAGACAAATTAAATGAAGATAATAATACCAAAGAATTTGTGATTGCAATCATTTTCAGGAAGAAACTGAGTATTATCTGACAGAATTGCAGAGGTGTTAATACTTTTGGCCATGACTATATGTATATACACACACTGAATACAGACATACAGTATATTTGCACTGCATGCATACATAGTATATACACAAACTATAGACATACTGTATATAGACCCCCTTGTGGAAGAGCAACATTACTGCAATGACCAGGACTCTGGGGCGCTGCATGAATGTAAGAAATTAATCTTTAAGGATATTTTACAGCAAAAATCCTTATATGTTTTAAAGAGAGTTTCCACCAACTCTTCATAGTTATATGCTCTTGTGTTTCCCAAAAAATGAGTTAGTACTAATGTGAATGCTACCCATGCAGCCTTTTTCTTGTGTTGGCCAAACTTGATATGCAAATGTGGTACAAAATCATATATGGGTCAACAAGTTGCAGGACATTTGTGCTATCAGGCTGAAGTGAATGTCAGATAGGCTAGTCTCTTTTATTGTAGTGTTATTCTCTTGCACAACTATCCCACTCACACAGAAAACAGCAGTACTTTGTGTATCCACCATGGATACCATGTAAGAGGGCAACCATCTTTGTCACCACAGAGATGCCACAAATGTTGGTCGAAGTTCAGGCACCTCAACAGCTATTTCATGTGGTTTCTTTCATGTGGACTGCATAACCAACTGGAATTGAAGGTAGCACATTGCCATTGTGCAGCAAGAAGGCTTTTAGGCTTGTTTTAGATGATCGTTGAAAAGCCTCCATTCCTCTGGATTATCTTCTAGGGACTTCCCTTCAGAGATTCCATTATAATGTTGATGTTGTTGCATGCCACAATATTGCCCTCCATGAAGAAGTATTGGACAAAATCTTTATCAATGCTGTGGAACAAAGAAATCCGAACATCGCCCGTTAAGAGATTCCAATACTGTAGCTTGGAACATGGAAGAGCTCAGCCTTACTCTTGGGCAGATCCAAATCTCTATCAAGATCATTCTGTTCATTCTGTTATAAAATGTGGTTCAGAATAGGTTACTGACAGAAAGTCTGTGTCGTGACAGGAAAATGCTTCATGACACCAAGTTCCCTCTTCTTCCTCACATGACTGAAAATGTTTCCGGTGATTTTGGAACCGGCAGTTCTTCTGTATGTGGCACTGGGCGTATTGCAGATGAAATGTTTGGATACTGTAAGGTCCACTTCTGCCTTGAGACTCCTGTCCTAATGGGGGGCACCATGCAGAAATAGCAATTGATAAATACCACCAAAAAACAAGCAACTACTACATCCTCTTTGCAAGAGACTCACTCTAAAGTGAATAAGCAGATGTACCTGAGAAAACCGAGTGCAAAATAAGTCTCATAAAAAATAGCATTTTTTTCAATATTTTTAAAAGAATAATATGACTGAACAAACCTAAATAATACACAAACAGAGCACTCCTGAAAAAGGTGGTGCCAGCATGCATGTAAATAAACTTAGCAGAGAATTATTTCATAAGTATATTTACAGCAGGGCCTATCAACATTATGGCCTCTAACCAAATACCAATAGTCAAAGGAAAAGGTAAACAATGACTATTACTAAACAATTTTTAGCTAAAAGATAGTTCCAAGTCTAATAGTTACATCAAAGATGGTATCTCTATGTACCGGGGTAGAGTGTACATGTGCTGGCCCACCAGCCCCAACGTACATTTCACCCAAGGCTTCGTCAGGGGTTTTCTGCACTCGGTTTTCTCATGTTGGTCTGCTGAGAAATAGCAATTGGTAGTGTGAATGGTTGGCTTTCTCCAGATCATTGGGACTGCAAAAGGCATAGATTGCCTCTTCCCATGCAACCATTGTATAAGATGTGATGCATATCTATTGCAGCATATACAATACAGACTAAAAGTTTGGATACACCTTCTCATTTAAAGATTTTTCTGTATTTTCATGACTTAAAATTGTACATTCACACTGAAGGCATCAAAGCTATGAATTAACACGTGAAATTATATACTTAACAATGCGGATGACGCTGCCGCTCTACATAACACCACAATAGCTGCAGCTTTGGAATCTGCTGCCCCACTTACACATACCAAAGCTCGCAAAATCAACAGCCCTGGCACACCAGCCTGACCAAAGAACTGAGGCGAGCTTCCAGGGCTGCTGAGCGCAGATGGAAAAGATTCCACTCCAATGAGCACTTCATCGCATTCAAACAGTCCCTCACTACTTTCAAGACCACACTCGCCACAGCTAAACAAACCTACTTCTATTCTCTCATATCCTCCCTGTCTCATAACCCTAAACAGTTATTCAACACCTTCAATTCTCTCCTCCGTCCCCCAGCACCTCCTCCCTCCCCACTCATCTCTGCTGAAGACTTTGCCTCATTTTTCAAGCAGAAGATTGTTAACATCAGAGACAATTTTGGTCAACAACCCCCAGAGCCCTTCCTCCCGACTTCCCAGCCCTCCACCTCCAAAACCAACTTCTCCACCATTACAGAAGATCGACTCTCCACTCTACTCTCAAGATCACATCTCACCACCTGTGCACTTGACCCGATCCTATCCAACTTCATCCCAAACCTCACCACAGTGTTCATCCCAACCCTAACCCATCTCTTCAACCTATCACTAACAACTGGTGTTTTCCCCTCAAGCTTTAAACATGCCTCCATCACACCTATCCTCAAAAAGCCCTCTCTTAACCCATCCTCTGTATCTAGCTATCACCCTATATCACTTCTCCCCTATGCCTCCAAGCTACTGGAACAACATGTCTACCTTGAACTGTCCTCCCATCTCTCTTCATGCTCCCTCTTCGACCGCTTACAATCTGGCTTCCGGTCGCACTACTCCACTGAAACTGCCCTTACTAAGGTCACCAATGACCTCTTAACCGCCAAGAGCAAGCGACACTACTCTGTCCTCCTCCTCCTCGACCTGTCGGCTGCCTTTCACACAGGAGACCATTCCCTATTATTACAGACCCTCTCATCCCTTGGCATCACAGACTTGGCCCTATCCTGGATCTCATCATACCTAACAGACCGGACATTCAGCGTCTCCCACTCACACATCACCTCCTCACCTCGCCGCCTATCTGTCGGAGTCCCACAAGGTTCAGTCCTAGGGCCCCTGCTCTTCTCCATTTACACCTTTGGCCTGGGACAGCTCATAGAATCTCATGGCTTTCAGTATCATCTCTATGCTGATGACACACAGATCTACATCTCTGGACCAGATATCACCTCCCTACTAACAAGAATCCCTCAATGTCTGTCCACTATTTCATCCTTCTGCTCCGCTAGATTTCTGAAACTTAACATGGACAAAACAGAATTCATCATCTTTCCCCCATCTCACGTGACCCCCCCAATGAACCCATCCATTACAGTAAATGGCTGCCCACTCTCCCCAGTCCCACAAGCTCGCTGCCTCGGGGTAATCCTTGACGCTGATCTCTCCTTCAAACCACATATCCAAGCCCTTTCCACTTCCTGCCGACTTCAACTCAAAAATATTTCACGAATCCGTTCATTCCTCAACCAAGAATCTGCAAAAACCCTAGTCCATGCCCTCATCATCTCTCGCTTTGACAACAGCAGCCTCCTGCTCTGTGGCCTCCCCTCTAACACTCTCGCACCCCTCCAATCTATTCTAAACTCTGCTGCCCGACTAATCCACCTGTCCCCCCGCTATTCCCCAGATTCTCCCCTCTGTCAATCCCTTCACTGGCTCTCCATTGCCCAGAGACTCCAGTACAAAACCCTAACCATGACATACAAAGCCATGCACAACCTGTCTCCTCCATACATCTGTGACCTCGTCTCCCGGTACTTTCCTGCACGCAACCTCCGATCCTCAGAAGATCTCCTTCTCTGTTCCCCTCTTATCTCCTCTTCCCACAATCGCATACAAGATTTCTCTCGCGCATCACCCCTACTCTGGAACTCTACCACAACATATCAGACTTTCACCTACCATCGAAACCTTCAAAAAGAGCCTGAAGACCCACCTCTTCCGACAAGCCTATAACCTGCAGTAACCACCGATCGACCAAACCGCTGCATGACCAGCTCTATCCTCTCCTACTGTATTCTCACCCATCCCTTGTAGATTGTGAGCCTTTGCGGGCAGGGTCCTCTCTCCTCCTGTACCAGTTATGACTTATATTGTTTAAGATTATTGTACTTGTTTTTATTATGTATACCCCTCCTTACATGTAAAGCGCCATGGAATAAATGGCGCTATAATAATAATAATAACAAAAAAGTGTGAAACAACTGAAATTATGTCTTATATTCTAGGTTCTTCAAAGTAGCCACCTTTTGCTTTGATTTCAGTTGTTTCACACTTTTTTGTTAAGTATATAATTCCACATCTGTTCATTCATAGTTTTGATGCCTTCAGTGTGAATGTACAATTTTCATAGTCATGAAAATACAGAAAAATCTTCAAATGAGAAGGTGTGTCCAAACTTTTGGTCTGTAATGTATGTGGAGCCCAACTCTTGTCCTGACCACCTATTCTGCAGCCAAATTACAGGATGTAGACTCCTTATCATGGTAGTCAAGTTTCGCATTTGTGACGCAAAACTGACTTATCTGCTTATATAGCAAAACCAATCCGCTTTGTTAATGTGAAAAAAAAACATATAGAAACATGTCACAATGCTAAGAAACTAAGCTAAGAAATCCTAAAACTGTATACCATACACAGAGCATTTATAAAAGTAGGTTATACAACTGTAGCTTAGTTGGCGTTTTCTTATTGGTTATCCTAAGATGATAGAATACTGAAGGCTCAATAGCAGGGCTAGCGTCAGCACCCGGCACACCCGGGCAAGTGCCGGGGCCCTGAGCAGGCAGGGGGCCCACTCGCTGTCGGGGACTCTGGCATGCTATAGTGCTGGCCCCCGCGAGTGCACCCCCCACCTGCTCCGGGCTCCGGCACGTGCGATACTTACCTCTCCCGGTTTCAGTCTTCCATCCTCTGACTGACGTTCAGGTCAGAGGGCGCGATGATGTCACCAATGCGCGCCCTCTGCCTGAGCAGTCACAGCACAGAGAGCAGGAAGACGCCGACGGTGAGGAGTCCAGAGCAGAGCAGCGTCAAGCAACAAGAGGTGAGTATTTCATTTTCTTTTTTTTAATATTTGGAGCAATATATGGGGACCATCAGAAGAGGCCCACATATGGAACATTATATGGGGCTAATTCTATATGGAGCATCTTATGGGGTCAATAATACAGGGAGCATCTTATGTTGCCAATTCTATAGGGAGCATTATATGGGGCTAATTTAATATGGAGCATCTTATGGGGCGAATTCAACATGGAGCAGTATATGGGGCCAATAATATATGAAGCATTTTTGGGACTAACTAGATGGTGGCCCGATTCTAACGCATAGGGCATAGGCAGCATCAATAGTTAATAGTTGGGGACACACAGGGTTAATAGCAGCGGTAACAGAGCGCGTTACACCGCGGGCCGTTACCGCTGCCATTAACCCGTGTGAGCAGTGAGTGGAGGGGATTACGGAGCGGGCGCCGGGCAGTGAGTGCAGGGGAGTAGGGGGGGGGACTAATCGGACTGTGCCCGTCGCTGATTGGTCGCGGCAGCCATGACAGGCAGCTGCCGAGACCAATCAGCGAACGAATAACCGTGACAGAAGGACAGACAGACAGACGGAAGTGACCCTTAGACAATTATATATATAGATTATATGGAGCATTTTATATGGCCAATTATATATGAAGCATTATATGGGGCCCATTATACATGGAGCATCTTATGGGGCCAATCATTTTTGGAGAACTTAATATTTAGTACAGAAAACTTTGTTTGCAATTACAGAGGTCAGATGTTTCCTGTAGTTCTTCACCAAGTTTGCACACATTGCAGTAGGGATTTTAGTCCACTCCTCCATACAGATCTTCTCCAGATCTTTCAGGTTTCGGGGCTGTCGTTTGGCAACATTGAGTTTCAGCACCCTCCAAAGATTTTCTATTGATTTCAGGTCTGGAGACTGGATAGGCCACTCCAGGACCTTGAAATGCTTCTTAAGGAGCAACTACATGATTGCCCTGGCTGTGTGTTTCTGGTCATTGTCATGCAGGAAGAGCCAGCAATGACCCATCTTCAATGCTCTTACTGAGGGAAGGACATTGTTGGCCAAAATCTCAATACATGACACCATCCACCCTCCCTTCAATACGCTGCAGTCATCCTTTCACCTTTGAAGAAAAGCACCCCAAAAGTATGATGTTTCCCCACCATGCTTGACGGTTAGGACGGCGTTCTTGGGGTTGTACTCATCCTTCTTCTTCCTCCAAACGAATGAAATTGATACTAAAGTTTTATTTTGGTCTCATCTGACCACATGACCTTTTCCCATGCCTCCTCTGGATCATTCAGATGGTCATTGGCGAACTTCAGATGATGGATACCATGACCATAGCACATGTATCCAGGTCCAGCCAGCAGCAACAGTCCTTAGGAGAGTTCCTCAAATCCAAATAACAGATACCACGGTCGTAGCACGTACTGTATACAGGTCCAGCTAGCAACAACAGTACTTAGTATAGTTCCTCAAATCCAGACAGCTACCATGACCGCAGCAAGTATATCCAGCTCCAGCCAGCAACAACCCCTCCATTTCCTCATCAGAGTCCTAACTATTCTAAGTCGCCCCTCCAGAATTGAGCCAGTCCTTCAGGACACCCCCCCTCCCAAGGTTAACTGTGCATTGCTAGAGGTTATTTTCCTGCTGCCGAGCTCCATCAAAAGAGATTGCATGTGAGACCCCCTGTGGGGATGGCGCCACTGGGTCTACTATCCCCATCCACACAATAGGACTAGTGACTATGAGAACAATGGCTTAATTTGGTACAAATGACAAAATTAGAGGTAGGTGGAAGGTCCTTAAAGATGATTTTAGGGAATTAGGCTGCAAGCTGAAAGCAAGGACCTCCAACATGGTATTTTCTGAAATACTGCCTGTACCACGTTCCCCGCCAGAGAGGCAACAGGAGATTAGGGAGGTTAATAAGTGGCTCAAGAATTGGTGTAGGAAGGAGGGGTTTGGGTACCTGGAGAACTGGGCTGACTTCTCAGTTGGTTACAGGTTCTACGCTAGGGATGGGCTGCACCTCAATGGGGAAGGTGCAGCTGTGCTGGGGGAGAAAATGGCTAGAAGGCTGGAGGAGTGTTTAAACTAGGGACTGGGGGAAGGGTATTCATTTTACAGGAGGGGAAGATAGTGCAGATAGAGACCTGGATACAAATAAGTAGTTGGGGGTGGCGTGGCATGGGGGGTGGGGAAAGAACAATTAATAATTTAAGAAAGAATAGAGGTACAGAGAGATACAGAAAGTGCATGCATACTAATGCCAGAAGCCTCGCCAACAAAATGGAGGAATTAGAATTTATGTTGTTGGAGCATAATTATGACATTGTGGGGATATCTGAAACATGGCTGGATGAGAGCCATGACTGGGCTGATAACTTGCAGGGTTATAGTCTGTTCAGAAATGACCGAACGGATAAGCAAGGGGGCGGTATGTGTTTATATGTGAAATCATCCTTAAAACCCATCCTACGTGATAATATAGTTCTAATCTAATGAAAATGTAGAGTTTCTGTGGGTGGAGATAAGGGGAGGGGGGAAAAATAATAAATTACTGATAGGGGTTAGTTATAAGTCTCCAGAAATAATGGAAGCAACGGAGAATATCCTTGTAAAGCAAATAGATGAAGCCGGGACTCAAGGAGAAGTCATTATGGGGACTTCAACTACCCTGAAATAGATTGGGGAACAGAAACCTGCAGTTCCAGCAAAGGTAATCGGTTTTTGACAACTATGAGAGACAATTACCATTCACAACTGGTTCAGGACCCAGCAAGAAGGGAGGCACCGCTAGCCCTAATATTAACCAACAGGCCAAACCGCATATCAAATATAAGAGTTGGGGGTCACTTGGGGAATTGTGATCACAAAATAATAAGTTTTCATGTATCCTTTAATAAGATGTGTAGTAGAGGGGTTACAAGGACACTAAACTTCAGGAGGTCAAATTTCCAACAGATGAGAGATGATCTTGGTGCAATTAACTGGGACGATATCCTGAGACATAAAAATGCACAAAGAAAATGGGAGACATTTATTAGCATCCTGGATAGGACCTGTGCACAATATATACCGTATGGGAATAAACATACTAGAAATAGGAGGAAACCAATATGGCTAAATAGAGCTGTAAGTGACAAAAAGAAAGCATTTAGAGAATTAAAGGAAGTAGGTAGTGATGAGGCATTAAATAAATACAGAAAATTAAATAAATTCTGTAAAAAGCAAATCAAGGCAGCAAAAATTGAGACAGAGAGACTCATTGCCAGAGAGAGCAAAAATAATCCCAAAATATTCTTTAACTACGTAAATAGTAAGAAACTAAAAAATGATAGTGTTGGCCTTAAAAATAGTCTGGGTGAAATGGTGGATGAGGATGAGGAAAAAGCCAATATACTAAATGACTGTTTTCATCAGTATTTACACAAGAAAATCCCATGGCAGACAATATGATCAGTGATAACAAAAATTCCCCATTAAATGTCACCTGCTTTACCCAGCAGGAAGTACGGCAGCGTCTAAAAATCACTAAAATTGCCAGGATGGGATACACCCCTGAGTACTGCTGGAATTAAGTACAGTCATTGACAGACCATTATTTTTAATCTTTAAAGACTCCATAATAACAGGGTTTGTACCACAGGACTGGCGTGTAGCAAATGTGGTGCCAATATTCAAAAAGGGGACAAAAACTGAACTCGGAAATTAGACACTTGCCCCATATAGTGCTGCACAATTGTTATGGCCCCATAAGATACTCCATACAGACATTTGCCCCATACAATGCTGCACAAACGTTGATTTTGACCCCATAAGATGCTCCATACAGACACTTGCCCCATATAGTGCTGCACAAACGTTGATTATGGCCTCATACAGACACTTGCCCCCATATAGTGCTGCACAAACATTATGGCCCCATAGATGCTCCATACAGACACTTGCCCCATTTGCTGTTGCTGCGATAAAAAAAAAAAATCACGTGCTCACCTCTCCATCGCTCAGGCCCCCTGAACTTTCAATATTCAGCTGCTCCTCGTTTCGGCGCCGCTCCATCTTCAGCATCTTCTGCACTGACGTTCAGGCAGAGGGCGCACACTAACCACATTATCGCGTCCTCTGACATGAGCGTCACTGCAGAAGACGCTGAAGATGGAGCGGCGCCGGAACGAGGAGCAGGTGAATATCGCGCAGTGCTGCGCTCCCCTCCCCATTATACTCACCTGCTCCTGGCACGGTGCAGTCCCTGCATCCCCGGCGCCGGCAGCTACTTCCTGTACTGAGCGATCACCGTTACCGCTCATTACATTAATGAATATGCGGCTCCACCCTTACGGGAGGTGGAGCCGCATATTCATTACTGGAATGAGCGGTACCATGTGACCGCTCAGTACAGGAAGTAGCTGGGGCGCCGATTAGCCAGGGACCTGGAGGAACCGCGCCGGGAGCAGGTGAGTATAATTGGACAGCCTCCGCTCCCCCTCCCCTGCCGACCCCTGGGTATGACTCGAGTATAAGCCGAGAGGGGGACTTTCAGCCCCAAAAAATGTGCTGAAAATCTCGGCTTATATTCGAGTATATACGGTATTTATTAATGACGTTGTAGGGGGCATACAGAGTGGAATTTCAATATTTGCAGATGACACTAAACTCTGCAGGGTAATCAATACAGAGGAGGACAATTTTATATTACAGGATGATTTATGTAAACTAGAAGCTTGGGCTGATAAATGGCAAATGAGCTCTAATGGGGATAAATGTAAGGTCATGCACTTGGGTAGAAGTAATAAGATGTATAATTATGTGCTTAATTCTAAAACTCTGGGCAAAACCGTCAATGAAAAAGACCTGGGTGTATGGGTGGATGACAAACTCACATTTAGTGGCCAGTGTCAGGCAGCTGCTACAAAGGCAAATAAAATAATGGGATGAATTAAAAGAGGCATAGATGCTCATAAGGAGAACATAATTTTACCTCTATACAAGTCACTAGTGCAACCACACTTAGAATACTGTGCACAGCTCTGGTCTCCGATGTATAAGAAAGACATAGCTAAACTAGAGCAGGTGCAGAGAAGAGCGACCAAGGTTATTAGAGGACTGGGGGGTCTGCTGTTATGACCTGGTGGTCAGGACAATAATGGACCTGGTGGTTAAGAGCACACGGAATGACCTGATAGTTACTGATAATAACTACGAGCTCTGGGACGTGGGAACTCTGCTGACCGCAATCCCTAAACCAATCAAACACACTAGAAATAGCCGTGGATTGCGCCTAACGCTCCCTATGCAACTCGGCACAGCCTAAGAAACTAGCTAGCCCTGAAGATAGAAAAATAAAGCCTACCTTGCCTCAGAGAAATTCCCCAAAGGAAAAGGCAGCCCCCACATATAATGACTGTGAGTAAAGATGAAAATACAAACACAGAGATGAAATAGATTTAGCAAAGTGAGGCCCGACTTACTGAACAGACCGAGGATAGGAAAGGTTACTTTGCGGTCAGCACAAAAACCTACAAAACGACCACGCAGAGGGCGCAAAAAGACCCTCCGCACCGACTCACGGTGCGGAGGCGCTCCCTCTGTGCCCCAGAGCTTCCAGCAAGCAAGACAACAAATTAAATAGCAAGCTGGACAGAAAAATAGCAAACCAAAGAAATACAAGCTGGAACTTAGCTTCTGATGGGAAGACAGGTCACAAGAACGATCCAGGAGTGAACAGACCAATACTGGAACATTGACAGGTGGCATGGAGCAAAGATCTAAGTGGAGTTAAATAGAGCAGCAGCTAACGAATTAGCCTAGTCACCTGTGAAACTCAGAAACACCCACCAGAGGAAGTCTATGGACAGAACCAGCCGAAGTACCATTCATGACCACAGGAGGGAGCCTGACAACAGAATTCACAACAGTACCCCCCCTTGAGGAGGGGTCACCGAACCCTCACCAGAGCCCCCAGGCCGACCAGGATGAGCCAAATGAAAGGCACGAACCAGATCGGCAGCATGAACATCAGAGGCAAAAACCCAGGAATTATCTTCCTGACCATAACCCTTCCATTTGATCAGGTACTGGAGTTTCCGTCTCGAAACACGAGAATCCAAAATCTTCTCCACCACATACTCCAACTCCCCCTCAACCAACACCGGGGCAGGAGGATCAACGGATGGAACCACAGGCGCCACGTATCTCCGCAATAACGACCTATGGAACACATTATGGATGGCAAAAGAAGCAGGAAGGGCCAAACGAAATGACACAGGATTGATAACCTCAGAAATCTTATACGGACCAATGAAACGAGGCTTAAACTTAGGAGAGGAAACCTTCATAGGAACATAACGAGACAACAACCAAACCAAATCCCCAACACGAAGTCGGGGACCCACACAGCGCCGGCGGTGGGCGAAACGTTGACCTTCTCCTGGGACAATGTCAAATTGTCCACCACATGAGTCCAAATCTGCTGCAACCTATCCACCACAGTATCTACACCAGGACAGTCCGAAGACTCAACCTGCCCTGAAGAGAAATGAGGATGGAAACCAGAATTGCAGAAAAACGGCGAAACCAAAGTAGCCGAGCTGGCCCGATTATTAAGGGCGAACTCAGCCAATGGCAAAAAGGACACCCAATCATCCTGATCAGCAGAAACAAAGCATCTCAGATATGTTTCCAAAGTTTGATTAGTTCGTTCGGTTTGGCCATTTGTCTGAGGATGGAAAGCCGAGGAAAAAGACAAATCAATGTCCATCCTAGCACAAAAGGATCGCCAAAACCTTGAAACAAACTGGGAACCTCTGTCAGAAACGATGTTCTCCGGGATACCATGTAAACGAACCACATGCTGGAAAAATAATGGCACCAAATCAGAGGAGGAAGGCAATTTAGACAAAGGTACCAAATGGACCATCTTAGAGAAGCGATCACAAACCACCCAAATGACCGACATCTTTTGAGAGACGGGGAGATCCGAAATAAAATCCATAGAAATATGCGTCCAGGGCCTCTTCGGGACCGGCAAGGGCAAAAGCAACCCACCGGCACGAGAACAGCAGGGCTTAGCCCGAGCACAAGTCCCACAGGACTGCACAAAAGAACGCACATCACGCGACAAAGACGGCCACCAGAAGGATCTAGCCACCAAATCTCTGGTACCAAAGATTCCAGGATGCCCAGCCAACACTGAACAATGAATCTCAGAGATAACTCTACTAGTCCATCTATCAGGGACAAACAGTTTCTCCGCTGGGCAACGGTCAGGTCTATCAGCCTGAAATTTTTGCAGCACCCGCCGCAAATCAGGGGAGATGGCAGGCAAAATTACCCCCTCTTTGAGAATACCCGCCGGCTCAGGAACACCCGGAGAGTCAGGCACAAAACTCCTTGACAGCGCATCAGCCTTCACATTCTTAGAGCCCGGAAGGTACGAAACCACAAAATCAAAACGGGAGAAAAATAATGACCATCGAGCCTGTCTCGGATTCAACCGTTTGGCAGACTCAAGATAAGTCAAATTCTTGTGATCTGTCAAGACCACCACGCGATGCTTGGCTCCTTCCAGCCAATGACGCCACTCCTCGAATGCCCACTTCATGGCCAACAATTCACGATTACCAACATCATAGTTACGCTCAGCAGGCGAAAACTTTCTAGAAAAGAAAGCACATGGCTTCATAACCGAGCCCTCAGAACTTCTTTGCGACAAAACAGCCCCTGCTCCAATCTCAGAAGCATCAACCTCAACCTGAAACGGAAGCGAAACATCTGGCTGGCACAACACAGGGGCAGAAGAAAAACGACGCTTCAACTCCTGAAAAGCCTCTACAGCCGCAGAAGACCAATTGACCACATCAGCACCCTTCTTGGTCAAATCAGTCAACGGTTTAGCAACAGTAGAAAAATTAGCGATGAAGCGCCGATAAAAATTAGCAAAGCCCAGGAACTTTTGCAGGCTCTTCACAGATGTCGGCTGAGTCCAATCGTAAATGGCCTGGACTTTAACAGGGTCCATCTCGATAGTAGAAGGGGAAAAAATGAACCCCAAAAATGAAACCTTCTGAACTCCAAAGAGACACTTTGACCCCTTCACAAACAAGGAATTCGCACGAAGGACCTGGAACACCATTCTGACCTGCTTCACATGAGACTCCCAATCATCCGAAAAGACCAAAATATCATCCAAATACACAATCAGGAATTTATCCAGGTACTCTCGGAAGATGTCATGCATAAAGGACTGAAATAATGATGGAGCATTGGAATGCCCGTATGGCATAACCAGGTACTCAAAATGGCCGTCGGGCGTATTAAATGCTGTTTTCCATTCATCGCCTTGTTTAATACGCACAAGATTATACGCCCCTCGAAGATCTATCTAGGTGAACCAACTAGCCCCTTTAATACGAGCAAACAAATCAGACAGCAACGGCAAAGGATACTGAAATTTGACTGTAATTTTATTAAGAAGGCGGTAATCAATACAAGGTCTCAAAGAACGATCCTTCTTGGCCACAAAAAAGAACCCTGCTCCTAACAGTGATGACGACGGGCGAATATGGCCTTTCTCCAAGGATTCCTTTATATAACTCCGCATAGCGGCGTGTTCTGGCACAGATAAATTGAACAATCGGCCCTTAGGAAACTTACTACCAGGAATCAAATTAATTGCACAATCGCAATCCCTATGAGGAGGTAGGGCACTGGCTTTGGGCTCATCAAATACATCCTGATAATCCGACAAAAACTCTGGAACTTCAGAAGGAGTGGAAGATGAAATAGACAAAAATGGAACATCACCATGTACCCCCTGGCAACCCCAGCTGGACACAGACATAGATTTCCAGTCCAATACTGGATTATGAACCTGTAGCCATGGCAACCCCAAAACGACCACATCATGCAGATTATGCAACACCAGAAAGCGGATATCCTCCTGATGTGCAGGAGCCATGCACATGGTCAATTGGGTCCAATACTGAGGCTTATTCTTGGCCAAAGGCGTAGCATCAATTCCTCTCAATGGAATAGGATACTGCAAGGGCTCCAAGAAAAAACCACAGCGCCTAGCATACTCCAAGTCCATCAAATTCAGGGCAGCGCCTGAATCCACAAATGCCATAACAGAATAGGATGACAAAGAGCAAATCAGAGTAACAGACAATAGAAATTTAGACTGTACCGTACCAATGGTGGCAGACCTAGCGAACCGCTTAGTGCGCTTAGGACAATCGGAGATAGCATGAGTGGAATCACCACAGTAAAAACATAGCCCATTCCGACGTCTGTGTTCTTGCCGTTCAGCTCTGGTCAAAGTCCTATCACATTGCATAGGCTCAGGCCCATGCTCAGATAGTACCGCCAAATGGTGCACAGCTTTACGCTCACGCAAGCGTCGATCGATCTGAATGGCCAAGGACTTAGACTCATTCAGACCAGCAGGCATGGGAAACCCCACCATGACATCCTTAAGGGCTTCAGAGAGACCCTTTCTGAAGATTGCTGCCAGGGCACATTCATTCCACTGAGTGAGCACAGACCACTTTCTAAACTTCTGACAATATATCTCCGCTTCATCCTGACCCTGACACAGAGCCAGCAAGATTTTCTCTGCCTGATCCACTGAATTAGGTTCGTCATAAAGCAATCCAAGCGCCAGGAAAAACGCATCAACATCACGCAATGCCGGATCCCCTGGCGCAAGGGAAAATGCCCAGTCTTGAGGGTCACCACGTAACAAAGAAATAATGATCTTTACTAGTTGAACAGGGTCACCTGAGGAGCGAGGTTTCAAGGCAAGAAACAATTTACAATTATTTTTGAAATTCAAGAACTTAGATCTATCACCAAAAAAACAAATCAGGAATTAGAATCCTAGGCTCTGACATCGGATTCTGAACCACAAAATCTTGAATGTTTTGTATCCTTGTAGTGAGATTATCCATCCAAGAGGACAGACCTTGAATGTCCATGTTTACACCAGTGTCCTGAACCACCCAGAGGTAAAGGGGAAAATAGAGACAAAACACACTGCAAAGAAAAAAAAATGGTCTCAGAACTTCTCTTATCCCTCTATTGAGATGCATTAGTACTTTGGGCCACCTGTACTGTTATGACCTGGTGGTCAGGACAATAATGGACCTGGTGGTTAAGAGCACACGGAATGACCTGATAGTTACTGATAATAAGGACGAGCTCTGGGACGTGGGAACTCTGCTGACTGCAATCCCTAAACCTATCAAACACACTAGAAATAGCCGTGGATTGCGCCTAACGCTCCCTATGCAACTCGGCACAGCCTAAGAAACTAGCTAGCCCTGAAGATAGAAAAATAAAGCCTACCTTGCCTCAGAGAAATTCCCCAAAGGAAAAGGCAGCCCCCCACATATAATGACTGTGAGTAAAGATGAAAATACAAACACAGAGATGAAATAGATTTAGCAAAGTGAGGCCCGACTTACTGAACAGACCGAGGATAGGAAAGGTTACTTTGCGGTCAGCACAAAAACCTACAACAAGACCACGCAGAGGGCGCAAAAAGACCCTCCGCACCAACTCACGGTGCGGAGGCGCTCCCTCTGCGTTCCAGAGCTTCCAGCAAGCAAGACAACAAATTAAATAGCACGCTGGACAGAAAAATAGCAAACCAAAGAAATACAAGCTGGAACTTAGCTTCTGATGGGAAGACAGGTCACAAGAACGATCCAGGAGTGAACAGACCAATACTGGAACATTGACAGGTGGCATGGAGCAAAGATCTAAGTGGAGTTAAATAGAGCAGCAGCTAACGAATTAACCTCGTCACCTGTGAAACTCAGAAACACCCACCAGAGGAAGTCCATGGACAGAACCAGCCGAAGTACCATTCATGACAACAGGAGGGAGCCCGACAACAGAATTCACAACAGTCTGCAATACCAAGATAGGTTATTACACTTGGGGCTATTTAGTTTGGAAAAACGAAGGCTAAGGGGTGATCTTATTTTAATGTATAAATATATGAGGGGACAGTACAAAGACCTTTCTGATGATCTTTTTAATCATAGACCTGAAACAGGGACAAGGGGGCATCCTCTGCGGTTGGAGGAAAAAAGGTTTAAGCATAATAACAGACACGGATTCTTTACTGTAAGAGCAGTGAGACTATGGAACTCTCTGCCGTGTGATGTTGTAATGAGTGATTCATTACTTAAATTTAAGAGGGGACTGGATACCTTTCTGGAAAAGTATAATGTTACAGGGTATATACACTAGATTCCTTGATAGGGCGTTGATCCAGGGAACTAGTCTGATTGCCGTATGTGGAGTCGGGAAGAAATTTTTTTCCCCAATGTGGAGCTTACTCTTTGCACATGGGTTTTTTTTGCCTTCCTCTGGATCAACATGTTAGGGCATGTTAGGTTAGGCTATGGGTTGAACTAGATGGACATATAGTCTTCCTTCAACCTTAATAACTATGTAACTATGTAACTATGTAACCATTATGACATCATCATCACTATGGCAACCATTATAACATCATTATCACCATGACAACCATTATGCCATCATCACCATGGCAACCTTTATGACATCATCATCACCATGGCAACCATTATAACATCATCAAGATTCCTTGATATGGCGTTGATCCAGGGAACTAGTCTGATTGCTGTATGTGGAGTCGGGATGGAATTTTTTTCCCCAGTGTGGAGCTTACTCTTTGCCACATGGGTTTTTTTGCCTTCCTCTGGATCAATATGTTAGGGCATGTTAAGGTACCGTCACACTAGACGATATCGCTAGCGATCCGTGACGTTGCAGCGTCCTCGCTAGCGATATCGTCCAGTGTGACAGGCAGCAGCGATCAGGCCCCTGCTGTGCTGTCGCTGGTCGGGGAAGAAAGTCCAGAACTTTATTTGGTCGCTGGACTCCCCGCAAACATCGCTGAATCGGCGTGTGTGACACCGATTCAGCGATGTCTTCACTGGTAACCAGGGTAAACATCGGGTAACTAAGCGCAGGGCCGCGCTTAGTAACCCGATGTTTACCCTGGTTACCATCCTAAAAGTAAAAAAAACAAACACTACATACTTACCTACAGCCGTCTGTCCTCCAGCGCTGTTCTCTGCACTCCTCCTGTACTGGCTGTGAGCGTCGGTCAGCCGGAAAGCAGAGCGGTGACGTCACCGCTCTGCTTTCCGGCCGCTGTGCTCACACAGACAGTACAGGAGGAGTGCAGAGCACAGCGCTGGAGGACAGACGGCTGTAGGTAAGTATGTAGTGTTTGTTTTTTTTACTTTTAGGATGGTAACCAGGGTAAACATCGGGTTACTAAGCGCGGCCCTGCGCTTAGTTACCCGATGTTTACCCTGGTTACCGGCATCGTTGGTCGCTGGAGAGCGGTCTGTGTGACAGCTCTCCAGCGACCAAATAGCGACGCTGCAGCGATCCGGATCGTTGTCGGTATCGCTGCAGCATCGCTAAGTGTGACGGTACCTTTAGGTTAGGCTATGGGTTGAACTAGATGGACTTATAGTCTCCCTTCAACGTTAATAACTATGTTACCTGAGACAGGTTTATGCTTCTATCAGATTATATAGCAAAAGCTTGCTAACACATTACCTTTAGTGATGAGTGAATATACTCGTTACTCGAGATCTCCCGAGCATGCTCGGGGGTCCTCCGAGTATTTTTTAGTGATCAGAGATTTAGTTTTCCTCACCGCAGCTGAATGATTTACATCTGTTAGGCAACTTCATTACATGTGGGGGTTGCCTGGTTGCTAGAGAACCCCCACATGTACTTATGCTGGCTAAAAGATGTGAATCATTCAGCTGAGGTGAGGAAAACTAAATCTCCGAGCACTAAAAAAAAATACTCGGAGGACCCTGACCGTGCTCTGGAAATCCCAAGTAACGAGTATATTCGCTCATCATCACTAATTACCTTTAATAACCTCACTGATGGCAGTCAATGTATGTAAATGCTGCTGTTTTTGCACATGACACTCATGCTTGGTGCAGAGTAAATCAAGTTGTTTTTAAAATGTTTATATTTGTTCATGATTGAAATATTAACATATCTAGTGATTTCCACGACTTTCCTTCTTAGTGTTGCTATATCAATGCTGAGGGGTATACACTATCATCATTCAAAAGGTTTTAATATATAATAATATATTTATAAAATACTATATACTATAAAATACTATATTTATAAATATGAAGTTTTTAGCAATGTGAAGAGACTTTGTTTCATGGGGATTAAATGAAACACTGAACAATCTCATCTGGAGATATGAACGGATTATGAGATTTAACAATGCAAACAGCGCTGAAATAATAGCTACGAATCACTGTCTCCAGTAATGACGAAGCACGGCTGTAAACAGCTGAAATATTACCAGTTTAATTGCTGTTGTTGCATCATACTTGGATGCTTCAAGCTTCAAACAAGTTGCATATATTGCTCTAAGCGTCTGGCTTGGTATGATGATGTATCTATTGCAAAACTGAACATTATATCCAGCAGAACACATGGTACAATATTGGCTTTTGTTGGCCATACAGCGTACGACTTTCCATAAAAAAACACAGTATATTCTTTAACCTACAGTTTACTTCATTAACAGGAAAGATAGCTTTCCCCTGTTACGAATATATCTGTGATATAAAAAGCACGATGGCTGATAATTAGAAGAGACATTGCGACTTATTGTGTTTATGTAACACCCCTTCACACTCACAAGAGATGAGGGTGGAATAATTAACAGATTAATTTCTAAAACGGATAAATGGTGAATATGGTAAGGGGGAGAGCAAGAAACAATAAAACAAAACAAAAAAACTGAGCCGGAGTATGAATTGAAAACATGCATGATGTAAAGGCAAGTTCACAATGGCCATAGAGACAAGAAAAAGCGACGTGTGCATATACCCCAATGAAAATAAATAAGTAAAAAAGCAAGTGCATTAAATAATTAACATAGGGTATTTAGCAAACACTGTTTTTGATCCAACAAAGGAATAAGGTATACCCAATTGGGACAGTAACTACACTCTCTAATGTTAAAGCCTACCTAGTGTGAATAGTGGCAGAGAGAAAGCGGGTCCCAACCGGACACCAGCTTTGAAGGGACTATAAATGAAGCTAATAAGGAAGAAAGACTAAATTCCTAAATGAGCCACAGATATAACTGGTTGCCAGCTGCTACAGGTTGTATGTCATGGAAATGTATAAGTTAGGAGGCCATGAAAAGTCTGGCTCTCTTACAAGTCAAACAGTGGAGGATGTGCAGTTATGTAGTAAGCAGGCAATGCTTCAGTAAAGGTCAGATTTCATGGCAGCTGACAAGGAGAAGTGCCCAAGGGAAAGAAGCAAGTTGTCAGCTTGCACTAGCTGTGAGCTCCACCACCTCCTGTGACAGCTGTGCAGGGGGTGCGGGGAAATATGTTTAAAAGCATCTACATATAAATCCTAACCGGCATCATTCAATAAGCCGTGGTGCCAAATTAAAGCACGGTAGGTGAGAATCCCAAAGGTCTTATTCACATAGAGGAGGATAAAAGCCATCCATTATTGCACCAAAATGGAGAAGCAAAATAAAAGAGATTATGAACGTTTCTTCACATTTACACTGTTTTGAACTTAATTTTTTTTTTAAATTGTGAACATACCCCAATAAAATCAGACTAAAATTACCTTTCACCCAAAAACGACTCGTCCTCAACCCCATAAGGTCTCAGATGACCGTTTTTTAGTACACGTTCTCTCCGTCTTTCTCATGGATAGAATATGTGCCTCTTATAGCCGATGGGCTGCTCACATGTCCGTGCTTTTTTTGCAGACCGAGTACACACAAACTCATGGAGACATGTTTGATCCAAGTTATAGATGAGAATCCCAGACGTAAGTTTATGGGTCTGTGAAAATGACTCACAGGCGCATCAAATTAGTGGAATCCATGTGTAATCCGTGTGCTGTCCGTGATGTTAAATATTTACAATGCATTTGGTCTTGTAATTTTATTCACTGCTGACGTATAATAATAGATGCCATGTGCATCGCATACGGATAACAATACGATAAAAAATCATCCATGCGCTCCTGTGACTGACTGATGTAAATTGCTGATCTGTATGCTGCCATCTAGTGGTCATAAACTGCTCTGCACTTAAAGGGAACCTGTCACTAGAAAAAAAACGTTATTAACCTTCTGATATGGAGTTAATAAATATGCAGGTAAATAGTGTTACTAACCTGCCCAGCGCCTGCACTTAGCTGAATGATGCGGTGAGAAAATGAACTTTATTCCCCCTGGCAGCGTTCGGGTTTCAGTCCGAGGGGCAGCGCCGGGTCAGTTTCTGCTCTGAGTATACAGAGCAGCGGCTGTAACGGTCTAAGGTGCCCAGCGCGCTATGAGTGGGCGAGCTGCTGCTTCTCCATGCCCTGGCACCCCACAAATAAACAGTGTCCCAGTCCATCAATGTTGTGCTGTGTACAATACAGTGCACTCTCTTTCAGGCCTGAGGCCTCCCCTGCACCCATTTCCGTAGGCAAAGGATCAACCTCACACACATCAGGGGACACCTGGTTCATTATAACAAGTTCAACTTTACTGGACATTTCAGATACAAGTCTTTAACACGCAGTTTGGGGGCACAGCACCCTCCAGATTCATCAACAAGTGTGAAGGAAAAAAGAAGCAAGTGCTGCTTGTGCGCGGATCAGTGAGGTAAAACAATATTGCAGTGGTGAGTGATTTCACTTGTTGTGCAGCGTCACGCACAACTCCGATGATTGCAGGGAAAAGCTCTACGATGGCTGTAGCTACCCCCTTGCGATCTCAAGGGATGAGGATTCGGATAAATTATTATTATTATTATTATTATTTATTGTTATAGCGCCATTTATTCCATGGCGCTTTACATGTGAGGAGGGGTATACATAATGAAAACAAGTACAATAATCTTAAACAATACAAGTCATAACTGGTACAGGAGGAGTGAGGACCCTGCCCGCGAAGGCTCACAATCTACAAGGGATGGGTGAGAAAACAGTAGGTTAGGGTAGAGATGGTCATGCAGCGGTTTGGTCGATCGGTGGTAGCTGCAGGTTGTAGGCTTGTCTGAAGAGGTGGGTCTTCAGGTTCTTTTTGAAGGTTTCGATGGTAGGCGAGAGTCTGATGTGTTGTGGTAGAGGGTTCCAGAGTAGGGGTGATACGCGAGAGAAATCTTGTATACGATTGTGGGAAGAGGAGATAAGAGGGGAGTAGAGTAGGAGATCTTGTGAGGATCGGAGGTTGCGGGTAGGTAAGTACCGGGAGACGAGGTCACAGATGTATGGAGGAGACAGGTTGTGGATGGCTTTGTACGTCATGGTTAGGGGTTTGTAGTGGAGTCTCTGGGCAATGGGGAGCCAGTGAAGGGATTGACAGAGGGGAGAGGCCGGGGAATAGCGGGGGGACAGGTGGATTAGTCGGGCAGCAGAGTTTAGAATAGATTGGAGGGGTGCGAGAGTGTTAGAGGGGAGGCCACAGAGCAGGAGGTTGCAGTAGTCAAGGCGAGAGATGATGAGGGCATGGACTAGGGTTTTTGCAGATTCATGGTTGAGGAATGAACGGATTCGTGAAATATTTTTGAGTTGAAGTCGGCAGGAAGTGGAAAGGGCTTGGATATGTGGTTTGAAGGAGAGATCAGCGTCAAGGATTACCCCGAGGCAGCGAGCTTGTGGGACTGGGGAGAGTGGGCAGCCATTTACTGTAATGGATAGGTTTGTTGGGGGGGTCGCGTGAGATGGGGGAAAGATGATGAATTCTGTTTTGTCCATGTTAAGTTTCAGAAATCTAGCGGAGAAGAAGGATGAAATAGTGGACAGACATTGAAGGATTCTGGTTAGAAGGGAGGTGATATCTGGTCCAGAGATGTAGATCTGTGTGTCGTCAGCATAGAGGTGATACTGAAAGCCATGAGATTCTATGAGCTGTCCCAGGCCAAAGGTGTAAATGGAGAAGAGCAAGGGCCCAAGGACTGAACCTTGTGGGACTCCGACAGATAGAGGGCGAGGTGAGGAGGTGGTGTGTGAGTGGGAGACGCTGAATGTCCGGTCTGTTAGGTATGATGAGATCCAGGATAGGGCCAAGTCTGCGATGCCAAGGGATGAGAGGGTTTGTAATAATAGGGAATGGTCCACTGTGTCAAAGGCAGCCGACAGGTCGAGGAGGAGGAGGACAGAGTAGTGTCGCTTGCTCTTGGCGGTTAAGAGGTCATTGGTGACTTTAGTTAGGGCAGTTTTGGTGGAATGGTGTGACCGGAAGCCAGATTGTAGGCGGTCAAAGAGGGAGCAAGAAGAGAGATGGGAGCACAGTTCAAGGTAAACGTGTTGTTCCAGTAGTTTGGAGGCATAGGGGAGAAGTGATATAGGGCGATAGCTAGATACAGAGGATGGGTCAAGAGAGGGCTTTTTGAGGATAGGTGTGATGGAGGCATGTGTAAAGCTTGAGGGGAAAACACCAGTTGTTAGTGATAGGTTGAAGAGATGGGTTAGGGTTGGGATGAAGATTGTGGTGAGGTTTGGGATGAAGTGGGATGGGAGTGGGTCAAGTGCACAGGTGGTGAGATGTGATCTTGAGAGTAGAGTGGAGAGTTGATCTTCTGTAATGGTGGAGAAGTTGGTTTTGGAGGTGGAGGGATGGGAAGTTGGGAGGAAGGGCTCTGGGGGATAAATGATAGAAAATAAAAAGTTTTTTTTTTAAATTAATATAATGTAGCCCCCTTAGAGTATAGTGCAACCCCCTCATAAGGTATAATGCAGCCGCCACAGAATATAGTGTAGCCCCCTCATAGGGTATCATGCTGCCCCCCTCCAATAGGGTATCATGCTGCCTCCCTCCAATAGGGTATCATGCTGCCCCCCTCCAATAGGGTATCATGCTGTCCCCCTCCACAGGGTATCATGCTGCCCCCTCCAATATGGCTTCCGCCATACGGTATCATGCAGCTCCCTCCTCATAGGGTATGATGCAGCTCCCTCCTCATAGGGTATGATGCAGCTCCCTCCTCATAGGGTATGATGCAGCTCCCCCATAAGGTATCATGCAGCTCCTTCCCTATAGTGTATCTTGCAGCTCCCCCCATAGGGTATGATGCAGCTCCTCCATATGGTATGATGCAGCTCCCTCCCCATAGGATATCATGCAGCTCAATCCCCATAGGGTATGATGCAGCTCCCCCATGGGGTATCATGATGCCCCCTCCACAGGGTATCATGCTGCCCCCCTCCACAGGGCATCATGCTGCCCCCCTCCAATAGGGTATCATGCTGCCTGCCTCCAATAGGGTATCATGCTGCCCCTTCCACAAGGTATCATGCTGTCCCCTTCCAATAGGGGTATCATGCTGCCCCCCTCCACAGGGAATCATGCTGCCCCCTCCACAGGGTATCATGTCCCCCCCCTCCAAAAGGGTATCATGCTGCCCCCTCCACAGGGTATCATGCTGTCCCCTTCCAATAGGGTATCATGCTGCCCCCCTCCACAGGGTATCATGCTGCCCCCTCCACAGGGTATCATGTTGCCCCCCTCCAATAGGGTATCATGCTGTCCCCTCCACAGGGTATCATGCTGCCCCCCTCCACAGGGTATCATGCATCTTCCCCCATAGGGTATCATGCAGCTCCCTCCCTATAGGGTATGATGCAGCTCCCTCCTCATACGGTATGATGCAGCTCCCCCATAGGGTATCATGCAGCTCCCTCCCCATAGTGTATTTTGCACCTCCCCCCATAGGGTATGATGCAGCTCCCCCATATGGTATGATGCAGCTCCCTCCCCATAGGGTATCATGCAGCTCAATCCCCATAGGGTATCATGCAGCTCCCCCCATAGGGTATGATGCAGCTCCCCCATAGGGTATCATGATGCCCACTCCACAGGGTATCATGCTGCCCCCCTCCAATAGGGTATCATTGCTACCCCCCCTCCACAAGGTATCATGCTGTCCTCTTCCAATAGGGTATCATGCTGTCCTCTTCCAATAGGGTATCATGCTGCCCCCCTCCACAGGGTATCATGCTGCCCCCCTCCAATAGGGTGTCATGCTACCCCCTCCACAAGGTATCATGCTGCCCCCCTCCACAGAGTATCATGCAGCTTCCCCCATAGGGTATCATGCAGCTCCCTCCTCATAGGGTATGATGCAGCTCCCCCATAGGGTATCATGCAGCTCCCTTGCCATAGGGTATCATGCAGCTCCTTCCCCATAGTATATCTTGCAGCTCCCCCCATAGGGTATTATGCAGCTCCCCCCATAGGGTATGATGCAGCTCCCCCATATGGTATGATGCAGCTCCCCCATGGGGTATCATGCTGCCCCCTCCACAGGGTATCATGCTGCCCCCCTCCAATAGGGTATCATGCTGTCCCCTCCACAGGGTATCATGCTGCCCCCTCCACAGGGTATCATGCTGCCCCCCTCCACAGGGTATCATGCTGCCCCCTCCACAGGGTACCATGTTGCCCCCCTCCACAGGGTATCATGCTGCCCCCCTCCACAGGGTATCATGCAGCTTCCCCCATAGGGTATCATGCAGCTCCCTCCTCATAGGGTATGATGCAGCTCCACCCATAGGGTATCATGCAGCTCCTTCCCCATAGTATATCTTGCAGCTCCCCCATAGGGTATTATGCAGCTCCCCCCATAGGGTGTGATGCAGCTCCCCCCATAGGGTATGATGCAGCTCCCCCATAGGGTATCATGATGCCCCCTCCACAGGGTATCATGCTGCCCCCCTCCAATAGGGTATCATGCTGCCTGCCTCCAATAGGGTATCATGCTGCCCCCTCCACAGGGTATCATGCTGTCCCCTTCCAATAGGGGTATCATGCTGCCCCCCTCCACAGGGTATCATGCTGCCCCCGTCCACAGAGTATCATGCTGCCCCCCTCCAATAGGGTATCATGCTGTCTCCTCCACAGGGTATCATGCTGTCTCCTCCACAGGGTATCATGCTGCCTCCCTCCAATAGGGTATCATGCTGCCCCCTCCACAGGGTATCATGATGCCCCCCTCCACATGGTATCATGCTGCCCCCTCCACAGGGTATCATGCTGCCCCCCTCCAATAGGGTGTCATGCTGTCCCCTCCACAGGGTATCATGCTGCCCCCCTCCACAGGGTATCATGCAGCTTCCCCCATAGGGTATCATGAAGCTCCCTCCCCATAAGGTATGATGCAGCTCCCTCCTCACAGGGTATGATGCAGCTCCCTCCTCATAGGGTATGATGCAGCTCCCCCATAGGGTATCATGCAGCTCCCTCCCCATAGGGTATGATGCAGCTCCCTCCCCGTAGTGTATCTTGCACCTCCCCCATAGGGTATGATGCAGCTCCCCCATATGGTATGATGCAGCTCCCTCCCCATAGGGTATCATGCAGCTCAATCCCCATAGGGTATCATGCAGCTCCCCCATAGGGTATCATGATGCCCGCTCCACAGGGTATCATGCTGCCCCCCCTCCAATAGGTTTATACATATTAGTCCAAAGGAGTGAATATAGAACACATTCACAATAGCAATACCTCAAAAACCTAGTAGATATATACACCAGGCTACAGAATGTTTATGTTCAAAAGTAGAAAATTTTATTAACATAAATAAAATAAAATATGCACACACAATAATAAAAACAGGATGCCTCCAAACCAAAACACCGGCACTATGAGTGCTTGACAGGTATGTAGCCTATAAAGATATCACTTTGGAACAAAATATACAAGGATCATTTCCATTATAATCATTATGACTGATATTTTGTGGCTACATAACGATACGTCTATGATCAAGTAGGGTGCTGGGGGGGAGATTGCTATATTCCGGCACTGAAGCTGTATAAAATTGCTAAAAAAGCCTATTATATGTGTATATGTTGTATATTAATAATACTAACAATTATGCCTTGTATATATATATATATTGCCAGAGCATATACACCTCACGACCAGGTTATAAATGTATATAGATACATAAAGTGCAACATCATGGAAATAGATAGTCAAAACACCATAACCAATGTGGTCCCAATATATAACCCTGATAAGTGAAGGCAAAATGCACTCCAAAGTCCCAGCAGCAACCTAATCGAGAAACATAGTTACCTCCAAACACTCACTGGGCCGGGAGAAACCCCTACGCGCGTTTCGATAAGCTTCTTCTTCCGGGGGCGTGTGGAAGAAGAAGCTTATCGAAACGCGGGTTATATATTGGGACCACATTGGTTATGGTGTTTTGACTATCTATTTCCATGATGTTGCACTTTATGTATCTATATACATTTATAACCTGGTCGTGAGGTGTATATGCTCTGGCAATATATATATATATACAAGGCATAATTGTTAGTATTATTAATATACAACATATACACATATAATAGGCTTTTTTAGCAATTTTATACAGCTTCAGTGCCGGAATATAGCAATCTCCCCCCCAGCACCCTACTTGATCATAGACGTATCGTTATGTAGCCACAAAATATCAGTCATAATGATTATAATGGAAATGATCCTTGTATATTTTGTTCCAAAGTGATATCTTTATAGGCTACATACCTGTCAAGCACTCATAGTGCCGGTGTTTTGGATTGGAGGCATCCTGTTTTTATTATTGTGTGTGCATATTTTATTTTATTTTATTTATGTTAATAAAATTTTCTACTTTTGAACATAAACATTCTGTAGCCTGGTGTATATATCCCCCTCCAATAGGGTATCATGCTGCCCGCCTCCAATAGGGTATCATGCTGCCCGCCTCCAATAGGGTATCATTGCTGCCCCCCTCCAATAGGGTATCATGCTGCCCCCCTCCACAAGGTATCATGCTGTCCTCTTCCAATAGGGTATCATGCTGCCCCCCTCCAATAGGGTATCATTCTGCCCCCCTCCAATAGGGTATCATGCTGCTCCCCTCCAATAGGGTATCATGCTGTCCCCTTCCAATAGGGTATCATGCTGCCCCCCTCCACAGGGTATCATGCTGCCCCCCTCCAATAGAGTATCATGCTGCCCCCTCCAATAGGGTATCATACTGCCCCCCCACAGGGTGTCATGCAGCTTCCCCCATAGGATATCATGCAGCTCCCTCCCCATAGGGTATGATGCAGCTCCCTCCCCATAGGTTATGATGCAGCTCCCCCATAGGGTATCATGCAGCTCCTTCCCCATAGGGTATCATGCAGCCCCCCATAGGGTATGATGCAGCTCCCCCCATAGGGTATGATGCAGCTCCCTCCCCATAGGGTATCATGCAGCCCACTCCCCATAGGGTATGATGCAGATCCCTCCATAGGGTATGATGCAGCCCCCTCCCATACAAATAGGACTCACTGTCATTGAGATACATATATCTATATATATAATTGTCTAAGGGTTTTTCCGTCTGTCTGTCTTTCTGTCTGTTGTCTGTCTGTCCTGGAAATCCCGGCTCTCTGATTGGTCGAGGCCGCCAGGCCTCGACCAATCAGCGACGAGCACAGCGACAATGATGTCATAAAGGACGTAGACATCCCACGTTTCTGATTCAGCGACGGGCACAGTATTGACGTAGATGTCATAATGGTTGCCGTGGCGACGATGATGTCATAAAAGGTTGCCTCGATCAATCAGCGACGGGCACAGTCTGCCGCGAATTCTGGAATCATCATTGTCCATATACTACGGGGACATGCATATTCTAGAATACCCGATGCGTTAGAATCGGGCCACAGTCTAGTATATATATATCTATATACTAGATTGTGGCCCGATTCTAACGCATCGGGTATTCTAGAATATGCATGTCCACGAAGTATATGGACAATGATGATTCCAGAATTCGCGGCAGACTGTGCCCGTCGCTGATTGGTCGAGGCAACCTTCATGACATCATCATCGCCACGGCAACCATTATGACATCTACGTCGATACTGTGCCCGTCGCTGAATCAGAAACGTGGGATTTCTACGTCCTTTATGACATCATCGTCGCTGTGCCCGTTGCTGATTGGTCGAGGCCGCCAGGCGATGGTGTCATAATAGGTTGCCATGGCGATGATGATGTCATAATGGTTGCCATGGCGATGATGATGTCATAGTTGTTGCCATGGCGATGATGATGTCAAAGTTGTTGCCATGGCGATTATGTCATAATAGTTGCCATCTTGACGGTTGCAATGGTAGCGGTTATGTCATAAAGGTTGCCATGGCGATGAAGATGTCATAATAGGTTGCCATGGTGATGATGATGTCATAATGGTTGCCATGGCGATGATGATGTCATAATGGTTGCCATGGCGATGATGATGTCATAATGGTTGCCAAGGCGTTGATGATGTCATAATAGGTTGCAATGGTGACAGTTATGTCATAATGGTTGCCATGTCGATAATGTCATAATGGTTGCCATGGTGATGATGTTATAATGGTTGCCATGGTGATGATGATGTCATAAAGGTTGCCATGGTGATGATGGCATAATGGTTGTCATGGTGATAATGATGTTATAATGGTTGCCATAGTGATGATGATGTCATAATGGTTACATAGTTACATAGTTACATAGTTATTAAGGTTGAAGGAAGACTATATGTCCATCTAGTTCAACCCATAGCCTAACCTAACATGCCCTAACATGTTGATCCAGAGGAAGGCAAAAAAAACCCATGTGCAAAGAGTAAGCTCCACATTGGGGAAAAAAATTTCTTCCCGACTCCACATACGGCAATCAGACTAGTTCCCTGGATCAACGCCCTATCAAGGAATCTAGTGTATATACCCTGTAACATTATACTTTTCCAGAAAGGTATCCAGTCCCCTCTTAAATTTAAGTAATGAATCACTCATTACAACATCACACGGCAGAGAGTTCCATAGTCTCACTGCTCTTACAGTAAAGAATCCGTGTCTGTTATTATGCTTAAACCTTTTTTCCTCCAACCGCAGAGGATGCCCCCTTGTCCCTGTTTCAGGTCTATGATTAAAAAGATCATCAGAAAGGTCTTTGTACTGTCCCCTCATATATTTATACATTAAAATGAGATCACCCCTTAGTCTTCGTTTTTCCAAACTAAATAGCCCCAAGTGTAATAACCTATCTTGGTATTGCAGACCCCCCAGTCCTCTAATAACCTTGGTCGCTCTTCTCTGCACCCGCTCCAGTTCAGCTATGTCTTTCTTATACACCGGAGACCAGAACTGTGCACAGTATTCTAAGTGTGGTCGAACTAGTGACTTGTATAGAGGTAAAATTATATTCTCCTCATGAGCATCTATGCCTCTTTTAATGCATCCCATTATTTTATTTGCCTTTGTAGCAGCTGCCTGACACTGGCCACTGAATTTAAGTTTGTCATCCACCCATACACCCAGGTCTTTTTCATTGACGGTTTTGCCCAGAGTTTTAGAATTAAGCACATAATTATACATCTTATTACTTCTACCCAAGTGCATGACCTTACATTTATCCCCATTAAAGCTCATTTGCCATTTATCAGCCCAAGCTTCTAGTTTACATAAATCATCCTGTAATATAAAATTGTCCTCCTCTGTATTGATTACCCTGCAGAGTTTAGTGTCATCTGCAAATATTGAAATTCTACTCTGAATGCCCCCTACAAGGTCATTAATAAATATGTTAAAAAGAAGAGGGCCCAATACTGACCCCTGTGGTACCCCACTGCTAACCGCTACCCAGTCCGAGTGTGCTCCATTAATAACCACCCTTTGTTTCCTATCCCTGAGCCAGCTCTCAACCCACTTGCACATATTTTCCCCTATCCCCATTATTCTCATTTTATGTATCAACCTTTTGTGTGGCACCGTATCAAAAGCTTTTGAAAAGTCCATATACACTACATCCACTGGGTTCCCTTGGTCCAATCCGGAACTTACCTCTTCATAGAAACTGATCAAATTAGTCTGACATGAATGGTCCCTAGTAAACCCGTGCTGATACTGGGTCATGAGGTTATTCCTCTTCAGATACTCCAGTATAGCGTCCCTTAGAATGCCCTCCAGGATTTTACCCACAGTAGAGGTTAAGCTTACTGGCCTATAGTTTCCGAGTTCAGTTTTTGTTCCCTTTTTGAATATTGGCACCACATTTGCTATACGCCAGTCCTGTGGCACAGACCCTGTTATTATGGAGTCTTTAAAGATTAAAAATAATGGTCTATCAATGACTGTACTTAATTCCTGCAGTACTCGAGGGTGTATCCCATCCGGGCCCGGAGATTTGTCAATTTTAGTGATTTTTAGACGCCGCCGCACTTCCTGCTGGGTTAAGCAGGTGACATTTAATTGGGAATTTTTATCACTAGACATTTTGTCTGCCATGGGATTTTCTTGTGTAAATACTGATGAAAAAAAGTCATTTAGCATATTGGCTTTTTCCTCATCCTCATCCACCATCTCACCCAGACTATTTTTAAGGGGGCCAACACTATCATTTTTTAGTTTCTTACTATTTATGTAGTTAAAGAATATTTTAGGATTATTTTTACTCTCTCTGGCAATGAGTCTCTCTGTCTCAATCTTTGCTGCCTTGATTTGCTTTTTACAGAATTTATTTAATTTTCTGTATTTATTTAATGCCTCCTCACTACCTACTTCCTTTAATTCTCTAAATGCTTTCTTTTTGTCCCTTATTGCGCCCCTTACAGCTCTATTTAGCCATATTGGTTTCCTCCTATTTCTAATATGTTTATTCCCATACGGTATATACTGTGCACAGGTCCTATCCAGGATGCTAATAAACGTCTCCCATTTTCTCTGTGCATTTTTGTGTCTCAGGATATCGTCCCAGTTAATTGCACCAAGATCCTCTCTCATCCGTTGGAAATTTGCCCTCCTGAAGTTTAGTGTCCTTGTAACCCCTCTACTACACATCTTTTTAAAGGATACATGAAAACTTATTATTTTGTGATCGCTATTTCCCAAGTAACCCCCATGGCGATGATGTCATTATGGTTGCAATTGTGATGATGTCATAATGGTTGCCATGGCGATGATGATGTCATAATGGTTGCCATGGTGATGATGTCATAAAGGTTGCCATGGTGATGATGATGTCATAATGGTTGCCATGGTGATGATGATGTCATAATGGTTGCCATAGTGATGATGATGTCATAATGGTTGCGATGGCGATGATGTCATTATGGTTGCAATTGTGATGATGTCATAATGGTTGCCATGGCGATGATGATGTCATAATGGTTGCCATGGTGATGATGTCATAAAGGTTGCAATGGTGATGATGATGTCATAATGGTTGCCATGGTGATGATGATGTCATAATGGTTGCCATGGTGATGATGATGTCATATTGGTTGCCATGGTGATTATGTCATAATGGTTGCCATGGCGATGGTGTCATAATAGGTTGCCATGGCGACGATGTCATAATGGTTGCCATGGCGATGATGATGTCATAATGGTTGTCATGGCGATGATGATCTCACAATGGTTGCCATGGTGCTGATGATGTCATAATGGTTGCCATGGCGATGATGATGTCTTAACGGTTGCCATGGTGATGATGATGTCATAATGGTTGCCATGGTGACGATGGCCTCGACCAATCAGAGACGCGGGATTTCCAGGACAGACAGACAGACAGACAGAAAGACAGACGGAAAAACCCTTAGACAATTATATATATAGACTAGATTGTGGCCCGATTCTAACGCATCGGGTATTCTAGAATATGCATGTCCCCGTAGTATATGGACAGTGATGATTCCAGAATTCACGGCAGACTGTGCCCGTCGCTGATTGGTCGAGGCAACCATTATGACATCTACGTCGATACTGTGCCCGTTGCTGATTGGTCGTGGCCTGGCGGCATCGACCAATCAGACGCGGGATGTCTACGTCCTCTATGACATCATCATCGCTGTGCCTGTCGCTGATTGGTCGAGGCCGCCAGAGACGCGGGATTTCCAGGACAGACAGACAGAAAGACAGACAGAAAGGCAGACAGACAGACAGATGGAAAAACCCTTAGACAATTATATATATAGATAGATTATAATTGCCTAAGGGTTTTTCCATCTGTCTGTCTGTCTGTCTTTCTGTCTGTCCTGGAAATCCCGCGTCTCTGATTGGTCGAGGCCGCCAGGCCTCGACCAATCAGCGACAGGCACAGCGACGATGATGTCATAAAGGACGTAGACATCCCGCGTCTGATTGGTCGATGCCGCCAGGCCTCGACCAATCAGCAACGGGCACAGTATCGACATAGAAATCCCACGTCTCTGATTCAGCGACGGGCACAGTATCGACGTAGATGTCATAATGGTTGCCATGGCGACGATGATGTCATAAAGGTTGCCTCGACCAATCAGCGACGGGCACAGTCTGCCGCGAATTCTTGAATCATCATTGTCCATATACTACGGGGACATGCATATTCTAGAATACCCGATGCGTTAGAATCGAGCCACAATCTAGTATATATATATGGCGGCCTCGACCAATCAGAGAGCCGGGATTTCCAGGACAGACAGACAGACGGAAAAACCCTTAGACAATTATATATATAGATATATATATATATATATCTATATATACATACATACACACATATATACTAGATGGTAGCCCGATTCTAACGCATCGGGTATTCTAGAATATGTATGTAGTTTATTTATAAAGATTTTAGAATAATACATTGAATACACCGGACTGCACCTGTCGCTGATTGTTCGCGGCTGGCCACGTAGTATATAGCACAGCCACTTAGTATATTGCACAGCCACGTAGTATATAGCAGAGCCACGTAGTATATAGCAGAGCCACGTAGTATATAGCAGAGCCACGTAGTATATAGCACAGCCCATGGAGTATATAGCACAGCCGACGGAGTATATAGCATAGCCACGGAGTATAGAGCACAGCTCACGAAGTGTATAACAGCCCACATAGCATATAACACAGCTCACGTAGTATATAGCAGCCCACGCATGCAGTATATAACACTGCCCGCGTAGTGTATAACACAGGCCAAGTAGTGTATAGCACAGCCCACATAGTGTATAGCCCAGCCCACATAGTATATTGCACAGCCCAAGTAGTACATTGCACAGCCCACGCAGTATATTGCACAGCCCACGCAGTATATTGCACAGCCCAGGTAGTATATTGCACAGCCCAGGTAGTATATTGCACAGCCTACGTAGTATATAGCAATGTGGGCATCATATCCCTGTTAAAAAAAATTTAAATAAAAAATAGTTATATACTCACCTTCCGTTGGCCCCCGGATCCAGGAAGCATTTACCGACGCTCCTCGCGCGCTCCGGTCTCAAGAATGCATTGCAGTCTCGCGAGACCAATACGTCATCATCTCGCGAGATCGCAATGCATGGAGCGGTCACCAGAGCGTCGCGAGGATCGGGAAAGGCCTGTTCTGGATCCGAGGGGCCGACGGACGATGAGTATATAACGATTTTTTATTTTTTTAAATTATTTTTAACATTAGATCTTTTTACTATTGATGCTGCATAGGCAGCATCAATAGTAAAAAGTTGGTCACACAGGGTCAATAGCAGCATTAATGGAGTGTGTTACACTGCGGCATAACGCGGTCCGTTAGCGCTGCCATTAACCCTGTGTGAGCACTGACTAGAGGGGAGTATGGAGCGGGCACTGACTGCGGGGAGGAAGGAGCAGCCATGTTGCCACCGGACTGTGCCCGTCGCTGATTGGTCGTGGTAATGGTCGTGGGCGTTTTGCCACGACCAATCAGCGACTTGGATTTCCATGACAGACAGAGGCCGCGACCAAGGAATATCCATGACAGACAGACAGACAGACAGATGGAAGTGACCCTTAGACAACTATATAGTAGATATATATAACATTGAAGCTATGGACTGGCCCACCCATTCCCCAGACCTGAATCCGATTGAAGACATCTGGGATATCGTGTCTCACACCATCTACTGCCTCATCAGGAGCATGCCCAGGCGTTGTAGGGAGGTCATACAGGCACATGGAGGCAACACACACACACCTGAATATCTTTTCCTTGTCTTGACGCATTTCCACTAAAGTTGGATCAGCCTGCAATTTGATATTCCACTTTGATTTTGAGTATCATTCCAAATCCAGACCTCCATGGGATATTCATTTTGATTTACATTCATCATTTTTATGTTTTTTGTTCTCAACACATTCCACTATGTAATGAATAAAGATTTGCAACGGAAATATTTAATTCAGTGATATCTAGGATGTGGTATTTTAGTGTTCCCATTATTTTTTTTGAGCTGTATATATATAGGGTGAATTCGTGGCCGGACTGTGCCCGTTACAGGCAAACAGACGGAAGTACCCCTTAGACAATTATATATACAGTGTATATATATATATATATATATATATATATACAGTATATATATATATATATATAACACTTAGCCCATCCCAGTAACCGATACATCGCTGGAATAAGGATTCCTGCCCCTACTTCATGCAGCTCAGATGGGGTAGCAAAAAAAATGGTGACCAATTCCCTGTAAAATGAAAATTGACAGCGTCTGTAAGGAGTCGGTAATCACACTAAAACGTTCTACATTATAAATATTTCATATGACATACTATCTGGTTTAGACTGAGGTAAATGTATATCATTTGCATTTTAGCTTTGATATGATGGATAATTAACAGATAAATATATTTAGTGAAGCATTGCAGAGCAGTATATGGCAGATGTCATGTTTAGATGTATGTCCTTGTAGATGCAGTAGAGGGCACACTAACTGCATTGTGCCTACATTTAACTGGTTGTTGACAGTTTTAGTAAAGGATCACTATTCATCTAGAGATCATCATAGCATTTCCAACAGGGAAGAGTAAATAGAGTAACTATAGATGAATGTAAGTCACATTATTTTCGACAGCGTATATTCTTTATACATATATCATGGTGGTCTGTATATATATATATATATATATATATATAATATTATTTATGCTTTATGAACATTTGTGTGAGTATATATTTGTTATAAAGATATAAAACATTAATGTTTCTCAAAAAGAGCAATAAAGCAGAAACAATTATTTCTGATTTTATTTCACTGGTTTTCATTGTAATCAAACAAACTTCAAGAATTTTTAAAACTTTGGAGGGAAATTTATAAAGCCATTTGCACTTAAATTTCAGTGGGGAGAAACATTTGCACATGTTCGACCGTGACAATTCTAGTTTTTTTGCTGCCTGAGGTGAAAATTGAATGGTGCCCTGCATTGGAATTTATACCTGCAGTAAAAAAAAATGCAATTCAGTCATTGTTTTTTGCGTTTATGGTATCCATTGATTATTTTTGAGTCCATTTAGGGGACTTGAACCTGCAATCACCTGTATCGCATATAATGCTGCGGTAGCACCGTACGCAGTGAAGAGGCAGTGACCCACAAAGTTCAAACACAAAGGTCTCTTTAAAGTGTTACTTCACACATAGAGGTGCACAGTATTTTATAGTACACGTCATCAAAGTTCAATACACACAGTTGCATCTAGTCTCAGTGCCCGTTTCATAGCACTACACATCATATGGCTTTTAGATTCCAGTCCCTAAACACGCCGGACCTCTCCTTGTCCAGTATCCGTGGGGCGACCGCACGCCATATTACAGTCTCCAAAAACAGCTTCACATGTTGCAGAAACTACACACGCCAGTCCTCCTCTGACTAGTTCCCGTGGGTGTCCTGCATCGCTGTTTGATAGACTCTTTACTCACACAGCTGTACACAGCCCAGGATATCCTCCGGATAGCAGCCGGGCACCATATCCACCTGTTTGCAATTGATACACATGCCAGTCCTCTTTCGGGCACAGGACATCCACCTCCGGTACACCTCCTGGCACAGGACTGTCAGAGACCAGTTACCATGGGCGACTTGCATCGGTGTGTACGCTGCGGGAGCCAGGCTATTCTGCTCTCTACAACAGCACACACCAGACTGACACTGACGTTGCACCTGACATCTGACACACCCATACCCCTTACTGCATGGTTTTTAACAAACAAACCCGTGGCTTTCAGCCACATGGAAACTAGGACCGGAAATCCGTGACTGCCATGCACACCTATGGACTTCATCGGTGTCGATGCAAAACCTGGGGAGAACACACAGCGACCCATATCTGTGACATGAGTCACTGCCTCACACGCCATATGTATAACTAACTAGAAAAAAAACGCAAAATTATTTTGATACAGAAGATAAAATATAACTTTTAATACATCCAATTAAAAGACCAAAGACAGACAACAATCACCCTATATGTATACCGTGCTCTCTACATCCACTCTACGATAGATACCCTAAATTCCATACCTGCCTGTCAGCAGAGGTTGGCATCCTAAACAGATATTCGAGTGATGGAGCCCCCACTCCTCGACGACTACCCATAAGTGTCATAGATGTCCCTGTGCTGGTGAGTCCGGCAAACACAAAAGCATTCCAGGTGCAGGAAATAAGGACAACAGGGTGCAGGAATAATATGTAAACATCAGTACTTGAACACAGCAACAGAACCACCATCAGTATACACTGTGTGCAGAATTATTAGGCAAGTTGTATTTTAGAGGATTATTTTTATTATTGATCAACAACTTTCATTTCAATCAACCCAAAAGACTTACAAATATCAATGCTTAATATTTTTAGAAGTTGGAGTGTTTTTTTTTTTTAGATTTGGCTATCTTAGGAGGATATCTGTTTGTGAAGGTAACTATTAGGCTATATGCACATGTTCAGGATTTCTTGCATAAATTTCCTGAGCAAAACAGGACATTTTCTGCAAGAAATCCACATGCGTTTTTTGCGCATTTTTCTCTCATTTTTACCGCGTTTTTGGTGCGCTTTTTTGCTGATTTTTCCGGAGGTTACCAATGCAATAATATAGTGGGAAATCTGCAAAAAATCCGCAAAATTAATGAACATGCTGCGTTTTTTACTGTGATGCGTTTTTTTTCGCGGAAAAAAAACGCATCATGTGCACAAAAATTGCAGAATGCATTCTAAATGATGGGATGCAAAATGTATGCATTTTTATAGCGTTTTTATAGTGAAAAAACGTGAAAAAACGTGAAAAATCTGCAACATGTGCACACAGCCTTACTGTGCAGAATTATTAGGCAACTTAATAAAAACCAAATATATTCCCATCTCACTTGTTTATTTTCACCAGGTAAACCAATATAACTGCACAAAATTTAGAAATAAACATTTCTAACATGCAAAAACAAAACCCCCCAAAATTAAGTGACCAATATAGCCCACCTTTCTTTATGATGACACTCAGCAGCCTCCATCCATAGATTCTGTCAGTTGCTTGATCTGTTTACGATCAACATTGTGTGCAGCAGCCACCACAGCCTCCCAGACACTGTTCCGAGAGGTGGACCGTTTACCCTCCCTGTAGATCTCACATTTTATGAGGGACCACAGGTTCTCTATGGGGTTCAGATCAGGTGAACAAGGGGGCCATGTCATTATTTTTTCTTCTTTGAGGCCTTTACTGGCCAGCCACGCTGTGGAGTAGTTGGAGGCATGAGATGGAGCATTGTCCTGAATGAAAATCATGTTTTTCTTGAATGATACTGCCTTCTTCCTGTACCACTGCTTGGAGAAATTGTCTTCCAGACACTGGCAGTAGGTCTGGGAGTTGAGCTTCACTACATCCTCAACACGAAAAGGTCCCACAAGTTAATCTTTGAACTCAACCCGAAAAGGTCCCACAAGTTCATCTTTGAACCCTTTAAGCCCATACCAGTACCCCACCTCCACCTTGCTGGCGTCTGAGTCGGAGTGGAGATCTCTGCCCTTTACTGATCCAGGCTCTGGACCATCAAGAGTCAATCTCGTTTCATCAGTCCATAAAACCTTTAAAAAGTCAGTCTTAAGACATTTCTTGGCCCAGTCTGGATGTTTTATCTTATGTTTCTTGTTCAAAGGTGGTGGTTTTTCAGCCTTCCTTACCTTGGCCATGTCCCTGAGTATCGCACACCTTGTGCTTTTTGCTGCAGCTCTGAAATATGGCAAAACTGGTGGCAAATGGCATCTTGGCAGCTTCACACTTGATTTTCCTCAATTCATGGGCAGTTATTTTACGCCTTTTTTGGTCAACACGCTTCTTGTGACCCTGTTGGCCATTTGCCATGAAACGCTCGATTGTTAGGTGATCACGCTTCAAAAGTTTGGCAATTTCAAGACTTCTGCATCCCTCTGCAGGGCTGCCACTAGGAATTTTGGGGCCCCATACTGGCAAAATTTTCGGGGCCCCTTGAGACTCCGCCCAGGCTCCACCCCTTGAACCTTCCACAGTCCCACCAGTCTCTCTTGGAAAAACTCCACTTCTGCACCATGTCCTCAACAATCTCACATTTACAGTTCCCATCACCATATACATAACCAGCAGCTTTTGTTTTGGCCAAAAGATTTTTTAGTCTGTCACCATGACAAGGCCGACTCCTTTTGCCGAGCCCTACTCTGCTGTAACTTACTAAACATTTGTGAAAATATCCAATACAATTTAGGTATATTTGTATTTATTTTTCTGTGTTTAAAATGACCAATAATATCACATACAAAGGACAAATACCACTGCACCATGACCAGACACCATATTACCAACACATAGTGACCTATAATACCACATACAAGGGACAAATACCGCCACACCATGTCCAGACCACATATTACCACCACAGTGACCGAACAATATCACATACAAGGGCCAAATACCACCGCACCATGTCCAGATCAGATATTACCACCACATAGTGACCTATAATACCACATACAAGGGACAAATACCAACACAACATGACCAGACCACATATTACCACCACATAGTGACTGAATAATAGCACATACAAGGAACAAATACTGCCACACCATGGCTGGACAACATATCACCACACAATGACTAAATAATAGCACATACAAGGAACAAATACCACGGCACTATGACTGAATCACATATTACCACCACAGTGACTGAATAATAGAACATGCAAGGAACAAATACTGCCACTGATCAATACATAATTCTATGTGTCCATTATTTCTCATCTACAAGGGAAGCCCGTAATCACCTTTCCTCTATTAATGAGATGGTTGTGCATATAGTCCTCCTTGTATATAAGGTGCTGGCCCCTCCTGTCTCCTCCCTCCTCATTTCTTACTTATTATCAGAATCCCTTTATATATAGTGTATCGTTTCATCATATATAATTTATATTTGTTTTTGTTATAAGTCCTTGTACCGGGGAATACCTGAAAGCTCGGGGGGACAGTATAGAGAATCAGGGAGGACTGCGAGGAGTTTGGGGGCATCACGTGATCGGTTATATTGCCCAGTCACGTAGTATATTGCCCAGCGACGTAGTATATTGCCCAGTTACGTAGTATATTGCCCAGTCACGTAGTATATTGCCCAGCGACGTAGTATATTGCCCAGTTACGTAGTATATTGCCCAGTGACGTAGTATATTGCCCAGCCACGTAGTATATTGCCCAGTCACGTAGTATATTGCCCAGCCACGTAGTATATTGCCCAGCCACGTAGTATACAGCACAGAGCCACGTATCTCACAGGTTAAAAAATAAACATACTCACCTAACGACCCGAGGGCCCCTTGTAGTTGAACATACTCACCATTCTGGTCGCTGCTCCTCAGTCCGCCTCCTGGGATCCAACGGCGCTGTGCCGATGGGCGCGCGGCTGCCGCCATCTTCCGTTCCCAGGATGCTTTGCGAAATTACCCTGATGACTTAGCGGTCTCGCGAGACCGCTAGGTCTTCTGGGTAATTTCGCAAAGCATCGCTGGGAAAGGAAGATGGCGGCAGGCGCGAGCGGACAACGGAGGGTGAGTATAGCAGGTTTTGTTTTTTTTTACTATTTTTAACATTACTTTTTTTTACTATTGATGCCGCATAGGCAGCATCAATAGTAAAAGGTTGGGGACACACAGGGTTAATAGCGGCGGTAACGGAGTGCGTTACCCGCGACATAACGCGGTCTGTTACCGCCGGCATTAACCCTGTGTTAGCGGTGACCGGAGGGGAGTATGCAGGCGACAGGCACTGACTGCGGGGAGTAAGGAGCGGCCATTTTCTTCAGGACTGTGCCTGTCGCTGATTGGTCGCGGCAGCCATGACAGGCAGCTGGCGAGACCAATCAGCGAATGAATAACCGTGACAGACAGACAGACGGACAGACGGAAGTACCCCCTAGACAATTATATAGTAGATGTTTAGAACAAAGTAAAATATGGATAAAGTTTCTTGTGTTTTATAATTTGGGGTCCATTACCTCTCCTTCATCAATAACTTCCCTGCAGCTGCTCCATCCCTCATCTCCCACCTATTATCACAGCAGAGACTCCATGCTCCCCCTGTATTATAATACCCCCCATCCCATTATTTGCTCCTTGCTGTCCTATATAGATGTCAGGACTGGAATGACAGTTCTCCATGACTAAGAGCACAAAGCTGCACAACTGCCAGACAGGGGGGAGGAGGAGAGACCTGAATTAGCGCCGGCACATGCAGCCACCCGAAGCCTCTTCTCATTGGATGCAGTCTCCTCACTTCTCCTGCTCTCTGCCTCAGCCCGCCCGACGACAACACACGCCACACTCCTCCGAATGAGGAGGTGCTCACAGTGTGTAACTTGACGTCGGGACCATGATGCACCCGGGCCCCGCAAATTAAAGGTACACTGCCCATTTTTCTCTGCCGGATACATTAACAACGCTGTAGGTGTAACTTTAAATCACCACAGTGTTGTTATGTATCTGGTCTGTGGCAGCTTTAAACAAAATATCCCAGGGGCCCGATGAGCATTAGCAAAGAGAGGGGGGCCCGCCCAGACCGGGCTGCCAGCGTGTGCGGGCCCCCCTTTTTGCTTAAGCTCATCGGGCCCCATACAGTAGTAATGGCTGTAATGCCCTGATGGCGGCCCTGTCCCTCTGCAAGACATCTTACAATTTTGGACTTTTCAGAGCCCGTCAAATCTCTCTTCTGACCCATTTTGCCAAAGGAAAGGAAGTTGCCTAATAATTAAGCACACCTTTTATAGGGTTTTGATGTTATTAGACAACACCCCTCCTCATTACAGAGATGCAAATCACCTGATTTACTTAATTGGTAGTTGGCTCTCAAGCCTGAACAGCTTGGAGTAGGACAACATGTATAAAAAGTATCATGTGATCAAAATACAACTTGCCTAATAATTCTGCACACAGTGTATGAACACAGCATCAGAACCACCATCAGTACAGGAATACAGCACCAGAACCATCATCAGTATATAAAAACATCACCAAAACCACCATCAGTACCTGAATGCAGCACCAAAACCACCATAACATGAATGCAGCACCAGAACCACCATTAATACATGAAAACATCACCAGAACCCCCATCAATACATGAACACAGCACCACCATCAATACATGAAAGTTTCAGTACCACCATTAGTATACAAATACATCACCAGAACTGCCATCAATACATCATCAGCACCAACATCAGTACATTAATACAGCACCAAGCTTAGTACAGCCATTAATTGCAATGTCAGGTCAGCCCCCACAATTTACATTGGTATCACATGAGCCTTCAACTTCTAGAATGTCTTTAAAGATGAAAAGAAATTATTAGATGTTGTCAGCCATCATCATAATGTGGACCATAAAACGACCAAAGTACTCACTAGATGCTGGCAGTAACAAAAATGAAAATTTACACCGAAGTAGGTTATAGCTGCCATCTTCTCCGACTTGAGTTATTCTCATACATTTTGTCTCCAGTCGGTCCAGATGCCATTATGTAAAGTAAGTAAATTTCCTCTTTAGTTTCTATATTTTTTTTAAATAAGTTGTATAAAAATAAATGATAGTCTTGGTATACTTAGAAGTTATAAAGTTTTCTAATCAAATTGATAAAATTTCTCATGGTTAACATGATTTCTTCTTGTTGCCAGGCCTGTTTTTACCACTAGACACCAGAGGTCTGAGGGCAGCACTGGTATCAAGATTGTTTTTTTTTTTTTTTTTAAAAAGAACCTTATAAGCACAGCACAGAGTTGGTATGTACACAAAATAGGAGCATGTTCACATTGGCCATCAAACAGACAAAACCCTAGACAGAAACAAAACGTACATATACCATGCTGTAAGTAAATAAAAAGAAGCAACAATTCATACAGCGGGGCATATGTGGATTTTGTGAACATGCTCCTATTTTACATCAATACCAACCTATACTCATTTTTTCGGGGTTAAGTTTCAGGTTTCTGCATTCAGTGCAGGTGAAGGGTGTGGCCTCCCTTTCTTTGAACTGGACATAACCTTTATATAGCTTTCCATTTGCTGGTATCCATTTGGGACCCAGTCCTGCTCTATCATTATTCACATTGATGTCACTTTGACACATGGTTAAGTTTTAATACTAGAGGTTAGGACCGTCCCGACTGTGGTACACCTTGACACTGGTGGGATGGCTTTTACACTTTTTAAAAAATAAAAAAATGGTCTTTACTGAGTATCCTACTTTGTTGGTATGCACTGTTGCACATAGGGGACGTGACAACTTAAAGTGCCTAGGTCAGAATAAACCCAAATATGGCCCTGCTTGCTGTCATACAAAAGAAACCCGGAAGATATGGGCACATGATATCCTCTTCAGGCATATTCCACTGCAGAAACCTACTGGAAAAACAATCAAGAAATTATCAAAAGAATGAAAATATGCATTTCTAGGTAAATATGATTTGCTGTGCGTGTTTAGGCTTTTGAACACCTTTTAACCAATTATACACACAGTCTTTTAACTGACCTTTTAGAGCAGAAACTCCAAGTTTTTGAAGAGTTTTGAGATTTTGAGGAGGATTTGGAGAATTTTTCCTAGGCAGGGCTTATTGTGGAGTTTTTGGAGCAGAAACTGAGTGGAAATTCTCCAAATCCTTCTCAAAATGTCAAAACTCCCCCAAATGTTTGAGTTTCTGCTCAGTTACTGTTCATATAGCTCAGCAAAAAGACTCCGTATGCACTTAGCCAGTGGCTACATGTACATGGAGTCAATATGGACCACAAACTGAGTAGAAACTAAGAGGAAACTCTTCAAACCCCCCTGAAAAATGGACGACTCAAAAACTTGAGGGTTCTGATCAGTTTCCTCTCAAAAAAATCAGCAAAAAGACTCTGTGTACATAGCCCTTTTTGCTCCAAAAAAGTGCTTGAAATACCTTGTGTGCACATAGCATTTTGGCTTGTTAAACTACCAAGCAGTTAAAAGAAGTCACATGTTTATTCTTCTGGCATTTTCCATGGAAGCCACTCTGTATTTTAAAATACAAGTCAATGGCTGACGAATAAAAAAATGCTAGCCATTTCTTCATTATGCAAGGAAGTGAAAACAACAACCCTAAAAAAAAGTTGTCACAAAGACCATGGGACAAGCATCGAAGAAGGCAGGGGCCCAAAATTGTTGTAAAACACCCAGGAAACTATCAAAAACTCGAAACAAAAGATGCTTCAGGATAAAAAGTACCAGATTCCTGAAGCATCTTCTCCTTGAAAAACTTGGTGGGTTCACCTGAGTTTAAAAGATGTCATGTGCACAAATCCCACCAGTATGTTCACACTAAGTTTTTGAGGAGAGTTTTGGAGAAGATCCTCTGCACAATTCTCTTCAAAAACTGCTCCAAAAACTCTTGGAAAACTCTTCCAGTTCATTTCTATGGGAGATCTACTTTGAAGTTTATATGTGGAGAATTTAAAACACTTTTTTTTAGATGCCAGTGGAGCTTTCAAGGATTTCCTATGCAAAGTCGCTTCAAGAAAGAGCAGACAGTTTTTTTTTATGAAGTGGCTTCTCTTGTAGTTTTGCCTTCACTTTTAGCGGCAGCTATGCTGTCTTCGTCTTTGCCCTATACTTTCAACTATAGAAAGAGGGTAGCTTCCAAATTAATCCACCCAAAGAATGAGCAATGTTGTTTCTTTTAAATACTTCAGGGTTCGGAAAAAAGGAACAATTTAACAAGTAACAAAAGACTGAACATGTGCACTGCAATGTCCCTTTCCCATTACTGTGCATCGTGCTCAATTTTTGCAATGTATCCCACCTGAAATTCACTTGAAAAAGACGTTAGACCAGATTCATCAAAGCTTTTGCACCAGAATTTTGGTGTAATAGAATCTTTAAGGCATCTGCATAACCACCCCATTTACCAAAGCAAAAACACTTCAGGTAAACGCCAGCAGTCTTTTTCCTGAAGTGTCTTCACCGGTATCTTTTCAGAGGTCCTGCCGTCGGGGTCTTTGCTCTGTACTTTCAAGTATGTAGAGCAGGGGTGCACGACATTTTTTTGGTCCAAGGGCCACATTTCCATACTGAACCAATCCTACAGTCCACAACAAATTTTAAAGAGGCCCTTACTTGAATACATCACAAGAACCACCATCAGTACATTAAGACATCATCAGTAGAGATGGGCGAAACTGAACAGTAAAGTTTGGCTTCCGTACAGAACATCTACTGTTCGGGCATGGACACTGAACACGGACTTCACTAGGAAATCCGTGTTACTGTTCGGATTCCGCCCCCGAACACCGGGTGTTTGTCACATGACAGCACATGACAGTGCGGCAAACACTGCTTCTGATTGGTAATAAAATCATTACTGCCATTCTGACATATGCGGTTACCATGCTATCCCGCAGCTGTGATCAGAGGTATAAAGTTTACCTCCGGTCTCTGGCGTCGGCTGATGGGACTACTATTCCCATTAGCCTATGCCTGCTGCCGCTAACAGTGAGAGCAGGCAGAGACTGATGGGAGTATTCATTAGCTGGTGCTAAATAATTTAAAAATAAAACTGGACTGGGTGTCCCTAAATATTTGATAACCAGCCACGTAAAACTCACAGTGCCAGAACCATCACCAGTACATGAACACAGCACTGGAACCACTATTAGTACATAAAACCATCACAATAACCACCACCAGTACATGAATGTGAAGCCAGAACCACCGTCAGTACATGAATGCAGCGCCAGAACCACCTTTAGTACATGTACACAACACCAAGCTTAATAGAGCGATCAATTGTATTGTCAGATCAGCTCCATATACTATTTGTCGTGGAGTTACCATAAACACAGAGGAGCCAGAAGACAGCAGTGTCTGATTGCTCCTACTCCTGCACTGAATAGAAGAACTTCACCTTCTTATTAAACGATGTAAATTTCTTTTGGCAGTGCAGGGGTTAATTTGCTCTGCTGAGAGCTCTGGGAGCTAGGTCTCAGCTGAGCCACTCCTATACCTTATAAAATCTGAGTCCTGACTGACACACATCATCCGAGCTAGCTTATGCTGCATGGCTGGGAGGATAGTAGTTGGTGGTTATATGAGAAGGTGTTTGGTTGATTTATCTGTGACTATTGCTCGGTTTTGTGTGTGTGATAATTTCCTTTCTTTTCCTGCTTTGGGTTTACCCCATCCTCCACTCCCTGATGCATACATCTGTTATATGAGAGTGTATATTTGTATGCCTGCATGTATTTTCCATTTCCCCTGTTTGTGTTACCATGTTAGTCTGGTTGGTGTATTACGGTACACTACTACCCCCCTCTTCCCTAGGTGGGGGAAAGGTACAAACGGAAGGCAGGTTCAGGAGATAAGGCAAGGCGCAATTGTATCGCATGAACCTATAATTCCCAGTGTGTCCTTAACAATGGAAAGGAGAAACTGGGAGTTGTTCCAAGCCATCATCAGACTGTGGACCATACAGGAACCACAGCTCTCATTAGACATAGTCAGTATCACAAATATACATTTACATCCAGGTACCTTATAGATGGCATCTTCTCGGATTGGAGAAGAAAAGGAGAATGACTCCAATTTGTCCATATGCTACTCTGACATTTCATGCCCAAATCTCGTCTCTGCAAACTTCGCTCTTCTCTGGTGCTTTAAAAAAATAAAAGTATCATTATACTGCCCCATAAATAAAAATATCTTCTTTGCTGTACCCCTGAATAAATAATTGCACCCTCACATTGCCTCTTTCCATAATAATCGGTCCACACACTACCCCTCTCAAAAATACTACCCCAAACTGCTTCTTTCCATGTCTTACCCACAATGCCTCTGCATAATGTCCCCATTGCCCTTTGCTATACTATGCCACCTTTCACCATCTGCAAAGGGCCTCATAATGTACTCCATTGCCAAATAATGTGCCCTAGCAGTAACCCCCACCTAGCCACCCTCCGACCTCATCTAAAATGATAGCACATATCCACATTTCATCTTCAGTTCCCCCACTGAGCTCTTACCAGTGCCTGCTGAATCCTCACCAGCATTGCGGCCCCCGCACTGGCACCAGCAGTATAATGCGGTCAGTGGTCACAGCATGTTGATATCATCACACCGCTGCACATCGTGCTAACAAGCGCTCCTCTGCCCCAGTCCCAGCGCCACAGCATTCAAATGTATTCACATCTAAAAGATGCAAGTATATTTGAATCTAGGAAGACGGGTCAATTTGACATTGCTGTGCATTATGTTCACTTTTTTGTGGCAATTGTGTGCTCACATTCGTTTTGATTGGAGACTTGGATAATTTCTGCTCTGAAAGCTACTGAAAAAATCTTATTGTGAACATGTCTTTTCCAGGTGCAATCCATGCTTGAAAAAGCACTGCAAATCTGCAACAGATAATGAACATTATGCACAGCAATGTCAATACAACATTACTGTGCAAATATTTTATCTTAGTCATTTCTTTTAACAGCTTCAGGGTTCGCAATCTGTGAAGCAGTTAAAAGAAGTAGCATGTTCATTCTTCGAGTGATTTAGTTTGAATGAAAACACTCTATTTACTTGAAAGCTCAAACCAAAGATACCAGTGCCTCTCTGCTCAGCCTTACTCCGTCTGGGGACTCCCTCAGCTGTTTCGCATCGGTTCTGAAGGCGTTGGCCCATGCAATAAGCAGCCACATGATGAGCGAACTGCCCGTACCGCTTAGCCTTTTCTAGCAACTGCAGTCCGACTAATACTGCACCGCTAGCACTGTTCCTGTTGCTCCTTCTGATGAGGTCCTGGCCAGGGATGCTATATGGCTGGGCCTTACACTTATTCTAAGATTGCGTGGCACGATGTAGCCCGGGGCTGGCTAGCCCAATTGAGCTGCAAGGGTGCCCTGGCTCGAACTGATATTTATAAGGAAGTCCTTCCTGTCTTATCCACTGTGCCCCTTCTATCTTAACTATTCACATGTTTCTCTGTGCCCCCATCTAGTGGCTAAATTAAGCACTGCGCTTTCCCTATAACAACATATACATGAAGGTCAGCTGTATACATAGCAGCACTTGTAATGGTATAACATTATACAATTACCCAGGACATATTTAAAGGGGTGGGACATACACCAGTTTCTGTCACCCCTTACATCTGAATACATCCATTCTACTCAATGGTTCTGAGTGCTATCTGTAAAAAAAAAAAATATATATATATATATATATATATATATATATATATATATATATATATATTGAGCAGCTCACGGACATTTCACACGGATGTGTGAATGCACCCTAAATCTCATAAATCGTAGCTTGCTATGAATAAATGACATGGACATATACTGTCATTTTTACACACACAAGCAGCCACCAATTCGTCTCTGCTAGTACATGACAACACTGCAGGAATACATCTCAGAGTAATGACTGCGAGAATCATTCCCACATACATCACTAGTCAACTAAACGCTGCAAGCAAGAAGAAATTAAAGAAGTCTGACTGCCATCAGAGGGTTCGTGTAAAAATAAACCTTCTCTTGAAGCACTGCCAACCCAGCAAAAATATTTGGGGAATCTGTGGGATTTACTAGAAAAGTGAATTGTTCAGCGCTTACCTACAGTGTAATTACTTACCTGGTCCTTTTATTAATCTAGTTCTAGGTAAACTGTCCATTTATTTACCCTACTCTATCCTATTTATCATAGTATCACTTGGAGAGGATGAAGTCCAAACGAGGCTGCTACAAGGACACCACTAGGTTTCCCTTCAGGAAAAAATAAAAACAGTCCTATATTTACAGTGCCTTGCGAAAGTATTCGGCCCCCTGGAATTTTTTAACCTTTTCCCGCATATGCTTCAAACAAAGATACCAAATGTACATTTTTGGTGAAGAATCAACAAGTGGAACACAATTGTGAAGTTGAACAAAATGTATTGGTAATTTAAAATTTTTGTGGAAATTCAAAAACTGCATAGATCACTGCTTTCCTCACTTCTGCGCATTAAGATGCTCGCTAAGAGCACTGACTATAGTGTTCTAGAGCGCATCTGCTGACAGCCACAATGTACACCCAACATAAGAGAGCAATGGGTATGCTTGGCTTGTCTGAGTTTAAACTGGATAATTTGCTGACAAGAATAATAAGTTTCAAGCAGGCTATAATAACTTCACTTGTCAAATATGTGTTTTACTCATTCATAGGGAGATCGGCCTGTCTAAACAGGCAGGAAACAAGCTTGTTTTCACTAATCAGTTGGAGTAAGCAGGCTCTAAGGCTAGGCTTACATTAGCGTTTCTGTGCGCAGCATGTCATCTGCATACGCAAACACATGCCAAAACGCATGCAAATGCATGTTTACGTAGCATTTTTTATCCACATGATCTTACGCATGACGCCAAAAAAAGCTGAGTGTGCATGCATTTTTGCAGGCATTTGCATTGTTTAATGGCATGTGTACAATATTTCCCAATGGCGTGGTTTATGGGATTTCTATATATAGAGACACTGCACAGATGAAATCCTCTTATTTTGATGCTGTATCCTGCTGCAAGATGGATCTTAGCGTGGAGAGCTTCAATCTGGATTTATCTGTGAAATCTTAGAAAGACAGAGAAGACGTCGTTGTCGTTATTAGCAACACCCCATTGTTGAAGTCCGAGAGAGCCATGGAGCCTACCACTCATTGTTCACCGTGCTTTTTAAAAACCGCAAAAGTTTTTTTTGAGTACAAAAGAATGTCTGAATAGAGCTTCCAAGAATTGCTGTAACATATCAGAGGATCCATCACCAGGCAGGACACACAGCTACGTAGAACAATTTCTACTGAAGAACATCTGTTGGTGACCCTATGGTACATAATTTTGAAAAAACACCTGTCATTAATATTCTTGTTCTAAAAGCCATGTACTGATTTTTTTCCCTATTTTCTTTTCCACAGATTCCTGGCTACCGGAGAAACCTTAAGATCTTTACATTTTCAATTTTGGATTGGACTGTCCACTCTTTCTGGGATTGTTGGAGACACCTGCCTGTTGTGAATTCTGCTCTTGGGTTCCATCCAGTGGTTGTTGGTAGGAATGCAGTTGTCTCTGACTCGCAGTCCTGGCCAGGTGTATCGGATGATTACAATTCTGACTGGGATATTTAGGTGTGCAGGATCCTTTAGCCCTTGCCAGTTGTCAATGTTACTTGTGAAGTGTTGGATCACTTTCTGGCTTCTCCTGTTGCTGCCAAATTCAGCAAAGATAAGTGTTTGGTTTTTGTATCTGTGACACACTGCTGTGTGCTTGTTTCAGTTTTATTCCTGCTCTGATTGTAGGATTCACTGGAGTTGCAGATTTACGCTCCTACATCTTTTAGTAGATGTAGGAAGTTTTTGTATACTCTGCTGTGTATGTTTTGAAGGGTTTTAATACTGACCGCACAGAACTCTGTCCTATCCGGTCCTATCTAGCTAGAGTGGCCTCCTGTGCTAAATCCTGTTTTTCTGCCTGTGTATGTTTTTTCCTCTCCGACTCACCGCCAATATTTGTGGGGGGCTCTCTATCCTTTGGGGATTTTCTCTGAGGCAAGATAGTATTCCAATTTCCATCTTTAGGGGTATTTAGTCCTCTGGCTGTGACGAGGTGTCTAGGTGTGTTAGGTACACTCCACGGCTACTTCTAGTTGCAGTGTTAAGTTCAGGATTGCGGTCAGCATAGTGGACGCCTTCTCCAGTGAAAGTTCTCATGCAGCTCCTAGGTCACCGGATCTTAACACCTGCCATGCATTGTGTGATGTTCTGCGTGCAGAATTCCTCCCCCAACCCACGACTGAACTCTGGCTGGAAAATGCAGAAAAATTCAAGGAAATTTGTAATTTTCAAAACTGTGTGGGGGCTGTGGACTGCAAGCACATTTGGATTCTGAAACCTGCTGGAAGTGGATCCGAGTACTTCAATTATAAAAAATACTTTTCCATTGTTCTCATGGCGATTGTAGATGCTGAGTGTCGATTTGTCACTGTTGAAGTTGGCTCATTTGGATGAGGAAAAGACTCACAGACTTTCAAAAACTCTGACATGGGACAACGTTTGTATGGTAATAATTTTAATTTTCCACTGCCACAACCTCTTCCGAACACTGAAGGACCGCCAATGCCGTCTGTTGTTGTTGGGGATGAGGCGTTTCAAATGTGGGCCAACCTCATAAAACCATACTCGAGTCAGGACTTGAATCACATGAAAAGGATTGTCAACTACAGACTGACAAGGGCATGAAGAACTGTGGAGTGTGCCTTTGGTTTGCTGGCAGCTAAATGGTGCATTTTGGGATCACCAATCAATCTTAAAATAGAGACAATTGATGAGGTTGTGAAAGCGTGTGTGGTGCTGCATAATTACATCCTTGCAAAAGAGCAACCTCACTTCGAACTTGAGGAACCTGTTAATACCACATTGCCAGATTATCATGCTCACCCTCTGAAGACTACAGTGGAAGTTGCCTAAGGCTACGTTCACATTAGCGTTGCGCCGCTGTTGCGTCGGCGACGCAGCGGCGACGCGCCCCTATGTTTAACATAGGGGACGCGTGCGTCTTTTTGTTTGCGTTTTTCGCCGTGTGCGTCGTTTCCGACGCTGGCGTCGGACGCACGAAAACGCTACAAGTTGCATTTTCTGTGCGTCCGATTTTGGTCAAAAACGACGCACGCGTCGCAAAACGCGCGCGTTTTTGCGCGCGTTTGCGCGCGTTTTTCGATGCGTTGCGTCGCCGACGCAGGGCGGCGCAACGCTAGTGTGAACGTACCCTAAATGAGGGATAAATTGGCTGCCTACTTTGGACACCTATCATGGCAAGATGAAATGGTTTAAGCTGTAAATAAGTCAAATGTACCTGTAATGTTATGTACCTGTACTATTTTCTGACTGTAATATTAACACCTTGAATGTAAGTTTAATAATAAACACCTTAACTGAAACACCTGTTAATACTTCACTCAACAATACACATGTTTAAATAAAGACAAAAATACTTCACTCAACAATACACTCAGCAATACACACATTTAAATAAAGAGATAAATAAAACACATTGAGACAGTTATTGTGAAACAAAAGAATTGTTACTAACCAAAATAAAAACAATTTGAAATTTTACATGAAAAAGGAAAATAATGTGATTTAATTTCAGGGTTTGCGTGAGGGAGTTACATGATGGACCTAGGGGGTGTCGGGTGTGATGGTAGGCTAGGAGTGGTTGGGGAACTAGGGGAAGTGGAAGTGGCAGTCAATTGGAGGATTGGGTCAGAAACATTGGCAGGACACATGGGGGAAGAGGACACATTAGGAGTTAGAAAACAAGTTGGAAGGGATTGATACATTGGATGGGAAAGAACCAAGGGAAGGTGTAGACAGACTTGAAAAAAAAGACACATTCGGAGGGTGAGGGTGGAAGGGGTTGGTAATGTCTCTTTCCTTTGCACTTCCTGGGCTTTGTTTTGCTGCTTCCTCGGCCTTTTGGCTCCTGTTGCTTAGTGGTGGGAGTGGAAGGCTGGGCTGCTGCACTCGGCTGCATGGTTGAAGAGGAAGGCTGGGCTGCTGCACTCAGCTGCGTGGTTGAAGGGGAAGGCTGGGCTGCTGCACCCGGCTGCATGGTGTAGCTGGGTATTGTTGGAACAGTCCTAATGTCCAGCGGTGGTTGTGCTGGTGGTGGATAGGTCACTTGGTGCCACTGATGCTGTGGTTGGAGCTTGTTGCCCTGTATGGAACGAAGCAGGTAGTGCCTGCTGCTGATATCGGGACCGCTGCATGGCGTAATGGTATAAGCAGCCTGATAGGCCTTCATCACATACAGCTGGAGATCAGGACTAAGGCTTTCCATCACACCCCGTTCTATAGTGGAAAAATAATGTCGCGCCAGTCTATTAAGGTCAGCTTCCAAGCGGTCAAGGAGTCTGTGGACTTCCTGGAAAAGTGTGTTCACCTGAGTGAACCCACTATCCAGTCTTTCTACAATTACCTTCATCCCAGCCTGGAAGACCGAGCTTAAGTGAATAAACTAGGGAATGACTGACCTCTCCCAGGCCTTCTGCCGCTAGCAAGCAGACCCAAGTAAGGTAGTGGCAGAGGGCTGGGAGAGGGGAAAACCAGATGGACCGGCTTCCTGTTCCACAGCCTGTGAAGCCTGCCTGGTTGCTCCATTGCTGGTGGATGATTGGGCCTGTTCGTTGGCTGGTCGATGAGGGGCCCCTCCAACAGAGGACAATCCAGATTGTGTGGTGGTGCTCCAGGTTTTGTGTGGAAAATAAATGAAAAACATTAGTAAAAAAAAAAAAGTTTAAATAGTAAGTCAAGACAAAAGATACTCACGTTCACTGAGCAACCGCAGGCTTCAGAAAGGAAAGCTGATGATGGTACTTATATTTGGTACTTATATTTTCTGATTTTTCAAGCAGCACCACTTCGAACCCGAATCTCCTCTCTCATGTCCTTATTGAAGCGATCCTTCATCGAACGCCAATGGACTTTTATTCTCTTCACTGTGAAGGGGGAAGAAAAAAAAAATATTGTAAAAAGAGACACCAACATTTACAACAAAACAGATGCATATTGCAATACTTACGAAAATCCTTTCTGACTTGTGGCCTTGCATGGTCCCAATCATCGAACAGCGATCTGGCCACTTTTTCCCAGAGTCGTCGAATCAAGGCTGAGTCGGAATGATTCCGATCAGGGGGATCCCACAATGCTGCTCGCTCTTGCACAGCTTGAATAAGTACGTCATTGTCGATATCACGTTCTTCCTCATGTTGTGGAGCCTATAGTTGAAATACAAAAAAAGAATTTGTAAGTAAAAGTGAACACAATTTCAATTACAACTCTGATAAAGGCTACTTACACCCCGACTTTCCTCCTCAGCAACTTGAGGCCAACAACCCTGGGAATAATAATTTCCACTCGACTGCTCCTGCTCTTCCGCACTGGACGGTACCTGTAAAGAAAATACATGATTTAACACATATATAGTATTGACAGTCAATACATACCAATCAGTAAATCAAATGTGATTACATAATCAGTGTCATGTCCACTTTCGGAAGCTTCAGTGGAGGACATGTTGGAAGAGCAGGCAGCAGTCAAGTGAAACACTAGAGAAAAGAACAGAGAAGAAAAATTTAACTTGTTAACAGCCAAACACAATGTAGACCCCCCCAAAAAAGAACAATGGACACCAATACTTACATTACAGGCAGTAGTCCAACAGCCCAGCAGTCAGGCATCACCAGGACAGCAGCCCCCAGGAAGACATCAGCCCCAGGAAGACGGCAGCAGCACCAGGACAGAAGCAGCACCAGGACAGCAGCAGCACCAGGATAGCAGCAGCAGTACAAGAACGGCAGCAGCACCAGGACCAGAGCAGCAAACAGTCTTCTAGGAACAGAAAAAAATTAGTACAGAGTACAGACTGCAAAGACAGACATTTTCAAAGCTTCTATACTTACATCCAGCGTCTTGTCCAGAGTCTTGTTCTTCCATCCAGAGTCTTAAGAGTAATGGACTACCAGTCTCCAGACCCCCTTTTATATATCAGGGATTTGGCAGGTGGTGACATAATTTCCTGGACATGATTAGTGTGAAGTATGCATGCGTATCGAATGCATGCGTAACCATGCCCTTGCGTATCAATGCGTTCCCAAAGACAGTAATGAGTTTTTTTTTACGCACTCATCCGCAATCATCCGCATGCGGACGATTGCACAATATTTGACACCTCAAAAAATGCAACATGTTGCGTACGTCGGACACCACCGTACACTGCGAAACAACACATGCTTACGCATCTGCATGCAAAATCATGTCCCTGCATACACCATGTTAAAGATATTCACGCATGATGCATGCGGATCATACGCTGCGCACAGAAACGCTAATGTGAACCTGGCCTTAAGGTACCTTCACACATAACGATATCGTTGCTTTTGGTGACGTTGCAACGATATCGTTAAGGAAATCGCTATGTGTGACAGCGACCAACGATCAGGCCCCTGCTGGGCCATCGTTGGTCGCTGAACAAAGTCCAGAACTTTATTTTCGTCGTTGGATCTCCCGTGGACATCGCTGGATCGGCGTGTGTGACACCGATCCAGCGATGTCTTCACTGGTAACCAGGGTAAACATCGGGTAACTAAGCGCAGGGCCGCGCTTAGTAACCCGATGTTTACCCTGGTTACCATCCTAAAAGTAAAAAAACAAACACTACATACTTACCTACCGCTGTCTGTCCCCGGCGCTGTGCTCTGCACTCCTCCTGTACTGGCTGTGAGCGTCAGTCAGCCGGAAAGCAGAGCGGTGACGTCACCGCTCTGCTTTCCGGCCGCTGTGCTCACAGCCAGTACAGGAGGAGTGCAGAGAAGCAGAGCGCCGGGGACAGACAGCGGTAGGTAAGTATGTACTGTTTGTTTTTTTTACTTTTAGGATGATAACCAGGGTAAACATCGGGTTACTAAGCGCGGCCCTGCGCTTAGTTACCCGATGTTTACCCTGGTTACCGGCATCGTTGGTCGCTGGAGAGCGGTCTGTGTGACAGCTCTCCAGCGACCAAACAGCGACGCTGCAGCGATCCGGATCGTTGTCGGTATCGCTGCAGCGTCGCTTAATGTGAAGGGGCCTTAATAAGAGTAAACTAGATGTCTGCATTATAAGTTTATCTTTACTTTTTTCCTGCTGAGACAATTCTTTATCTGATTTACCAGCTTGCTTCCCAGCTGCTGTTGCACAATCAGGACTGTGTACTTGATGGACTTATCGCATTTGCATGTGACTGTGGAAAATGTGTGTAGAGCATTGTATATCTGCCTACTCCCTCCAGCCATAGTTCTTCTGCATCTCTCCCACACCCACATCTTGACGCTTACCATAATAATAGTGTCAGCGGGCTACCTCTTGTGTATTACTAAAATGGGGCTTCATGGCGGCTAATGAGAAATCTTTTAATTACATGATTTTTTTTTTGCAGCTGAGAGGCCACTTTTTTGTAAACCGAAAGGTCAAGCAATTATCAGAAGTCACATAGGAGATAAAACAGAGTTCCAGCATCTTTATATTTATGTCCAACAATATACAGCCTATATAATGCTTAAAGGGGCTATCTGGGATTTGAAGGTTTTTGCTTAAGACAGATATGTACAACCTTGAGGAGCTTTTTTTTTATTAAATGCATATATTTCAGGCTAAAAAAAAATCATTGTTGCAATTGGGTTTAGTTAAAAATTTAGTGCCGTTTGGCTTTGTTTCCCTGCCTCAAAGGTGTCCAATATCCTGGAATTCTGAAAAATATTATAAAATTAAAAAAAATCATTACTTATATGCCTGAATTCTCCTGCAGCTCCTAGTTATTACGTCTGTAAATTATTCACATGAATGCTGCAGCCAATCAATGGCCTTAGCAGTCACATGATGGACATTCAAGTAAATGCGGAAAACCAGTTGAAGATTAAATTAGGGTTTGGTACTTAGCATGTAATGACTATTCTCAGCTACAAATAAATTCCATCGGATAAAGTAGAAACTATGGTCTGGGGTATAAGAGTCGTACAATACCAGAACCCACTTTACAAATTCTTACTAGGTTTAACCCCTTGGAAGGGAGGGAGGGAGCATAGTTTGACTTTTTTGAGCGCAAACTTAAGCTGGAATCGAGAGCGGACGCCATGTTGCGTTTGGAGAGCTCCTGATGTGCCTAAACAGTGGAAACCCCCCACAAGTGACCTCATTTTGGAAACCACACCCCTCAAGGATTTTATCCAGGGGTATATTGAGCATTTCGAACCCACAGGTACAACAGTATTTGATAACATTAGGTCGTCATATTGAATATGTTATTAGTGTTGAGCGCAAATGCTCACTACTCCAGTTTGCATAAAGTGCTCGATTATGCACCGAACATCATGGGTGCTCAAGTGCCGTGCTGGAGTCCCTGCTCCGCATGTTTTGCAGCTGTTAGAAACTCCCCCCCCAAAAAACATGCTGGGTAGTGTTGAGCGATACCTTCTGATACCCAGAAGTATCGGGATCGGATTGTATCGGCCGATATCCACAAAATATCGGATCTCGCCGATACCGATACCAATGCAAGTCAATGGGACACAAATATTGGAATGTAAATAAGCCCTTTCTGTCCTTCTACATGCTGTTCCGGAGGGGGGAAGAGTGTGGGCGGTGCGTGGGTGGACACTGAGTGTTTGTGTGTGCGGGCGGGGTCTGTGCGGGCCTCTATGTGGCGTGCCGGGGCTGTATGTGGGCTGCCCGGGCTCTATGGCATGCCGGGGGTCTGTGCGGGCCTGCCGGGGCTGTATGTGTGCTGCCCGGGCTCTCAGCAGCGTGCGGTGTCTATGCGGCGTGCCGCGGGCCTGCCGGGGCTGTATGTGTGCTGCCCGGGCTCTCAGCGGCATGCGGGGTCTCTGCGGCGTGTTAGGGGTCTGTGCGTGTGTGCAGGCATTGTCCTATGGGACTACAAGTCCCATCGGACGATGCCTGCTACACGGACAGTGACTGGCACATTAGCCAATGATGGGACACAGTAGCGTAGCTACTGGGGGGACAGAGGGGGCCATCGCCCCGGGCCCTGTCACATGAAGGGGCCCACTGAGAGCCGGCACTGCCACTTCCGTCATGAGGCACAATACAGCACAGGAGGGGAGAGCAGCAAAATGCCTGCTCTCCTGCCTGACGAGATTCTGCACGCTGGCAGCACAGTGGCCAGTTGCAGAATCTCCCTCCTGCACTGTATTGTGCTGACCAACCTCAGGAGCTTCTCCCAGGCTGCAGGGAAGTGTGCACGCTGGGACTGGCTCAGGGCAGCACGCTGGGTCCTAGTGCCCACCTACATTTCACGCACTCAGATACTTCCTGGTCCTGCTGCAAACGTCATTGGTAAGTGGGGATAAAATGCATTAAGATGATAGGCATGTCATAGTCTCTGGGGGGTAAATGTGAGAGGATGGGGGTTTTGTGGGGGCTTAGGTGGGGGAGGGGGACAGGGCACTGGGGCATGAATGTGAGAAGATAAGGGTATTGTGAGGGCTGAGGTGGGTGAGGGGGTGACAGGCACTGGGGGGCTGATTATTAGATGGTTACCAGATTATATGCACTTCATCACATGTAATAGTTGTTCTCTGGGATGGGGAGGTAGGGGGCTTATTATACTTACCAGCTGGGTAAGCCATAAGTTACATCACATTTAAGCATCACTCCAGCATTTTTTTTTTATTTGACTGCTGGAGTGGCGCGTTAAGGGTATGTGCACATATTGTGGATTTGGCTGTGGATTCGCAGCAGTTTTCCATGCGGTGAACAGTACCCTGCGTTTTTTTGACGCATGCGTTTTTGCATGTCGTGAAAAAACGCAGCGTTTTGACGTGTTTACATGCGTTTTTTCATGCGTTTGCGTTTTTTAAACGCATGCTGAGAAATGTGTGACAGCTGCCAATCATCAAAATAAAGTAAAAAACCCACTATAAACAGAAATAGTTAGGGTTAGGGGTAGGGGTAGGGATCATAACCCTAACCCTAACGGGATCCTAACCCTAACCCTACCCCTAACCCTAAGCCTAAAGGGATCCTAACCCTAACCCTAAAGGGATTAGGGTTAGGGGTAGGGTTAGGATCCCTTTAGGGTTAGGGTTAGGGTTAGGGTTAGGATCCCTTTAGGGTTAGGGTTAGGGGTAGGATCCCTTTAGGGTTAGGGTTAGGATCCCTTTAGGGTTAGGGTTAGGATCCCTTTATCACCTTTATGGTGGGGGGTGGCATATCAGTGTGTTTTCTGTTTTTTTTAAATAAAAACGCATGCGTTTTTAAAGCAAACGCATGTGCTTAAAAACGCATGCGTTTCCATTGACTCCAATGTATTTTTTGACACAAAAAAAGCATGAAAACGCATTGCTTTTTTATGTGTCAAAAAAAGCCTCTCAAAAATACTACAAGTTGCATTTCTGAAAAAGAACGCATGCAGCAAAAAAACGCATGCATTTCAAAACGCGACCAAACGCGTACAACAAAAAACGCATGCGTTTTCAATGTTAAATATAGGAAAAAAATATAGTTCTTACCGATAACGGTATTTCTCTGAGCCCATGACGGCACCACGGAGAGAGGGGATCCGCCCACCAAGGACAGGAAACCTACAGATAAAAAGGGCGGTACCACTCTCCCGCATCAGTTGTTTACTAGAGAACGATGGGAGACTATGGAACAGCTTATTAGTTTCAATATTACTTAACTTAATTGAGATACCGCGTGACCTGTCATAAATAAACTATGGCACTATACTAACGTGCACACCCATGAGTGAAGGGAGGGAATGTACGGGTGCCGTCATGGGCTCAGAGAAATACCGTTATCGGTAAGAACTATTTTTTTCTCTGTCGCCCATGACGGCACCACAGAGAGATTTGCATAGATAGTACATTCAGGGAGGGACCACCGCTTCCAGAACCCTTTACCGAAAGTAAGGTCCGAAGAGGAGATAAGGTCCAATCTATAGTGCCTATAGAATGTGGAAGGTGATGACCAAATAGCAGCTCTACATATCTGGTCAATCGAAGCTCCGGCCTTCTCCGCCCAAGAAGCTGCCACTGGTCTCGTTGAGTGAGCCTTGACCTCCACTGGAACAGACATTCCACTTGATGAGTATGATAGGCTGATAGCATCTGTGATCCATCTCGCCAGAGTAGCTTTGGAGGCCTTTTTCCCCTTCCAGGGATCCTGAAAGCACATAAAAAGAGAGGCATCCTCCCTACTCTCTCTGGTGGCTTCTAAGTACTGTATGAAGCATCTCCTGACATCTAGTGTATGCAATGATTCCTCCTCCCTATTTTTAGGGTTAAGACAAAAGGAGGGTAGAGATATCTCTTGAGTTCTGCGGAACCGGGATGCCACCTTCGGGAGGTATGCTGGATCTATTTTGAGAGTAACACTATCCTCTAAAAATCGTGTATAAGGAGGGTTAGCAGATAGTGCCTGTATGTTGCTTATTCTACGAGTAGATGAGAGGGCGACGAGCAGGGATGTTTTGAGGGATAGGAGTTTTAATGGGATATCCTCTAAGGGTTCGAAGGCGGTTTAGACAGGGTTTTAAGGACCGAAAATAAATCCCATTGAAGGGAACTTTACTGGAAGTGGCCTCGAACTTCCTGCTGCCCTGATGAACCTGGATACCCACCGATTCACAAAGTGATGTTTTAAGGGACAGATTCCCAGAGAAGCCTCTCACCAGGGTTCAAAAGGAGGTTTGGATAGGGATATAATATCCAAGTTTAAATTCCAAGGAGGAGTAAACCGAGAGGGGATGGGTCTAGACCTGGCCAACGCTTTGATGAACCTGGATATCCCAGATACCCAGCCGGGTCGTAATTGTACAGGGCCCTTAAAGCCAAGACCTGAACTTTTAAAGTATTTGTGGCTAGTCCCTGTTCCAATTCCTTGCAGAAACTCTAAGACAGTTGTTATTGGAAACTCCCTCTTCTAACTTGGAACCTGAAAGGAAGTTCCTCCAGGTATCCCACCCCCCCCCAGCAGTTTGGTGGTTCCTATATGGTCTTCTCTACTCCTGGAAACATTCACGATCAATATTATGGCTAATATTCTGAGGAGTTGCACCAGAGAAGTCTGGGTGACCAGCCTTTTGACCATTGCCACATATTAGGGCTCTGAGTACCGGCCCCCGACCACCTGCTCTATATTTCCACGAGGAGGGGACTTGGAGAAGCAACATGTGCCTGCTCAGACTGGATTACCCAGTCATGCACCGCGACGTCTGCTTGCGTCATAAGGGCGCGTTCTCACCCCGTGCGTGCGCACTAGCCTCCGGTCCTGGACTGCGGGAAGATCAAACCAATAACAGTTAGTACATGGATAATGGCAGAGCATTAGGATGTACACACATTACTCATCCAGGAGATGACGTCTATTCCGAATCCTTAGGTGTCTAAACCCTAAACAAGGGTTGGATGTTATTGCAACTAAGGAATAGACAATCCGGCAGGTAATATTTCCTAACATCACCAGAGTTGGCCTTCTCATTAGAAATGTTGAAAGGGAAACGTGGATCATCACTCCTATTTTACTGACACTACACGCATATACATATCCTAAGAGGCAAGCTTGTCAGTATTATAGACAGCCATGGAGGGAGTAGCCATACTCTATGGCTAGAGAAAAGCAGGATTCTTCCCACCAGAGAGATGCTGATTCGCCACAAGGTGCCAAAGGCAGACATGCCGTCCCTGGTAACCATAATGCAATGTACTTATGGGACGAGAATCTGTCTACTGGATGTTAATCAAGGAAACCAGCTCGATTGTCACATGTGGAATTGGGAAGGATTTTTTCCTTCCACCTCTTGGTATTTTCTGCTCCCAGGACAGTAGTCTGTCTCTTTATAGGTTGAGAAAAACTGTTTCATACGGAAGAACTGCTAATTTACTCAGACAATTAAAGCAAAGCTGCTTGCCAAGCCCTGTTGTAAAGAATGAATCAACAGAAGTTAGAACTGGGTACAAAACCACTAGGACTCTATAAGCCAGGGTTGGGGCCCAAGACAAAAAATGTGAAATGGTAGACCAACGATATGCCTTGTGCGTGGCTGCATGCCTAAATCAGAAGGTCTAACCCAGAGCCAACCGAAGTACTAGCATAGGGGCACTGAAGCAATATGATGCAATAAGATGACCGTAAGCACACATTTTGATGCATGGAGGCGCTATTGATGCAATGTGAAGCAAAAGCACAATGAAGCATCACGATGCAATATGATGCAATACAATGCATAAAGGCAATATGAAGCACTATGATGCGACATGATGTAATATGATGCAACATGATGCACAGAGGCACTGTCAACTATGATGCACAGAGGCAATAAGAAACACTATAACACGTGATGCACAGAGGCACTATGATGCAATATGATACACAGAGGCACTAAACTGCAACATGATGCACAGAGGTACTCAATATGATGCATAAAAGCACAATGATGCAATATGAAGCAGAGGTACTCAATATGATGCATAAAGGCACTATAATGCAACATGATGCACAGCGGCACTCAATATGATGCATAGAGGCACTTAATATGATGTATAAAGGCACTATGATGCAACATGATGCATAGAGGCTCTCAATATGATGCATAGAGGCACAATAATGCAATATGAAGCACAGAGGCACCCAGCATGATGCATAAATGCACTATGGTACAATATGACACCCAGAGGCACTCAGTACGATGCACAGAGGCACCATGATGCAATACAACGCACAGAGGCACTCAATACGATGCCTAGAGGTACTATGATGCAACAAGATGCATAGAGGCATGCAATATAATGCATAAAAGCACTATGATGCAATATGATACACAGAGATATGCCATATAATGCATAGAGGCACCAAGATGCAATATTATGCACAGAGGCACCTAGAATAATGCATAGAGGCACTATGATGCCATAAGACACACAGAGGCACTCAGTAAGATGCACAGAGGCACCATGCTGCAACATGATGCAGAGGCACGCAACATAAGGCATAGAGGCACCATGATGCAATATGATACGTAGAGGCATGTAATATAATGCATAGAAACACTATGATGTGACATGATACAGAGACACTCGATATAATGCATAGAAGCAATATGATACACAGACACGCAATATAATGCCTAGAGGCACCGTGACACACAGGGGCACTCGGTAAGATGCATAGAAGAATCATAATGCAACGTGTTGCACTCAATATAATGCATAAAAGTATCAACATGCCATGTGATGTCCAGCCACACACAATATAAAGCATCGAGCTACAGTCATGCTTGAAGATGTCAAACCGGCCCATAGTTAAAAGCAAAAGAACAATCTCTCAGAGATACTGATAAGCCTCCACTGAATAGTATATCTCATTTGTCCGACTGACCCCACCCGAAGGAGCTAACTAATGAGCCTCAGCTGAAGGGCAGTCTTCATGGAGACAAAGTGCTTCATTAACACTATATGTCCTCCCAAGGCATAGAGTAGTTAAGTTGCAAAGAAAAGTGAGACACCTGTTTATATTGAGTCCAATCATAAGGCTCTGCGCAGACAAGACATGCAACTAACTTAAGCCAAATCATGAGATGTAGCCTGGACATATGGCCTTATTATAGCCTAGAGGTCCAAGGTCTGGCTGTGTATATGTAAAAACATACCTCGCATATGAAGCTCTAGCACAGCTTAGCACAAAGGCATGAGCTATCAACAGAACATTCCGCCATGCACTTACCTGTGCTGGCTCCATATCTGCTAAAAAACAGGGGGAGCTGATAACACCGAGAGCCCATCATGAGGGGAAGCGGCGTCCCATCAGGAATGCTGTATTGCTGTCAATGATTTTCTCTCCCCCATGAGGTCCAGGCATGGCAACAGAAGTAGCGGTGGCTTGCCAGTCGGCGTTGGCGCAGAGTGCCTCCACTGCGGGCGGAAGCGCTCCATCCAGGAGTCTCTTCGCTGGGCTCTGTGGCTGAGGGACTCCCCCCCGGAGGGTTTCAGCCCTGGGCTCAGCTCCTGTGTTTCTCTGGAGAAGATTCTGGGAGAGGCAGCATGCGGCTTTTTTTCTTTTTTAACGCTGCACACCTGGGGCTTTTGCAGATTGCAGGCTTACGCTTCAGGAGGGAGAGCGCCACTCTCCCCGTAACCACAGAGGGACCCCCCTGTATGTTTATCACTACTGCGGCATCTCTTTTTTTTTGTGGCTAGTGCTGCGGTTTGCGCTGCGGCCTGTGCTGCGGCTCGCCCTTTAACAACTGATTACTGAAGCAGCCTCTTTTTATGCGGCGGCGATTCCCGCCGCTTGATCCAATTATGCGCCTGCACAGAAGCGCCTCTTCCGGCGCCTGCGCAGGAACGCTGTCTGCCGGCGCCTGCGGAGTGTGCCATTATTGCTCTTTCCACCAGCTCGCGCACGCGCAGTTTGCTCAAGATGGTGCCGCACATGACCCGCTGCTCACTTTAGCTCCCGGTCTCTTTGCAGCCTGCCCTAACGCGCGGTTCCCTGCACGCCAGACGGCTATGCAGTGTGCAGGCTGACGCTTCCAAAGGGAGAGCCGCGCCGCTCCTCCCGCAACCACAGAGGGACCCCCCTGGATGTTGCCGCTGCTGCATCTTACCTGGGGAGGTGACCGCGAACTCCATGTCACCTCCCCCACACACCCTAAAGGCCTACTAGCCCCAGCGGTGGTGCTTGGGGTCACCACACCAGCCGAGGCAGAGGGACCCCAGCTGCCTGAGTCGGACTGATTGGCCCCGGAATCCCACGACGATCTTCCTTCTGGTAAGTCTGTAGGTCTCCCATCAAGGACAGGAAACCAACTGATGCGGGAGAGTGGTACCGCCCTTTTTATCTGTAGGTTTCCTGTCCTTGGTGGGCGGATCCCCTCTCCGTGGTGCCGTCATGGGCGACAGAGAAAAAACGCATGCGTTTTTTGTGCAAAAAACGCTGCAGACAAAAACGCAAGTGTGAAACCACCCTAAACCTATGGAAAACAAAATCCACAGTGCACATGCTGCGGAAAATACCATGTGGAAACGCAACGGTTTATTTTCCGCAGCATGTCAATTCTTTGTGCGGATTCCGCAGCGTTTTACACCTATTCCTTAATAGGAGTCTGGAGGTGTAAAACCGCAGGTGAAATCCGCACATAACCAACAAAATTTGCAGTAAATCCGTGTGTGCACGTACCCTAAGAGGCGCAGTTACAGCTGCTGCTCTATACTCAGAGCGGTGACTGAAACCGTGCCAGCGCCACCCCCGAGGCTGCAGTGAGGAGTAAAGCTAATTTCCTCCTGGCAGTGTGACTCTCAGTGCAGGAGACACACACAGTGTCAGAACACTGTTAACTATTATATTGTGTTTTGGGGGACCAATGGGGACATCATTCTATGTATAGGGGAACTCTAATGGACATCATACTGTATGTACGGGAGCTGTGGGCCCATCATACTGTGTATAAGAGTGCTGTGAGCACACCATACTGTGTATAGGGGAGCCGTGAGGGCATTATACTCTGTATAAGGGAGCAGTTAGCTCATTATACTGTGTACAGGGGAATTGTGGGGGACATCATACTGTATATACAGGAGCTGTGGGCCCATCATACTATGTATAGGGGAGCTATGAAGGCATTATACCGTGCATAGGTGAGCTGTTGGCCCACTATACTGTATATAGGTGAGCTCTGGGGGGCATTATACTTTCAATAGCGGAGCTCTGTCGGCATAAAACTGTGTATAGGGAGCTGTGGGCTCATCGTACTGTGTATAGGGGAGCTGTGGGCTGAGCATACTGTGTAGAGGGGAGCAGTGGGGCTCATCATACTGTGTATAGGGGAGCAGTGGTGACATACTGTGTATAGGGGAGCTGTGGGATCATTATATTGTGCATAGGGGACCTGTGGAATCATCCTATTGTGTATAGGGGAGCTGTGGGGGCATCATACTGTGTATAGGGGAACAATGGTGACATCATACTGTCTATAGGGGGCTGTGGGTTCAAAATATTGTGTATAGGGGAGCTGTGGGGGAATTATACTGTGCATAGGAAAGCTGTGGGCTCACCATACTGTGTATAGTCAAGCTGTACACGGAGGGTACTTAGGGGACATTATTAAATGTTAAGTGGGAACTTAAACATTATTGTTATATGGGCACTCAGAGCACTGAGACCATCAAAATTTCATGTGTGGTATTATTACTTTTTAGGGACAAAATGTAGAGGGCAGTAGCACAGGGCATTAATGTTTTCTAGGGGTGAATTTCATTATCTGGAGAGCACAAAAGAGTCATTATTACTATGTAAGGGGCACAGTGGTGGCATTACTATGTGGGGTGGCACCATTATTGTACCACACAGCAGGTGCTGTAGGACACATGGCAGCAGCGGCTCAGTGTTGGGGTATCAGCAGAATGAGGAGTTTGTGCAGGTTGGGGATAGATGGGGACGGGGCTGGAAATGTGAGAAGTCTGATGTGTCATCATAATTTCTGCAGACGAGTCATGGGTGGAGAAGTTGTCATGTCGGTCTGGGCCAGATGGGGAAGACGAGAAAAGTGAACAATTCCATCAGAAAGAACGTCATCTGTAAGTTATTATCTATAACTGTGCTGTGATCTCTTATATGGTCTGTAGGACTGGTATCTACCACTATATGGTCCTCATATAATAGTATCAGTGTTGATTTTTAAATATAGATGTATTTTCAGTCACAGTGCGGTCAACTGCTGATATTCCCCTATGCTCACAATTAGGGTGCACCATGTAGCTGTAGTCAGGGGTACCTCGTTAGGGGCCCACTCAGATTTTTCGCCCCCCCCCTAAGCTGAAACCCTAGCTACGCCTCTGATGGGACAGTAGTAGTCCCATCATCCGGCTAATGTGTTGAATGAAAAAAAAAAAATACTCCATACATACATACTCCATATATACTCCATACATACTCCATACATACATACTCCATACATACATACTCCATACTCCATACTCACTCCATACATACTCCATACATACTCCATACATACAGTACATACTCCATACATTATTACTCCATACATACATACTCCATACATACATACTCCATACATACATACTCCATACATACATACTCCATACATACTCCATACATACTCCATACATTACATACAGTACATACATATAGACATACAGTACATTAAACATAGAGTTCATACTCACCATTACTTGTCATTTTGATCCCCAAAGCCAGTGTCAACCTGTAAAAAATATGAAAAAAACAAACAACCGATATACTCCCTGTCCGCAGAAATCCACGAGTGTCCCATGACGATCTCCCGTGGAGAACGGCAGCAACAGCTGTTGCAACCGCTCTCTAGGGGCTCCAGAAACACAATGATGTGAGGAAGGGATTCCTCCGCCGCTGTAAAAAAATAGTCCCTAGCCTCACTTATGGCATTGCTGGGTGAGAAATTTTCCCACGCAGCAATTGCCATAAAGTGAGACTTTGCACTTTAGTAACCTCAGTGATACACTGCAGGAGCCATTGTCTCCTGTCAGTGTGTCACTGAGGGTCCTATAGAGCAGTGACATCACCCAATGTCACTGTTCTATAGGGGAGATCGTCGTGGGACACTCGTTATTAATTGGACTACGGCGGACAGGTAGTATACGGTTTATTTTACATTTTTTGCAGGCGCTGAAGTATGGTAAGTATGGTTAAATGAAGAATATTAAAATACTTTTTTCCGAATGTGTGCGTGTTTTATTAACCATTTCTTTCTATTGGATTAATAACGGATAGGCGTCTTATTGACGCCTCTCCGTTATTAACCCGGCTTAATGTCACCTTACAATAGCAAGGTGACATTAACCCCTTATTACCCCATAGCCCACCGCTACACGGGAGTGGGAAGAGAGGGGCTAAGTGCCGGAATAGGCGCATCTCACAAATGCACCATTTCTGGGGCGGCTGTGGACTGGTATTTGTAGCCGGGGGGAGGGGGCAATATCCATGGCCCCTCTCTAGGCTATGAATATCAGCCCGCAGCTGTCTGCATAGCCTTTCTGGCTATAAAATATAGGGGGACCCCACGTAATTTTTTGGGGGGGTCCCCCTATTTTAATAGCCAGTAAAGGCTACGCAGACAGCTGCGGGCTGACATTCATAACAGGCTACAAATATTGGCCCCTGGCCATCGGCTTTCCCCCTCTGGCGCAGAAAATTGCGCGGGAGCCCACGCCATTTTTTCCATTTTTTTTTTTTTTTTTAAATTCAATGCTCATAAATATCTCTTTCAAACTTGCGTCGGTACGGGTCTGTCGCTATGCATCGGGCTGACGTACCGACGCACGTTGTGAAATTTGTGCCCGACGTGGGCAGCGGATGCAGTTTTTCAACACATCCGCTGCCCATTCTGAAGTCCGGGGAGGAGGGGTCAGAGTTTCTGCCGCGCATGCACAGGTAGAAAATGGTGGACACGATGATGATGTTTTTGATGCATTTTTTGGTGCTGTTTTTGATGCGGTTTTTGGTGCTGTTTTTGATGCGGTTTTTGGTGCAGTTTTTGAAGCAGTTTTTGCTGCTGTTTTTGCTGCAGGTTTTTGGTGCTGCTTTTTGTGCTGTTTTTGATGCGGTTTTTGGTGCTGTTTTTGATACTGTTTTTGATGCAGGGTTTTGGTGCTGTTTTTTATGCGACGGACCCGTACCGATGCAAGTGTGAAAGAGGCCTTTATGAGCGTTGAATTTAAAAAAAAAAAAAAACAACAGAAAAAAACGGCGTGGGCTCCTGCGCAATTTTCTGCACCAGAGGGGGAAAGCCGATGACTGGGGGCCAATATTTGTAGCCTGCTATGAATATCAGCCCGCAGCTGTCTGCGTAGCCTTTACTGGCTATTAAAATAGGGGGACCCCCCAAAAAAATAACTTGGGGTCCCCCTATATTTTATAGCCAGAAAGGCTACGCAGACAGCTGCGGGCTGATATTCATAGCTTAGAGAGGGGCCATGGATATTGCCCCCCCCCCCCAGCTACAAATACCAGTCCGCAGCCGCCCCAGAAATGGCGCATCTGTAAGATGCACCAATTCCAGCACTTAGCCCCTCCCTTCCCACTCCCGTGAAGCGGTGGGATATGGGGTAATAAGGGGTTAATGTCACCTTGCTATCATAAGGTGACATTAAGCCGGGTTAATAACGGAGTGGCGTCAATAAGACGCCTATCCGTTATTAATCCAATAGTAATAAAGGGTTAATAAAACACGCACACATTAGGAAAAAGTATTTTAATATTCTTCATTTCACCATACTTACCATACTTCAGCACCTGCAAAAAACGTAAAATAATAAACTGTATACTGTCCGCCTTAGTCCAATTAATAACGAGCGTCCCACGACGATGTCCCCTATAGAACAGTGACATCGGGTGATGTCACTGCTCTATAGGACCCTCAGTGACACACTGACAGGAGACAATGGCTCCTGCAGTGCATCACTGAGGTTACCTGAGTTCAAAGTGTCACTTTATGGCAATTGCTGCATGGGAAAATTTCTCATACAGCAATGCCATAAAGTGAGACTAGGGACTTTTTTTTACAGCGGCGGAGGAATACAGTGGCGGAAGGATACCTTCCTCCCGTCATTGTGTTCCTGGGGCCCCTGGAGAGCGGTTGCAACAGCTGTTGCTGCCGTTCTCTACGGGAGATCGTCGTGGGACACTCGTGGATTTCTACGGACAGGGAGTATATTGGTTGTTTGTTTTTTTCATATTTTTTTTACAGATGACACTGGCTTCAGGGAACAAAATGACAAGTAATGGTGAGTATGTAATCTATGTTTAATGTACTGTATGTCTATATGTATGTATATAGTATGTATGTATGTAGTATGCATGTAGCATGCATGTAGCATGCATGTAGCATGTATGTAGCATGTATGTATGTAGCATGTATGTAGCATGTATGTAGCATGTATGTATGTAGCATGTATGTATGTAGCATGCATGTAGCATGTATGTATGTAGCATGTATGTAGTATGTATCATGTGTGTAGCACGTATGTAGTATGTATGTATGTAGCATGTAGCATGTATGTATGTAGTATGTAGCATGTATGTAGCATGTAGGATGTATGTATGTAGCATGTAGCATGTATGTATGTAGCATGTATGTATGTAGCATGTATGTATGTAGCATGTATGTATGTAGCATGTATGTATGTATGTAGCATGTATGTATGTATGTAGCATGTATGTATGTAGCATGCATGTATGTATGTAGCATGCATGTATGTATGTAGCATGTATGTATGTATGTAGCATGTATGTAGTATTTTTTTTTTTTACATTCAACACATTAGCCGGATGATGGGACTACTACTGTCCCATAATTGGCTAATGTGTCAATCACTGTCAGTGTAGCAGGCATCGTCCATTGGGACTTCTAGTCCCATCGGACGATGCCTGCACAGACGCAAAGACCCCCGGCAGGCCGCACAGACCCCCCGGCACCACACAGACCCGGAGAGGCCGCACAGACCCCCCAGCAGGTCGTACAGACCCCGGAGAGGCTGCACAGACCCCCCGGCAGGCCGTACAGACCCTGGAGAGGCCGCACAGACCCCCCGGCAGGCCGCACAGACCCCCCGGAAGGACGTACAGACCCCAGAGACGCCACACAGATCCCCCGGCAGGCCATACAGACCCAAAAGAGAGGCCGCACAAACCCCCCGGCAGGCCGTACAGACCCCAGAGAGGCTGCACAGACCCCCCGGCAGGCCGTACAGACCCCGGAGAGGCCACACAGTCCCCCCCGGCAAGCCACACAGACCCCGCCCGCACAGAGACATGCAGTCTCCGCCCACACTCCATTATAGTGATTTTTGCACTGTGGGAACTTCCGATTCCGATTTCCGATATCACAGAAATATCGGAACTCGGTATCGGAATTCCGATACAGCGAATGTCGGCCGATACCCGATATTTGCAGTATCGGAATGCTCAACACTTATGCTGGCATCTGCAATACTCTGTGCATACCTGAGCATCCGATGCAAACTCGAGTTGCTAGCACTTGGACTCAACACCATCCATCATATCGTCATCATTTTTATTTTTCTTTTACTTTTGAAAACCCCTCCAACCCTAACACAACCTTAACCCCAAACTCTAACTGCAAAGAATGGAAAAAAAAATATTTTATACATTTTTAGATAACTAAGGGGGTGACAAAGGGGGATTTGATTTACTATTTTTTTATTTTGATCACTGATATGGTCAGTAAGGATCGGGGATGGCAGAGGTATCAGATGGACTGGGGGACCCCTCTTCTCTAATATGTTACAGTAGATCATATCAGAGGACAGAGAAATTAATTTTAAGCCAGATTTTTTTTATTCACTCAATAACGGCGATTACATGACAGGGAACGATAAAATCCAGCCCTGATCATGTTCTCCATGGTCTCAGCTACCCCCAGTAGCTGAGACCCCGGAGATTTTTCAATGCTAGGGGGCATTATACCCTTATTTCTCAGCGTTGTTAAAAAGCGGTAATGAGGAATAAGTACCATTAACTGCCACCGTTAAAAGGCATATTGGTGGTCGTTAAGGGGTTACGGCTCAGTGGATAACCCTGTTGCTTTGCTAGTGCTGGGGCTCTGGGTTCAAATCCCACCAAGAACAACATCTGCAAGGAGTTTGTATGTTCTCCCTGTGTTTGCGTAGGTTTCCTCCCTCACTCCAAAGCCATTAATAGAGAATCTAGATTGTGAGCCCCAATGTGGGCAGTGATGACAATATCTGTAAAGCCCTGCGGAATAGGATGACACTATATAAATAAGCATAATATAATAAAATTCCATTCTCCCCACGATCAGTATTTACATCACCATGTCATATTATGTAAAGACACCCACAATACCAATCCCTCCAATTCCTGGGATAGCACCATTATTTGGCACATTTTTCCCTCCATATATTTCAAGCAGTTTGTATCAGTACATACCAGGGTTGTCTTTACAGACTTGTTGGTTTTTAGGCTCTTAGCTATTTTTGTTTAAGCTATATTGTCCACAGCTTTGACATTAATCTTATGGCTTTCCTAATGAGCAAGACTTGTCTTTTACATTTACTGCAAAAATCTAAGTTTTTCAAAGCCACGATCTGTCAAATTGAAAAACTTTTTGAGGCTTCACATATTTTCATACTTCCCTAAAATATCCTAAAAGGGGTTACCCAATCTGGGATATTTAACGCCTTAATCTCAAGAAAGATGTGAATTGTCCTGAGTATGATCCTTGAATGATCAGGAAAATGGGACACATTGTTGGATTCTTGTCTTGTAAGGGGCATTTACATTTTAATAATTTTGTATAAAAGATTTCTAGAATATCACTCAAAGGATTATTAAAAAAAATGCTCAAAAATAACCCTGAAATCACTTTATTTTTTAAATTTTATTTTGTTTCATATTACATCTTAATATAGTATACCAATAACTAGTCTGTTTCAGCAGAGCCCCTTCACTTCCTCCTCACTGACCAGTATCTGGTTGTAAGACAACTGGCTGCAGCAGAAGTCTCTACTTTGTCTGCAGTAGGACAAATGATGGCTAAACTCCCCTTGACTACGGACAAGGACTTCAGCTGGACTGCCAAGACCATGACCCAACCTCAAATAACAGATTGCCTCCCTTCCATATTAAGATGCAATAACACACAACACATAACTCTGATAGACAGGGTAAGTCACAGCTTTTACTAGTCTTTATTCTTTCAGATAACTAATCTCTTAAAACCGCAAACATGTATAACACCCGAAATCCAAAATGGTATGCACCACCGGCTCTCAGAGGGCAAGTTCGCCTTCAGCTCCATACTCTCCAACCACTAATTTTACGACCAGCTGTGACTTATTCATTTAACTAAAACATAGAAAACTATCAATGCACAGCAATGTCTTAAAAACACGATCACAAGGGAGGGAGGGAGGCCAGGCCATTCAGTCAGCAGGTACCGGAGAACAGGCTGAAAGGTCCAATTTATTTATTTATTTTACACACTTATATAGCGCCATTAATTCCGCAGCGCTTTACAGACATGATCGACACTGTCCTCATTGGAGCTCACAGTCTAAATTCCCTATCAGTATGTCTTTGGAGTGTGGGAGGAAACCATATAAACATGGGAATAACATACAAGCTCCCTGCTGATGTTGTTCTTGGTTAGATTTAAACCCAGGACTCCAGTGCTGCAAGGCTACAGTGCTAACCACTCAGGGGGTATTTATTAGGGGACAGTACAACAGCAAACTGAAACAGGGATGGGGGAGAAGATAAAACCCTAATAGTCATACACAACACATGGATGGGAGAATCAATTGAAAGCCAACCACCTTTTTGTAATAGCCAGCAATGTGTTTGACCAAAGTTTAACTCCACTATAACAGCCACAGAATGATAGGAAGAGCAAAAGAGGGTGGAAGATCTAAATCCTTCTCCTTCCCCTTGACCATGCAGTCAGGGACCCTTTCTTGCTTGGCTTGTAGTCCTCAAGTCACTAGTCGAGGATTAAGACAGATTGGCAGGAGATTAATCTCTTCAGTCTTTGCAGAATTTTGACAAAGTTTATTTCAGGATTGTACAAAAACTACTGCAGACTAACAAAAAAGCGCAGGCATTTTCATTGTTTAATTGAACCCCTTCCCGAAATGCACCGTATGTATATACGGTGCCACAGGAGCAGCGTTCCCGCAAACAGCAGTAAATATACGGTGCCGTGATCGCACGTGATCACGCTGAGCGCTGCTGCGACTGAGTGCGTGTGTCAGTTTTATGTGAGAGCTGACACCCTGCAGCGACACCCACAATCTGAGCTAACACAGATCATGGGCGTTTAACCCCTGTGATGCCGCTGTCAAGCGATTGCGGCATTGCAGAGGGAGGAACCTCGCTCTGTGTTCCCATCAGCACAACGCAATGCGATCGCGATATGTCATAGTAACATAGTAAGTAAGGCCGAAAAAAGACATTTGTCCATCCAGTTCAGCCTATATTCCATCATAATAAATCCCCAGATCTACGTCCTTCTACAGAACCTAATAATTGTATGATACAATATTGTTCTGCTCCAGGAAGACATCCAGGCCTCTCTTGAACCTGCTGTTATTTTTTTTCATTGTATGCCTCCTAAAGGTCGCAGTAAGGCTTGGCGCACATTTATCCTGCGCTCTTTGCTGAGTGCTTGCACTGGGGTTTCCATGTAAATCCCCCAGCAGAAGATTCCCTTTAATGAGGTAGATGGGGGCACTGTGGACGCTGTCTGACCTGTGATCCGGCAGCGTCCATGCTTTTAGGATTCCATAAAAGCGCAGTCTACCAGTTTTGTGCACCTCTGAAAAGGACACCACGGAACAGAGACCAGACGAAGTCCATAGTAACTCTACTGCCTCATTATAGTGAATGGATCCCTTGGGGGGTTTATCTGAATTACTTTGGGGTTTCCATCTAAATCTCTGAGTGACGTAAGTGTTCAGTTTAGAGCGCCGGTTAAATGTGATCCCAAATGTTATGTAAAATGTTCCCTACAAAAGCTTCAAATCAACCCACAAAAAAAGCAAGTCCCCACTCAGTTCTGTCATCTGTTAACGAAAATATAGGGGCTTCCACAGTACTGGTAGTACAAAGGCTCTGGAAAAGTGATATAGCTCCTTGCCCCCCAAAAGAAATTCAGCAAATTCTGCACTCACAAATCCAAATGCCCATCTCCCTTCTGATCACCACATTGTGCCTAAACTACGTTTAGCGTCCACGTGTTTGGCATTTCTGTAGTGATGACAGCCCATATAGTTTACGGGTGCACGTCTCCAGAAGCATGAGCTGGGCATCACAATGTACTGGTGTGACTGCAACGTACGGAGTCAAAATCATCATGACACCTGTAGATAAATTTCCAAAAGGGGAATAATTTAAAAAATGGGGACACTTGAGGGGACGTGGGGATTCTGCTCTTCTAGCGCTTAGGGGCTCTGTATATGGAGTCTGCAAACCATTCTAGCAAAATCTGCACTCCAGGAGGAAACTAGCACTTCGCTCTTGAGTCTCGCCGTATGTCTAAGAAATACTGTGCAGTCACATATGGTGTATTTCCACATTAAGCATAAACTGTAGTAGAGCGCCCCCAGACACAGGGCCACAGGTTACTCGATACCGGTCCTCTCTGTCTCAGTTCTGGGGTTGTCACGGTGGCTGGACCCGGTCCGTGACCCTGCTAAGGGGCATCCAATAAAAGGGGGTGATGGTAGTTTGTCAAGGTTTCATGACGCCACCTGTGGTGTTCGGTCAGGGTGACCGACGCTGCTTAGGGGTCCGCTGGGGAGATGGAATGGCAGCTAGATGGTATACCTTCCCACAGGCGAAGTGTGTCCCCAGGGCTTCCCGATAGTGTAGATTGTGATGATGTGAGGTGCAGTCAATAAAGAGGACACAAGGTTGCAGTCTCTTTACCTCTTTACTCAATACTTCAGGATCCTCAATCCAGAGCACGGTTAACAGGGCTGTCTGAGACCGGCCGGTCCGAAGGCACATCCAGAGTTCCTTTTGCAGATGGAAATCATGGCCTACCACTAGCACCTGTGTTGTAGTGCTTCCCTGCTGAGCATTCGGGATAGTCCTCACAACTGCTGTTCTCGTTCGTTCCAGTTCTTTCTAGTTCTTTCTATTCTCAGTCCCCCAGGTTTGTTATGGCTAGGACGCACCCGTTTGACGGGAAGGCTCGGAGCTCTTCCGGGACCCTAGAGATGCCCCTCTCCACGCGTTGCCCCCTATGTCTGCTTAGGTGATGTAAGGTAGACAGCCAACCTATAATTAACTGTCCTGCGGTATTTGAAGTAAGGCATAAAGTCAGTTACTTCCTCGGTGTTCCGGGCACCGGCTACGATGTTGCCGTTCTCCAGGCACGACTCCTACTGGCTCTCCTTTGTGCTTTGATCTCGTTTCTCACTGTCCACAATATCCTTCGCTTCGTGTCCTCTCTTTGGATGCCGCCGCAGATAGCGCAGGCGCGGCTCCGTAACGTTCTATCCTTGTCGCTAGGTGCCTGCCAGGTTCCCACGCCTGACAGGGACCGTCCTGAATCTTTCCCCCGCAACACCCCCTGCCACGGGATGTTGCCTGAACAAAACCCAGTCAGCTTCTGACTAACTTCCTATCCAACCCCTAGTTTTAGGAGGAGTGGCCTAATAAATAAAACCCTTTGCTCCGGAGTGTGAAGTGTAATGTGTGCTGGTGATACCTGGTCAGATGAACTCCTTTAGTGCCATCAGACGTACCATCACTCCCCTTAGTGGCAGAGCGATACTACTGCAACGACCAGGCCTCTGGGGTGCTGCAGTAGGACACATTTTGGTGCCATTTTTACCCATTTCCCATTATGACAATTTAAAATCTGGGGCTAAAAAAATTTTGGTTATTAAATTTTAATAATTTTTTCTTCACTTCCCAATGGTATCAAATTCTGTGACACACTTCTGGTGTCAATATGATCACTGCATTTGTAGATGAATTCATTAAGGGTAGGGTCACATTGCGTTATGTGACCCCATTTAACGGACTACGTTACACTGCTGCATAATGCGGTGTAACGTAGTCCGTTAATGCCGCCATTGATTGTAATGGCGAACGCATCGCTAGTGCACGCCCACATTGGGCGTGCGCTAGTGATGTGCCGTCATTTGAGTGACGGCATGCAGCGTTCACGGTCCGTTCTTCGCTAGCGCAGATCGGCTAACGCGATCTCTTTTGGGACATTGCGTTAGCGCAGTCCGTAGCGCTATGTGCTAAACGGACTGCCCTAATGCAATGTGACCCTAGCCTAACAGGTGCAGTTTATAAAATGGGGTCCTGCTATTCTGGCACTTCAGGGGCTCTGCCAATGTGACATGGCACCCTCAAACCAGTTCAGCAAAATCTGAACTCCAATATGGCACTTCTTCCCTTCTGAACTTTGCAATGTGCCTGAAAAGTAGTTTTTCCCACATATGGGGTATTTGTGTACTCAGGAGGAATTGCACAACAAATTTTGGGGTCCATTTTCCACTGTTAACCTTGTGAAAATTGGGGCTAAAAACATTTTTTGTGGGAAAAAATGTTTGCTTTTTACTTTCATGGCTCAACGTTAACTTCTGTGAAGCACCTGAGGATTCCAGGTACTCACCACACATCTAGATAAATTGCTTGATGGGTATAGTTTCTAAAATGGGGTCACTTGTGGGGGATTTCCACTCTCTTAGGCACATCAGGATTTCTCCAAACTCGACATGGTGTCTGCTAATGATTCCAGAAACTGTTACATTCAAAAAGTGAGATTGCGCTCCTTCCCTTCTGAGCGCTGCCATGCGCTAAAACAGTAGTTTTTCCCCACATATGGGGTATCGGCATACCCATTAGAACAAATTGTATGGTGCAATTTCTCCTGCAACCTTTGTAAAAATAGAAAACTTTGGACTAAGAAAAAACCTCTTTTTGTGAAAAATGTATGTTTTTATTTTCACGGCTCAACCTTATAAACTTCTGTGAAGCATCTGGGGGTTCATAATGTGCGTCACCGCTGTGCTCTGCTTTACAGCCGGCGCTGACACAGTCAGTGCGGGAAGCTGACGGCGGGGGACGTGACAGACATCGGAATGTGAGTAGGTACTGTTTTTTTTTTTTTTGTTTTTTTTTTACAATGGTAACCAGGGTAAATATCGGGTTACTAAGCGCGGCCCTGCGCTTAGTAACCCGATATTTACCCTGGTTACCCGGGGACTTCGGCATCGTTGAAGACAGTTTCAACGATGCCGAAGTCGTTCCCCTGATCGTTGGTCGCTGGAGAGAGCTGTCTGTGTGACAGCTCCCCAGGACCACACAACGACTTACCAACGATCACGGCCAGGTCGTTATCGCTGGCCGTGATCGTTGGTAAGTCGTTTAGTGTAACGGTACCGTTAGTGTAAGAATCGGGTGTTCATGTAAAGCTGCATGAACCAGTTAACAGCCTAACTATATAACAGTACAGGCACAGAGGGCTATTAAATACATAAAGCGTATGAGAACATGATGCGAGGAACCGGATTATGGTTTACGTTTTTTGAATGGGCCACACAGGGATAGTTAGGTTAATGTGTTGAGGCGGAAGGCCAGTCTGAACAAATGCATTTTTAGGGCATGCTTAAAACTGTGGGGATTGGGGGTTAATCTGAGTAGTGCATTCCAAAGAATTGGCGCAGCACATGAAAAGTCTTGGAGACGGGAGTGGGAGGTTCTGATTGAGGATGTTAACCTCAGGTCATTAACAGAATGGAGAGCACGGGTAGGGTGGTAGGCTGAGACCAGGGAGGAGATGTAGGGTGGTGCTGAGCCATGGAGTGCTTTGTGGATGAGGGTAATAAGTTTGTACTGGATTCTGGAATGGATGGGTAACCAGTGTAATGACTGGCACAAGGTAGAGGTATTGGTATAACGCTTGGTGAGGAATATGATCCTGGCTGCAGCATTCAGGACAGGTTGGAGAGGGGAGAGCATGGTAAGAGGGAGGCCGATAATTAGAGAGCTACAATAGTCCAGATGAGAATGAATAAGAGAAACAGTAAGAGTTTTTGCAGAGTTGAAAGTAAGAAAAGGTCGAATTCTAGGAATGTTTTTGAGGTGCAGATAACAAGAGCAAGCCAGTGATCGGATGTGGGGAGTGAATGAAAGCTCGGAATCAAGTATGTCCCCAAGGCAGCGGGCATGTTGCTTGGGAGTAATGGTGGAACCACACACGGAGATGGCAATATCAGGCAAAGGTACTGTAGCTTAGTAGAGGGAGAGAACACGAGGAGTTCAGTTTTTGACAGGTTCAGTTTCAGATAGAGGGAGGACATGATGTTAGAGACAGCAGTAAGACAATCACTGGTGTTTTCTAAAAAGGCAGGCATGATATCAGGAGCAGAAGAGTATAACTGGGTGTCATCAGCATAGAGAAGGTACTGGAACCCAAATCTACTGATTGTTTGTCCAATAGGGGCGGAATACAAAGAAGAGGAGGGGCATAGGACTGTTCCTTGAGGAACCCCAACAGTAAGGAGATGAGAGGAGGAGGAATCAGCAAAGAATACAGTGAAAGAGCGGTCAGAGAAATAGGAGAAGAACCAGGAGAGAATGGTGCCTTTTGAGGCCGATGGAGTGTTGCATAGTGAGGAGGAGCTGATGATCCACAGTGTCGAATGCTGCGGAGAGATCCAAGAGAATTAGCATGGAGTAGTGACCATTAGATTTAGCTGTTCATTAGAGACTTTAGTGAGGGCAGTTTTAGTAGAGTGTAAACAGCGGAAACCAGATTGAAGAGGGTCAGGAAAAAAAAGAGTTATCTGAGAGATAGCGGATAAGGCGGAGTGGACCAGGCGTTCGAGGAGTTTAGAGATGAAGGGAAGATTAGAGACAGGTCTTTAGTTAGCGGCACAGTTTTGGTTGAGGGATGTTTTTTTAAGTAATGGATGTATGATGGCATGCTTAAATGGGGAGGGAAAGATGCCGGAAGAGAGAGAGAGATTGAATATTTTTATGTGAGAGGTGACAGCAGGGGAAAGGGACTGGAGGAGATGTGATGGAATGGGGTCACTGGTGCAAGTGGTCGGGCAAGGAGATGCAAGGAGCCTGATTACTACTTCTTCTGTGACTGGTTCAAAGTTAGAGAGTGAGCTAGATGCAGTGGGGAAGGGAGGACAGTGCATGGTATGAGGGGATTGGGAGATAATTTCCTGTTGGATTTGGTCAATTTTTTATTTGAAGTAATTGGCCAGATAGTCAGCGCAGAGATCTGTGGTTGGGGCCTGCGCTCTTGGGTTGAGTAGGGAATGAAAAGTGTCAAAGAGACGTTTAGGGTTGTTGGACAGTGAGGTCATGAGGGTGTTGAAAAAGGTTTGTTTGGAGAGGTGAAGGGCAGAGTTGTATGTTTTAAGCATAAACTTATAATGGATTAAATCTTTGGGTAGATTAGATTTTCTCCACAGGCGTTCGGCGCACTGGAGCACCGCTGCAGGAAACGTGTTTGCAGTGTGTGCCAAGAGCACTTGTGTGTTCGAAATGCGTACAGTTTACACAGGCACTCTCCTTCCAGTATATCCGTTTTTTGTATGTCTTAAAGCCTATTTCTATTTTAAATGAATACTATTAAAGTTAAGTGGTTTTACCTCTTGGAGCTGGATTCCCTATTTTCCACATGTGCATCTCTAGGCGTCTGGCAGAGATGCGAATCCGTGCTCAAGATTTCATGGACTCATAAGGAAATTCAAGGGTGAGCTGAATATATCTTTTTTTGTGCCACGGTTGTCGCTTACTGTGCCAAGTTGCTCTATGTATAAGAGGTGCAATATCGTCCAGGGCACTTTGCAGGGTTTCATTGTAATGCTTCAGTGCAGAATTAGTACATGAGAGGGAGGAGATAGGGGCCAATGATGATTGCCAGTTCTTCTTAAGTTTCTGAGTGTTAATGGCTCGTATGTTTCTATAAGTGTGGAAAGTGGGGGTGACCTAAGCGGGATGGCAGTTCTTTATAGAGAATGAAAGAAGGTTGTGGTCAGAGAGCGGGAGAAGGGAGTTTGTGAAATCATCCACTGACCAAAGCCGAGAGGAAACCAAGTTGAGGGAATTTCCGTTTTCATGCGTTGTAGAGTTAGTATGCTGCAAGAGGCTGAAAGAGGTTAGAGATAAAAGGTGAGAAGCAGATGGGGAGGGGAAAAGCAATGGGGATGTTGAAATCACTCATGATGAGGATGGGGATGTCACATGAGAGAATGTGGAAGCCAGGTGGAAAAGTGATCCAGGAACTGATGAGAGGGGCCGGGAGGACGATACATCACCGCCACTCGCATGGAGAAAGGGATGTAGAGTCTGACAGCATGGACCTCAAAAGAAGGAAAGACAAGTGAGGATACTTGGGGGATAACTTGGAAGGTACATTTGGCTGATAGGAGCAGACCAATGCCTCCACCTGCTCTGTTGTTCGATCTTTGGGTATGAGAAAAGTGTAGTTCACCATATGAAAAAGCAGCAGCAGGGGTGGTGGTGTCTGACTGCTGGATCCAGGTTTCAGTAAGAGCTAGAAGGTTAAGAGAATTAGAAAGGAAGAAGTCATGGATAAAGGGTAGTTTATTACACACTGAGGGAGAATTCAAAAGGGCACAATAGAAAGACAGAAGGCATGCAGGGAATATTAATAAGGTTAGAGGGGCTTCTGAGTGTAGCAGTTGGGAGGTTCGACTTGCTATAACATGGGGGGCCGGGGTTGGGAGAGATGTCTCCTGCGACTAGGAGAAGGAGGATAGAAAGAATGAGCAGATGGTTAAGCGATTTGTGAAAGCGTCTCTTGTGATGGATGGTGGGTCTGAATGGATCTGCATGGTTTAGCAATGTGAACAGAGTGTGAGTGCTATACATAGGAGAAGAAAGGACAGAGGGGCCAATATGGATGGAGTGTAAGGAGTTAATGCAATGGCGGTGAATGTGAGCCAATGCAGCAGCCAGGATATAGATTATACAAATGCATATTGTGAATATTTGTTGTGTTCCAAATGTACAGGGAATGGAATTATTTAATTGTCTTACCTATTTCCTGCCCTGTCTAGCTGCCATGTTATAACTGCCAGTACTTTGATTAAATGTGCACAAATGCCCCCTGCACAAATGCCTCCCCAGGCAGTGTCTCAATATATAGGAGGCTAGTTCTTAGATCTTACTTATTTTTTTCTGGTTAGCAATCAAACTAAATTGAGACAGCAGGACACAATAAATATAGTGAAAAGATAAACAAGTGTCCAGGCCTACATGGATCATATACCATTTTGAAAAGTTACTTAAACTCATAGCATAAGAGGCCAAGCAGATTAAGTTGAAATTACTAAATACCATTATATATGCAGCTAAGATGAATAACATTTGCAGGACTCATGCAGGAATTCAGTGCAGTAGCTTGAATGAGTTAAATACCTGTATGAAGAGAATACAGATGCGTGTTAGATTCATCCATGTTATAACTGCCAGTAGTTTGATAAAATGTACTTCGATTAAATGTGCACAAATGCCCCCTGCATGAACCTAATGATCCACCTGTACCCTAAGGGTATTGACTGATAATCCCAATTCTCGATCCTTCGGCAAGAACTCCAGAATCGCCTGAATTGGAACCTGATCCAACAGGGGAGCTTTTCCAGGTTTTACAATAAATCTTTGTAGTGACTTCCTTCCTACTCTTTAGCAAAGTAGCAATTAAGGGCTCTGAGAACCCAACACGCCTCAGCAGCTCCCTCTCAATTTCCACACCGTCAAGGATGTCTGAGGATGACAGAATGGGCCCTGAGAGAGAACCTCTGGGCTAGCACCCACAGGTCAGTCACGGACATCACCCTTAGCCAGGATAACCATGGCCTCCTGGGCCAGAAGGGGGCAATCAGTATTACCCTCGCCCCCTCCTCCCTGATCTTCCCGAGGACCAACGGAATCAAACATCGGGGGAAACGCATATGCCAGAGTATATCCCACCGGACCAGAAGGGAGTCTATTATCTCTAGCTGGTCCGATGCCCATAGCAACACGAACCTCCTGACCTGCTTATTTCTTATCGCAAAAAGGTCTATAAGTGGAAGACGCCATATATGTACGATCTGCTTGAAAACCTGCCGATTCAGGGACCACTCCCCTTGGCACAGGGAGTGTCGGCTGAGATAGTCCACCTGAAAATTGTGCTCCCCCTTATGTGGAGTGCCGATAGGGAGAGAAGGTGATTTTCGGCTAAGGTGAGAATGTCGCCTGCAGTGGACATCAGTGATTGTGACCTTGTCCCCCCTTGATGGTTTAAACAGGCCACTACGGTCGTGTTGTCAGTGTGTATCTGCACATGGGAACCCCGCAGAGATGGTAAAAACTGGAGAAGTGCATATTTTACCGCCGTAAGCTACTTTAGATTTGAAGAACACTGAGCTTCCCTGGTAGTCCACTTCCCCTGGGCTAGCCCGTCTCCACTGTGAGCTCCCTATCCCAAGGAGCTGGCGTTGGTCAGAACTATACTGTCTGGCTTTATCCCCCACGGTATCCCTTTGGATAAATGTAGCGGGTCTAGCCACCGAACTAGACTGTTGACCATGGCGACCGACAACCGCAATTTTCCTCTCAGATGACCCTACAGCCTCCTTTCTACTTCGAGCACCTCGTTCTGCAGTGTCCTGGTGTGGAACTGAGCCCACCGTACAGCTGGCATGCAAGATCTCATGGAACCCAGCAGGGACATTGCGTCTCAATGTCAGATCCGGATTGTCTCCTACTCCCCTGACCTTGCGGATGATGGACAACTTTTTATCCTCCGGTAGAAAACAATGTTGATCTACTGAGTCCAGATGAATGCCAAGGAATTTCTGATGGGTTGAGAGAACTAGCCGAAACTTCTCCAGATTGACTAGCCACACGAGACCCGGAACGGATGATATTATATGGTTTAGCCGGGTACTGCACTGGACGTCCGACTCCCCTATTAGGAAATCGTCCACATATGGTAAGACCAGGGTATCCTGTTGTCTCAAATAGGCCATGACTTCCGCAATTACTTTAGTAAAAACACATGGTGCCATGGACAGACCGAATGGCATAGCGGGGAATTGAAAATGCGTAACCTCGTCACCTAGCTGTTCCCCCACTTTGAGATATTGCTGGTGATACTGGTAAGTAGGCAGATGGTAGTATTCATCCTTTAAATCCAGGACTGTCATGAAACACCTGGGAAACAGAAGTTTAGTTGCACACTCAATGGATTCCATTTTAAAAGTATGACACTGCAGGAACCTATTTAGCTTCCACAAATTTATAATGGTTCTAAAAGAACCATCAGGTTTGGAAATTAGGAATAAGGAAGAATAAAACCATTTGCATTCCTGGCCCCTAGGGACTTCCACCAGGACCCTCTTTTTCCTCAACTGTAAAATTTCCATTTCCAGGGTCCGCTGCCGATCGGGGGAATTTTTGAAAGTTGTTAACAGGAAGGAGTCCGGAGGAATAATCCGAAACCCCAATTTTAGCCCGGATGATATAATAATACCAAGGATCCAGGCGCTAGATGTTATATGGACTTACAGATTGTAAAAATATTTTAATCTACTGCCCACCAGGATATTAGGGCTAGCGATAGTTGCGCCTACGCTTGGATGATGAAGCCCCACCGAAGTAAGCACCTCTCCGCTTTGGTTCTGCCTGCTCCCAGTCTTGGTCTGCATATTTCCTTTGGAAGTATGACTGCTTCTTAAAGGTGTTTCTGAAAGCAGGGGTAGACAATTTAGGGAACCCTTTCTCTCTGTCACTTGCTTTCGTGAGGATTTCATCCAGCACGGGGCCAAATATGTACTCACCCCGGCATGGAATGGCACAATTTTGCTCTAGCATGCGCGTCCCCCTACCAGCTATTCAGCCAGATCACTCAGCAGGCAGCGTTCGACAGCCAGCAGAACTAGCACCCAACCGTAGAGAATCCACTGAAGCATCTGCAAGGTAAGCCACCCCGTCCACAGATTTGTGAGAGGAAGTCTAGCAACTTGTCTCTAGTGATCTTAGAACATAACTGATCCTCCAGCTGGTCCAGCCAGACTATCATGGATCCGGCGGTGCAGGTACTTGCAATTGCTGGCTTAAAAGCCCCAGCTGATGACTCCCACACCCACTTCAGGAGCATGTGTTTTTCTGTCAGATGGATCCTTCAGAAGAATTCCGTCTTCCAGCAGTAGTGCAGATCTCTTTGATGAGGAGGCCACGGCCGCATCCACCTTAGGAATCTTAACCTATTCTGCCAGTACATCATTCTCAAATGGGTATCTCCGTTTTGCGGCGGATGGCAGGAATCTGTTATCCTGCTTATCCCATTCCCTCTTAATGAGGCTTTTAACTGCGTCAATTACCAGGAAGGACTTGCGAGTCATCTGACACAAGCCTGCAAACATGAGGTCCTGAGCCGATTTGGGCCCTCTACTGTCCTTGACCCCAATGGTGGCTCACACCGACCTCACCAATGAGTTCATATTTTCTATGGGGAAGCAAGGCCTCCCCTCCTTGTCCGAAGATGATGGGGACTCTGAGGATTAAAACTGCTGCCCCCCCATCGACAGACTAGATCCTGAGCTCACCCCAACGCTAGCTCTTTTATGGGCCTTTCCCTTAAGGGATCTTCTAATTTCTTCCCTGATGACAGCCCTTAGATCCGAAGTACGAACAGGAGCCTCCTCCTCTAGGGTCTAGCATATGCAGGACTGGCAAAGCCTTTTAGCATAGCAGTCAGGCAGGGGTACTCTGCAAAAAGCACATTGCTTGTGCTTAGTCTTTGCTGACTTCTTAACCTGGGAATAGAGCACAGAAGGGGGAAATTCAGCTTACCAGGTGATCATACACACACTCACCAACCGAAGCGGTGTCTCAGAGTACCGGTTCCGGAGGAGGGGATCCAGTGCACAACGTACGGGTCCCAGATGGCTGCTGGCCCCATTCACCATTCTTGCTAGCGGTCTTGCTCACCCTGGAATGACCACTGCCGCTGCTACTTTTGCGCTGCTCAGACACCTCAGCAGGCTGTGCCTCCATATCCCCCAGAGAGGACATTCTTGCTGCACACTGCTGCAGCCCCGGCGTCCGCCTAAGAAGGCCCGGCCATGCCTCCTCTCCTCCACTTCTGGGTCACAGGCGCTTTATTGCTGCTGCCGGAAGACGATGCCGGACAGCTTTCTGGATGAACGCAAGGAGCCCCACTCCACCTGTGTTGCACCCGCGTGACCCAGGGTGGCCTCCCCCCGGACCCTGGGATCGCGACATCCATCTGCCAGACGAGGAGGGGGTCTGCGTGCAGAGCACCCCCGACCCTGCTTCTGGCGTCCCAGGCTCTGCCGTTCCCTCAGATACCGCACAGAAGCTGCTGGGACCCAGGTATGCTTGTCTTCCCGCAGGTTCCCACTTCAAGACAGGAACCCAACTGAGGAGGCGAGGGGACCGCCCCCGTTTTTACCTGTAGGTTCCTGTCCTGATGGTGGGCAGATCCCCTCTCTCGTTGGGTGCTGTCGAGGCGATTTGAAAAAAATGTTGTGCACCCTTATGAAAAACTACAACACAAAAGGATAGTAAATTTAGGGCAAATGTGATGAGTTTCCAGCCTTATGATATTGATGACTTATCGGTAGGAACTGCAGCTCAACTCCTGTTCTACTGAATAAGACAACCCCTTTAAACTAATACAAACCATGCGATTACTACAAGACTAGGAATTAAAACAAACAAAAAAAGGACCTAAGTCAATTTTACATGAACAAATTTGCTACTTTATAAATCGCTCTTTACTGAACGTTCGTCAGGTAGATCACAACCAGTGCACATTTTCTATTTCCTTGGTTTTGTATGGAAAAGTACAAACTTGTTTACACTTTGGATAAACCAACATTTTTTATTTTTTATTGTAATGTATACATTTGTGGAGATTTTCTTATCCCTATATTTGCCAGCCAAAGTTAATAAACATGTTAGGGACAATTATTTATATTCCTAGAAATTCCTTTAACTGCAAAAGGTATTTAATAAACACAGTCGGACATTACCTGTTTCCTCCCCATGACGCATTGGTTTCACATAACCACCATGAACTGTGATTAATGAGCATTTGGATAGAACTGAAAAAGTTGGCCCCGCTTTTGTTATAACAATTGCACAGCAGCTGTTCAGATCTGCACATGCGAGGAGCTGGCAAAACAGAGGGTTTCCCCACAATGAGGATTTAATCTGCGTATGAAACGGTTATCACCGAGACCCAGGCGGCAGAAAGAGAATCCGGGCAGAAGGTGCAAAGAAACACTAATGTTCAGGACACATGAGCACTTAAGCGGCCCTGCGCTTAGTTACCCGATGTTTACCCTGGTTACCAGTGAAGACATCGCTGGATCGGTGTCACACACGCCGATCCAGCGATGTCAGCAGGAGTCCAGCGACGAAATAAAGTTCTGGACTTTATTCAGCGACCAACGATCTCCCAGCAGGGGCCTGATCGTTGGTCGCTGTCACACATAACGATTTCATTAACGATATCGTTGCTACGTCATAAATAGCAACGATATCGTTAACAATATCGTTATGTGTGAAGGTACCTTTAGGCTCTGTTCACATGTCCAGTAGTGATCAGATAGAATGGACCCAGCAGCAATCCATTGTCAAAAAAGTTGTGTAGACCACTTTAGTCCATTTTTAAACAACTGTTATAGTTATAACAGTTGTTTAAAAACAGACTAAAGTTGTGTGTGCAACTTTTTTTGCCAATGGATTGCTGCTGGATCCATTCTATCTGATCACTACTAGATTTGTGAATATAGCCTTACACCCAACACAATTAAACCTCTACACACAGTATATATTAATTAACATGTTAATTCTTAATTATATCCAGGAAATGAATCGCACAGCTTAAAGAAGCTTCTATGAAAATTAATGCTTTCATGTTTTAATTATGAGGAAATAAGTTAATTGTTTTTGGATTATTATATTTTGCATTGTTTTTATACCCATTTACCCCTTCTCAGGTATGTATGTCAGATTACAAATAATCCATTCCTGCCGATTGAAGCAAATACGGTACTTCCATTAGCATTCACAGGCACAAGGGAAAGGTTTTGTACCATATGTCTTATAGGTACATAAAATCGCCCATTTAGTCCTACCATTACCTACCTTCCAGCTTAATTATTTAATGAAAGGTGAGTGCAATATGCTGTCATGCTCTACACATTTATCCATCATTGATTCCTGAAGACCTTTTGCATTGTACATTTCTTTGCTTTTTCAAATATTCACACCACTGTACATAACGATGGTTTAAAGGGATTGTCCAGCTTTTGGCTACAAAGTCGCTGACTGCAGACTTGTGACTCCTCACATCACATGCACTGTGTGCCATGATGATTCTAAGGACGAACAACCCCGTTAAATACACATAATATGAAGATTGACTTGAATGAACCGATTGTTATTGCCCTCAGACTGGTAGGTGACCCGGTAGTAAGTAGCAGCAGCATTTTTGGGAGAGGAAAGAGGATAATATAGAAGATACATAGATTCAATTTTTTAATATAACCTCACCCTTGGCATATTGGCAATAACTTAAGTAGGGAAAAACCTGAGAAAAAAATTGAACACAACTTGTAATCCCATTACTTTTAAATGAAGGCTATAAAAGTGATAGAAAACTTTTTTTTTAGGTCTTTTTTTATAGGGGCCCTCTTGGTTGGTTGGTTGGTTGGTTGGTACCCACCTAAACCATAATCACTTTATTGTACTCTTTATACAAGAAATTTTAGCATAAGGATTATTATATTGTTTGTGTAAATGGAGTTCTAGTCATTTGCGCTGTATGCAAATAAGCTGCTACAAGTCATCTGGGTGCTGCCATTCTGAGTAATCATCGTGTAGCCGGAGAATACACTTTCACTAAACTTGGCTGGAGACATGGCTTCAGTCTGCATTACCCCGGAACAGCAGCACCCAGATGACTTATGGCATTTTTATCTTTCTTACATAATGAAATTTCATACAGGTTAATAAAAAAAAAACAAAAGCCTTTAAAATAGCTAAAAATAACATGACTGTGTTATTTATAAGTGTACAAAGCTGCATTTCTGAATTCAGAATAAGAAAAAAAATAAAATTAAAAATAAAGTCAGGAGGTCTGCATAACTACATTAAATTCTATATACTAAAGAAATTCAGACTTTTGTATTTTAGATTTTTTTTTTATTTTTAGCTTAAAAGAAAGTGAGGCAGAAAAAACAAACAGTCACAATAACTTATATAAATAAAAGAAAAACAAGAGACTGGTATAAAAGAATAAAAAAGGGGGAATGGGAATAAGAGGAGAAACCTGCCGAAAGGATATTTTCCTGGTTAGCACCATCTTAAGAGAAACAGCAAAAAAAAAAAAAAAACACAAAAAATAATAAAACGCATTGAAAAAAAAAAAACTAAACAATTTACAGAAATAAAAATATATATTTTATATAAAACAGCACATATATAAACAAAGAAAAAAAAAATAAAATAAAGGGGCCACGGGTGAAAAAGGTCACATCAAGTCAAACTAGTCAATGCTCCCTAATAATCACAGAGACTTCCAGATATGCAGCTAAAATAAATGGACTGTGTCCACACTTACTCCCTGATATAAAAGCTAAAGATAGTAAAGTTGGTATTCTGCTTCTGGATCAGTGCATTAATGCATTGCTGGGATATTGATCAGAGAGACACAGATGTGAGGTATGCTATTAACCCGTTGTTCCCCTTCACCTTCCTGCAGTGAATGACATAGCCGCTGGTGGTATAGATGCATAGTAAAGGGGTAGCCCATATAAGCCAAAAAAACACGAACAAAAAAACAAACAAAAAACACAAGAACAAAGGTAATCTACAAAGAGGGGAAGGGCAGTAACTCAAGAGGAAGAGCAAGTTCGAAACCCTCCACAGTCTTGGAAAGAACGAGGCAGAAAATGAGGCAACAGTTCAGCGGTATTTCATGACCTTTACCTGTAAGGCCAGAGGCAGCAAGACATTTCTAATACTTGGGATTTTTGAGGCTCATGTGGGGAGTACAAGGTCATTCTAGAGGAGCAACCAACAAGGTCATGGAAAGGACAGACTCCACATGGAATAGCACCCACATATCAGCTGAAAATGTCAATCTACTTTTGGAGAGCTTGTAAAGATGTCAGGCAGCATGACAATTCATGGGTTGAAGGAATGTTCTATCAGCCTTGGCTACCACAGGAAGACAGGCTGTCATATAATGAATCACTCAGAGATTCAGAGTTCTCCAGCCCAGTCTGACCCTGTTCGTTATCTCGGGATTTGGCTTCACTTGTACCCTCATCTCCAACTTCAGAAGTGCTAGGTGTGCGACTGCTCACACTGCCCGGAAAACAAAGGGAGGAATGTGGGTAACCAGACATATCACAGTCTCTGTCACCCTCGGACGGGATCTGTAAAAGATAAAAAGTGGAAAATTACTAAAAATATATTTCAGTTCTTAAGCACAGTAATTTCTTCCAATTATTTTCATAGATCCGCCTTCGAGATGTATAGTCCACTTCCCTACTATTCACTTTAGAGTCCCACCGAAAACTTGACATACAAATTAGACAAAAGTCGGGTTTCAGATTTTGCAGAATGAGTCAACAATCCAGTGTAAATAGGGTCAGATTGTTGGCCCTCTAGAAGGGCATAAAAATGAGGCAGGTTGGATTTAAAGACGATTTGTCATAAAGTCAAGTCACTAATATTTGCTCTTATTGTATTCTCGCTGCTCGTCCAAGTAATCTTTTTTTAATTTATTTTTTTAAATCCAAAGCTGAGGCGGACTGCAAGCTATTCCTGGGCTGTGTGTGGTGCCACAGAGGGGTCACCACTAGTGTGTGGCGTCACAGAAGGGACACAACTAGTGTGTGGCGTCACAGAGGGGACACCACTAGTGTGTGGCGTCACAGAGGGGACACAACTAGTGTGTGGCGTCACAGAGGGGACACAACTAGTGTGTGGAGTCACAGAGGGGACACCACTAGTGTGTGGAGTCACAGAGGGGACACCACTAGTGTGTGGCGTCACAGAGGGGACAACTAGTGTGTGGCGTCACAGAGGGGACACAACTAGTGTGTGGCGTCACAGAGGGGACACAACTAGTGTGTGGCGTCACAGAGGGGACACAACTAGTGTGTGGCGTCACAGAGGGGACACCACTAGTGTGTGGCGTCACAAAAATGAGGGTACTGTTAGGGTAAGTTCACACAGAGCATTTTTGCTGCGTTTTTTCTTTGCAGCAAAACCTGATCTTCTTGGGAGGAAAGAAGCTGTGCCAGTTTATGTGTGTTTATCGCGTTTTTTTCATGCACTTTGTTCTCTTTGTGCATGCCAATAAAGTTGAGTGCACACAGAAAAAAAAATGCCTGTAGATCAATAGAATGAATAGATAGATTACCTGCGGTAACCTCTTCACTGGCATTTTCCTACGGTCCAGAGGTTACCTCACAGGTCAGGCTGTGAGGGAGCGCAGGCTTGGTGACGTCAGCGATAGTTGCGGAGACTGCGCCCGCTCCGTCTCATTCATTCCCCAGTAGCTTACAGCCAGGAGCAGTCACATTAGCAGTGCTCCCAGTTGTAAGCTTTATCTCCTCAGATACTGCATGGGACATTCGTTATATTGGACTACGTCAGATCAGGGAGTATTTGTGTTGGTTTATTTTTATTTCAGAAGATCGAGGGCTTCGCATGGAATGGAAGAATAATAAAATGGTAAATTGTATATTGTTTTATTTCATTAAAATACTTCTTACTGTGTGTTTAACCCTTTAAGTACTATAGGATTAGTAATGGATAGGTATCTTATTGACACCTCTCCATTACTAACCTGGCTTAATGTCACCTTGCAATAAGAAAGTGACATTAATCCGTCATTACCCCGCTTGCCACCACTACAGGGCAAGTGGGAAGAGCCAGGCAAAGCGCCAGAATTGTCGCATCTAATAGATGCGCCTTTTTTGGGCAGCTGCAGGCTGCTATTTTTAGGCTGGGGAGGCCTATATCAATGGCCCCTTACCAGCCTGAGAATACCAGCCCCCAGCTGGGAGCTTTAGCAAGGCTGGTTGTCAAAAATGGGGGGGACAACTACAATCAGAAACAACCAACTGTGAGTCACTGGATTTTTCAGTACAGTGCACCTATAGGTCTATATGGTCGTCTGCAGAGCATTTGTGTGGAACTGGAATCCATCACTATTTGGTCACTGTATAGTGGTAATATAAGTGCAGTGGTTTCTTTTTATTAATTATCAGTATGGTATTGGTATTATTTGCTCACTATTTCACTATGTGGTAGCAATATATGGTCATAGTTTGGCGGTCCGGTATATAGTACTATTCTTAACATTGAGGTCTGTATACTAGATTTAGCTCAGTAGCAGCAAGTTTTATCTGATGACTACAACATTATCTTGTAGCTACATATATATCTAGAAGGATAGATGTCTTCATAGATCCAAAGCAATGCTCATTGTGCATAAGTACATACACAACATGCGGGTGCTGGGGCCTAGACCTAAATGTTGGCAGGGGGTCACAAACTCTGGTAGCTCCCATGAAGTTCATTCTAAACTCACCCACTCAGTCCTGATCTTTACCCAGCGCTCTGCACTAGTTATGCCATGCCTCAATTTCTCCTTGTAGCAGGACACACCGGTATGGCCTATTAATAAGTAGAAAGGAGGCCAGCTTTTTTGGAATTACAATTTGAGTACAGTAAATATTGATTTCCCTAAATATCGGGCAGGGCAATTCTGCATTTGAGACACCCTCTCTCCACTTCTTGTTAAATATTGGGGGCAGCATGGGCCAATATACCTTCTAATATTATAGATAAGGTCAGTGCCTGGCCCTCCCTGGTGACAATTTTTGCCAGTCATTCTTGCCCTACACACTTAAAAATACTTGTCAACGCAAGTAAAAACCAATATCCCAAATTGACAGAATACGGACTTAGAAGAGATGTAAGTGATCAGCCCACGGAATTCCAGTTTCCCCGAAAATGCTATATTAACAATTTATGGGTTGATCCGCAATCTGTGACTCATTTATGGTACTTCTATAATTCCTTTTCAGTTTATATACCCTCTGTAAAATGAACTCTATGTGGTCTGGATCATTACCTGCAAAATGGAGGGACTATGTAAAAAATGTCTAACTCCTAAATAGTTAATACAATATTTTTATAAAGCCCCTTGAATTGCAGAGGAAAGTCCATATTCAATCGCATCTTGATTGCGGTGTTTCACATCTATTGTGTCAGTGGTATAGAGACTCCATTCTGAAAATGCAGTCGCAATCTGATTACTTCTGGACCTGACTCCATGAGTGTCCGATTTCCTCAATGTTAATGCTGGGCTGCAGTGAAATACATAGGAAAGCCCTTTTAGTCTCAGAAATATCCTGAGCCGGTAACAGAAAATAAGAGCTAATTACTTTTCAATTAAGTGGTTCTCCCCACACACCACCGACAAGGGGCCCTGGGTTCTCCTCTCTGGTGACACTTCACTCCCTTATTTCCTGGAGGTAAACTATAGATGTGATTATCCCTGTCTCTGCTCTGACGCAATCTTGCTCATTTGCTGCTTCTACCATGATTGACTTGTGTAGATGGCGATAAAGTGGTTTGTTAAAAGACCTCTAATTAGTCACTAGAACGCAGTGAGAATATCATTTCTGCCACCAAATGTTGCACAAATATAATACTGTACTGAAAAAACAATTGCACATAATGGCATGTGATATTCCTTCCCTTTAACTGTATATATTTGCATGGCTTCTTCATATTTTAGACTCATACACAATTATATTAACTCCATACAAGGGTCCAATGGAGACCGAACAGCACCAGTATTGGGGGGAAAAATGTCCCTACTGTACCACCCGATATATATGGCAGCATGTGGAGATTTCATTCATTTAAAGGGCATACTCAGGATTAGAAAAAAAAGGTTGTGCTCCATCCCCTCCACCTACTTACAGGGGTACCCATTGCTCATGGTATTACATCTCCGCGCCAGTGACCTGCATAAGACTGCAATACCAAAGACCATGGACAATTGTGGCACAATTTTCACAATTAGATCGGCTCTTGATCAGCATTTTGTTATTATGCACAGAATTGGTGTGGTTTAAGCTGCAGGATCTTCTTCAAAGCAACATATTAAAGGGATTATCCAGGACTAATTTTTTTATTTTTTTTTTTAACTACGAGCCAAAGAACTAAGAGGCAGGTAGTTGCCAACTACTTACTTATTGTGCCTGGCACCCGGTCAGAGCTGTCACAGGCTGCCGCATCTGGCTATTCTGCTGCTTCACGCCAACAGCGCAGCTCTTCCTCTTCTGGGCTGCTCAGTCGATGGGGCGTGAATGCCGACATTACAGCCAGCCTCCCACAGTTAGGACTATGGGGAGCCAGCTGTCAATCAGAATGACATCAGCAGTGACACCCCATTAACAGGGCAGATCGGGAGAGAAGAAGCAGCTTTGTTGATGTGGCGTCAGCAGAATCGCTGGTAGGACCGGTCTGTGACCACTCTGAGCTGGCATAGATCGGCGGTGGGTGGAACAGGCAGTTAGGTAGCAACTGCCTGCCTGTTAGTTGTTAGGCCCATAAAAATATATATATATATATATAGCCTGGATAAACCTTTTTAAGGCAGCCTTGATTTTAAAAAGAAAAAAAAGCCTTCAGTTAGACAATAAGCCAGATTTGGAGATTTGGTACTGTACCCTTACCTCCTCCAGCTCATGTACTCTAGTTCTAAAGTTCTCTGTAGAGCCTGCGTTGACCTTTGCATTGGGAAATGTCCAGTTCTTGCCTTGTTGTGGCAGACTACGATCTCTATTGGAATCTGTAAGATAAGAAAATAGAAATGCAGTTAAAGGCCATACACAATAAATAGCGGTCCCATCCCCAATACACATGCGTACGCCTTTTGGACAAGCCTGCTCATATGTAAAATTAATAAGTTTCTGCTCAATCACGCCCTATCCTTTACTCAAAAATTATCTGTCAGGGGAGGGCTGGGAGGATCCCATACACAAGATAATTTGTCTACACCAGCCTATTTTACTAATGTGTTTTTGGAGTGACCCCAACATTGGCATGAATGGCTGATGCTTAAGCTGTACATATTTACATCAGTAAGAAATTACTACTAGAAGAATTTTGCTTTATCCCTAAATATACACAAATGGTGAACTATGTAATGCTCAATGACATTAATCTCTAATTTACCTAATGTAGACACCAGGAAAGTACACTGCTACTACCACCGTTAACACATTGGTTTGAATGGTAGAAAACACAAACCTTCTCCATACATCCTATGACTTATGGCCGGTTCTGGTTCTGTCAAAAGTGCATGGAACGCTGGGACACTCTGGTGTTGTCCACTTGGGAACATCTCCTCCACACCTCGCATGTCCCTTTCCAAGGTCCTAGCTCTTCGGGGTACCTTGGGGAAGGCAGAAAACCTTCCCACTGGAAGGACAGAAGGAGAGTCTAGCCTAGATTTTAATTTTGGGGTATTTTTGTTAGGAGTCCCTCCACAGTAATCCGGAGGAGGAAATGTCCCAATACCACTGTCCAGAGTCCGAGTGAGTGAATCACAAGCTATGGAGTGGGGGGAAATGAAAATTAGTTAAAACAATAATAATGTTAGGAGTCAAAAAATAGATTTGAAAAGAAATGTGGTATGAAATGGAAATAATGAAGCAAAAAGGTAGGAGTATGGAAGGAATATTCATATACATATGGAAGGAGTATTGCATGAGGTATGACAATTATTTATGCATTAACGAGTTAATCTATTAATAAAATGCTTTACTTAAAAGATATGTTGTGCTACAAATAACTTTTTTTTATGCCCAAAACCAAAGATTTAAATTTAAAAAATAGTAAATGGAAATACTGGACAAGCAAGATATGGCTTAAGGGTTAGAGAGAGCAATAGGCCAATTCTTCAATTAAAAAAAGAAAAAGCAATGTGAAGGAAACCAATCAGAAAATTCTACCTGCAAAGTGCTGTGAAGTAATAGACTCTGAAATCCGCTCATCTGGAGGCAGAACCACCTCTCGGTTCTGTTGATAAAAAAACAAAAAAATAAAATAACTAGTAACATTTCCTGTTTTTACATCTGACCTCTTCTTCCAAAAAATGAACTTTAATTCCAGGCCTTTACCTGATCCAAACTCTTCTGCTCACAACGCTGCACATGTGCCACCATCCCATTCCTTGGTGAACGGAATGGACGCACTTCCTTATTCTCTGGTGATAATCTAGGAAAGTCGCGAAGTGGTGTCTTCCCATCCAGACGGCCTTCTGCAGGAACCTCTTTTCCATCCACCCTAAGTAGTAATTAATATTTTCATTTTATTTCTACGGACTGATGCACATTATTTATGGTATTGAGTTTCTCAAAAAAAAAAACCTTGCACTTGAGATTTTACTACGTGCTTTTATTTTTATGGTATATATATTTCGTAAGAATTTGTCTTTATAGGTTCCATGTCATTACCGTATATTAACTCTCTCCATATTGCCCATAGACTATAAACGTCCAGGAGGTCCACATGCTCTGAAGTGACATTATAAAATGTCACTGCATAATTCCGATCAAGAACTTGCAGCTGCGGGAACTGGCTGACAGACATAGCGGGACTCCCCATAAAGAAGGCGGAGAGAGTTTGTTACGGTCTCTAGTTTCCGGATCCTATACACAATGCACTGAACAAGCGCTTCCTCCTCCAGACCCAGTGATCATGTGATTGCTGGTTGTAGGAAGGAGGTAGGAGATGATGGGTCCAAGGAGACCTCATAAGCTCTATTACCTAGGAGACTGAATTTAAAAACTAACTGGCTAATATACAAGCCCCAGTTACAGGGGAAATCAGATAAATAAAGCCACATAGAGGACCTGAAAATGGGCCTAGTCAGAAACAGTGGTAAATGGCCTTGTCTTGATCTGGTTAATGGAAATCGGTCACCACATTTTTGGTATGTAATCTGAGAGCAGCATGATGCAGGGGCTGAGATTCTGACTCCAACAATGTGTTACAAGCTGTTTAAATAAAAATGATTGTTTTATCAGAAGGTAATTATTACTGCAGGACTAGCTGCCTCCTAGTCAACTGCTCTGTGTTACCCACCCCACCACTGTTTGGCAGCTTTCTGTGTACCCTGTATATTGACAGAAAGATGCTAATCAATGGTGTGGGCGGGGTTATATAGGGCTCAGCATTCTGAACACTGCTACATATACAGCAGAGATTGTGATTTTATCACAACTGCTGCACCCAGGAAACCAAGTGATACATTGTTGCAATAAAATAGCAAAGGTTCCCTTTAAGAAAGGAATCTGTCAATAAGATCAAGGACCCCCCCCCCAAAGTACATCTATTTTCACCTTTATCTCTACAATCTATTGCTGCATTCCTGCATTTTAATTCATATGCAAATTAGGTGTTAAGTGTTTTGGGAGTGAGAGTGCCCTTAAGTGGCCACTGCCTCCCCATGTTTCTCCGCCCAACACCAGCCTCAGCTGGAATGAGGAGACAGGCAAGAAAATTATTTTCAGCAAATAGAGGTTCTTCACAATAGTCTGTGGTGAGAAACATGGATGTCTAATGCATGGATCTTATTTGCCTTCTCTACAGGTACAACAGTCAAGTACACAGGACCAGCCAGCATTCTAGTAACTTAAAGAAGAACTCCTCGCATCAAAGTCTTTATCCTCTTAATATATTGAAGTCATGACATTATATAGCACTATGCACTTACTATTGCCCATTTTGCCTTTTTACCCACCTAATTGTTCTCTCTTTTCTCTATCTAAGTGCCATGTAGTAGCATCTAGTCTCTGCAGAAATCATTCCTCAATTCCTGACCCAGCTGCTCCATCCTTGCCCCCTGCCATTGACTTTTGCTGTGACCGAGGAGTCATATGCAAGAATGGTGGAACTGATGGAGAAGCTAGCCCGACAGATGACCCGAGGCGAAGTGAGGCATTATGAGCGCGGGCAAGGCTTTGGCTTCATCATGACCATGAAGGCGGGGATCGGACACAGTCTGGTTAAATTCCTGTTCCCTTTGGAAGGTAACTAGCTTACTATGTAGACATGAGGGAGAGACCTGTTAATCGCCTACAGTGGCGCTGGGAAGAGCCAGTCGTGAGCAGCGAAGGACTTGACTATTCTAACCATATTCCATCTAAAATGCCAAGGCGTTTCAGAGAAGAATATACCACGCTGCAATCATGCAGTCAGACTGATAATACTGTTCATGGTTAGGGAAGCATAAATCAGAGGACAGGTGTCCTTTATACATTTATTGGCAATAATGTAAACATTTAGAATAACAGATTTGGAAACTAGAATCCTAAAGGGGCTGAGCTTACAGGGGTTCTTCGAGCATATACCGGTATCTATATATCAATAAGTAAATTTCAAATACCGGTACTTTCAATTAGCAAATCACAATAGTTTGGTCTATATGAGTAATCACTATGGAATTAAAATGGCTGCAGTCTTAATACACTGACATAAACCATCCTAGGATGTTAATAGGACAGGTGCCAGTGTGTATGTCTAGTAGAAGTTCCCCCTCCCATCACATGTAGTAGAAACATGTGATCCAATAGCGGAGATACCAGGGGTGCGGAGATAAGAAGAGGCTGCTCACACTGCTGTCCACCCTGTCTATCTGATCAAATAGTGGAGATACCAGGGGTGCTGCGGTAAGAAGACACTGCTCACACTGCTGTCCACCCTGTCTATCTGATCTAATACTGGAGATACCAGGGGTGCTGAGGTAAGAAGACACTGCTCACACTGCTGTCCACCCTGTCTATCTGATCTAATACTGGAGATACCAGGGGTGCTGCGGTAAGAAGACACTGCTCACACTGCTGTCCACCCTGTCTATCTGATATAATACTGGAGATACCAGGGGTGCTGAGGTAAGAAGACACTGCTCACACTGCTGTCCACCCTGTCTATCTGATCTAATACTGGAGGTACCAGGGGTGCTGAGATAAGAAGACACTGCTCATACTGCTGTCCACCCTGTCTATCTGATCTAATACTGGAGATACCAGGGGCTGAGGTAAGAAGACACTGCTCACACTGCTGTCCACCCTGTCTATCTGATCTAATACTGGAGATACCAGGGGTGCTGCGGTAAGAAGACACTGCTCACACTGCTGTCCACCCTGTCTATCTGATATAATACTGGAGATACCAGGGGTGCTGAGGTAAGAAGACACTGCTCACACTGCTGTCCACCCGGTCTATCTGATCTAATACTGGAGGTACCAGGGGTGCTGAGATAAGAAGAAACTGCTCATACTGCTGTCCACCCTGTCTATCTGATCTAATACTGGAGATACCAGGGGCTGAGGTAAGAAGACACTGCTCACACTGCTGTCCACCCTGTCTATCTGATCTAATACTGGAGGTACCAGGGGTGCTGAGGTAAGAAGACACTGCTCACACTGCTGTCCACACTGTCTTTCTGATCTAATACTGGAAATAACAAGAGTGGCGAGGTAGAAGAGGCTGCTCACACTGTTCCCCACATTTGATCTTACCTCAGTATCCCTGGTATTTCCAGGATTAGAAGACACTAACATTGCAGTCCTCCCTTTCTGAGCTAATCCTGGAGATAACAAGGGTGCTGTAGTAAGAAAAGGCTGCTCACACTGGGGTCCACACTGTCATTCTGATCTAATACTGGAAATACCAGGAGTGGTGAGGTAGAAGAGGCTGCTCACATGGTTGTTCCCAATATTTGATCTTACGTCAGCATCCCTGGTAACTACAGGAATAGAAGACACTGCTAATATTGCTGTTCTTCTCTGAGCTAATTCTGGAGATAATAAAGGGCACTGAGGTAAGAAAAGGCTGTTCACACTGTGGTCCACACTCTTTCTGATCTAATACTGGAAATACCAGGAGCTGCGAGGTAGAAGAGGCTGCTCACATTCCTGCCCACTTAGTCATTCTCAGTGACTGTACATGAAATATGCATCTCCAGGTCATTGCAGTGGAGCTTCCCACTGTGAGAACAACAATTATGTGGGCACCACCTCAATAATAATGGATGTACACCGCATAGTCAAATAGCATATACAATATTGGAAGAAAAAAGACAAAACTATGCAAAAAGATACATCTCGATTAAAAATTGAAAAAAATGTATAGAAAAATAAAAAAAGTGTACATAAATACAAAAAAAAAAAAAACACAGACACAAATAAAAGTGCCATAATAACACAACAGTCCAAGCTTAAAAATAAAGATGGACTAACAGGGTAATATAATTGCTTACAAAAACCCAAGATCCCTGGAAAATACAAAGCTATATAACGTCTCAACAATATACGTTAGTTGATTCTACAGACTATATAAGGTGCTGATCCTAAAGATCGAAATTATAGTGTACAATAAGGGTTGTAAAAAGATCAGAGGAACTGTATACCAAATTAGCAATGATTAGGTAAAACAGTACAGCAGCACCAAGTACTGTAAATACTGAATCCAAATTATAAGATAAAAGGAAACTGAGGGAAGAGATGGCCCCACATGTTTCGCCAGAAACAAGCTCCCTCAGGGATGATGAAGAGGCTGCTCACACTGCTGCCCACTCCGTCAATCTGAATGACTATACATGGCATTTGCGTCTCCAGGTTATGGCAGTAGAGCTTTCCACTGCATATGTTCACAGGCACATGTCGTAATATTCTTGGACAGGTTTCTGTCAGTGTAACAGGATGGAAGCCTTTTGAATTCTATAGCGATTACCTTGGGTATGAATACAGATAGAACTTCATACATGCATGACGAGGGGGAAGTGTTTAATTTATATTATATTCTACCGGTTAACATCTAAAGTGTTTTTCATATTAAATGTATCTGTATACAGTCATATATGCTGCTCATATATTGAATAAAAACTAATCTGAAATACAGCATGTACAATTCCCCTCTTTCATGCATGAAAGCAGAATATTTATGAGGCCCGAAACTGCTTTCGACGTTTTTTCATGTGAGAATGCTTCGTGTTGGTATAGCGAACCGTTGTAGCCATTGATAGGTGTATGGTTATGTATTAGCATGCAATCTGTAAATGGAATAGATCGCATAATGCTCATTTTTCATTTCAATTTCTGTCACCGCTAAATAATTATGTATGCTTTATCTTTCCTCAGTACACAACATGGTGGATTACAGTTATTTTAGTGATAAAATGTATAATTGGTGGAGAAAGGTTGAACTTAATGGACTTGGCTCATTTTCAACCTATGTAACAACGTAATATCTTGTTTTCTGAGTAAGCTTTACTTTTTTCTAAAAAAGCACTGGAAACTGGAGAAGACTGTGATAGGCAAGTATATTAGCATACTCAAACTAGAGTGCATACAGATTTAGACAAGAATAAAACAATTCTTGGGAATGCTTCTTTAAAAGGAATCGATCAGTAAGATTTTGACCCCCAAACTAATTATATGCACACGTAGCCCCTTCAAACACAAGTCTGGCAATACCTTTCCACGGCCGGTCCATTACTCCATTAATGAGAAATCAGCGTTTGAATTGGTATGCAAGTGAGGCTGTGGATCTGAAATCACGCTGCATACAGTGTCATACAAACAGGAGGAAGCGGTGATGGGTGCGGTATAGAGCTGGTAGATCTACAAATCGCTCTTCAGAATCATTTGCACTTCAATATAAACACCGATTTCTCAGTATCGAAGGAAAGGAATGGAAATTTAAAGGTATTGCTAAACTTGTTTTTGAAAGAGCTACATGCTGACAGATTCCATTTAATGATAGCATATATCACATGTAAGGCAGTGAACATGAGCATAACACATATAATGTGAATTTTGCCATGTGAACTGTACCTAGGATTTTAAAGCTGTTGAAATAAAGATTAAAATTATTGAATCACAATTGGCCCAAATCAGTACTTTTGGCCCAAATTTGGGGGGAAAATGGTGGTGCATCTTATAATGCGGCTGCGGTGGAGCAAGGTCCCAGGGTCGCTGCTGGAGGAGGCAGGAGTGGGGTGATGCTGCAGGCCGAGATGGGGGGGGTGTTCGCGCCGCTGCTGGGGGGGTCTGCCGACACTTTTCAAAAGCCCAGAGCCCCCGCACTTGGTTTACTGTGCAGTGGACTCCGGGAAAATGGCTGCCGGGGGCAGAACATGCACAGATGGAAATCTCGGGAGATGAGATCTCAGCGCTGAGATCTCATCTCCCAAGATCTTGGTGCTGAGTACTCCATCTGTGCATGCGCCGCCCCCGGCAGCCATTTTCCTGGAGTCCACCGCACAGTAAACCAAGTGTGGGGGCTCTGGGCTTTCCCAAACTGCCAGCAGAGCCCCCCACAGCACCGAACACCTGCAATGGTGCGCCACACATCCGAACACCCCCTCATCTCAGCCTGCAGCATCGCCCCACTCCTGCCTCCTCCAGCAGTGACCCTGGGACCCCGCTTCACCGCAGCCACCACCTCCGGTAAGCAATAAGATGCATGGATTATAAGAAGCACCACCATTTTATTAAAAACAAGTTTGTTTTTTCTATTTTTCCCCCCCAGAATTTGGGGTGCGTCTTATAATCCGCAAAATACGGTACACCCGCTTTGTAGATACTCTGGTCTCAGTAAAGTTCATATCTTTTATATTATAAGCAAAATAATAATAAATGTCATTAGGTTCCTTCGAAACATTTTTAGGATGCATTTAACATTTTTAAAGTCATGTTATCAATTCTGAGGAGACCCCACTCACCGATTCAAGAGCTGTTGCATAAAGTTGTCAGCAGTCAAGGGTCTTGAAGTTTCCCGTGTCTGATCTACAGACACAGCTGTGCGATTCTTGTCAAGAGAAAGACCGTTGATGTAGGCTCTCTCCTCCTGAAGAGCTTTTCGGAGATCCTCAGCTTTCTCCATCAACATGGAAATATTCAGGCTCTCACCCTTTGCATCCCTAGTCCGAGGAGAGCCACTTGCAGATCTCTCCCTTTTCTCCTCCTTGACACGTGCTGTCTCAGGCCTACGACTTAGTGCAGGTAGTTTGCTTTTCTTTAAGCCAAACCAGCTTGCAATACCACTGGAATTACGTTGCTTAGGATCAGGGGCAGGTGCACGGTGCTGTTCCTGCAATCTCAACATGTTTTCTTTAATGCCCTTCATCACCTTTTCTTCAATGGCAGAATGCAAAGCACTCAATGGAAGATTTTCTGTGCCCTGTGATCCTGGACTACGAGGAGATGCATAATCTGGGCAAGTGCTACTTTTCTTGCCTGCGCTAGTGGACTGCATCCTCTGTTTCTCATCACTTGGTAGAGTTGGTTGCCTGGGACTCGGTCTTAGCTCTTCACTTAGCGGTCGAGACACAAGAGGCTTTGCTGTTGCCTTACTTGGCGACTTGGCAGGTAGCTTTGTTGGACTTCCATGGGGACTACGTGGAGATTTGGTAGGTACAGGTGGCGCACGGGATGGATTACGTGGACCATGAGGTGAGCCGGGTGGGCAATTAGAAGTTGTCTGTCGAGTCCGAGCAGAATCAGATTTTTGTCCATGGTACCTTGGTGGGTAACTCTCAGTAGATCCAGGTTCAGGAGTCCTTAAACTGCTTACACCTACAGATCTTTTCATAGATGGACGATGATCAGGGCCATCCGGTATAACCCTGCTTTCATCTGGTAATGCTACAGCAAGCTCTGTCTGTCTTAGCTTTCCAATTCTTTCTTTAAATGGGACAGGTGCAGCAGACTCAGTAGGTTTTCTGGAAATTACATGCTTTTTCATAAATGGTGTGTTTATCTGACCATGTTCATTAGAAGAATTTACTTGGGAATGTACAAAAGGACCAGAGGAAAAATTTGAGGAGCATACTTCAACTAGTTTGGGAGACAATTCCAAATCCTCAGTTTGGCTTGCAGTGGGAAGCACAGAATTTTTAGCAGGAACATTTTCATAGTCATGGGACTTTTTGGTGTAGCACTGTATACCAGGCCTATTTATTAAATTATTTGACCTTTCTGTTTGTCCTTGCCTACTAGTGTCAGGATTAATAAATTCAGATGGAGAAGGTGGATCAGTTTCTGAACCAGCCGATTCTTCTGTTGCCTTCCTACTAAGTAGTGGTGAAGGAAATACCTCATAATTATTGCTCCTACAAGGGATTTTAGAGGTTTGAGTAAGTTGAGGGCTAAGCCTCAAAGAGTTTGGACTTTGTAATTTATCCCCTGAGCTTGGCAGTTTTAAAAACTTGAGAAACTTAGCTGGAGAAGGAATATGAGGAGTCCGCGGCTCAGAGGAAGGAATAAGTTCATCTTGTGCATCAGGACAGGGATGATTAGGAACTACCATCAATGATGGAGGACAATCATCCTGTTGCTCCTGGGCTCCATTTTTATGAGGAAAAATAGATGCATCCCTTGGCAAACTGACAGATGCTCCAGGAGAAGGAGGACAAGAAGAGGAAGGCCCATCAGAAGTATTCTCAGAACCAGATTGCTTTCCTGGTGAAGACGACAGGGAGTCCCCCCTTTCTGTAACCACTGGTGGTGTCACTGGCACATGTTGATTTTCTACCATATCACGAAGGCCTCTACTGTAACAGGTTAATGAATGAAGATGCCCAATGTGACCCCTAGCAAAGCCAGTTCCATCTAAATGGCCCTCAATAGGGCCCCTTTTATCTACTGCTCCACGGGAGCACATACATGGGGCTAAACCTTTAGTCAAGTCTGTTAATGGCAACCGTTGCCTAATTTCACTTGGAGGAGGAGGATCTCCAATATCATCATCTGAAGAGGATGAGCTTCCCTCTGCTTGCCGTGAAGACGTGCCATCGTCTCCAGAGGCCAAGCCAAGGTGTTCCCCTCCTCCTTCTCCAGGGCTACCTGCTGGTGGCTCCCTTTGTATGGGCTTCCACTTAAACAGCTCCTCCCAACCACTTTGAGCTAGAAGCAGACAAGAGGTCCAAGGCTCATCTCCACCATGTTCTGAAGGAGGTAAGCCTTCACCATTCATGTATTCCAAGCCTTGGTCGGGTCTTACACGTAACCCATTCCCACTAGCTGATGATATTCCCCCAAGATACAGTGGAGGTGTAGTGCATGGTGATCCACTCTGAGATCCTGTGGCTTCTAGCCTTCGTAGGACTTCTAAGATCTGAGCCTTTTTCCTGAGGAATGGTGACATGGCATCTAGAGAGCGACATGATGATTGGGCCCGACCAGAACGCTGTTTTTCCTATTTGAGAAAAAAAAAATATTTCTAATTGTCGGAAAGAATTTAGCAGCTGTAATATGAAAAATTGTGCAATATGTATGTACCCATGACATTCACATAAACATAAAAACCCCTCACTTTTCTCAAAAGTAAGATAAACATTAACTTGACAAATGTTTTAGTAAAGGGTGTAGACTGAATACTCTTTAAATCCATATGCAGAAAGAACCAATTCAGTATTTTAATTTTTAAACACTTAACATTTTGACAGCATAATTACATTTATAGGAAATATTTTTGTTTTACATTGCACTGGCAGTAGTCTTGTGCATAAGATGTTCCAGAACTATTTAGATTAAAATGATTTCCAAGATTGCTAGCCAATGCCGCAGAAATTGATGGGTTCAACCCATTTTCATCCAAGAGTGTAGTCAAGTTTATATGATCTTCCGAATTCCCTTGATTGTATGCACATTTCAGAAACCGTAAAGAGTCAATTAAAAATTGTACATGACTGTTTATTTACCTCTCTCGGCATTCCACATTGTCCCAATGGAAGGGAGACTGATATCCTGTCAAGGTCCCCTCCGTGGGAGTCAGACAGGGCCTGCAACGGGTGCAACTATATGAGAAAACAAATACATATATCAGTAATGTCATCTATTAAAGGGCAAAGATGGAATACATTAAAAATTATGCAACAGGAAGAGAAACAAGATTAATTTTAAAATTTTAATAATCAACTTTACAGTTTACGTTTCAGGTGCACTGTGATAAGGGTATTTAAGGGTCCTTTTTACATGTGAAGATAATTTTGTATTGATGTACAGATTGACAGGAGTGTAATGAGTGAGTTGACATTTAATAGGCATTCATTTTTTTATAATTTTAATGCTTATGAAATGGCCTCTATTCCCTTCTATTCCATTGCCAATTACTGATTATAATAGGTAGTTTGATACCTACGAATGATCTTTTTAGGCCATCATAAAAGATTTCGCCAATGACAAAAGCAATATCTCGCTTATGTCAGTCACTTTCAAGTTTACAATGTACAGTGATTGGGAAGGTTTGTTCAATCCAGTAATTTTATGAAAAAAAAAAATCACCCCATGTAAAAGGCCATTTTTTTTTTTTAGTGTTCCAGTAATTTTAATAAAAAAAGATGCAATTTGCTCACAATTTTATTTATAATTTATTGATTAGAACTCATGTGTTTTTATGTCTGCAGACTAAAATCCTGTATAGTGAGTTCTTACAAGGCGAAAATAGGTCTTTCATGGAAGTTTACGAAGATGCTTCATTTTTATTTTTTTCATACATACGACACATTGGCTCAATAAATATATTAACAGCAATAGTAGGCACACTCCTTAACTTTCATAAAACTGGCCCCATTATATATTAAAAACAAAGCAAGCAGGTACTCACCCTCCCTGGAGCCAGGGTCAGTTCTCGGCCGTTGTTATGGTGTTGTTTTTTGGGCTCCAGAGGTCACGTCACAACTACAGTTCTCATCAAGACTGCAGTCAATCACTGAGCTCAGCGGTATGTGCCGTCTACATGATTGGATGAAGCGGTGATGCACGTTGTAGCGGTTATATCACCACCACAGCCAAGACACAGAAGTGGGAAAAGTGGCAGAAAGTTGGCCGTCACCCCCGGGAGGGTGAGCACCGGCTGTGTTTATTATTTTACATGCATAAGTGTTTGAGGACCTTTTTTCATGCAAGGCGAAACCCCCTTTAAGAATGCATTTGTTGGCCACAATATAGCTTGCAGAGTAAAAAAAAAACAAACTAAAACTAACACATAATGTCCTACTCTGGAAAACATAAAAGCTCAGGAATTCTTATAAAAGTGTCAGGTCAACTAATCAGTGTATTTTCCAAAACCAAAATATATTCTGAAGAGATATGATAATATTTCAGTGCCACAGAACCAGACACTATAAATAAATGAAGGTGCTGCCGTAGCTGACACATATGTCGAATTAAATCAACTCAACCGTGTGCTTCATACGCAACCTGTTATCCATGGTAACAGTTCTTACCTCCGGGGATGATCCCGAGGAGCGCTGTAACTTCTGGTGAAAGAGGTCACTCAGCGCTCTGTTCTGCCGCTCAAGGTCAAACACCCTTTTCTTCAGTTTAATACATTCTTCCCGAAGATCCTGAAGAGAGAAAAACATTTTTTTTACAATGTAGCAAAACTAACAATACATAGGACTAATCAAGAAATTAAACTAAAGGATCTGGATGAAAAGTCTATAAGGCCGGTTTCACACGTCCTGATGTTTCCAGTATCGGAAAAACCAGTACCGGAGATGTCCGTGTATCAGTTTGTCAGATCCGTGTGGCACCCATGTGCTGTCCATGTGTCTGTGTATTGAAACAATTTGTTTCAATTTTAACCCTATGACTTTAAAAAGCACACGGATGGCATCCTTGTGCGGTACGCGTTTACACGGACCCATTGACTTGTATGGGTCCCTATGATCCATGCAGCTGCACAAAATCGGACAGGTCTGCGAGTTTTGCACACGGACACACGTTCCGTCAAAACACGCTGACCTGTGCACAGACCCATTCATTTGAATGGGTCCAAGTGTGTCAGTGTCTTCGGTACGTGAGAAAAGTTCACTACACGTACCAGAGGCACTGACGTGTGAAACCGGTCTAAAACAAATTTAATGAATGTTTATGCAATTTTAAAACAAAAACTTATGACAACGTATACACCACATTTTATACAAGTCGGAAATCCTTTTCGGGGACATATTAAATCAGTTTGTTTTGCTTACCTTTTTAACAGCAAATAGCTTTACAAATATCCTCAAGGAACTTTTAAACGATATAAATATATACTATATCCATTTTATTTATATTACATCATAGGAAGAAAATGGTATGAGACTGTAAATCCTTAAAGGGGCATCTCCAAGACTCTATACCAATGTGTAGTAGGTGTAATAATAATAATATTATTAGCAAATACCTCCTGTTAGAAGTGTAGCATAGTTCTTCTGATTCGCCATGTTGCCTACCATGTGCAGGGCATTGCAGTAGCTTAGGTATCCATGGTAACGACCACTAGCACCCAGGGGCGGATTATAATGAGGTCAATCTGGGCGGTAGTCCAGGGCCCAGTGGTGTGGGGGGGCCCTGGGCTACCGCTCAGATTGACCGCCGCTATCAGGGCATTACTGCCCTGACTGGCGTATTGGCCTGGCGGGCAGAGGGGGCCCGCATTGGGCCCCGTTTCATCTGCTCACCGAGCCCCTACCGGCGCTGCGGCAATTTAACGCTATTGACGTGCGGGCCCGCGCCCGTATATGGCTGGAGCCAGGAATGAGACACACGAGGGCCAGGATGGGGGATATTATTACCATAGGGGCTAATTAAAGGATATTATTACTGCAGTGATGTATTTATTTTATTTTTTGAGTATACTGTTTTAAGTTGGGGGGCGGTCCTGTTACTGTGCAGTGTGACACTATATCGCCTTTTTTTCTTCATGTGGTGTAATGTAGAAGTTGGGAAAAATTAAGTAATGTGTTCTGCAAGCGGAGATGGAGATAACTGTTATTTCCTGCAGAGACGAGTCCTGGATGGATGAAGTGATGGCGGTCTGTGCTTGATGAAAGATGAAGGACTTCACCTAGAGACGTCACTGGTGAGTCAGTGTTACCTATACACTGACACTACACTGTATACTATATAGAGAGGTCCTGTGTATAATGTCACCGGTGATCACTGTATTACCTCTACACAGACACTGCATACCAAGTACAGATCTCCTGTGTATAATGGCACTTATGGCGATAGTATTGTGTTTTTTTTTTTTTATTACTGATCTGTATTGTAGTATTCAGTCACTATATGGTGGTAATATGTTGTCTGGCCATGGTGTGGTGGTATTTGTCCCTTGTATCTGCTATTTGGTCACTCTGTCATGGTAATATGTGGTCTGGTCATGGTGTGGTGGTATTTGTTCTTTGTATGTGATATTATTCAGTCACTGGTGGTAATATGTGGTCTGGTCATGGTGTTGTATTTGTTCCTTGTATGAGATATTATTGGTCAATTTAAAAATTGAAAAATAAATAAAAATATACCTAAATTGTATTGCATATTGTAACAAATATTTAATAGGTTACAGTAGCGTAGGGCCTGGCCAAAAGTGTCTACCATGTTATGGTGGCGGCTTGAAAAAGCTTTTGGCCAAAACAAAAGCTGCCAGTTATATGTGTGATCTGGTGATGGGAACTGTTAATGTGCGATAGGTGAGAAGTGGAGTTTCACTCAGCAACTATTTTTCTGGAATTATCTGGTTCAGGTATATGATGACCCCGTTACATGACCGGGGGGCCCACAGAGTCTGAACAGCCCGGGGCTTTGGCTACCCTGGCCTTAATCCACCCCTGCTAGCACCTGTCATTATATGAGTGGTCGTAACCATGGATACCTAAGCTACTTCAATGCCCTGTACATGGAGGTATGGAGGTATGAGTGACATTGTGAGTCAGAAGAACTATGCTACATTTCTAATTGGAGGTAGTTGCTATTATTATAATTACACCTACTACATATTGGGATAGGATCTTGGAGATGGCAATACCCCTTTAAATCAAAAGGAGCTTACAAATTGAAAAAGGTAAACAAACACCTTTGCCCAGTCCATGTTTTATAGATCTGCCCCTGACTATTCCAAAATACGAAGAGAACCAGACAATGTATAATACAATTTGCAAAATAAGTCTTTAAGCACTACAAAGCCAAAAACAGCCAAAACTCATAAACAAACACAGAAAACTGAATTACTTACCTTTTGATTTAAAAGTGCCTGAACAACATGGTTTGCAACCTATAATAAGAAACATTGAAATAATTTAAATTAAAAAAAATAATTTCCCAAGTGTCGATATAACAGTAGTCTCAAAATAAAATGGTATAGAGTAACAGTCGTTTGTTAGTCCACTGTCTGAAAATAATAAAATCCTGTTCAATACATACTTTTCATCAGTCTCACTAATCACAGACGGGATAGGTAACATCTCTGTACAGAATATATTACACAGGACCCACTATTCATTATACGCGATGGCACAGCTCACCTCGTAACCCTCCATACACAACGAGATTTGTCCAAATTAGAGCACACTCAAAAAATGCTTCTATATAAACTGAGTCTGACTTACGGTAAGTCAATTGCTGCTAATGTCATGTGGCTGCTGAAAAGATAAGTACGCAGGAGTCTAATATTGGGCCAGTATAGGCTATTGAGAAAATGGCAAGATTTTAGTTTATGTAGAGGATATAAAAATAAAAAAAAAATAAAAAAAGTTCAAAAACTTAAACAAAATACATTTAAAAATAGAAACTTAATTTAAACAATAGGTTGTTTCTCATGGCATATTTCGTTTATAAGTGTCTATTAGGAATTCTAGCCAAAATGATCATCAAATATTTACATTTTATAGTTACAAGGTTATTGGTACCTGTCCAAGTTAAAGGGCCTTACTTCCTTCTACTTTGGCCGGGCTCTTGTTTTTGCTAATCCACACCAGTTTACTGTCACCCAGCAAATACTTCTAATCTGCTCACACAAGGCCTTTTAAGGCCAGCTCAGGCAGCCATGTGCTGTCTGAGTATTCAGGAAGCATAGTTTTCAGCGATCACTGTTTAAAAGGTGTTTGCCTAATCCTCTACTTCACTCAGCTATCTAATCATCTCTCCAGAAAACTTCTGCCTGCTATTACTGCAAATACTTTTAAGCTCAGTCCTGTGAATCTTGGTGGTACTGAACTCTCAAACTATTCTTCTAGAGGTACCCATGACTGTACTAGTCATCTAATATTGCTTCTGTTCACACCAATATCTTTGTAAACTAGGCACATAATTATTATTAATATCTACTATTCCTGTGTGTAATCTCATCACTGCAAAGAAGTAACCAGTATGGTTAACCATTTGCCTGCTGCAACTTCCTGATTGCACCGATCTCAGCCATCATTTATCAGCTGCAGGTCCCGGATTGTCTAGGCATCTACTTTTCCTTTGTATATCCACACATCTGGCTCTGCTTTATGTGGTGTATCCCGCTCTGCTTGTCTGTCTGCCCTCCTGCTGTCCTTGTCAAGCCACTTGCGGACCCTCAAATATTACTCCACCATCACCTTTTGTCTGTGCTGCTCATCCTGACCTACAGCGTACATCATCCACCCCACCGTGTAAAGGTACCATCACACAACGATTTCGTTAACGATATCGTTGCTTTTTGTGACGTAGCAACGATATCGTTAACGAAATCGTTATGCGTGACAGTGACCAACGATCAGGCCCCTGCTGGGTGATCGCTGGTCGCTGCGAATGATCAGGACCTTTATTTGGTTGCTGATCACCCGCTGTCATCGCTGGATCGGCGTGTGTGACGCCGATCCAGCGATGTGTTCACTGGTAACCAGGGTAAACATCGGGTTACTAAGCGCAGGGCCGCGCTTAGTAACCCGATGTTTACCCTGGTTACCATTGTAAATGTAAAAAAAAAAAAAAACACTACATACTTACATTCCGGTGTCTGTCACGTCCCCCGGCATCAGCTTCCCTGCACTGCGTCAGCGCCGGCCGGCTGTAAAGCAGAGCACAGCGGTGACGTCACCGCTCTGCTTTACGGCCGGCGCTTACACAGTGCAGGGAAGCAGAACGCCGGGGGACGCGACAGACACCGGAATGTAAGTATGTAGTGTTTTTTTTTTTTACATTTACAATGGTAACCAGGGTAAACATCAGGTTACTAAGCCCGGCCCTGCGCTTAGTAACCCGATGTTTACCCTGGTTACCCGGGGACTTTGGCATCGTTGGTCGCTGGAGAGCTGTCTGTGTGACCGCTCCCCAGCGACCACACAACGACTTACCAATGATCACGGCCAGGTTGTATCGCTGGTCGTGATCGTTGGTAAATCGTTTAGTGTAACGGTACCTAGTCCATAACAGGTAATCTGGTTAAAGAAATGTATCAATTATCTACTGGAAGACTGATAAATGCTTGGTTACTTCCTTCATTTACACAAAGTTTAAATGGGGCTTGCCGTGTGGATACTTGTCCCATGTTCTACAAACTGGTCATAAAGCTGCAAAGTACCAATTGGTAAGTGTTAGATCAATAGTGTCCAACTGTATGGACCTCCATCAATATAACTATCAAGTGGGGAAGCAGTAAGTGCGTGGCCGATGTACCACTCAAAGTGCGTACAATGCAAGTGAGGCTCACACTTCTACAATAATGGCATGTCACTGCACATCAGCTCATGACAATACTTTTCGGTGACTTAATTGATTAATTTTTTTTTCTTTGTGCATTGTGTAATAAAAAAAAAACATTTCAAATATAAAACTACATAATGGATTCAATTATAATTATAGGCGGGGGTTGTTCATTGTCCAACGTTTACTATCCTAGTAGAGTGCTATGATTCATACAAAATTAGGATACTCTGAATAGAATTCAAAAGAAATAAAACTAAAAAACACAATTGTGTCTACAGCTTCAGTTGGCTTAGTACTAATTCTGTGAACGTTTCTGTCTAAACTGCCAGCTTTATGCCTCTTACACAATAGATTTACACCATTGCCATCATTTTCGACGTTGAAAATTGTTTGGTTTCACCTGTTCTTTAGAATTCGGTCATCAGACAACTAAGAGATTGTAGAGTTGTGCTCGTAGTTATATATATATTAACTCTTATCTCAAGGATTTGAATGCCGGACAAGATTTCTGACATTCCACATGGGTGACACAATAATTGAAGCCAGCCGTGGGCTGTAAAATATTTGCATTCCCGCAGCTGTTTGCAACATACAGCTATCTAAGTATCTAACCATGACATGGAAAAGCAGCCAATCACGTTTCATAAGCATTGAATTGTACGCCTTGTCCTCTGGCTGCACTCACTGCTCGACTTCACTTTTATACAATGTCTTTACATTATAGATGGATACATGACATAAACCAAATCGACAGAAGTCATCAGATCTGTTCAGGTGTGCAAGATACGATTATAGCACATGGATGGCTGCCACATTACAGGGCTTTTTATTGAATTAAGCATTGATTTCAGTTTTCTGTTGACCCAGTAATAAGAAATTATTGTGCTATACTTGAATGAACAGAACTCACCTCATCGAGGCAACGTTCATAAGTATCCCGTTGGGTTTCATTGGCTTGCGCGAGAGCGGAGTTTTCAGCCTGCAACAGACAATAAGAGAATTTACACACCAGGTAAAAAGAAACAGACAAGTTCATCACCAGCCCATATGGCCCTTATTTAATCAGTGCACATTTCCGCAAGTGCGACCAAAAGGCATAAACCCGAAGTCATATTAGAGCTAAGCAATAAAACCCTGCTAGCATCTGTCAAGTGAGACCTGGAGAAGTTGAGACGTGAGATTCAAGAGCTCTGTTTCTTTTCACTTCTCATGCAATGGTCGTACAGAAGCAGCTTCGGGGGCGGTGGGTGCAGACGGGACAGTTTACAGAGAAGCAGTCAGCACCCACCCCCAAGTTATTGGCAGTAGCACATGTATCTGTGTGCTGTCCATTACGTCACGGACCATTTGTCACATTCATTGACATGCACACAATTGGTCCACAACTGGTAAACTCTGTTAGAAAAAATAAATCAGGGGAGTGGGCCATTTTCTCGCTTATATAGAGTCATCATATTCCGCAGCGCTTTACAGGCATCACTGTCCCCATTGGGGCTCACAATCTAGACTCCGTATCAGGATGTCCTTGGAGTTTGTGAGGGTTTTCTCCCATAAATGTGGAGAACACGCAAACTCGTTGAAGATGTTGTCATTGGTGGGATTTGAACCCAGGACCCCAGCACTGCAAAGCAACAGTGCTAACCACTGAGTCATTATGCTGCCAATCAGATATATTAGGTACGTATTCTATATGCAGAAAACAGATTAAAGATGTACACAAAACTAGGATGATTGATTGGTAGGAGAAATCATCATATCTGTAGGGCCACATGGACCCTAATACTTTAAATGGATTGGTTAATATTCAAGTTTCAGGAGTACACCTTCTCTGCCTCTCGAATTCCTGCTTGCCATAGGCAGTGCAATCCCAATGAGTGAGAGTTCAGAATTGTGCAGATCTCCCAAACTGTGCACTTTTTGAAGATGCTAGAAGGGGCAGCTTCATCTCTGCAGCATCGTAAGAATGCACAGACATTGAAGTTGGCCAGATCCAACCATCTGGTTATCTTCACGGCATCGCATTCATGCTTGTAATCTCAATGCACCTTTCCTAGAAGACCGGCCACCTCTGACAAGGCCACATTAGTGGCTTGTAACTTCGACAACATGCAGTAAATATAATTAAAAATCCATTCTTGAGGATGGAGAGGATACCTAATAAGGGGTAATAAGCTAGGCCAGGCTCTGATTCATGCTGTTCTTTTTTCCCTTTAAGAAGGTGAGACAATCCCTTTAAAAAGGTATTGTGTATAATAAATGGAGAAGGTTTATTGAGTGCAAATGCCCTCAGGATGAGATTAAGCGAATAATGACTCCGTTCTTGTAGGTAGACGGATACCTGATGAACGATCTACAGGGTTCTTTGGGGAAACTGAAGGTCAAACCTTCTTGATTGTTATGACCATAACAATTGAGTTGAATGCGGTGGGAATAAGGGATGTTTCGAAGATTGTTATTCTGTATGGGGATACAACTTTGTTATCCTTTTGCGCAAATGTTTTGAGTTATGGAAACTAAGAAATTCAATAAAAAAAGATTTGTTTAAAAAAAAAAAAAAAAAAAAAAAAAGGTATTGTGTCAGGTTTGTTATGCTGTCCTGTCTGATTTAAGTGATCTGTCACATTCAATGGGGAAAAAAAAAAAGTATTTGATACACTGCTGATTTTGCAAGTTTTCCCACCTACAAAGAATTGAGAGGTCTGTAATTTTTATCGTAGGCACACTTCACCTGTGAGAGAATCTAAAAATAAAATCCAGAAAATCACATTGTATGATTTTTACATAATTTGCATTTTATTGTGTGAAATAAATGTTTGATACAATAGAAAAACAGAACTTCATATTTGGTACAGAAACCTTTGTTTGCAATTACAGAGGTCAGACGTTTCCTGTAGTTCTTGATCAAGTTTGCACACACTGCAGCAGGGATTTTGGCCCACTCCTCCATACAGATCTTCTCCAGATCTTTCAGGTTTTGGTGCTGTCGCTGGACAACATTGAGCTTCAGCTCACTCCAAAGATTTTCTATTGGGGTTAGGACTGGAGACCACTCCAGGACTGTGAAATGATTCTCACAAAGCCACTCCTTAGTTGCCCTGGCTATGTGCTTTAGGTCATTGTCATTATCGAAGACCCAGCCACGACCCATCTTCCATGCTCTTACCGAGGGAAGAAGGATGTTGGCCGACATCTCACGATACATGACCATCCTGTCCCCTTTGCAGAAAAACACACCCAAAGTATAATGTTTCCCCCACCATGCTTCACGGTTAGGACGATGTTCTTGGGGTTGCACTCCTCCTTCCTCCAAACACTGTGAGTGGATATAAAAAAGTTCTCATTTGACCACATGAACTTCTCCCATTCTTCCTTTGACTCATCCAGATTGTCATTGGTGAACTTCAAACGGGCCTTGACGTGCTGGCGTGCGCACGGGGACCTCATTTGAGACTGTGTTCCCAGCTCTTTTCAGGTCATTGACCAGGTCCTCCCTTGTAGTTGTGGGCTAATTCCTGACCTTTCTGAGAATCATCCTTACCCCACGAGGCGAGATCTTGCATGGAGCCCCACACTGAGGAAGATTGAAAGTCATCTCGTGTTTCTTCCATTTTCTAATAATTGTACCAACACTTGTTGCCTTCTCACCAAGCCGCTTGCCTACTGTCCTGTAGCCCATCCCAGTCTTGTGCAGGTCTATAATTTTGTCCATGGTGTCCTTAGACTGCTCTTTGGTTTTGGCCATGGTGGAGAGGTTGGAGTGTGATTGATTGAGTGTGTGGACAGGTGTGTTTTATACAGGAGTTCAAACATGCGCAATTAATACAGGTAATGAGTGCAGAGTAGGAGGGCTTCTTAAAGAAAAACTAACAGGTGTGTGAGAACCAGAATTCTTGCTGGTTGGTAGGTGATCTAATACTTATTTCACGCAGTAACATGCAATTTAATTGTGAAAAAAAATCATAAAATGTGATTTTCTGGGCTTTATTTTTAGATTCTATCTCTCACTGTTGAAGTATACCTACGATAAAAATTACAGACCTCTCCATTCTTTGTAAGTGGGAAAACTTGCAAAATTGTCAGTGTATCAAATACTTATTTTCCCCACTGTATGTGTTAAGGTGAATCAGTTTTTGAAAACTTGCATAATAATCTGTGCAATGCAAGCAATCTGGAGTCTGATTTATATCATGATATACAGGCTCTTCCCATGCTCCAGCCAATGATTGACAGATTTCTCCTTAATACAGGACGCAGGAAAAATTCTGTCAATCTATATATAAAGCAGGGATAATTGAGCCTAGATATCCTCGATGTACAACAGACTCCTTGTTGCCAGCAGCTGCTGCCCACTGCAAAGATTACACAGCAAGTTCTCAAAAACGGATTCATATTCACACAAGAGGCCGAGCACTGAAATCTGTGTGTATTATTACCTTATACTGCCCTCGGAGAAGATGGAATAACAGTCCTGACATGTTCACTACCAATCTTTTTCTCTTCTCCCTGAAGTTATTTTTCCATCAATATGGTTCACTCCAGCTTCAATAATGCAATATTATGTAATGTTTGTGCATTATTTCAAGCCATTCATTATGGTTAGATAGACTTGCTTTCTCCTCTCTTTTGTGCCCTTAGCTGACATTTTTATTCATTCAATTTTGGGTAGATATGAAGTTTTGATTACCCTTTATTGCATTTTATTGATTACGAATCGGATTAATTTACTTTATGTTTTGATAGATCTGATATTTGGGAAAGTAGCAATAACAAATGTGTATTTTGTATTTAAGGCCGGGGTCATACTTGCGAGTGTGATGCAAGAAACTACCCGGCACTGCCACCGGCACTCGGGATCGGAGAATTCAGCTGCATAGGAATACATGCAGCCGCGCACACGGTCCCGAGTGTTGGCGGCAATGCCAGGTATTGATCCGATCGCTTGTGCTACACATAACAGGGCTTCAGCCCTGCTATGTGTAGCGCAAATCATGATCTCTGTCAAGCATTCACAAGAGATTTATGGCTGTTATTACAACCCATCGGCTCCCCGTGATCACATCTCAGGGGCACCGATGGGTGGATCTTGTGACGCGCTTCCGCCTAGCGCATGTTAAATGCCGCTGTCTGAGATGTGCAGGGAAAAATGTGGACTCTGCAACGGAGCACGCATCAAAATGGAGGGACACGGCCTTGGAAGTACCAATACGTCCAAGGTTGAGAAGGGGGTCAAAGCCCCAATACATAGTGATGACAAAACCTATTGATCATCTTGAGTTCGCACCTATAAGCTTACATTATATAAAATATTTGCCATTTGTTCAGCCCAAGTGTAATCTACTAAAAAATAAATTTAACACAGTTTTTGTACAATTTTTACGCGTATGTGTGTGTGTGTGTGTGTATATGTGTGTGTGTGTGTGTGTGTGTGTGTGTGTGTGTGTGTGTGTATGTGTATATGTATGTGTATATATAGCATAGAGCAAATGTCACTGGCAATTGCTACCTGAGGCAGAAAATAAAATCCACGAATAAACTAAACAAAATGAACACATACCCTATAGTACGTAATTACATAGTAAGTGCATGTAAATGACGTGGAGCTACTTCGTTAACACTTGATTAAAAAAACCAAGTATTCCCAGAACACCCCTCACCTCCAATTCCCGCAATCTCTCCAGAAGCTCCTGAATGACCAGTGGTTCAGACACCCCCCCACCAAGGAGCCGGATCTCTTCCTCCACCTCAGAAGTCATTCTCTGAAAACAGAGGATACACCCAAGTTAAGTAGTGATTGACATTTGGTGTGTAGGCAAAACAATACCCAACTATAGACATTCAAAACAATGGGAACAAAACAATAAGTCATTTGATACGGTCAGGAATAGAAATCCTGGGTAACATATCCATTAAGACAGAGACTTGGATCTGAAAATACCAAATGTCACATGTAAACCTGAGATATACGTGTTAAAGAATTTCCTGCCATCTGTAACCTTTAGCATAGCTAAACAAAGGAAAATACATTCAGAGAAACTATACAACTGTGTTCTCTTTTGGCTAATAGTAAGTGGCAAGTCTAGTCACCCAGGTGGCCTACTGTGGGTGAAATTACCCAGTTTGCAGTGTTACACCCAATTTTCTTGTATTGATGCCATTCTGGGTTGTGATGGTGTGATATGCTATGTGGGTATCATTTTTGTGTATATTTCTATTTTACTTATTTTCATGGTGTTCTCTCGTAGGAGGAGTTATTTGCTAATTGATGAATGGCTGTTGCTGCCATCTGATATCAGCCCCCACAGTACAGTATTGTTTGCTAATATGCTAATGACATGTTGACCTAGCTTGTTGAAACAATGAGCCCTTGAGACCTTCCCCCTCCTGACCTGTGAATGAGGAGGGAGACTTAAGGTACTATCACAAATAACGATATCGTTAACGATATCGTTATGCGTGACAGCGACCAACGGTCAGGCCCCTGCTGGGAGATCGTTGGTCACTTGGGAAAGTCCAGAACTTTATTTAGTCGCTGGATCTCCCGCAGATATCGCTGAATCGGCGTGTGTGACACCGATTCAGCGATGTCTTCACTGGTAACCAGGGTAAACATCGGGTTACTAAGCGCAGGGCCGCGCTTAGTAACCCGATGTTTACCCTGGTTACCAGTGTAAATGTAAAAAAAAAAAAAAAAACACTACATACTTACATTCCGGTGTCTGTCCCCTCGCCGTCAGCTTCCCGCACTGACTGCGAGCGCCGGCCGGCCGTAAAGCACAGCGGTGACGTCACCGCTCTGCTTTACGGGCAGCCGGCGCTCACAGTCAGTGCAGGAAGCAGAGCGCCGGGGGACAGACACCGGAATGTAAGTATGTAGTGTTTGTTTTTTTTTACATTTACACTGGTAACCAGGGTATACATCGGGTTACTAAGCGTGGCCCTGCGCTTAGTAACCCAATGTTTACCCTGGTTACCCAGGGACTTCGCATAGTTGGTTGCTGGAGAGCTGTCTGTGTGACAGCTCTCCAGCAACCACACAGCGACGCTGCAGCGATCGGCATCTTTGTCTAGATCGCTGCAGCGTCGCTAAATGTGACGGTACCTTTAGGCTACTTTCACACAAGCGTTGTTTTCAATACGTCGCAATGCGTCGTTTAGGGGAAAAAAACGCATCCTGCAAAGTTGTCTGCAGGATGCGTTTTTTCCCCATAGACTAACATTAGTGACGCATCGTGCGACTGTTGCGCCGTGTTGTGGCAGACCGCCGGCAGCAAAAAAACTTTACATGTAACGTTTTTTGCTGCGCTGTGTCCGCCATTTCCGACCGTGCATGCGTGGCCGGAACTCCGCCCCCGCCTCCCCGCACCTCACAATGGGGCAGCGGATGCGCTGGAAAAATGCATCCGCTGCCCCCGTTGTACGGCGCTTTCACTGCTTGCGTCGGTGCGCAACAACGTCACATAGCGAGGTGCAGTGCACGACGCAAGTGTGAAAGTAGCCTTAAAATATCAGGGAGGTGAGACACAGATCAGTCTTGTGTGGAATGATGACGTGAACACAGCACGTCAGAGAGAAGGGGAAGCATATGGACCATTTTTTATCCTCTGTCTGCTGGATTATTGGACTCCTCTCCTTGGACATTTATCCGGTTACTGAACTGCATTCGGCTTCTGGACTATCCTATCCTTTGTGTGGTGGATCGTATATGGACCTTTCGTGTTTTTGCCTAAATAAAGCTTTTGGAATTGTTCACTTTTCTCTTGCTCTGTTGATTGTGTGGTATCGGAGAAGGACCCTGTGACATGGATGATCATGTGAATGAAGCCAACGGTCATACTGGCTTTTCTCATCCCTCTCAAAAACAGATTTAACTTAGAATATAATGTAAAAAAAAAAAAAACTTGACAGAAGAAGACAAGAACTTCTAGTTACTGATCATTTTTCAATTTTAGGTGGAAACTAACAAATTCTATCTTTCATTCCCTATGCCAGAGTACATGGCAGTTTTGCAGGGTCACTTTAATTTTACCGCCAAAGCCTAAAGAACATACCTCTGGTTAGTGTTTTAGCAGTAGTAAGACTGACAAAGTAAGGCCGGGGTCACACTGGCGACTTAAACGGACGAGTGCAATACGATTAAAAATCGCATTGCACTCGGACCAATGTTAAGCTAGGGGGCAGATCCCAGCAGCCGAATTTTTGTCCGCCGTTTTCCTTGGTCCGAGACAATCGCAGCATGCTGCGATTGTCACGGACACTCGGCCGACTGTCGGCTCACTCGCACCCATATAAGCCTATGGGTGCGAGTGAGACAGCGCACACTACTCGGATACCATCCGAGTGATGTGCGTTAAACGCAGACCCCGGCAATGGAGGACATGGAGAAATTAATTTCTCCGCCTCCTCCGCAGCTGTGCTCCGATCCTCCCTGTGCGAGAGAATCGGATCACAGACGCATGACACTCGGCTCCTGCTCGCAGCAGAGCAGGAGCCGAGTGTCATTAGCATATCACATCCGATACTCTCGCAACGGATGCAATACGCTAGTGTGACCCCAACCTAAAGCTTTAATCCAGTGCACACCATTACCACAAGTTAAATTTGGCAGGTGGGGGGTGCTAAGATTTAAAGGACAGGTGCACAATTTTGGCCAGATCTCTGTAGTTATGAGAAGACATCCTACCGATGAAGTGATAAGAGCCGGATTATTCCTTTAAGTGCTCTTGAATCAGCTCTCTATACAAAGCAATTCACCATCACTTCCCTGAGTGATCACTAAGGGTATGTTGACACAGTCAGGAAATGCTGCGGGTTGGAAGCTTCGTACAAACGCAGCGGCCAGATGTTACAGCATAATGGATGGCATTTGAAGAAATCCCGTCTCCACTATGTCTGCAGGGCCGCCTCTGGCTTCCCTGAAGAGACGGACATGTGGTGCGTCTTTCGAGACTGCAGCATGTCAATTTATCTTGCGGAGACACTCAGTCTCCGCAAGATAAATTTCCCATCCAATGTATAGGACGCGGTGATTCCACACGGTTCAGTGAACACATGCGGAATCACCTTTGGATGCAGCACTTTGGACGGAGCGGACATGTGCTGCATCCAAAGCGCTGCCGGCTGCTGATCGTGGGAACATACCCTAGATCAAGCTCCTGTTCATAGATCTGGGCACGGCAACCACAAGTCGTCCTCCAATGCACTTATGGTACTTGCCAGATAAGAAATTTACCTTCTCATTTTTTGCTGTTATGAAACCATAAACAAAGGCATATATCGACATTTCTCGTCCTCTTATCTAGAGTGGTTAGAAGTCAGGGTCAAAACTGCTGAAAAACTCCCCTTAAAATGCAAAGAATTTATAGAAATAATGTAAAACATAAATACAATGTATAACATGATATAATGTATAACGTGTCCTTTATAATTAACAGCTGCCAATGAATTCTACACAAATCTTCAAGCAAAAATATTAGTTGCGTGCCATTGCCTGCTAGAGTTTCAGATTTATAATGTTCCAAGTCATATGATCTCATCCAATATTCCTGTAAGAATTATCTATGTTCTGCCTCCAGTGCTTAGAAGGCCATGTGAATCTTGTTAGAGAAGCAGATGTATAGGACAGTCTGGATATAAATTCTGTACGGAAAGAAGGACATGGACGAGAAGGCCTCTATATATTCCCTTTCACATCATAAATGATTGCTTAGTCCCTACCCCAAATAAATCAATGAGTCAACAGCCCTGCAAAATATGGTCCTGACAAGAAGAGGTTACCTGACAAATAAGTGACTAGACATTGCCCATCTGGTTGGGAGGATTAGAGAGATTAGGTCCTTCGCGGCCGCCGGTACAGCATGGACATGTGGGGCGGCTTTATCTGGGGCCTCAGATCATCCGGTGGGTTATCATTGTACAGACATCTGGGGATACACAGGCAAAACACAATGTTGTTCTCACCTCATATGTGAAGTCATACCCGGAAACTGGACGAGCGTGGGGTCCGCTGCATGTCACCACACCTGCACAGAAAACAGACTAGCATTACTTTTAAGCATCTATTATACACACACGCTTGGTGCAAGGTAAATATCTATTACTTAGCAGCCAGAGCGAACATCCTGGAAGCCATACCATTACTGCAGGAGCCAGGGGTCTAACCCTAGATCATTACTCCCTGGGGACCTTCATCACATCTGTTTGTGACCTCTTTAATGATGTGTGTCCTTTAAGCCATCCGCACGGTACAATGCACAGCATTACTGCTCCGGCCTTCTGGGCCATGCTGTAATTAAGTGCTTGACTCTGTATAATGCAGAAGAACCTGATGAGCACAGCCATAACACCAGTTACCTTACATTACCCTTGTGCTTAGAAAGGACACTGCAGCGATCGACTGGCGCAAACGAGAAAATATAGCACTGGAGGAATACAGGCTGCTGCCGTGTGCATCAATATATATGCAATCATCTACAGAATTGTTCTATTTTGGGTCCAAAAGAGTTTGGGCCTGTGCACATACTGCAGTTTTATTGTTTAGTTTTTTTTTACTGCATAGATTTGGAAGAATTTCCTAGTATCAGCAAATATTATTCATGATGTCTCATGCACACATTACTGATATTATGCTCGCCGCATGTCAATTCTTTCAGTGTTTTAGATTTCACCCATACTAATGAATAGGAAAAACATTTAAAAATGCATGAATTTTATGCTGCATTTTTTGCCAACACATCAGGATTTGCAGCGGATTTTTATGTTCCAAATACTGAACATGTGCACATATCCTAAGCAAGTGAATGCAATCTAGATACAACTGTGCGTGCTACATACATGCGGCACTCACTACACAGGCAATCCCTTATGTTGGCAATATGGATCCCTAGATCATCAGCCAAAGATCACTTCATTTTGCCTCGTAGTAAATAGAACTACCGTATATAGCTCCTATTAGTGGATTTATCTGTCAGCAAGAACCTAAGCAAACACTGTATTTATTATTCTGGATCACACTTTTATATTGGAATTTATGAGAGTCACTCAATAGTCTATATATCTATATATATAATTGTCTAAGGGTTTTTCCGTCTGTCTGTCTGTCTGTCTGTCTGTCTGTCTGTCTGTCTGTCTGTCTGTCTTGGAAATCCCGGCTCTCTGATTGGTCGAGGCCGTCATAAAGGTTGCCTCAACCAATCAGCGACGGGCACCGTCTGCAGCGAATTCTGGAATCATCATTGGCCATATACTACGGGGACATGCATATTCTAGAATACCCGATGCGTTAGAATCGGGCCACAATCTAGTTAAATATAAAAGAGGCCAGAAGCATCTTATTAACAAATGTGAGGGGAAAAAAAATTTAATTTTAAAGGGGCTGATCAACTGAAAAAAAAATTCCTTTAATATTGTTAATTTTTATTGCTATAGCACCAACATATTCAACAGCAGTTTACATTACAGAGGGGACTTGTACAGACAATGAACACAACAGAGTAAACAACTCATCTGCTACCAAGTGGAGTGAGGGCCCTGCTCACAATCTACAATCTATGGGAAAATGGGGGAGACATGAAAGATGAATGGTAAAAAGTGCTTGTGTTGCAAGATCCATCCATCAACATAATAAATCAGGTATTCACAAAACACTGAATGTACCAGTCATCAGCCAGTATCTGAATAAGTACAAAAGTGCTGCTAAGTGATTGGAGGACGTCTAAACAAATGATATGAAGGATCAGATTTGGAAAATTGTGGAAGGGCAGAACTGAAATAGTTACATAAGTGAGGTGAGCCAATAGGCCAGTCTAAAGAAGTGCATTTTTAGGGCACGCGTAAAACTGTGGAATTAATCGCGTTGAATTGTCCTGGGTAATACATTCCAGAGAAGTGGCGCAGCTCGAGAGAAGTCTTGAAGACAAGAATGGGAGGTTCGGATTATTGTGAATGTTAGGCTGGAGACACATTAGCATATTACATCTGATGCAAGAGGATTGGATGCAATATATTTATGACTCGGCTCCTTCTTGCATGAGACGATGGCAGAACAGCTGCATTCGAGGGAATCAAACTGCCGGGTGACAGAGTGCAGTGTAATGTTTCACACGCATCCATCGACTTATATGGGTGCGTGCGATCCATCTGACTGATGCAATCGCAGAATACTGAAATTGTTTTCTCATGTCGAATTGATTCCAATCAAAGTGACATGAAGCAGAGGGAATGGTTAGGGTGATAAACAGAAATGAGGGAGGAGAAGTAGGGTGGGGCAGAACTGTGGAGAACTTTGTGGGCGAGAGAAGTTTATACTGGACTCCGTAGTGGATGGGCAACCAGTGCAACAACTGGCACAGGGTAGAGGTATCGGTGTAGTGGTTGGACAGGAAAATCATTCTGACTGCTGCATTCAGGACAGATTAGAGATGGGAAAGTTTAGTAACGGAGACAGATTAGTAAAGAGTTGCAGTAGTCCAGATGAGAATGAATACTTTTTGCAGAGTCAAGAAAAGGTCAAAGACTAGAGACATTTTTGAGGTGTAAGTGAAGTGAACGAGCGAGTGATTGGATGTGGGGAGTGAAGGAAAGATCAGAGTTAAATATAACCCCAAGACAGCGAGTGTGCTGTAGGGAGTAATGGTAGGATAGTTAATATATGTACATTACTAAGTTGAAATTTAAAAGAAATTTTACATTTTGAATTGAGTAACTCGGGAGAGTTTTGGGTATCGGCACGTGACAAGTATTGTGAGATAAGGGGACTGGTTGACTTATTCACATAGCTAACTAGTTAAAGAGAACCCATCAGCTGCTCAAATGGTGGCCAGCACAATTTCAGCCAGGTATATTATGCTCCAACATTTCAGAGAAAATATACTATCAAGATCCAGCTGGGGTCTAAACTCTGGTTTTGCCTCTGGCCAACTCTTCCTAGAGATGCTAAAAGTGATTGACAGGTCTCCCCCTTGTGTGTACAGTGGACAGAGCCAGACTAGTCTCCTCTTTAGCTATGGACATATGGTCACTGACCAGATTTTCAAAGTATTTGCTCTATGAAACTGCAGAATGTGTCAAAGAAAAACATACAGTGGGGCAAAAAAGTATTTAGTCAGTCAGCAATAGTGCAAGTTCCACCACTTAAAAAGATGAGAGGCGTCTGTAATTTACATCATAGGTAGACCTCAACTATGGGAGACAAACTGAGAAAAAAAATCCTGAAAATCACATTGTCTGTTTTTTTAACATTTTATTTGCATATTATGGTGGAAAATAAGTATTTGGTCAGAAACAAAATTTCATCTCAATACTTTGTAATATATCCTTTGTTGGCAATGACAGAGGTCAAACGTTTTCTGTAAGTCTTCACAAGGTTGCCACACACTGTTGTTGGTATGTTGGCCCATTCCTCCATGCAGATCTCCTCTAGAGCAGTGATGTTTTTGGCTTTCCCTTGGCAACACGGACTTTCAACTTCCTCCAAAGGTTTTCTTTAGGGTTGAGATCTGGAGACTGGCTAGGCCACTCCAGGACCTTGAAATGCTTCTTACGAAGCCACTCCTTCGTTGCCCTGGAGGTGTGCTTTGGATCATTGTCATGTTGAAAGACCCAGCTACGTTTCATCTTTAATGCCCTTGCTGATGGAAGGAGGTTTGCACTCAAAAGCTCACGATACATGGCCCCATTCATTCTCTCATGTACCCGGATCAGTCGTCCTGGCCCCTTTGCAGAGAAACAGTCCCAAAGCATGATGTTTCCACCACCATGCTTTACAGTAGGTATGGTGTTTGATGGATGCAACTCAGTATTCTTTTTCCTCCAAACATGACAAGTTGTGTTTCTACCAAACAGTTCCAGTTTGGTTTCATCAGACCATAGGACATTCTCCCAAAACTCCTCTGGATCATCCAAATGCTCTCTAGCAAACTTCAGACGGGCCCGGACATGTACTGGCTTAAGCAGTGGGACACGTCTGCCACTGCAGGATCTGAGTCCATGGTGGCGTAGTGTGTTACTTATGGTAGGCCTTGTTACATTGGTCCCAGCTCTCTGCAGTTCATTCACTAGGTCCCCCCGCGTGGTTCTGGGATTTTTGCTCACCGTTCTTGTGATCATTCTGACCCCACGGGGTGGGATTTTGCGTGGAGCTCCAGATCGAGGGAGATTATCAGTGGTCTTGTATGTCTTCCATTTTCTAATTATTGCTCCTACTGTTGATTTCTTCACTCCAAGCTGGTTGGCTATTGCAGATTCAGTCTTCCCAGCCTGGTGCAGGGCTACAATTTTGTTTCTGGTGTCCTTTGACAGCTCTTTGGTCTTCACCATAGTGGAGTTTGGAGTCAGACTGTTTGAGGGTGTGCACAGGTGTCTTTTTATACTGATAACAAGTTTAAACAGGTGCCATTACTACAGGTAATGAGTGGAGGAAAGAGGAGACTCTTAAAGAAGAAGTTACAGGTCTGTGAGAGCCAGAAATCTTGATTGTTTGTTTCTGACCAAATACTTATTTCCCACCATAATATGCAAAAAAAATGATAAAAAAACAGAATGTGATTTTCTGGATTTTTTTTTCTCAGTTTGTCTCCCATAGTTGAGGTCTAACTATGATGTAAATTACAGACGCCTCTCATCTTTTTAAGTGGTGGAACTTGCACTATTGCTGACTGACTAAATACTTTTTTGCCCCACTGTATCTGGCTGCAATTGTACCGCCAGGCTACGATTCATGCTGGCCGTGGCTTCATTTGCACAAATCACCTGACAGGTTCTCTAAAAGCAAGCCCCCTTTTCTGTCTATGCATGAAAGGGGCGGTCTAGCTAATTAACTGAGGCAAACATAGAGCCTCTGACACATCATACTGGAGCACAGAACACATGCTGTGCTGAACACAAGCAGAAAGTGGAGCTGCCAGGATCGGCACAAATATCCAGAGATGGAGAGACATTTATTATAGGGTTATTTGGTTAGTCCCATCTTCATAGATGGATATCGTTGGATAGTGCTTGAACTTTTGCAATCTACTATTTAAAAAAAAAAAATTCAGCTGTTCTTGGCATATTAACACTTTTCTTTTGCCTACAGCTTTTCAACCACCTCTGTTGCCTAGCTTGTAAATGCTACACAGATGGGATTAGGTGGTAATATGCACTCCAGCAATCCCAGTAGTTACAAGCTCAATAGAAAAGAGCTTGAAAGCACCGTGCATGTTCGGCCATAGCTGCTAGACAGGAATAGTGGTCAGTTATATAAGCAACAAGCTACAAAAGAAAAAAAAGGATTACAATTATTAGTTGTTCTTGAGATATTAACAAACCGTAAATCGCAAACATGCTTGTTTCTACAAGCACAACCCAACAATACCCATCTATGGAGATGGAGATAACCTAGGGATTAAGTCAAGCCTGCAAAGGCAATGTCATGACCCAAGCAATGTTCCGCAGAAAATCCTTGGGTCCTGACATTCTTGCGGGTGGAACCAGATACTTAAACATTGTTGCAGATAAAGTGCTACAACTCTTCATTCATAACACTATTCACTAATCTCTGCAGCCTCCTTCAGCAGAAAATGTGTCCTGCTGCTGTGTAAACATTTTTCAGCAACAGCTTTGCCGAACACAATAAAGTAGCTGTGGACTTGGCCTCCAAATTTCCCAGAGAACAATTCAATTGAGCATCTGTATATATGGTATGGTGGAAGAACGCCTGTCCTTGGAGGATCTACTTCACAAAACTACAGGTCTTGGTGCATGGAGCATATGCTTCGACACATCAAAGCGGTTTTAAATTTATCACATAGCAGTGTATATTGTGCATTGTAATTATTCTTGACATTCATGGTTTATTATTTGGTAATAGATCAGGGGAACGAACAATAAGAGGGCAACGCATGACAGAATCTGGAAATTAAGAGCTATACACGTATGTAAAATGGATAAAATAATCCAAAGCTAAAAAAATTAAAGTTTTAATTTACAGTTTGAAATAAAATATTGATCAGCAAATAAGGGAAGCAACGAGCCTTTTGGCAGCTCCGAGCAGGGCTGTCACTTGATGACCATGATCACGTATTCAGCCCCTGTCCTTCCATCAGTTTGGTGCTGTTAGGAATGCCAGTGATATCTCGGAACGCTGCATTGCAGACACCCCTAGCACATCCAGCACCACTCCTCCACCCCATGTAAGTACACATCAGAGGCCAGCTCCAGGGAGTTTTTGCCCTGTATACTGGAGTAATGCAGCGTGCCGGTGACATGAGGACATTCTAAAAAGAATGTGAGAGCTTTCGATCTGACCTGAAAACTGCACGCAGGAAGGGACAGGATCACAGCCCAATCCGAGCAGCGAATGTATGTGCCAATGGATAGGAGAATAGCACAGAACTCTGTGGCAACACCATTACATTACCAGTCATTAATGTGATTGACAAAGTACTTCAATAAAAACCATAATATGCGCCATCTACAGCAAATTGCTATCCAATGGGTTCTTAAGCTACCGGTACCCGGTTATGCATTAATGCAGTGTCACTGGAAGACTCTACAAAAAACTATAACGGGATAAATCAAAATTTACTATCCTAGTTATGCATAAAACTAAAAGACCAAGTAATTCACCTGCAGCATTCTAGGTAGAGTATCAAATGCTCGACTGTGAAAAAACTAACAAAGTCAATAAATGGTATATCAAACAACTACTCAAAGAGCGTGTTAGTATTTTTTCCTCATATCTAACTACTGAAAAGTGATCACCATGACTGCAACCAACAAAGTTAAAGCAGTGGCATCACTTATTTCTGCAAAGCAGATTACATACACTAAGTTCAACCGAGAGAGAGAAAGGAAAGGGGTGTCCCCCTTATTGTTGATTTAGAGGAAGGCAAAAGAAAAAAAAAATCTGTCCAATATGGAAATGGTCATGTTCTCAATCCCAATGTATATTATATGTTCAACTGTAGGTCATCTTTTGCTTGATACTACACAAAACTATGGAGAACCTTAAGTCCACCAACCTTTACGTATCCTGCAACATCCAAAATGATGATGAGGGGGGACGAGTCTGCACAGGGAATGTATAGACAGAAATAAAATCCTTACAGGATGGGAAGGTAGTTTGTTAATTAAATGTAAATGACAACATTCATGCAATAATGCTATAAAGGGGAGAACAACATCAATCAAGGGAATTACCAGACAGGGTCCATGGAAACAATACAGGTCCTTCTCAAAAAATTAGCATATAGTGTTAAATTTCATTATTTACCATAATGTAATGATTACAATTAAACTTTCATATATTATAGATTCATTATCCACCAACTGAAATTTGTCAGGTCTTTTATTGTTTTAATACTGATGATTTTGGCATACAACTCCTGATAACCCAAAAAACCTGTCTCAATAAATTAGCATATTTCACCCATCCAATCAAATAAAAGTGTTTTTTAATAACAAACAAAAAAACCAACAAATAATAATGTTCAGTTATGCACTCAATACTTGGTCGGGAATCCTTTGGCAGAAATGACTGCTTCAATGCGGCGTGGCATGGAGGCAATCAGCCTGTGACACTGCTGAGATGTTATGGAGGCCCAGGATGCTTCAATAGCGGCCTTAAGCTCATCCAGAGTGTTGGGTCTTGCGTCTCTCAACTTTCTCTTCACAATATCCCACAGATTCTCTATGGGGTTCAGGTCAGGAGAGTTGGCAGGCCAATTGAGCACAGTAATACCATGGTCAGTAAACCATTTACCAGTGGTTTTGGCACTGTGAGCAGGTGCCAGGTCGTGCTGAAAAATGAAATCTTCATCTCCATAAAGCATTTCAGCCGATGGAAGCATGAAGTGCTCCAAAATCTCCTGATAGCTAGCTGCATTGACCCTGCCCTTGATGAAACACAGTGGACCAACACCAGCAGCTGACATGGCACCCCACACCATCACTGACTGTGGGTACTTGACACTGGACTTCAGGCATTTTGGCATTTCCTTCTCCCCAGTCTTCCTCCAGACTCTGGCACCTTGATTTCCGAATGACATGCAAAATTTGCTTTCATCAGAAAAAAGTACTTGGGACCACTTAGCAACAGTCCAGTGCTGCTTCTCTGTAGCCCAGGTCAGGTGCCTCTGCCGCGGTTTATGGTTCAAAAGTGGCTTTACCTGGGGAATGCGGCACCTGTAGCCCATTTCCTGCACACGCCTGTGCACGGTGGCTCTGGATGTTTCCACACCAGACTCAGTCCACTGCTTCCTCAGGTTCCCCAAGGTCTGGAATCGGTCCTTCTCCACAATCTTCCTCAGGGTCCGGTCTCCTCTTCTCGTTGTACAGCGTTTTCTGCCACATTGTTTCCTTCCAACAGACTTACCATTGAGGTGCCTTGATACAGCACTCTGGGAACAGCCTATTTGTTGAGAAATTTCTTTCTGGGTCTTACCCTCTTGCTTGAGGGTGTCAATGATGGCCTTCTTGACATCTGTCAGGTCGCTAGTCTTACCCATGATGGGGGTTTTGAGTAATGAACCAGGCAGGGAGTTTATAAAAGCCTCAGGTATCTTTTGCATGTGTTTAGAGTTAATTAGTTGATTCAGAAGATTAGGGTAATAGGTCGTTTAGAGAACCTTTTCTTGATATGCTAATTTATTGAGACAGGTTTTTTGGGTTGTATGCCAAAATCATCAGTATTAAAACAATAAAAGACCTGACAAATTTCAGTTGGTGGATAATGAATCTATAATATATGAAAGTTTAATTGTAATCATTACATTATGGTAAATAATGAAATTTAACACTATATGCTAATTTTTTGAGAAGGACCTGTATTTGTGAGATTGTGAGTTGGGGGCATTATGAAAAGTGATGACTTTGCTTACTGCAGTGTCCTCAGGGGACCGACTAAACTTCTCAGACACCGCAAGACATCACACTCGCATACCACAAGTTCCAACCTGTCAGAAAGACACTAAACCAAGTGTCCTTTAGCTACAAAATATAATGAGCCCATACTGTGTGCAATGCACTAAGCCTTGTATATACCTAGCAAGCATTACCATTAAAAAAGCCTTTGCTGCAATGTTAGCCATTAAAAGCACTGTGTCTATTAAGCATTGCACAGAGCCGAAGCTCCAGACCATTACAGTTATGTTTAATGTGAAAAAATGAATGCTATGGATGTGACCCTATGTATCTGCAAGGCAGGAGACAAAATTAATGGCTGGAAGTCTTCGGAATTAGAGTGACACCATTATTGCTAGTATAATCATAATCACTGTATTGCTTAGGCACGTAAACATTAAATCAGTGCCACGGAATTGCAAAGCACTGCAACCAAAGCACTGCAACAGATGTGCCACTCATCCATAACATCTCTGACCTTAACCCACTGCAGTCCGGCATAAATAGTGAGGGCCAACTTTACATGTTCAGAACCGCAGGGCAGAGATTGGCAAAAAAGGGGTAGAAGGATAAACAATTTTGTTCTAAATTCTGCAGATATGAACGGCACTGGCTTAAGGGTTAAAAAAAATAATCCAATTTATATGGAAGACTCTGCAGTGCAAAAGGCAGAGTGCCAATAAACCAGGAATGTGTTCTTCACACAGAAACTGGTGGCACCGGGAGGGGGGACGACAAATGTAATGTAGAGGAATAAGTGACCTTGTGAGCCGCAGTTATCCTGAAGGCTAAAAGAAAAATGTATTTTAGTAATACAGAAAAGTTGATACTATGTATGCTGCCTGAATAGTATACAGGAAGCCTGATAAATACATATATGTGTGTACACACACGACATAACAGATCACACGGGGGAAAGTCTGAAAAGAGGTAGAGATCAAAGATTAGCGGGGCATTCGCACCACCATGCCCACATCTAGGAACCCTAAAATTGTAATTGCACATGGTTTATTACACATCAAACAGGATAACCAACCCCAAACGTGGCATAGTCACTGCAGTGTAGGAACACATGGCTATGACAATTAGAAACAGACAGGCAGTATTTGCCCCCTTTCCTTATCTTGTCAGGATAATTGGGAAAAGATCTAAAGGAAAAAGGTCACAAACATGTGTGTCTTCATTGTCAGGCTAAAAAGGTACTGTGGGAAGACGCACAACCTACGGGGGTGGTCAGTCTCGTCTGCCACACAACCTGCCTCGTCCACCAGACAACCTGCCTCGTCCACCGCACAACCTGCCTCGTCCACCGCACAACCTGTCTCGTCTGCCACACAACCTGCCTCGTCCACCGCACAACCTGCCTCGTCCACCGCACAACCTGTCTCGTCTGCCACACAACCTGCCTCGTCCACCGCACAACCTGCCTCGTCCACTGCCTGCCTGCTTACATCCCATTGTAAATCCAGGGGGCCATGACAATACCCTGCAGAAAGTTTATTACGCATTATAGAGCCTCATCGGTGATATATTCCGATACCAAACTGTAGGCCATTGTTCGCATCCAAGGAAATATGCATAGAAGTTGGCAGTGCCACCATTTGTATACAAGCAGACTTTGAGGGGGGTCTATGCTGCTGGGGGGGCCTGCAGGGACAAAACAGTGACGGTCATCTAAATCCAAAAACATGAGTAATTAGGGAAGGGAATGAGTGGAAATACCAGTGCCAACTCACCCCTGCTTAGATGCCTTCTTTGCTCTTACTTCATGGAAGCTCTTCGAGAGCCGGCCGCCTTGGTTATTGTGCTGCATTGTTAGCTAGCACAGGCGCAGCAGGGAAGATGGGAGGGAGATGAGGATGTGGTGACGGGAGGGGGGGCAATGCTGAATCCCTGCCAGTATCAGCGTGTGCTCATCCCGGCCTGTAGCGCCTGTCCCTCGCTCTCCTCATCTATGATGTAAAGAGGCCCACGTCACATACCCACAGCACTGCGGCCTGAACTCCCCCTGAGGGAGAATCCTTATCCTACCCTCATAATAGCAAGTGCTTTCTCTTCAGCCACACAACAAAGGATTGGGGGGTCTTGACCACATTAGTAACAGTTTCTCTGGTCAAGGTCAAACGTTTAACATGGTTCTCCAACATAATCCTCCAAATCTCTAATACTATCTGCTATATGATTATAGGAATGGTTGTGCATAATCACCGCTTACCAGGCAATGGGAGCAAATGCCCCCCAGCGCCATTACTCTAGGCCTACTAGCAGAGATTAACCATTTCACTATTAAGAGCGTTGGATGCAGATTAGGCGCTTATTTTCACATATTATTCAGTAAACACACATAACGAGACAATATCCAAACTCCCATGTAAATATCTGTAAGGCCGCGGTCATTAGCGTATAGCACCCAGTGCGACAGAATCAGATGCAATGTGCTAATGACACTCTGCTCAAATTATGCTGCGAGCGTCAGCTAAGTGTCAGGCAACTGATCCGCTCAAATGCGAGAATCCAGTCACAAGTGAGGAAGAGAAGCAGAGATTAAGCTCTTCTTCTCCATTGCCTGTCTCGGCGTATATTCGACTGCACTCTAACGACATCCAAGTGCAGTCCAATGGTTTGCACACACCCATTGACTTGAATGGATGCACACCACGCGAGAGACGCTGCCAATCACAGTAAGCTGTGTTTTTTTTTCCTCATGCCAATTTTTACAGATCTGCTCTGCCTCACGGAATAACACTGGTCCAAGTGCAATGCGAGACGTCCAGTGTGAGCAAGCCATAAAGGTTCTCCAACCTGGAGATGTGCAAGGTAAAGCAGACATACTTGTCAATTTTATTTCTAAAGAGAACGAAGGCGCTGTTTTTATGATTTATGGAGTTTTCAAAGACTAAACTAAGGAGGTCTTTATTTTCCCTATACAATTTTTGCCCTTTCATTACCAACTCCATCCTTTGGCTTCAGAAACTGCATCTAAACAGCACACCGTGAACTTACTCTTAGGCCAAGTTCACACGTTTTGCTGTTTTTTATTTTTTCTTCAGGCAAAACCTGATCGAAACAGCTACAAAAAAAAAAAAAAAAAAAGCAAAACCGTTTTGTTGAATTCTTTTGCTGCATTTTTGTTGGCACTTTTGCATCCCGGGAAAAGTTTAATGCCCCAAAAAGAATGATTATGCGATTTCCTTCATGTTTTTGCACCAAAACCTGATATCTGCTGTGTTTTTTCAGCATTGTTTTCCATAGGTGAAAAAAACTTCAAATACATAGAAAAAACACTGAAAGAAATAACATGCTGCAGTTCTCAAAAACGCATCAGTTTTCCAAATCAGTCAGGAAAATAAAACCAATGTGTGTGCATGAGATCGCTGAAATCTCATAGGCTTTGCTGGTACTGCAAAACGCAGCTTAAAATTTGCATTAAAAAAGCAGCAAAAAATATCCTGGAAAAACACAAGGGAGGAACACAGCTTTAGGCTCTTATCAGGCTGATAACAGTTTTTATGCAGTAAACAAAAACTAAAATGGGGTTAGCACAGCGGTGTAAGTATCAGTGCTCTATACCAAGGCATCCAAACCAATATGACCAAGAACACAAAGACAGAGGATGTGCAATAACTCACATTTTCTTTATGGTACTTTGTGTAACCGCTCTTAATTTAGCATAGTCTGCGTCTATTCAGTAGTGTGAAATTGACATTTTATATAGAATACGTTGTGCCTATGCCGTCACACATACTCTGTCTTCTTTGAAATTGGGTATTGTGGAATAAGTAATTGTCTGCATTTGCAGTGCATGTACTAAAGAAAAAAAAAAAAAGTGTAGGTCAGCTTAGAAAACCCCCTTAGTATATTTTGAGATGAGGGCAGTGCTCTATTTTGGACCCACATTTATTAGCCAAAAAGCGGAATGACTACGAAGTGTCTCAGTCTGCGGAGGACCGGTCCTGTCGTGCATTATTTCATAGACAGATCACTGATTTGAATGGGCATTGTGTAATACTTCATTTTGCCTCTGGAGGTGATGCAGAGAAACTGAACACTTAAGGCCCCGTCACACATAGCGAGATCGCTAGCGAGATCGCTGCTGAGTCACAAGTTTTGTGACGCAACAGCGATCTCAGTAGCGATCTCGCTATGTGTGACACGTACCAGCAATCAGGCCCCTGCTGTGAGATCGCTGGTCGTGTCGGAATGGCCTGGGCCATTTTTTGATCGTTGAGGTCCCGCTGACATCACTGAATCGGCGTGTGTGACGCCGATTCAGCGATGTCTTCGCTGGTAACCAGGGTAAACATCGGGTAACTAAGCGCAGGGCCGCGCTTAGTAACCCGATGTTTACCCTGGTTACCATCGTTAAAGTAAAAAAAAACAAACGCTACATACTTACCTACCGCTGTCTGTCCCCGGCGCTCTGCTTCTCTTGTCTGGCTGTGAGCGCCGGGCAGCCGGAAAGCAGAGCGATGACGTCACCGCTCTGCTTTCCGACCGCTGTGCTCACAGCCAGACCAGAGAAGCAGAGCGCCGGGGACAGACAGCGGTAGGTAAGTATGTAGCGTTTGTTTTTTTTTACTTTAACGATGGTAACCAGGGTAAACATCGGGTTACTAAGCGCGGCCCTGCGCTTAGTTACCCGATGTTTACCCTGGTTACCGGGGACCTCGGGATCGTTGGTCGCTGGAGAGCTGTCTGTGTGACAGCTCTCCAGCGATCAAACAGCGACGCTGCAGCGATCCGGATCGTTGTCGGTATAGCTGCAGCGTCGCTATGTGTGACGGGGCCTTTACTGCCAGGATTCCCCAGAGATCAGCTCTTTTGGTGTCCTTAAAGGGAACCTCGGGCAGCATGAACCACAGCCTGGCTGCACAATCTCTCTGGTGTTAATAAAATATGCTTTGAAGATCCATCTGGCGCTGCTCCCGGCTGTATCTTGAAAGTAAATTTTCTTTGAAAGACTGGAGCGATCGTGCCGCCAGGCTCGGATTCATGCTGCCCGAGGTTCTCTTTAAGGAGGCCTATAGAACTGAGAAGGTAATAATTTTCAACCACATATTTTTCTCTTTGCTTTCTGACAAAAAAAAGTGACAAGTTTCTGTAGAAATATTTTGAAATCATATTAATTATTGATCTTTTTAGTTCGCAACTGAATAAAATAGAGAAATGTACAGTGAGGTCATGTAAGTGCAACAGGCGCTTTTTTGAGTATCGGTTGAAACCAGAAAAGACAATATGGAGATCGATTTTCTTTTCTTTGCTGACAGCAAGTAATTAATACAGACAGATGTAATGAAGTCCAGAAAGGGGTTTGTTCCATCTCTCATTATACGCTTGGAGATCCCAGATCTAGGACGGGACTCCAGTTACAGCCCAGGGACATCACCGCCCCATGGCCATGGAGCAAAATAATACACGCACTCCCATATTACATGCAACCCAACGCATGTCAGGAATAAGAACAGAGATAAAAGGTAGAGTCAGGCAGGATAACCTATAATGCAATGATGGGGTTAACTGCAGAAAACAGCTGTCATGTTGAATAAGATGTCAGTAGGCGTCCAGGCACCCTAGCAAAAATGCTGCACTCTCTGAAGGCAACAAACCTGTACCTGTCAGAGCCAAGTAGCCTTTGCCAACACAAGAGGTCAAAACAATGTCCATCTCACACTTAAAGTGAAGGGCAGAGCCTTCACCCGGCCCACGCATTTCACCCTGCGGCCAGGCTCGTACGGGTGACTGTACTCTTGGCAGCAGCTGTGCATGGGTTATGTACGGCAGTATACCCCTCCTCTACCTCCAACAGAGCCTAAAGGCTTCATTATTACAGACAGACATGTGGGGTCTCAGCTGTACATCTGGAGACTACCAATCCCACTGCACCTTGCCTCGGAGTCCATGTGCTTCACAGTTAGACCTCATATTAGGCAGATACACGTGAACAGTTACACAGGCGTCATTATTTCTGCTCACATGGAGATGAAAAATATTTGCACATAATATAAGTGGCAAGATCACCTTATGTCTAAGAGAAACAAGATGTTGGCGTCCTTGGTTGTATGACTGCGATCTTCATAATCCAGTTTTCTGTCCGTGTGCTGCATCTTATGCCACTGACCACCATGTTAGAACATTGCGCTGTCTATTCATTCCAACAGGGAAAGCTTCATGCGAAAATTATGCAGCGCCCCAGAGTCCTGGTTCGTTGCAGTAATGTTATTCTTCCACCAGGGGGAGTGATATTACGTCTGAAGGCAATGAAGGAGATCTTCTGTCCAGGTATCACAGCCACACACACACTTCACACACCAGTCCACCAGGGGGAGCAAAGGTTCTATCTACTAGGCCACTCCTCACACAGGGTAAAACTGGTGGGTTGGTTAGAAAGTTAGTCAGAATGAGAGAGAGTTCCTGGCTGGGGACCGACGAGGAAAGGTCTCCAAGTCGAGCTGGCTGGAGTGATCTCCAGTCAGATCCAGACTGCGGTCTGAGGAGGACGAGGGTACACGGAGCTGCGCCTGCATCCCATGCGGCAGCATCCCAGGAAAGGACATGAAGAGAATTGTGCTGTAGTGAGTGAGAAAAGAAGTCATAGCAACAGGAGTGAAACATCAGTGGGAGACCAGCTAGAAGCAGGCTGCCTCCATCTGAAGCACAGATCCGGTAGCCAGAACACCGAGGGAGTAAAGAGCTCTATGCCGTTACTTCAGAGACTGGCAGGACAGTCAATTCCAAGTTGGCTGCCTGACCTTTATACCTAAGAAGACACGGTGGCAACTTTTGGGGGCCGGGACGTCTCTAGGGTCCCTATATAAAGCCTCAGGCCATCAGTCATACGGGTGTGTTCTATCCGACCACGGAGAACAGTGAGAGGAGTAATAACAGTGAGGACCTTATTGGAGCTTATGCAAGTAGGGACCTACTGTGTTACTGTGCGCTAGGGGAAGGCTATTGAATTCCTCCTGAATAAGGGGACTCTGGATTTGCCTTCAGACCGGCCGAACTCTGCCTACCCTGTGGTCCCTACCCTGGACTGTGGATGCTGAAGCCTTCAGTAAAGGTAAAGAGACTGCACCCTGGTGTCCTCGTTATTCACTGCGCTGTGCACCACCACCATCCACCATCTACACCTTTGTGAAGCCCTGGGGACATACTTCACCTGTGGGAAGGTATACCATCCAGCTGCCATAACATCACCCCAGTGGACCCCTAAGCAGTGTCGGTCACCCTGACCGAAGACCACAGGTGGCGTCACGAACACTATACTATAAACTGTTGTCCTGTTATTGGACGCCCCTCAAAGGGCCACAGGCCGGGTCCAGCCACCGTGACATCCCCACCGACTACAGAAGGGGCCCGGTACCGAGTACCCTATTGCCCTGACATGGGGGCGCGCCAATTACCTATGGTCTAAATTAAGTTTTTATTCCAAAAAAGGCACAGGATTTTTTTGTTTTATATGTATCTGAATTAAAGGGGAACCTTTCATTAGGGTTTTATTGCCCAAACCATGAGCAACATGAATCAAAGACTGCACAAATGAAGCCAGACATCTCTTACGCTGAAATGCTGCGGCATTTAAGAGAAAACTAATTTTTATGAAATGCCATCTGGGGATTATAGGTTAATACCCTACTAATATGGCCCCATTCCTGGCTGCTCCCCGCCATGCTCCTGTTGATGGGGAGAAACCGGTCAATCAGTTGGAGAGGCATGGAGAAGCTGGTTGGGGACCTCAGCAGACTAGTCAGGTCACGGCCTACAGTGCCTGGCTGGCTTCTCCATTTATGCTTTTTCTGAAACGACACGGCATTTCAAAGCAAAACACACCTGGATGAAGTCTCAAAACCAGACTCCAATTAATGCTGCATATGGTTCATTGAAGAACTGAAATAATTTAACTTTTTGATGATATTCTAATTTTGTGAGAAGCACCTGTATATAGACAGACACAGACAGATATAGAGACAGACAGGTATAGAGAGAGATAGAGAGACATATACAGACAGACATATACACAGACAGAGATATAGAGAGACAGACATATACAGACAGAGATATATAGAGACAGACAGACATGTACAGACAGATACAGTATAGACACAGATATATAGAGAGACAGACATACAGACAGATGTAGAGAGACAGACAGACAGATACTGTATATAGACAGATGTAGAGAGGCAGACAGACAGACATATACATAGAGAGACATATATAGAGATATAGAGACAGACTTATACAGACAGATATATAGACAGATATAGAGAGACATACAGACAGATATATAGACAGACAGATGTAGAGAGACAGAGACAGACATATATAGAGAGACAGAGATGTATAGAGACACAGACATAGACAGAGTGATATATAGACAGACAGACCGAGATATAGAGAGACGGACATATACAGACAGATATATAGAGCGACAGATATACAGACAGATATGTAGAGAGACAGACAGACCTATACAAACATACAGATATAGAGAGACAGACATATACAGACAGATTCAGACAGACTTATATAGAGACAGAGTTTAGTATCTAGTTTTAATTGCCACAAAACTTTATATAGGTGACTTTTTTTTAGGGAAGCCGTAATAATGACAATCTTTAACAATAAGATAAAAAGACTCCTATCACTAGATTTGGGTTAAAGGGAACCTGTCACCCCCAAAATCGATGGTGAGGTAAGCTCACCGTCATCAGGGGCTTATCTACAGCATTCTGTAATGCAGCAGGGCAAAAAAGTGGCGTCTTCACAACATTTTTGTCAATGGATTGCTGCTTGATCAGTTCTAACGGTTGATTACTGGGCATGTGAACATATCCTTGTAAGCGGAGATTCAGGTCATAACTACTGTAAAAAATGTCAATTTTTTTAAAGGGACAAGATAACACATTCAACTATTCCAAATTACGCAATTATTTTGTAACACAAAAGTAAGACTCTATAATAAGAACGGAAGCATGTGATGCCAATCACGAACAACCAGAATGTAAAGTGCAAGATGCAAGTACGGGGTTCTTTATTTTTACTTTGAACGGAAGTTAAAAGCAAAATAAGAATATCATTGTCTGCCCACATCCGCTCCATGAAGAAGACATTCTTTGTGTTACACTGTAGCAGCAGTGATGGCTGCAGAGTAAAAAGTGACATTTTATTTTACAACTTCCATTCAAGCACTACCAGACTTTCTTGCTGGATAATATAATAATTCCTTCTTAGATGCTTCTATGATTATTATTACTTATTATTATAGCACCATTTATTCCATAGCGCTTTATATGTGAGGAGGGGTATACAGAATAAAGAACAAGTACAGTAATCTTACACAATACAAGTCACGACTGGTACATGAGGAGAGAGGACCCATTATCACGCATATTGCGGATTGTCTCCCAAATACAAATCGGATTAAAAAAATATTTCAGAATTATATGTGATGCAACAGCACTAAATAGTCTAAGCTTGGTAAGTGAAGAGAGAAAAATATAGGCACTAAATAAATGTATTGGATGAAATAACTAAAAATTGGTATGTGCACATATATTCACCCCTTTTACCATGAAGCCCCTAAAAATTTCTGGTGCAATTAATTTTCTTCATAAAAGTCACATGCTTACTGACAGGAAGCCCACCTGTGTGCAATCTGTCACATGGTCTGTCAATATATACACACTTTTTCTGAAAGGCCACAGAGGCTGCAACACCATTAAGCAAGATGCACCACTGACCAAACACCATGAAGACCAAGGAGGTCTCCAAACAAGTCAGAGACAAAATTGTTGACAAGTACAAGTCAGGGTTGGTTTATAAAAAAAAAATATCCCAATCTCTGATGATCCCTGAACCACCATCAAATCCATTACCAATTGGAAAGAAAATGGTACCACAACAAACTCTCAGCCAGGGCAAGGAGGGCATTAATCAGAGAGGCAGTTTAGACCAAAGGTAACTTTGCAGGAGCTGCAGAGTTCCTGAGCAGAGACTGGAGTATCTGTGCATACGATCACAATAAGCCATACACTCCATAGAGGTGGCCTTTATGAAAGGGTGGGCAGAAAAAGCCTTTACTTACACACAAAATCGTAAGGCTCATTTTGAGTTTGCCAAAATACATGTGGGAGACTCCCCAAATGTATGGAGGAAGATGCTGCGGTCAGAAAACCAATAATTGACGTTATTAGCAGTCAAGGTAAATGCAATGTCTGGCAACAAAGCAACACAGCTCATCACCTCAAAAACACCATACCCACAGTGAAACATGGTGGTGGCAGTATCATGCTGTAGGGATGTTTTTCTGCATCAGTGACAGTAAAAATGGTCCTAATCAAGAGGAAGATGGATCGAGCAAAATACAGGCATATTCTTGAGCAAAACCCGTTTCAGTCTGTCAGTGATTTGAAACTGGGACAGAGGTTCACCTTCCAACAAGACAATTACCCAAAGCATAATGCTAAAGCACCACTTGAGATGTTTAAGGGGAAATGTGTAAATATTTTGGAATGGCCTAAAAAAAAAGCCCAGACCTTAATCCAATTGAGAATCTGTTGTCAGACTTGAAGTTTGCTGTTCCCCGAGGAAACCATCTAACCTGAAGGAGCTGGAGCAGTTTTGCCTTGAGGAATGGGCAAAAATCCCAGTGTCAAAATGTGGAAAGCTCATAGAGACTTATCCAAAGTGACTTGCAGCTGTAATTGCCACAAAAGGAGGTTCTACAAGGTACTGACTTTAGGGGGGCGAATAGTGATGCACGCTGATGTTTTCAATTATTTTGTACCAACTATTGTTTGCATCACAATAAAAAGAAAACCAAATTTTCACAGTTGTAGGCATGTTCTTTACATGACCTTATGAAAACCGTAAAAAAAAGTTGAATTTCCAGATTGTGAAGTAGTAAAACACCAAAAATGCAAGGGGGAGGGGTGAATACTTTTGCAAGCCACTGTATGTGGGGGAAAAGCCCAAGTACAGGATTCTTTTACCCTTTAGAATGTACAAAAGATAAAGCACTTTCATAATGTAAGGAGGTTGCTTTCCCTGCTCCTTGCCTGGAACCACTTAGTCAGACAGCTGGGTTGTTGGGGGGAAGACTTTCTGCCATGGACAGAGGGGACGAGGTGACTGCTGGGAAGAGAGAGGGGTGTGGTCCGAAAAAGAGCGGGAGAGCAGAGAGAGGGCAGCACGCCAAAGAGAGGGCAGGCTGCAGCGCCGTGCTCCCCTAAAGGTAGTGCTCCCCGTGAGGGCACTGAGGCTGAGATACCCACCATAGTGAAAGCTGGATGTGAGAGTGTGGACTTGGCAGCCTCCGTAATCCGAAAAGACGCATCTCCTGACAGTGACCCAAGCGCGCAGCCCCGGTGACCGCAGTGACAAACCAGAACCCCTGAGTGTGACAAGTAAACTGCTCAGTGTGTGTGTGTGTGTGTGTGTGTGTGTGTGTGTGTGTGTGTGTGTGGCATTGCAACTGCAGAAAGCCTGTCAGCCTGATATACAGAGACTCCCAGCAGAGTGGCTGAGTTACTTCCTGCTTTCAGCTTCACTGGAAGAAAAGGCTTAACCCCGGAGTCTCCAGTTCCTAGAAGACAGAGAACAGACTTCAGGATCTTCAAGCGCTGCTGGTGACTGTATCCACGTTGGAATAAGGACCCTCAAGTCAGGACCTCCCTGGACTGATAAGTTACCAGAACATTCGTTAACCGTTTGCGATTCCGCTTAGCTGTTTACTGTTTGCTTTATCTCTATTAACCCCCTGTTTACTCCCTGCGAGGAGAATCTTACTCCTGTTAATAAATTCCCCTCAACAGTTGGTCTATCTGTTCCGTGGTGACATACTCAACCCTGCACTCTATTACACTTGGCGTAGTCGGCAGGATGTCACACGGTAGCGCGGAAAGGGCAGACCAAGCAGTTGGGGGAGGCCCCAGGTCAAGCATCTCCCTGGGAGCCATGTTGGTTAACCTGCCAAAATTCATGGGGAGCGATGTCATGTTGTGGGGTTGGACGGAGCGCATCCGAGAGATGATGCGGATGCATCCTATGACGCCAGCTCTGCAGGCGGAAATAGCTGTGATGGCCCTAGAGGGGGATGCATGGGACTTGGTTATGCTCAGACCCCCCAGGCGAGAGATACCCTGGACAAAGTATTACGTATACTTGAGGAGACGCATGGGGACCCCACTGACGTAGGGGAGCTGCGCATGCGACTGTTTCGCCGGGTACAAAGAGAGGGGGAGACCGTGACGCAATATATGAATGCACTGCAGGAGCTTCATACTGCCATTATACGGAAGGACAGCATAGGTGTGGGGTCAATTGACGTGCTGCGAGATCAACTGGTGACAGGCTTGCGAGATGTGTTGGTGAAACAGGCCCTGCGAGAGCGTATGCGCGTAAAGCTAGATATGACTTTCTCTGAGGTCGGGAGTGAGGCACGCACGTGCGAGCAAGAGCAAGGGGTGGTAGTGCCAGTGAGAAAGGTATGGAGCGGGGAGGTAACTGCCCCTCAATGGGTTGAAGACTTGAAGAAGGAGGTTAAGCGAGTCCATGAGGAAGTAGCTGAATATAAGAAGACCCCTGCTGCCCTGTGCGAGAAAGACCACCCCCCAAAGTGAGACTAGTGCCTCTCAGCGAAGAAGACTGCCTAGATGCTGCAATTGCGGAGCACCCAGTCAAAATGAAGAGGAGGCGATGTGGACCCGAGATTCCCAGCTGAAGATAAGAAGAATCTGGGAGGAGATTGAGAGTCTGGGGAAAGCCCTTACTCCCGTTTTGGGGACCAGCGGCATACCCCAAGGTAACGTGCGGAAGCCGGCAGAAAGAGATAGAGGAGAGGTGCGCAGCATGAGGAAGGCTTCAGTGGTGGCCCCAGAGTGTAACTCCGTATCCTGGGGTGAAGAGCAACCGCAGATAAGAGATGTCCCCCGCAGAGCTCGACGATCCAGACTGAAGCGCCCTCCAGACAGATGCACACGTGAGTGCTGGTCGTGCAGAAGGGTGGGACACATGTCCAGAAATTGCCCTACCCGAGAAGAGCAGTGGCAGAGATCGGCTCACCCCTCTGAGGGTCCTGCTAACTGGAGAGAACGTCGTCCCTGGAGAGAATGGTACGGCAGGAAGAGAAGAGTTCCACCTAAGGCAAGACAGTACCACAATGTCGGATGCCAAGGAGAGGAGGAGAAGGTGTCAAGCATCTCCGGTGGAATGACTGCGCTGTCCCAACACGTGAAGGCGAGCCTGGTGGAACTCCAGCCTGGGTCTGAAGGTTTTGTCTGTGAGACTCAGCCCGGAGGGAAGAAAGGGACGTCCACTCGAGAAGACCACCGAAGTGCTTTACTACCTTGCCCAGCACAAGTTCCCGAAGAAGGAGAGAAAGTGCCAAGTGCTCCTGCGACACTCGTTTTCGAGGTCCTCGTCGATGAGAAGGAGGAACCACTAATAGGTGAAGAGTGTGCTGGCTGTCAGCTCACAAGATCCTGATCGGACAGAGGAAATGGAACAGCTGTGTGAGACGGGGCTTGTGGCTGAGAAGCCCTGGGAAGTGATGCCCGCAGAGCCCAGATCAGATGACAAAGATTCCGGCTTGCATGGTCTTAATCCATCTAATTCTACTTTGGACAAGAATGCTCCTGTCAAAGAGAGGGGGAGCTGTAGAGAAGAATTACCTGTACTAAGCCCCCAGACTGAGGATAATGAGCAAGAAGCCCCTACGCAAACACCTGCTACCGGCAAGGCTAAGAAGAAGAAGAAAAAGAAGAGGACAGCAGTTGTTGACGAAGCAGAGAAAGCATATCTCAACCTGACTGATGAACAGCTCTTAGACCATTTAGTTTGGGAGTAAGGGTACCGTCACACAGTGGCATTTTGATCGCTACGACGGCACGATCCGTGACGCTCCAGCATCGTAACAGTATCGCTCCAGCGTCGTAGACTGCTGTCACACTTTGCAATGTACAACGCTGGAGCGATAATTTCATGACGTATGTGCGATGTAGAAGCCGTTGGTTACTACGCGCACATCGTATACAATATCGTGCACACCTTTGTTACACCATGCGATCATGCCGCCACAGCGGGACACTAGACGACGAAAGAAAGTTTCAAACGATCTGCTACGACGTACGATTCTCAGCGGGGTCCCTGATCGCAGGAGCGTGTCAGACACAGCGAGATCGCTGGAACGTCACGGATATATCGCTGGAACGTCACAAATCGTGCCGTCGTAGCGATCAAAATGCCACTGTGTGACGGTACCCTTAGTGCAAGAAGAAAGGCAGAACGAGATGCGAGGATTGCAGGTATCTGACTCCCCTCAAAAGAACAAAGAAGCACGAAGAGTCCTCGCCTGTGGAATGGCGAGCTTTAAGAGAGGGGGAATGTAAGGAGGTTGCTTTCCCTGCTCCTTGCCTGGAACCACTTAGACAGCTGGGTTGTTGGGGGGGGGGAAGACTTTCTGCCCTGGACAGAGGGGACGAGGTGACTACTGGGAAGAGAGAGGGGTGTGGTCAGAAAAAGACCAGGAGAGAGGGCAGCGTGCCAAAGAGAAGGCAGGCTGCAGCGCCGTGCTTCCCTAAAGGTAGTGCTCCCCGTGAGGGCACTGAGGCTGAGATACCCACCATAGTGAAGGCTGGATGTGAGAGTGTGGACTTGGAAGCCTCCATAATCCAAAAAGACGCATCTCCTGACAGTGACCTGAGCACGCAGCCCCGGTGACCGCAGTGACAAGCCAGAACCCCTGAGTGTGACAAGTAAACTGCTCAGTGTGTGTGTAGCTTTGCAACTGCAGAAAGCCTGCCAGCCTGATATACAGAGACTCCCAGCAGAGTGGCTGAGTTACTTCCTGCTTTCAGCTTCACTGGAGGAAGAGGCTTAACCCCGGAGTCTCCAGTTCCTAGGAGACAGAGAAGAGACTTCAGGATCTTCAAGCGCTGCTGGTGACTGTATCCACTGGTGACTGTATCCACGTTGGAATAAGGACCCTCAAGTCAGGACCTCCCTGGATTGATAAGTTACCAGAACATTCGTTAACCGTTTGCGATTCCGCTTAGCTGTTTACTGTTTGCTTTATCTCTATTAACCCCGTTTACTCCCTGCGAGGAGAATCTTACTCCTGTTAATAAATTCCCCTCAACAGTTGGTCTGTCTGTTCCATGGTGGCATACTCAACCCTGCACTCTATTACACTAACACACAGATGGCACCCTTGAGATATATTTACACCTTGCGTTTTTTTTTTTGCTGCATTTTTTCCACAGGCAAAACCCGCTCTCTTGGCAGTAAAGAAGCAACCTAAAAAAAAAAAAAAAAACACAGGTTTTGCCGATTTTTTACTGTATTTTTGTTGTCTTGTGCATGTTGATGAAGTTTAGTGGTCCCCCAAAAAAGCATGATTTAACTTCATCAATATCTGCGTTTTTTGATGCATTTTTGCAACTACCTATTGTTTCCTATTGGTGAAAAAACGCTGCAAGTATGCAGAAAAAACGCTGAAAGAAGAGACATGCTACAGTTTTCAAAAATGCAGCAGTTTTCCCAAATCAGTCAAGAAAATAAAACCAATGAGTGTGCATGAGATTTCTGAAGTCTGAGACTATGTGCACACGTAGAATGGTCTTCTACGGATTTTTCCGCAGCGGATTTGATAAATCTGCAGGGCAAAAACACTGAATTTTTGCTGCGGATTTACCGTGTTTTTTTCTGCGGATTTCACTGCGGCTTTACAACTGCGATTTTCTATAGGAGCAGCTGTAAAACGGCTGCGGAATCCGCAGAAAGAAGTGACATGCTGCGGAATGTAAACCGCTGTGTTTCCGCTCGCTTTTTTTCCGCAGCATGTGCACAGTGTTTTTTGTTTCCCATAGGTTTACATTGTAATGTAAACTCATGGGAAACTGCTGCGGTCCTGCAGCTGCGGAAATGCTGCGGATCCGCAGCGTTTTCTGCATCGTGTGCATATACCCTCAGACTTGCAGCAAAAAAACAAACAAAGGAGCAAAAACGCAACGTGTGATCATATCCTTGCACTGTTTACCCCCTCCAAGAGTGCTGTGCTAATGGTGCGGAAAAATCTGCACGGAAAACGCAGCAGATTCAGAATAGGATGATGTCAATTCTTTTTGCAGATCTGCGTTTCTGCACCCATTCCGTAACAGAAATCTGCAGGGGTAAAAAAAGGAAGAAATCCAAACAAAAATCTGCAACGTGTGCACATACCAAAAAAAGGAGCAGATTCTGACCTGAGTTTTCTGCCAAGAAATTCAGAATCTGCACAGAAAATTCCAGAGTCCAATCTGCAACGTGTGCACATAGCCTTATATTCGGACTACATATGTAGATGGATACGTATTTTGGAGACAAAAACAGCCATTGGATTGAGTTCCTTTAGTGTCTACTACGCCTTGAAAAAAAAAAAAAAAAATGTGAGCTAGAATCTCGGCAGCTTTTTTCCCCCCCTTTCCTATTTACATTAGTGTTGATCGAAAATATTTGCAGGAGCTTGGTTGAGTGGATCCCTACTACCTAATAAAAATTAATAAAATATATATGTAGTTCTATAGCGCCAACATATCCTGCAGCACTCTACAATTTAGAGCAGCGTCGTTACATCACGGTAGTCTACAAATCAGGAGTGACGTGAGGTCACAGGTGGTAGGAGGTTTGCAGGGCTCTAGTTTTGCATGGGGTTAGTCCAGAGGACTAGCCCAAACGAAGGTCCTGCAAAGCTTATGGCTGAGTTGTACTTTGCACACGTCCCATTCTCACAAAATAACATTTTGATCTGACTGCTAAAACGAAAAGAAAAACAAAAAAACAAAACCCTTCATAATGGTTCCTTACCTTGCCAAATAGCATTGTCACACAAGCCAGGATTATTTTACATAAAGTAATTACCTTGCAAATCATTAGCTAAACACTACAGGAAGAACAAGTACTTGATAAGATGTATCTAGAGCCCTGTGTAAAATTAATTTGCAGTAGAAATATGCCGGCTTGCTGATCGTTCGCGAATACCAATTATGCAGATTACAATGTTTTTGGCTAATCACAGGGGATGAATTAAGTTTAAAATCACCGTCCCTGCGGAGCTGGCACCTCTGTAATAAGCAGCGATGGAAACATTTAGACAAGGATATTCCTACTGATAGATCGGATTGCGGTCTTTATCTCGGAGGAAGTTTACCCACAGACAAATCCACAAGTCAGTTTTTGGTTCTTCTTCGCCTATAACAATAAGAACTAGCCCTCCTTGGCTCCAGTGCCTGCTCTCGATCAATGCTTCTTTCTCTGCGTTTTGGCGTCACTTCAACAGAGCACATCACCACTGCAGCTAATCACTAAACTTAGCAGTTTGTGCTATCTGTATCAGCAGAGTCACTTAGCTCAGCGATTGGCTGCAGTGGTGAAGTGCATTATTGGTGTAATGTCACTAGTAATGAGCGAGTATACTCGTTGCTCGGGTTTTCCTGAGCACGCTCGGGTGGTCTCTGAGTATTTATGACTGCTCGGAGATTTAGTTTTCATCGCAGCTGAATGATTTACAGCTACTAGCCAGCCTGATTACAGGTGGGGATTCCCTAGCAACCAGGCAACCCCCACATGTACTCAACCTGGCTAGTAGCTGTAAATCATTCAGCAGCCACGATGAAAACTAAATCTCTGAACACTAAAAAACACTCGGAGATCACCTGAGCGTGGTCAGGAAAACCCAAGCAACGAGTACACTCGCTCCTCACTAAATATCACCAATAGAGTTAAAACACAGACCAGAGCAGCAGTACTATCTGACTGTTAGTCACATGAGTAATGTCATTTGGAGACCATTTTTGTAGGGGTGGGAACCCCTTTAAGAAGGAATACATCAGCACATTTAGATATGTATGAAAATTGGTATTGCGCCTATAAAAGTGATACCTTTTCTGCAGAGCTACAATGTGCCAGTCATGGGAAATTTAGCATAGAAGGCAGATGCAAATCAGGCTAGAAGTGCACTGGGGGTGTGGCCGTGAACGTGCAGGAAGCAGACATGCAAGTACATTGACACCCCCCCCCGATGCACTTCCAGACTGATTTGCATATGTACGCTACACCTGAATTTCTCAACTTCCACCGATATCGCGTTTTTCAGGGGACAAGCACCTATACAACCATACCACTACTTCCATATGTAAAAATGTGCTGACAGGTTCTCTTCAACTGTGTCACTGAAAAAACTATTCTAAACTTCCATATCTCAGAAAGCGGCTGGCAAAGGCATAATCACACTCATAGGAATGTCACCCGGCTTTCCAAGACCCCTGAATGTCAATTCTGCCTAGTGACAGAGTGATAGACACAAGTGATAGACACAAGAATGGATGATTTTTGTGAAAGGGCTGGGGGGATTCCTATAATAAATTATTTATTGACTGTCCCTCCTGTGTTTATGCATACAATAAAAGCAGGATATGCTAAGTATCTGCAGTGAAATCTCGGAATATTCGGCATATGCCGCTGCACGTGAGAGATTTAGCAATGCCCAGCTCCAAGACCTGCAATGGACTGCAGGCAGCACGAGCTCCGCTGCATTGCGTGCCTTCACTCACTGTATTGTTCTCTTCACTCAGGCATTTACAATTAATAGGGACTTCCCATAGCCAGGGTGAGGCATAGACCAGAGCACTGCCAACATCTGATATTTTTAGCAGCATCGTACGTTTTTTTTTTTTTTTTTTTTCAAGAAACTCCGCTGGTAATCCATATAAATAAACAATCCGCGCTAATTAAACTTTACAGTGCGCGTTTGTTCTTTGTTCACATCCTAGTTAACGTGCGCTCCATTTCTTCATTATACTGCAACGTGGGGCTTTGATGTGAACATTAAAAGGATCCAGTATTTGTTTTGTATTTTAGATTTTAATCCTCTAGGTTCATGTATATTGTGTGAATTACATTTTACAAAATGCCATTCACACAACAACAATGTAACATCTGGATGTTGCTGTAAAATGCCGCAGGGATAAAAAATGCTGAAAAGAATCATGAATGTGCGCGAGTATTATATTGGCCCCAATATCCCAATATACAGGACCCGCTGATTTCAGCAGAAAATTGCAACCATCTACTGGTGTGTTTACACTGCACCAATGCGCTTCTTGGCCATTTATACAAGCAGACCCCAATCCAATGCGGACAGAATAATCTGTGATAGATTGTTCTCGGCAGCACAGGAGTTTACATAGGACGACATGCAGCCGAGAATGGTGATCTTACGGGAAAACGAGCGTTCTGCCCAATAGTCGGGTGATCGTCGGCATATTTAAACTGCAAGATGATGGTGAAAGGCTTGTTCACCATAATTGTGAGGTATAAATGCATCCGTTAACTAATGGCAGTAACTAATGGCGCATTTGGACTGACCAACAATCTGGGAACAAGTATTTGTATGCCCCGTCTATACAGGTTTGCAAATACTGAGCAAATTGGCAAAACTGCTTAAATAAAAAAAAAATCATTCTGGCAGCACATCTCCCATGTGAACAGGTGTTGTAAGGCTATTTATTCTATAGGCAAAGAATGGCGGTAGTAGGCACTGGCCCATTACAGCACTATCCCCACTGAAAACGCCCAGTCGTGTAATGGCCGCCATCAGCCAAATAAGTACAAATTAAATACAAATTGTCACTCAAAAGTAGTAACTTGGAACTTTTGTGCCTCATAGAAAAATCTACATTTAGGCCCTCCATGTAACATTTGCCATCTGTAATAATGGGGGTTTAGTTTTTTGTTTTTTTTTTAGGGAAAAAGGAACTCTGAGCTCTTTAAGGCAGCAGAACACATAGTAGTCTTTACTAGTGATGAGCGAGTATACTCAGTGCTCGGGTTTTCCCGAGCATACTCGGGTGGTCTCCGAGTATTTGTAAGTGCTCGGAAATTTAGGCTGTGTGCACACGTTGTGGATTTGCCTCTGGAATTTTTTGTGCGGATTTTGCATCTCTTGGCAGAAAACGCAGGTGCGGATTTAAAGCGTTTTTTTTTTTAATGTGGATTTCATGTGTTTTTACCCCTGCGGATTTCTATAATGGAATGGGTGAAAAAACGCTGCAGATCCGCACAAAAGTAGTGACATGCTCCGTCTTTTAATCCGCAGCTTTTCCATGCGGAATTTTCCACACCATTAGCACAGCATTATCTTTTTTTCCATTGATTTACATTGTACTGTAAATCACTTGCGGATCTGCAGCGTTTCTGCATGGAAAAACGCTGCGGATCAGCAGTAAATCCGCAACGTGTGCACATAGCCTTAGTTTTTGTCAACGCAGCTGCATGATTTATGGCTGTTAGGCAGCCTGAGTACATGTGGGGGTTGCCTGGTAGATTTTTCTATGAGGAAAACCCGAGCAACAAGTATACTCACTCATCACTAGTCCTTACTCTTTGCGTCACCTTTAACTGTGATCGTCTATTAAAGGGAACCGGTCACCCCCAAAATCGAAGATGAGCTAAGCCCACCGGCATCAGGGGCTTATCTACAGCATTCTGTAATGCTCTAAATAAGCCCCCGATGTATTCTGAAAGATGAGAACAAGAGGTTATATTATACTCACCTGGGTGGGCAGTCTGGTCCGATGAGTGTCGCGGTCCGGTCCGGGGCCTCCCATCTTCATAGGATGACGTCCTCTTCTTGTCTTCACGCTCCGGCTCTGGCGTACTTTGTCTGTCCTATTGAGGGCAGAGCAAAGTACTGCAGTGCGCAGGCACTGAGCCTCTCTGACCTTTCCTCAACAGGGCAGACAAAGTACACCTGCGCCGGAGCCGTAGCGTGAATACAAGAAGAGGACGTCATCGTAAGAAGATGGGAGGCCTCGGACCGGACTGCGACGCCCATCGGACTCGGACCACAGCGGGTCTGCCCCTGGGTGAGTATAATCTAACCTCTATTTCTCATCTTTCAGGATACATCGGAGGCTTATCTACAGCATTCCAGAATGCTGTAGATAAGGCCCTGATGCAGGTGGGCTTAGCTCACCTTCGATTTTGGGGGTGACTGGTTCCCTTTAAATGGGATGCCAAGTCAAATAATATTGATGACCCATACCTCAGGTAGGTCATCAACATCAGATCGGAGAGGGTATGACAACCGGCACCCCTACGATCAGCATCTACAGGCTTGGGTGGGCACTTGAACAGAGCTGAGCTGCATACTACATTCAATGAATAATGGCCACTATGGGTTATTGCAGAGCAGCGGCATTTAATGTTCACATCTGACCCCAACAGAAGCTAAAAACTGCTGATCGTGAGTGTGTCGGGTGTCAGCCATTCACCAATCCAATATTGATAACTTTTCTGAGGACAGGTCATCGATATTATTTGACTGTACGACCACTTTAAATAACATATGTGCAAGGAAATTCAATACTTAAATTCAAAATGTGAGGTCGGCTTAGAAAATAGAAGAGTCTCTTGACTCACAAATCCAGTTCAAGGGGTTTGTCTGTGACTAACATATTGAATAGGACATACAGAGCAGTACCTGGCAAGTGTCATTAAAGCTACAGGGCTGCTGTGCTCCACCAGGTACATTACTAATGGCCAGCAACTGTTGAAGTGCATAACAACCTTGGGTTTGTTGGATGTAGGACGAAGATGATCACATAAAGCCAGGTTTACACTGCGTTCATGGTGTCAGTTAGACGGACTGCGTTACACCGCGGCATAACGCGGTGTAACGCAGTCCGTTAATGCTGTCATTAAGCCCTATGGCGGACGCATCACCAGCGCACGCCCAAAAAGGGGCGTGCTCTAGCCATGTTCCGTGATTGAGTGATGGACCCTGGAATGCGGGCTGCAGCGTTTCCGGGTCCGTCACTGTTGGCGCAGATAGAGCATCTACTAGCTCTATCTGCGCTAGCGGTATGACAAGTCGGCACTTGTGTAAACAGCAGCCCGTTAACGCATGTGTTCAATGGGCTGCTGTTAGGCTAGGTTCACATTGTGTTAACATATCTCAAATATGTAAGTCCTGAATAGTGATGAGTGAGTGTGCTCGTTACTCGAGTTTTCCGAGCATGCTCTGCTGTTCTCCAAGTATTTTGAGCGTGCTCGGAAATTATGTTTGAATCCCCGCAGCTGTATGATTTGCAGCTGCTAGACAGCCTGAATACATGTGGGGATTCCCTAACAAACAGGCAATTCCCGCATGTGTTCGGGTTGTCTAACAGCAGCAAATCATGCAGCCGCAGAGACTTGAACACAATCTCCGAGCACGCCCAAAATACTCGGAGAACACCTGAGCATGCTCGGAAAACTCGAGTAACGAGCACACTCACTCATCACTAGTCCTGAACAATCGATTGGACACAAATTAGGCATTCAGGCAATTAGATAATCCCCTTTGACACACCGTCTAGATTACAGGTATGAAAACAATACATAACGCCTCTGGGCCCGTGTACTTAACATTGATTCTTCTCAATACAAAAAAAAAACCTCATTATCGCTGGGTTAATAATTTGCCTGAAAATCTACTATCGAAGCAGCTGATGTCAGCTCCTGCAGAAGAGGTGTTACAAAAACCTGTCACGTCAATAAGCATATAAAAGAATGTCTGAACTACACAGACCACCCCATTTAAAGAGACAGGAAATGGGTAGGAAAGACCACCCCATCAGTAGCTGTAATCAGACAGGAAGTGAGGTGCAGTCTACTGAGGAAATGGGGGCCAGAAGCACCAGCAAATTCTTCCTCAATTAGGAATGCCACAGCAAACAGGCACGGGGCTCGTAATCCATTGCCTGAGGCTAGAATTGACAAGCCATGTAAAAGATCAAAGACTGACTCTGCCATGGTTTAGACAGCCTTCCCTACATTGCACAGGGTATTTTTTAGATGAATATTAACAACAGAGGCGAATGTTCCTTTCAGAACAGAGAGAGCCTGGCATCATAGATAATTTTACTTATTTCATTGATTTCATTTCTACAATTAAGAAATATTGCTCCCAGCTAACTGCATCAGATTAGAGCATCTCCTTCCTTTATGTTAGAAATTAGGCAAGCACGTCTCATCCCCCATGCCCCCAATCAAAGATGTGTACACCAATTTTTATCCGATTGCAAGATTTAGGTTTTTTTTCCCCCCAATTCTGCTCCGACTGAGAAATTTACACTTAAGATTATTGAACTGTAAGTCACAATATTTTCAATTCATTACATACCAATATAAATACTAAAGACATTTATCATAATCACAGGACACAAATTTAGATTTTAAAATGCAAAAGAATGACTAAGCACAGACCTAGAATATATATTATATATACACACTGTATATATTTTGTAGGGATTCAGTCTCAGGTAGCCATTAGGTAGCGTTCACACATGCAAAGCAGTTTGGGCCAAACCAGTGCAGTTTTATTGATTTTATTGATTTCATAACAGCCTCTTCTGGGCACAAAGGTAATAGCAAATAAACAGTTAATTTAGCAGGGCACATATGTCAGTGCAGGCTCACCTGGACAGATTACAGTCCTTACTCCGAAGGAAACTGTAAAACACTGAAGAGGTATAGTCCTACAATATCTCGGTATCCCCTGCCGCTTGAGCTCCAGCAGCTTCCAGCACCAAATACAAGTGTTCAGCTACAGGCACAGTTCACACTGAAGAGCTTTTAGCTTCCACACATTTCTTTGCAACTCCAACACACAGACTGCTCAGCTTTCCTAGCTGACCCATGTAGTCTTCATTCATAGAGAGACCCCAATACATCTCTCTAAGCTACAGCTCACATTTTGTCTTGTCACTCACCAGCTCCAGCACACTCGACTTTGCTTCATCCAGCAGCTGACACCTCTAGCGAACACAGGACCGGGTTCTAGTTAAAACTAGGCAGGTGCATCTAAGCAAATCCGCAGCTAGACTTAACCCTGTCCTACCTGGCTCTGCTACAATACATACACATACATACATTCATACATACAGTGACATGCAAAAGTTTGGACACCCCTGGTCAGAATTACTCTTTTTGTGAACAGCTACTGAAGATGAAACTATCTCTAAAAGGCCCAAAGATGACACATTTTCTTTGTATTTTAGGAAAAATATATATTTTCATCTTTTACATATTAAAACATTACAAAAAGGAAAATGGGTTGAAGTATAAGTTTGGGCACCCTTCATGTTTAGCACCTAGTAGCAACACCCCCTTTTGAAAGTATCACAGCTTTCAATTCTTGTTTGAGGGATTTCCATCCATTCTTCCTTGGAAAATTCTGCCAGTTCTGTGAGATTCCTGGGTCATCTTGCATGCACTGGCATTTTAAGGTCTAGCCACAGATTTTTAATGATGTGCAAATCAGGGGATTGTGAGGGCCATTGTAAAACATTCAGCTTATGCGTTTTGAGGTAGTCTAGTGTAGATTTTGATGTGCGTTTAGGATCATTATCCATTTGTAGAGGTCATCCTATTTTCAACTTCAGCTTGTTTACAGATGGTGTTATGTTTGCATCAAGAATTTGTTGAAATTTCATAGAATCCATTCTTCCCCTCTATCCGTAAAATATTTCCCATGCCATTGGCTGCAACACAACCCCAAAGCATGATTGATCCACCACCATGCCTAATGGTTGTCGAGATGTTCTTTTCCTGAAATTATGTGCTCTTTTTTTCTGCACATATACTTTTGATAATTGTGGCCAAAGAGTATTTTAAGCTCCCAAAATGCATTCGGCTTGTTCTTTCGCATACTTCTGATGATTACTTTTATGGTGCGGAAGCAGGAGAAGTTTTCTGATGAGTCTTTCATGAAGGCCATATTTGTGCAGGAATCTCTGAACAGTAGAACAATGTACCACAACTCCAGAGTCTGCTTAAGGTACCGTCACACTGAACGATATCGTTAACGATATCGTTGCTTTTTGTGACGTAGCAACGATATCGTTAACTAAATCGTTCTGTGTGACAGCGACCAACGATCAGGCCCCTGCTGGGAGATCGTTGGTCGCTGGGGAAAGTCCAGGACTTTATTTTGTCGCTGGATCTCCCGCTGACATCGCTGAATCGGCGTGTGTGACGCAGATTCAGCGATGTAGTCACTGGCAACCAGGGTAAACATCGGGTTACTAAGCGCAGGGCCGCGCTTAGTAACCCGATGTTTACCCTGTTTACCGTTGTAAATGTAAAAAAACAAACACTACATACTTACATTCCCGGTGTCTGGTCAGGTCCCTCGCCTTCAGCTTCCCACACTGACTGGTGAGCGCCGGCCAGCCGTAAAGCAGAGCACAGCGGTGATGTCACCGCTGTACTTTACGGCCGGCGCTCAGTCAGTGCTGGAAGCTGAAGGCGAGGGACCTGACCAGACACCGGGAATGTAAGTATGTAGTGTTTGTTTTTTTACATTTACAACGGTAACCAGGGTAAACATCGGGTTACTAAGCGCAGCCCTGCGCTTAGTAACCCGATGTTTACCCTTGTTACCTGGGGACTTCAGGATCGTTGGTCGCTGGAGAGCTGTCTGTGTGACAGCTCTCCAGTGACCAAACAGCGACGCTGCAGCGATCGACATCGTTGTCGGTATCGCTGCAGCGTCGCTTAGTGTGACGGTACCTTAAATCTTTCTGAACGTCTTTTGCCGTCAAGCAAGACTTTTGACTTGCCCTTCTAGCAATCCTACCAGCAGCTCTCATTGAAATTTTGCTTGGTCTTCAAGATCTTATCTTGACTTCCACTGTCCTTGATAACAGCCATTTCTTAATTACATTTCAAACTAGGGAAAGGGCAACTTGAAAACACTTTGCTATCTTCTTATAGCATTCTCCTACTTTGTGGGCCTCCACCGGTTTCATTTTCAGAGTGTTTGGCAGCTGCCTAGAAGAACACATTGCTGGGTTTTTATAAAGCTGGGAAAATTCTATCATCTGGCCTTTCCTAGAAAACAAGCCATAACCCTAACAGGCTAATTAAGGTTTGAAACCTTGGTCAAAGCTATCTGAGCGCAGAAATCTCAAAGGGTGTCCAAACTTTTGCATCAGACGATTTTCCCTTTTGTAATTTTTAAAATGAAAGAAATGACATTTTTTTGCCTAAAATGCAAAGGAAATGTGTCACTTGAGGCCTTTTAGCGATCATTTCATCTTCAACTTGCTTAACTGTTCACAAAAACAGTCATTTTGACCAGGGGTACTCAAATTTTTACATGCTACTCTATACACACACACACAGTCTCTTGTATTAAGGGTGCAAAATGGATTGACAGAGGATTAAGTCCCTAGGGTTGACATGTTTGTGCCACTAAATATACAATTGCTAGATAGTGCCATATTTTAGTGATGTCCACGCAGTCTAAAGTATACATTACACACTAGACTAATGTTGGCAGAACCAGCTGATAACAGCAGGATGAGATGACAGTCTGTGTATAGGGCTTCCCATCTCTCCCCTGACAGATAATGTCGGGGAGAGAAGAATATGGCATGTCCGATTTTGGACTGGCAGCCGTTTTTTTCAGAGGACTCCGCTCCTGTGTGGGGGAGAGCTGGGAGATCGTCTGCTCATCTGTGGGGTGCTTAAGGCATAAAATACAGAGGGTATTTAAAACAAATGCACTAATTTGTCCAATATATCACAATGCACAGCTCAGCTTAAATGAGCAGTGACCCTGACCGCAGCACTTTGATGCAACCATATGAATACAACAAAAAGTTACAGGACTGAAAAACACAATTTCATGGAGAATTGTTACTTCAAAGGATGAGCAGTCTTTGATGTTTATGAGAGTTAATGGCATGAGACAAGGAGACAGTTTTTCCGCTGTCTATGACAACTTTATTCACGTTGGGTTTGATTAAGCTTCCTTGTTTTCTGATATGTAATGGACACAAGCTATGTAAATAGCTTCTAAGATCTTGTAGTGTCTAGAGTTACAGGACTTCTTGGTTCCTGACCAGCCGAACCTCACATACTAACTAGGGCCGCCATCAGGGCATTACTGACATTACTGGCGTATGGGACACAGTGAGCTGAGGGGGATCGGACCAGGCCTCCTCTCTTCTCACCGGGCCCCAGGGTCACGATTCTGCCGTTTCAATTAAAATCTATATCGTCATGTGGAAAGGCTTCCAGCACAGCAATAGTTAACAGCTACCAGTCACAGGTTGGCAGCACGCACCTCATCGGCGTATGAGGTCACTGCTAAAATGCCAGCATCCGTGCCTCAGATGAATCGGGGAGCGAAAGCCTCCAGATCGCGACCAGGTGAGGAGAAACCTTTTTTTTTTTTTTTTTTTTTTTTTAAGCCTCACTATGGGGGCAGAATGGAGAAACGTGGGGCCAGGAATGGGAAACCATATGGGGCAAGGAATGAGACACGTGGGATCCAGAATGGAGTACATATGGGAGCAGGATGTGGGACATTATTACTGTAGGGGCTAATTAAGGGATATTATTACTGCTGTCATGTATTTTATTTTGGGGGATTCTGTTTTCGGGGGGGTCCTGCTACTGTTCAGGGTGACATCGTCGCTTTTTTTCCTTCATCTGACATGCTGAAGAAGTTGAAAAAAAATTGAGGAATGTAGTCTAGATAACGTATTTTCTGCAGAGATGAATAATGGTTAGAAGTGATTGCGGCCTAAAGATGTCACCGATGAGTCAGTGTTACCTGTACACCGGCACTATACACTGTATACTATATACAGAGCTCCTGTGTATAATGACACTGGTGAATCAGTGTTACCTGTACACTGACACTATACAGTTGTGCTCAAAAGTTTACATACCCCGCCAGAATTTTTGCTTTCTTCACCTTTTTTCAGAGAATATGAAAACTTTCTCCACTCATGGTTAAAAAAAAGAGAAAACACAGTAGTTTGACAATAAATGGCTTCACCCAACCACTAACCATGGAGAAAAAGTTTTGGTGTTATTCATATTCTCTGAAAAAAGGCCAAGAAAGCAAAAATGCTGCTAGGGTATGTAAACTTCTGAGCACAACTGTACACTGTAGACTATGTACAGAGCTCCTGTGCATAATGGCACTTATGGTAATATTAGTATTTTTTTAAATTACTGATCAGTATTGTAGTATTCGGTCACTATATGGTGATATGTGGTGTGCTCATGGTGTCACCATGGTATTTGCCCTTTGTATGTGGTCACTATGTGGTGGCAATATGTGGTCCGGCAATGGTGTGGCTGTATTTGTCTCTTGTATGTGGTATTATTCATTCACTATGTGGTGGTGATAAGTGGTCTGGTCATTGTGGGACGATATTTGTCCCCTTTATGTGGTATTATTCAGTCACTATGTGGTGGCAACATGCAGTCCAACCATGGTGCGATTGCATTTGTCCCGTGTATGAGGTATTATTGTTCATTTTTTAAAAAAGGAATGTGACACTTCACTTCAAGAAAAATACAAAATATACCTAAAAAAAAAGTGCAAGATATTTTAACAAATGTTTATAGGTTAGAGTAAAGTCCTGTCAAAAGAGCCTACCTTGTTGTGGTGGCAGGCTTAAAAAAATCTTTTGGCAAAAACAAAAGCTGCTGGGTATGAATGTGATCTGGTGTTAAATTGCAGCTGTTAATGTGTGATTGGTGAGGACATGGTGCAGAAGTTAAATTTTTCCTAGAGTGGGCGGTGGGCCTGTGGAATGTTTGAGGGGTGGAGGCGGAGCTGGGGTGGAGTCTGGGCGGTGTCTCAAGGAGGCCCGAAAAGTTTGGTTCTTTTTTTATTTAAGTGATGAAAAAAAAAATCCAAAAATTTGTTAAAAAAAAAAAAAAGTGCCATTTTCCCGAAACCTGTAGCATCTCCACTTTTCATGTTCTGGGGCTGGGTGAGGGCTTGTTTTTGCGCACCAAGCTGACGTTTGTATTAATACCATATTGGTGTAGATACGATCTTTTGATCGCCTGTTATTGCTTTGTATTGCAATGTAGTGGCGATCAAAAAAAAGTCTGGCATTTTTTATTTTTTTTCTCGTTGCGCCGTTTAGAGATCGCGTTAATTATTTTTTTTGTATTGATAGATTGGGCGATTCGGAATGCAGCGATAACAAATATGTGTATATTTTATTTATATTGTTTTATTTTGAATGGGGGGGTGATTTGAACTTGTATATTTTTTTTATATATTTTAGACAACACTTTAAGGAGGTGGGATCTACAACTTGTATGTAGAATGTTGGTCCTCCGAACCACTTAGTGACGCCTAAATGAATCCTGAATATAGCAGTAGCCTTACAAGGCGGGTCAGGGAAACCACGTTCTGCACATTGGTGCGTATTCCACAGGTGAGGCATTCTAGACATTTATGGCATATCCTGCAAATATCAAAGTGTTTATGTTGGGAATAATCCTTTAAAGAGATTGTGTGCTTTAAACCGTTCCTTCTTGCAAAAACTGTCCCATGATAAGTAGAGGGGAAGATATGGCATGTAAGAGTTTATTTCCTCTGTGGAACTACTAGGAGCTTCTCTTGCTTTGTTCATATATGGTTTGTTCTAGTAGCCCATTTGTGGAGAATGAAGGTGGAGGAGAATGAAAGAGCTAAAATCTTGTGGTACTTCTAGATCCAGACACACAAGCAGGTGTTGGCTAACCAACCAGACATTGTGATAGTAGACAAGGATCAGAAGACAGCAATGATAATAGTTGTGGCAGTGCCAAGTGACAGCAACATCAAAGAAGGAATATGAGAAGCTGGCGAAATACCAGGGCTTCAAAGGAGAACTGAAGAAGATGTAGAAGGTGAAGGCAACAGTGATTCCAATGGTGATAGGAGCACTTGGAGCAGTGACCCCTAAGTAGGTAAAATGGCTACAAGAGATCCCAGGGGCAACATGTGAGACGTCTGCCCAGAAAAGCACAATTCTGTGAACAACTAAGATCCTGCACAGAACCCTCAAACTCTCAGGCCTCTGGTAGAGGAGCTGAGAATGAGAACGGACAAAAAAGACCACCCCCATTGGGAAGTTTTTGGTTTGAACTACTTTTGCCTGAGCAGTGTAGATTGCATTCTCCATTTGGCTTTTGATATATTAGTGGGCAAGTATGATAGGTCACCTTACTGACTTCAATTGAGAATATAAACTAAGAATTACTGAGGGGATGGATGTGGAGGACAGACGCCTGTGGTTTTAGAGAACTGTTACTTGATCAGAAAAACTCCAAAAAGTACAATTGCTAAACATACAGTTTATTTGCAGATTGGTTATTTAGAAAATTGAGGTTATTTTCCTGGGATTCCTTGCTGTCATATCCCCCGCTATGACGGAGACTGGCATCTGTTATTTAGGAATAGAAAAACAGACTTAAAAAGACTGACAGTAACACTTACTGGCTTGAAATGAGTCGCCCGATGTTATGATAGTACGGCAAGTATACAAGTCATGGCTACCAAAATGCAATATCTGACCAGTGTCATCGTGCAGGTTTGATGGCAAATTGCTTCCTACAATTACTTTGGAAAAGCAACATAGCCATCATGTATGTAAGGTTTTATTGCTAAAACATTCAACCATAAAACTTCATTATTATTTGATAGGGTTCAGTAGATCACTCAAATTCTTTAGAATCTTCTACATACTGATTCTTTGAAATTAATTGATTTCCTGGGCATCAAGTAGTGTCCTGTTGAAATAAATGAAATCCAGTTCCTCCATTAGTGTATATTCATACGTGACAGACTAGTTGAAGAAATTCCAACATCTGTCCCCTATATCAATTCAACCATAATTGTGTGGGTTTACTAGATAAGCACTCCAAGTCCTGTGTCTCCATAGAATTGTAAAGTTAATATGTTTCAATAGTATTGGTTCTCGCCAATTTCTGATTAATTACGTTTTAAGAAAGGGAGTTGTCCAACAATTCCAACCTATCTACAGGATGTGTGCCTAATCATTAGAGGTCACACTAATGGGACCCCCGCATATCCGGAGAACAGGGGTCATGTCATGTGCCCCTAATTTGAATGGAGAATTTATTGTGCAAATATGCTACTGCTCCAGTCAAAATCCATGGCTCTGATGAAGATGATCAATCAGGCAACAGATCACTTAACAGTCAGCTATTCGTTCCAACAAACCCTCTTGGCTCAGCATACATGTTTTCAATCGGGAGATAGGGAGAGTAAGCAGATGGCAGACACTACCAGTGGCTGCTTATATCTCTCAAAACCGAATCCTTCATGCCCTGATATTTGCCACCAGGGGAGAGACACCACCTTACACATTAGATGGGATACTACCGCTGAAATGGGCAGGTACAGCTAGAATTTATCTGGTGCAGAATGGGTCATATTTTGGAAGCATCAAATACTAGGCGCCCTATGGACAGAGTTGCCCACCGTTTAAGTTCCTGGACAGTCCATAAAAATAGGGCAGTTTTTTGCCCTGTCTGTAAAAAAAAAAATTGAAGGCATCTGATTTTTTTTTTTTTTTTTAAGGCTACTTTCACACTAGCGTCGGAATCTCCCCGTCGCAATGCGTTGGGCAGAGATTCCGATAATAAAAATGGGACAAGGCGCACAGCTATAATCTAAATCAAAAGGGGAGGTGCCAAAGGGCCGGTAGCATAAAGCAGCATGAACAAAGAAAAGAAAACAAAGCACTACCGTAAAGCCCGCACACTACACCAAATTATAACAATATATCAAATTTTATTGGGTACATCATAACAGCAAACAAAAGGCACATAAAACATAAGTAAAAACAAGAAAAACACCCCCTCATGGACCCCCTATAGATAATACATCCATACAATGCATAGTAAGTGGGATAACGATAGTAAATATACAATAACACAAGCATAAATAGATAATAGTAATAATATATCCCACTATACATATATCAAAAGGTGCAAATGCACCTATAATGACAAATAGGAAGGACCCCCTACAGCAGTCATAAAGTATATGGTCGGTCAAATAGCTAATATAAATCCAGATGGGACAAAAAAAGAGTAAAAAACCATCCCACATATAGAGTAGCCAAGACTCAAGTAGTAGATACATATAACACCATGGCCCATAGGAAAGCAAGTAACAAGGCTGGCACAGATAGATGGATGTGAATCACAATCCCATCATATGTGCAAAGAAAACAGCCCAAAGCCCGATATCCGAGCCATAATAGCAACCAAGACCCGACCAGGGTGAAAGGAGGATACCAACCGAGGGGGGCCACAGATGAAAGTAGGAGCGGGGTGCGACCCAACGCGTATCGCCGTAACCCGTACGGCTTCGTCAGGGGAAGAGATTCCGATGCTAGCGTTTAACGCACTGCACAACGGAGGCAGCGGATGCATTTCTCCGGCGCATCCGCTGCCCCATTGTAAGGTGCGGGGAGGTGGGGGTGGAGTTCCAGCCGCGCATGCGCGGTTGGAAAAAGCGGTCCGTCAGGAACAAAAAACGTTACATGTAGCGTTTTTTGCTCCTGACGGTCCGCCAAAGCACGACGCATCCGTCGCACGACGGATGCGACGTGTGGCAATCCGTCGCAATGCGTCGTCAATACAAGTCTATGGGGAAAAAACGCATCCTGCAAGCACTTTTGCAGGATGCGTTTTTTCTGCAAAACGACGCATTGTGACGGATTGCAGTTAACGCTAGTGTGGAAGTAGCCTTAGCCGAAAAAAGCGTCTACAGATTATTTTGACCATAATTACCTTAAGATTTTACAGTGAATGCATCTGATGTCTACATATTAAAAGTATGGACTGTAGACATGCATCACTAATAATCATAATAATTTTTGGTTTCTCAAATGTGTCTGTAAAATATATTGTCTGCCCAGCATTTTTTGATTACCATAGCTGTCCAAAAAGAAAATAGAGTCAAGTTGGCAACCCTGCCTATGGAGACCTCAGCCAGTATTTGTTAATAGAGAATAATGTCATCTTCTCATAAGCATCTCCCATATATCATTATGCTGGATTTTCCCCTTTAAGCAGTGTGCATCCTAACATTAAAAACAAATAAAACTGTAATAAAAAAAATAAAATGAATTGCATCATTCTAACATCTGCCGTTTCCTTGGCTCCTTTATAAATGAGCTCATCCCCCTAGGTTTTCTTAAAGCAAATACTTTCCAGCCATTCCTAAACTGACCAAATATCAACACATAGTGCACGACCCCTCCAACACAAACTGGGGCTTATTTCCTGCTAGAAATACTTTACCTCTGCAACCCTGCATGTAACAAAAATGCTAAATGAGCAGCGGCAGAGAACACAGAGAACACTCATGCCCCTGGATTCTAACGCCTAGGTTTCATTCTCATACTAAAGCGCTCTACAGATGACCGCGCAAAGCTAAACTCAGCAGGACCACAGTGAATGACAAAAATGATGGTAACGAGTTTCCTTTTCATGGTTCCGGTAACTGGCTACTTTTTGGGGAAGTTACACAGTAAAATCGTGTGGCATTTCTGCTACTGCTCAAACCACAGTATACTTTCACATCCAACATACATAGATACTGAGTCAACTACTAATTCCAGACGGCTAGATTATGGCCAATACAGTACTGCGCATTGCTCAGTAATTTATTATTTTTCATTTGTGCAAGTCAACATGGTGACAAGGGTTTAGAAGGAGTATACATTTATAACTGCTTATTGCCCAGTGTGGAAAGGCATTCTCGTCATCTTATCAATTACATATATGCAACTAATTGCTCGTACATCAGGATTGCAGCAAAGTTCTGATTTTAAGTAGGTCAAACTACCTTATAAATCTGTATAACCCCGTCCATTCTGCAGATAGAGGAAAGACCACTACCCAGACCCCAATGGAGTCACACTGCAGTCCTAATTGGAACAAAGTCCAGCCTTATGCTACTTTGCTAAAGTACTGCCAGGAAGGGCTGAAGAGTGCCAAATACCACATTAGCAGACCTGTCAACTCCCATTCATGATCATAGAATCATCCACTTCTGAAATTTCCGCAAATAAAAGCTAGTGGACACGGACTGACTGATTATAAAAGTTTCTCATTCCGTGCCCTGTTTTATGATCATGCCACAAAGCATTTTCTATCTTTGCGCCCTTGCCAGTCTCCTACACATGAATGCCCTCATGCCCAGTGAGAGGTACACTTGTCTGTAGCACGGATGGATGAGCTAGATGAAAGTCCAGCACAGGTTTTTTTACAAATAGCGACAAGTCTGTACTCACATTGCTCATTATTGTATAGAAGCCAAGGTTTTCCTTAAGTAGATTTTGAAGCCAATCCACAAAATTTAGAGTATTAATTGTGCATCGTCTTCAAAATCCACATCAAAACCAAGTGTGAACATATCCTAAAAGCTGACCAAACCACCACTTGGATGTCCGCTATCTTTCCCATATACATGAAATTTTGGTTCAGCTGAGAATTCATGGGTTGTCAAAAGGAACAGCAAAGAAAGCTTGACGCACACATACCAGACAACTTCAATGATGTCTTTAGGCCTCTTATCACATTCACAATATTATTTTGTTTTCTTCTACACATTCACAGTCGCCACATTTCCCACAGAATGTTTTTAAATCACAGAGCCCATCGCAGACAATTCACTTCTGCATTCCTAAGCTTCCTTGCCACAGATCACCATTCATAATCAGCTCCTTAGGTTTTATTTGGAATTTAACTTAGCGATTGCTGAAACAAAAACCATGAGTAAAAATAATAATAATATTTGGCACCGACAAATGTATTGAAGTTTAAAAAAAAACAAAAACAAAAGGAGCACCAAAATTACACCTTAACTAAATAAATCCCTTGAGTATCAAAGGGTAAACTGAAATTATTTAACACATTAAACATAAGACAATCTCACAGCACTCCTATACATTTTTTATTCCCTAAACCTATGTTTGTAGTGTAAAATAATTATGTTAATATATTCCTCAATCGCTGTCTTCCCCAGTTTCCAGTACCAAACCAGTCCTCTCCTTGCTCATGTGATGGCTATTCCAGATTGCCAGATCACACTGGAGTCTGTGTGTAAGTCGGAAGTTGCAGTTACAATGCAAGTCTATGGATGGCGGGTCAGAAGGAGTGATCTAGGACTCAGAACGAGGCCGAGGCTTCATGGGTTTACAGTGTAAAAATGACTTCCAGCTTATATTTATTGTTACCATCCACCTCTCGTGTCTCCCCTTTTCCCCATAGTTTGTAAGCTTGCGAGCAGGGCCCTCACTCCTCCTGGTATCTGTTTTGAACTGTATTTCTGTTATGCTGTAATGTCTATTGTCTGTACAAGTCCCCTCTATAATTTGTAAAGCGCTGCGGAATATGTTGGCGCTATATAAATAAAAATTATTATTATTATTATATAGACCCCAGTGTGAGAAGAAGACCGAGTGGAACTGGAAACCAAGGCGACCTCAATCGTTGAGTGTATTAATGTAGATACACTAAATTACGTAACATTTATATAGCTTTAGGGCATAAAAAGTAATGTGTGCTTCTTTCAGAATTATCAAACGTCCTTGAAAACCATTGCAATCATGACTAGCCATGGGCTGATATTCAACATATCCTGGTTAACTGACTAAATTCTCCCTTGCCTTTGTAGTTTTACGTCTGGCACTTAAAAAGGTTTCATCAAAAGTAAAATGTCGTTGATTCATTGATCTCCTCCATGATGTTATACAGTATTAGAAGCACATGGAGAGGATGTGACATCAACCTCCCAGAGGAAGAGGTTAGTTACAGGAGGCAATGTAGGGCACATCCTCATGGTCTTTATTTAGAAGTAACGTGTGAACATTTATGGAGGTCAGGATGATGTCACCTGTGCTTTTCCACCACATGAACGAGTTCGTAAAGTTGATGGCTCAACATATGGTATAAGATTGTCACCGCACTATAACCCATTCTTTTTCAAGCAAGAAGTGGTTTATCTTTAGCCTTAATATGTCAGACTTTCCATGTAAGCATTACATTCTACACATGATTTTGCCAAATTTAAGAGCAAAAATAAAATCTTTACAATTTACTGAGACGGAGACTGTCCATGTAAGAATGTGAACATTAAATCTCCTTCCATAAATCTGTTTTTCCTCAAGTTTAATCACTATGGTAACTAATTAACTCCATACATAACTACGTGCTCCAGCTACCCTGCCGAGATGTAAGGCCTGTAACTGACTGAGCACCCTGTGCCAAACTATGACTCTTCACTGTGAACAAGAGATTACACTGGACTATGTCTCCAGTGCCCCGAGAGATCACCGATCCCTACTAGCCCTTGTACAATGGGAACATATCAGCTGCAGCCTGGACCATGCATACACTGATGAGCACTACTAAAGAGCTCCCCGTAATAACTGTCCCAACTGTGGTGCAATAATCGTGGCTTCGGCGTGAACAGGACTATTGATCCAGCAGCCTACAGTATATATAGTACACAGTATAGTGCTGGTCTGAACAGATGGTTTATCCGCTGTATAGGGTGATTTTTCCACTAGAGGCTCCATTGTTTTTTTTCCCTATTGTCATTGGCTAATCTCTATAATCAAGCAAACATCTATTTTACCATTAAAGAAGTCTGAAAGCGTTTCCTTTGTAAGAATATCCATTCACAAAAAGATACCCCACAGAGTATACAAAGACGGCGCAGGAAGATCAAATGATAGCATGCCGACAAACTATTCCATTGTTTTTCTAAACCTCGTTGTAGCATTTATTAATGCTCATAGGAAGACGTTTATTTTGCCATTGTTTATTTTAAGACAATCCATTTGTTATTTTAAGCCGGAAACATGAAAAAGCTCATACACTTCAAAATGTCTATGTGAAAGTAGTTCTGTACAAAGTTTACACCACTATGTAATACTGATACAACATACAATAGTAATAATGCTGTGTATCCCCAAGTATATTATAATAATGCTGTTCTAGTCCCTGTGCAAATATTACATATTTCATTCACCCTCCCCGGGTCCAGTGCGGTGTCTTCATCGCTGGTCCTAGTGTCTGTTATTGGATGCAGTCCACCACTGCCAATCTAGACTGATCGCCCTACTCAACAGCCGCTAACATCACCAATTTTCTGCCACACAGACACTTGGAGGAGCAACAGAGACGCAGCTGTGGAACCAGGGATGGTGAGGACAGGAAAGGTATGGGTGTTTTTCCCCCCCCAAAAAAAACAAACTGCACCCAAAGACTAAGATTTCTTGTAGGTAACAACTTCTCCAAATGCAATCTTTGATAAGGATTTGGATCATTAATCCTAATCCTAGGTGGAGTAACCTTTATCAATGTTACTAGGTAAAAAGAAAAGGACACATTGATCAGGTCATCCTAATCTCCTGCAACGTTGATCCAAAGAAAGGCCAAAATCTCCAAGAGGCAAGAGTCATTTTATGGAAAAGGAAAATCATTCCTGTGACATTCCAAATACCGTATGTCAATTTGAATAAAATGATTCCTTAGCTCCAAAAAGCTAGTAACCTTAACCATATTACAAATAAAGCACATTCTAATCAATCTAGTTCATGGTCCCACAGCTGGTGCCATAAAAATGCCCTTCAATGCGGATACAGAAAACCTTCATTCCTCTAGAGCAGGGTTATATATAAAGTCCGGCTTTAAGAAGACCATGAGAAAGACGTCTGTGTTGACCACAGATATAAAAGTTATAAAGTTGACTTATCTAAACTTCAGCTAACTTATCTAAACTTAACAGCCTCAATCTTTTCTGGGTACTGTAATACATGAATTGATCACTTTAGAAGCAGCCAAAGTTCTATTATGACTTTTGGGCACTGGTGCCCAAAACTGTACACAATATTACATAAGTGCATCTATGCCCGTTTAGACGCACCCTATAATTTATTTGCCTTGGCAGCAGCTGCCTGACACTGGCTGTTGTATGTACTTCCACTATAAGTCCCTTTACATCTTGGTTGTACCTACCATATTCTCATTTAGTAACCATATAATCATATTGCCCACGTTCCTCCTTTAAGACACGCGTATTGCTGTATTTTGGGTGACAGTAGGGAGAGCTAAGGTTAATGTTTGGGACTAGCTAAGGTGAAGGGACAGACTGGGACATTTTCCTGTCAGGAAGACAGATCAGGGCCAGCATGAAACAGAAGCAGACCTAAGGTATGGCTAGTCGGCAGAGCCATGTGATGTGCGTATCCCTGGCGTGAAAGGAGACAGAGGTAGTGGATGGGGAGATTCGGAGTAGAGAAAGGAAAAGGAATATAATGACAGGGTGATTCACCGGAGACACCTAGCAGTACGTTCCGAGTTTGCCAGGCAGAAAGGCAACAAACAGGTCTGGACAAACCAGGGAATTTGAGACGAAGAGAGTGACCCAGGTGGTAGTTCCAAGGGGTCAGCAAGCAAAGAAGTTAAGTATAGTGGCAAACTAGTTCCTCTAAGGGAAAGGAGGACACGGAACCGCGGTTTGAAGACTGGACTCTCACTTACTGGACTGTAGTACTGTGCTGGGTTGTGGTGAAGGCAGAGGAACTTAGGGGCAGAAACAAGTAAGCCTGGAAGAAGTAGAGAGACTGTGTGAGGATGCTCCATGTTAGAAAGGAAATGTTCGTGAAATTATGCACCCGCTATCTATTGTACTTAATCCCGACCAAGGTGATTTTCAGTAAAAGACTGTTTATATTTGGTTAGTGGCCTCCGTCATTGAACTTTACACCATCTTGTCCTGGCCAGCCAAAGTCACCTGCATCATACGTCCTGGCCTGCAAAAGTGTAATGCTCCTCTAGACAATGCCAATGGCTATCACCTGCACTACATTAAATTTCGACTTGAAGAAAAGCTGACAAAGATGCAGATTCATCAAGACGGGTGTGAAAAACGATGGTCTTGATGAAGTTGCATGTTGGGAGTCAGATGCTAAGAGGTGCACACATCTTAAATGAATCAGAAGCATCTGACAAGTGGCGGTGCTTCGGCAAAATCTTACTCCAGCCATAAACACTTTTACATATGTGTGTGCCCGAGTTAGGGAAAAAAAATAAACTTAAGAGTGCCATTGGAAACTGGAGTTTATGTGGTGACAAACTCTGGGTAGTTTCTTTAGTAATTTCCTGAGTGTTTTTCCAGCGCTTGTAGATACCAAGTTTTTTTAAGGGGTTTTGCGTGGTTTTGGGGGATCCTCGGGGTAATGTTTCTCCTTGCAGAGGAGTGACAAGTCAAGCCTGACATGCCAAGGTGAGGACACATAAGCTGCAATGCTCCTCTGCGAAATATGCAAACTGTCTCTTCAGCGAGGAAAAGGACTAAAACGTTAGGGCCACCTAAAGGAAGTAGCAATCCTAAAAGTCAACATCGACTCTCTAACAAGCCTTTCTTTTGAGAATTTTCCAATAGATTCTTTTAGTATTTTATGTGCTGGTACCCACCTGGAAGAAAATTTGTGTGCACATAACCCACAAATCGCATTTCTAATACGTTTAAGATCAGTTATGTCTACTTTATGCGCCCTTCGTGGCCTCATTTTACTAAGGGAGTAAGGCCACCACATCATTGTACAACTCCCTAAGTTATCAAAAGCATAAAACATATGCAGATTATATATCTTATTTACATTATGGTGTAAAAATAATTGGTCTCCATTAGTCGTGTTAGAATGGATGAAGGTGCCACCTTACATCTGAAGCTAATAAGGGTTTATACAGCTGGGTAACAACGGAGCTGCTTACTTCTGTGTGAAGAATGGAAGGGTTATTCTTTTCTTGGCTTCAGTAAAGATTCAAGCGCAGTGAAATGGTTTTCTTGCCAAGAGCGGAGGTTACATTTTACCTTAATGAGTGGCGGGATTCTTGTCTAGTTTCATCAACAGAAATATAAAACTGTAATTGGCAATTCAGCAATCCATCTCTACCAGGAGGCCTGAACCACATCTATTATAGTCTGTAAATTAAGAGGAATACGCAGATACTAATATGTACTTTAGTAAGAAGAAGCAAACCATTAATGCCCAAGAAGGAAAGGGTGCAGACGCAGGACAAGGGATGAACTCACATTCCAAATTACTTGCATCATAAACAAACCAGCGGCTCCAGGTCAGTGTAAGAGGGTGGGAAAGTTAGATTCATTACATAAGTTCCGGCACTAGGACTCTTTACAGGGTTCTAGATGCCAAAATGTTGCCTCTAAACTGACTAACATACTTTATATTAGTAGTATTTTGCTGGATTCACCCTTCAGTAATAGCTCCTGTATTACCCCAAAATGTCCAGACCTAAACGGGTTCAATGAATGAAACTTCAGAGGACCTATGGTAATCTAATTACAGAGGCGGTGCTGAACAATTTGTTGTGTTCATGTTATTTTATGAACAGATTCGGCGCATGCGCTATATGCAATTGATACGGCCGCCTACACCCAGTATATTTAGAACAAAGACCTCCCAAGAATAAAGACAGGTCAAATGAATGTATAGTTCAAACAGTATACAAAATTTATTAGATTAACGATAAAACACTTTTGCAATATAACATATCATAAAAAATAGCAAAAAAATGCCTCCGATCATAAACACAGGTCACGTGTCACCCATATATAAAAGATATGCCAAAGATTGGCTCCATATAGTCTATATCCACAAAGATGGTAAAGGGCAAATGAATGAGCGTATCTAAGAGGGAGTTTCACCCATATACATAGTTGCAGATGTACATACCTATGCACGTATCAAGGACAAGATAAGGGCTGCATTTAATAGTATAAGGGACTGAACCCTAAGAATACTAGAATCCTAACAGGAATCACCCGAACAATAGTCCTAACAAACTGCAGGCAATGAAAGCATGAAAAGAGCTCAATACATATTTACCCAAGGACGGCACGAGACCTGAACCAACCCCTATGCGCGTTTCGATGATTCTTCTTCTGGGGGCGTATATCGGAGGCATTTTTTTGTTATTTTTTATGATATGTTATATTGCAAAAGTGTTTTATCGTTAATCTAATAAATTTTGTATACTGTTTGAACTATGCATTCATTTGACCTGTCTTTATTCTTGGGAGGTCTTTGTTCTAATTGTATGGTAATGTGTTCTTGCTATTTATATATGGACTAAAGGTACCGTCACACAACGATATCGTTGCTTTTTGTGACGTAGCAACGATATCGTTAACCAAATCGTTATGTGTGACAGCGACCAACGATCAGGCCCCTGCTGGGAGATCGTTGGTCGCTGAAGAAAGTCCAGAACTTTATTTCGTCGCTGGATCTCCTGCTGACATCGCTGGATCGGCGTGTGTGACACCGATCCAGCGATGTCTTCACTGGTAACCAGGGTAAACATCGGGTAACTAAGCGCAGGGCCACGCTTAGTAACCAAATGTTTACCCTGGTTACCAGCGTAAAAGTAAAAAAAAAAAAAAACAGTACATACCTACCGCTGTCTGTCCCCGGCGCTGTGCTTCTTCTGCACTCCTCCTGCACTGGCTGTGAGCACAGCAGCCGGAAAGCAGAGCGGTGACGTCACCGCTCTGCTTTCCGGCCGCTGTGCTCACAGTCAGTGCAGAGGAGTGCAGAGAAGCACAGCGCCGGGGACAGACAGCGGTAGGTAAGTATGTACTGTTTTGTTTTTTTTACTTTTCAAGCTTGACAAACCAGGGATTCAAGCTTGAGGAGGCTAATTTGCATATTCCAGGTGCCTTCTGGGAAAGCGAAGAGTCTCCCTAAGCTAGAAGATCGTTGGGTACAGCCGGGACCAGCTGCTTAGAAAGAATCACCAAACCAGGGATTCAAGCTTGAGGAGGCCAATTTGCATATTCCAGGTGCCTTCTGGGAAAGCGAAGAGTCTCCCTAAGCTAGAAGATCGTTGGGTACAGCCGGGACCAGCTGCTTAGAAAGAATCACCAAACCAGGGATTCAAGCTTGAGGAGGCTAATTTGCATATTCCAGGTGCCTTCTGGGAAAGCGAAGAGTCTCCCTAAGCTAGAAGATCGTTGGGTACAGCCGGGACCAGCTGCTTAGAAAGAATCACCAAACCAGGGATTCAAGCTTGAGGAGGCTAATTTGCATATTCCAGGTGCCTTCTGGGAAAGCGAAGAGTCTCCCTAAGCTAGAAGATCGTTGGGTACAGCCGGGACCAGCTGCTTAGAAAGAATCACCAAACCAGGGATTCAAGCTTGAGGAGGCTAATTTGCATATTCCAGGTGCCTTCTGGGAAAGCGAAGAGTCTCCCTAAGCTAGAAGATCGTTGGGTACAGCTGGGACCAGCTGCTTAGAAAGAATCACCAAACCAGGGATTCAAGCTTGAGGAGGCTAATTTGCATATTCCAGGTGCCTTCTGGGAAAGCGAAGAGTCTCCCTAAGCTAGAAGATCGTTGGGTACAGCCGGGACCAGCTGCTTAGAAAGAATCACCAAACCAGGGATTCAAGCTTGAGGAGGCTAATTTGCATATTCCAGGTGCCTTCTGGGAAAGCGAAGAGTCTCCCTAAGCTAGAAGATCGTTGGGTACAGCCGGGACCAGCTGCTTAGAAAGAATCACCGAACCAGGGATTCAAGCTTGAGGAGGCTAATTTGCATATTCCAGGTGCCTTCTGGGAAAGCGAAGAGTCTCCCTAAGCTAGAAGATCGTTGGGTACAGCCGGGACCAGCTGCTTAGAAAGAATCACCAAACCAGGGATTCAAGCTTGAGGAGGCTAATTTGCATATTCCAGGTGCCTTCTGGGAAAGCGAAGAGTCTCCCTAAGCTAGAAGATCGTTGGGTACAGCCGGGACCAGCTGCTTAGAAAGAATCACCAAACCAGGGATTCAAGCTTGAGGAGGCTAATTTGCATATTCCAGGTGCCTTCTGGGAAAGCGAAGAGTCTCCCTAAGCTAGAAGATCGTTGGGTACAGCCGGGACCAGCTGCTTAGAAAGAATCACCAAACCAGGGATTCAAGCTTGAGGAGGCCAATTTGCATATTCCAGGTGCCTTCTGGGAAAGCGAAGAGTCTCCCTAAGCTAGAAGATCGTTGGGTACAGCCGGGACCAGCTGCTTAGAAAGAATCACCAAACCAGGGATTCAAGCTTGAGGAGGCTAATTTGCATATTCCAGGTGCCTTCTGGGAAAGCGAAGAGTCTCCCTAAGCTAGAAGATCGTTGGGTACAGCCGGGACCAGCTGCTTAGAAAGAATCACCAAACCAGGGATTCAAGCTTGAGGAGGCTAATTTGCATATTCCAGGTGCCTTCTGGGAAAGCGAAGAGTCTCCCTAAGCTAGAAGATCGTTGGGTACAGCCGGGACCAGCTGCTTAGAAAGAATCACCAAACCAGGGATTCAAGCTTGAGGAGGCTAATTTGCATATTCCAGGTGCCTTCTGGGAAAGCGAAGAGTCTCCCTAAGCTAGAAGATCGTTGGGTACAGCCGGGACCAGCTGCTTAGAAAGAATCACCAAACCAGGGATTCAAGCTTGAGGAGGTTAATTTGCATATTCCAGGTGCCTTCTGGGAAAGCGAAGAGTCTCCCTAAGCTAGCAGATCGTTGGGTACAGCCGGGACCAGCTGCTTAGAAAGAATCACCAAACCAGGGATTCAAGCTTGAGGAGGCTAATTTGCATATTCCAGGTGCCTTCTGGGAAAGCGAAGAGTCTCCCTAAGCTAGAAGATCGTTGGGTACAGCCAGGACCAGCTGCTTAGAAAGAATCACCAAACCAGGGATTCAAGCTTGAGGAGGCTAATTTGCATATTCCAGGTGCCTTCTGGGAAAGCGAAGAGTCTCCCTAAGCTAGAAGATCGTTGGGTACAGCCGGGACCAGCTGCTTAGAAAGAATCACCAAACCAGGGATTCAAGCTTGAGGAGGCTAATTTGCATATTCCAGGTGCCTTCTGGGAAAGCGAAGAGTCTCCCTAAGCTAGAAGATCGTTGGGTACAGCCGGGACCAGCTGCTTAGAAAGAATCACCAAACCAGGGATTCAAGCTTGAGGAGGCTAATTTGCATATTCCAGGTGCCTTCTGGGAAAGCGAAGAGTCTCCCTAAGCTAGAAGATCGTTGGGTACAGCCGGGACCAGCTGCTTGGAAAGAATCACCAAACCGCGCGCCTTACGGCGCGCAAATTTTTGCCTGTAGGACATTATTGCAAGAGAGCTTGGCTGAGTAGATTACACAAGAAGGAAAACACACAGCAACTCAGCAGGATCTAGGAGCAACATGGCAGATGTGACAACCTACATGGTGAGCTGCAGCATGTGCTACATGTTCACAGATCGACCAGAAGAAGAATCCAATTTCACCTGTCAGAAGTGTAGACTAGTGGCCCTTTTAGAAGAAAAGGTGCGGGGTCTGGAAGAAAGAATAGCAACTTTGAAACTCATCAAAGAGAATGAAGACTTTCTAGACAGAACAGAAGCATCTCTACTGGTCACAGAAGGTGAAAAAAGTGTCAGAGAACCTCCAAAAGCAGATGAGTGGAAGCATGTGACCAAAAGAAGCAAGAAGACCATGGAGAAATCACCAACCACACAACTGAAGAACCGATATCAAATCTTTGTAGAGGATGAAGATGGCACACCTAAGGATGAAGCAATACCAGCAAGCAAAAAAGAAAAGGGCACACAGCAACAAGTGACAGCAAAAAGTACAGCCAAGAAGCAACGAAGAGTGGTGGTGGTGGGAGACTCACTACTGAGAGGCACAGAAGCAGCCATCTGCAGACCGGACATAACTGCAAGAGAAGTATGCTGCCTTCCAGGTGCAATGATCAAGGATGTGACCGATAGGATACCAAAGCTCTTCAACTCCAAGGATGTCCACCCATTTCTTCTGATACATGTTGGCACCAATGACACGGCAAGGAAGGACCTACCGACAATCTGCAAAGACTTTGAAGAGTTGGGGAAGAAAGTAAAGGAACTGGATGCACAGGTAGTTTTTTCTTCTATCCTTCCAGTAGACGGGCATGGCACCAGGAGATGGAACAGGATCCTTGATGCAAACAACTGGCTAAGACGATGGTGCAGACAACAAGGATTCGGATTCCTGGCCCACGGTGTGAATTACTTGTACGATGGACTCCTCGCCAGAGACGGACTACACCTCAACAAACCTGGGAAACACACATTCGCCAGAAGACTCGCTACACTCATCAGGAGGGCGTTAAACTAGAAGAAGAGGGGACGGGAAGAAAAACATTAGACTTGAACAAAGAAGATCCAGGAAAACATACTCAGAAGGGAGGTAAGAACATTTCTAAAACAATCCACAGCGAGGAGATTGGAACAAAACAAAATCCTCTAAACTGCATGCTTGCAAACGCCAGAAGCCTGACAAACAAGATGGAAGAACTAGAAGCAGAAATATCTACAGGTAACTTTGACATAGTGGGAATAACCGAGACATGGTTAGATGAAAGCTATGACTGGGCAGTTAACTTACAGGGTTACAGTCTGTTTAGAAAGGATCGTAAAAATCGGAGAGGAGGAGGGGTTTGTCTCTATGTAAAGTCTTGTCTAAAGTCCACTTTAAGGGAGGATATTAGCGAAGGAAATGAGGATGTCGAGTCCATATGGGTCGAAATTCATGGAGGGAAAAATGGTAACAAAATTCTCATTGGGGTCTGTTACAAACCCCCAAATATAACAGAAACCATGGAAAGTCTACTTCTAAAGCAGATAGATGAAGCTGCAACCCATAATGAGGTCCTGGTTATGGGGGACTTCAACTACCCGGATATTAACTGGGAAACAGAAACCTGTGAAACCCATAAAGGCAACAGGTTTCTGCTAATAACCAAGAAAAATTATCTTTCACAATTGGTGCAGAATCCAACCAGAGGAGCAGCACTTTTAGACCTAATACTATCTAATAGACCTGACAGAATAACAAATCTGCAGGTGGTCGGGCATCTAGGAAATAGCGACCACAATATTGTACAGTTTCACCTGTCTTTCACTAGGGGGACTTGTCAGGGAGTCACAAAAACACTGAACTTTAGGAAGGCAAAGTTTGACCAGCTTAGAGATGCCCTTAATCTGGTAGACTGGGACAATATCCTCAGAAATAAGAATACAGATAATAAATGGGAAATGTTTAAGAACATCCTAAATAGGCAGTGTAAGCGGTTTATACCTTGTGGGAATAAAAGGACTAGAAATAGGAAAAACCCAATGTGGCTAAACAAAGAAGTAAGACAGGCAATTAACAGTAAAAAGAAAGCATTTGCACTACTAAAGCAGGATGGCACCATTGAAGCTCTAAAAAACTATAGGGAGAAAAATACTTTATCTAAAAAACTAATTAAAGCTGCCAAAAAGGAAACAGAGAAGCACATTGCTAAGGAGAGTAAAACTAATCCCAAACTGTTCTTCAACTATATCAATAGTAAAAGAATAAAAACTGAAAATGTAGGCCCCTTAAAAAATAGTGAGGAAAGAATGGTTGTAGATGACGAGGAAAAAGCTAACATATTAAACACCTTCTTCTCCACGGTATTCACAGTGGAAAATGAAATGCTAGGTGAAATCCCAAGAAACAATGAAAACCCTATATTAAGGGTCACCAATCTAACCCAAGAAGAGGTGCGAAACCGGCTAAATAAGATTAAAATAGATAAATCTCCGGGTCCGGATGGCATACACCCACGAGTACTAAGAGAACTAAGTAATGTAATAGATAAACCATTATTTCTTATTTTTAGGGACTCTATAGCGACAGGGTCTGTTCCGCAGGATTGGCGCATAGCAAATGTGGTGCCAATATTCAAAAAGGGCTCTAAAAGTGAACCTGGAAATTATAGGCCAGTAAGTCTAACCTCTATTGTTGGTAAAATATTTGAAGGGTTTCTGAGGGATGTTATTCTGGATTATCTCAATGAGAATAACTGTTTAACTCCATATCAGCATGGGTTTATGAGAAATCGCTCCTGTCAAACCAATCTAATCAGTTTTTATGAAGAGGTAAGCTATAGGCTGGACCACGGTGAGTCATTGGACGTGGTATATCTCGATTTTTCCAAAGCGTTTGATACCGTGCCGCACAAGAGGTTGGTACACAAAATGAGAATGCTTGGTCTGGGGGAAATTGTGTGTAAATGGGTTAGTAACTGGCTTAGTGACAGAAAGCAGAGGGTGGTTATAAACGGTATAGTCTCCAACTGGGTCGCTGTGACCAGTGGGGTACCGCAGGGGTCAGTATTGGGACCTGTTCTCTTCAACATATTCATTAATGATTTGGTAGAAGGTTTACACAGTAAAATATCGATATTTGCAGATGATACAAAACTATGTAAAGCAGTTAATACAAGAGAAGATAGTATTCTGCTACAGATGGATCTGGATAAGTTGGAAACTTGGGCTGAAAGGTGGCAGATGAGGTTTAACAATGATAAATGTAAGGTTATACACATGGGAAGAAGGAATCAATGTCACCATTACACACTGAATGGGAAACCACTGGGTAAATCTGACAGGGAGAAGGACTTGGGGATCCTAGTTAATGATAAACTTACCTGGAGCAGCCAGTGCCAGGCAGCAGCTGCCAAGGCAAACAGGATCATGGGGTGCATTAAAAGAGGTCTGGATACACATGATGAGAGCATTATACTGCCTCTGTACAAATCCCTAGTTAGACCGCACATGGAGTACTGTGTCCAGTTTTGGGCACCGGTGCTCAGGAAGGATATAATGGAACTAGAGAGAGTACAAAGGAGGGCAACAAAATTAATAAAGGGGATGGGAGAACTACAATACCCAGATAGATTAGCGAAATTAGGATTATTTAGTCTAGAAAAAAGACGACTGAGGGGCGATCTAATAACCATGTATAAGTATATAAGGGGACAATACAAATATCTCGCTGAGGATCTGTTTATACCAAGGAAGCTGACGGGCACAAGGGGGCATTCTTTGCGTCTGGAGGAGAGAAGGTTTTTCCACCAACATAGAAGAGGATTCTTTACTGTTAGGGCAGTGAGAATCTGGAATTGCTTGCCTGAGGAGGTGGTGATGGCAAACTCAGTCGAGGGGTTCAAGAGAGGCCTGGATGTCTTCCTGGAGCAGAACAATATTGTATCATACAATTAGGTTCTGTAGAAGGACGTAGATCTGGGGATTTATTATGATGGAATATAGGCTGAACTGGATGGACAAATGTCTTTTTTCGGCCTTACTTACTAACTATGTTACTTTTACGCTGGTAACCAGGGTAAACATCGGGTTACTAAGCGCGGCCCTGCGCTTAGTAACCCGATGTTTACCCTGGTTACCGGCATAGTTGGTCGCTGGAGAGCTGTCTGTGTGACAGCTCTCCAGCGACGCTGCAGCGATCCGGATCGTTGTCGGTATCGCTGCAGCGTCGCTTAGTGTGACGGTACCTTAACAGTGGGGCTTTGTGAAATCATTATGGATCTATCAATACAGGATATAAGGAACAGTATAAGAGAATCTCACAGCATAATGGCAGTAGAATGTATTATTTTTTATTCGTCACTCGTTTACAATAGCTCCCGACAAAGCATTACAAGCAAATTGGCTCTTGTCACCGTAACAACGAAGAAATAAAGGGACGCCCATTTAACATCATGATTTAATGTCTAAATTGTACCCAATGTTATCCCACAAGTAAATGTAATATAAAGGGTTGTCTAGGAGTTTAGCACATAGGAGTAAGATGGATCACTATATGTTATCAAAAGGACAACTTTGCATTGGAAGTGAGAGGAACATATTGACCCTGTATCAACAACTGCTCGGTAGACCCAGTGTCAGACTGGGGTGCCAAGGGCCCACCAGTAACAATGATTTTTGGGGGCCCACTTTTCACCTGCATACAAATATTACACTCCCCGCATTTACAAATTTACCTATATCTCTATATAATAATACTAAACTAGGTAGTTTGGTTAATGAATGACGAAATGCTATTTTTTCTGTACAGAGTAAATCAAGTAAATTATGCCAAGTACTATCCATATAGTGGGGTTGTGGGCCCAGATCTGCACTGGGGCCCACCTGTTGTGAATTCTGTGGCTGAGTTCACTTCTGTGGTCACAAGTGGTATTGCAGTCTCTGGGCTTCCTCCCTCAGGTGTTCTGGTGAGCTAGTTGGCTGCCTTGCTATTTAGCTCCACCTGAGTCTGTCTTCCTTGCTCCTTGTCAATGTTCCAGTGTTGGATCTGAGCTACTGCATCTTTCCTTGGGCCTGCTGCTCTGCTAGATAAGTGCTTCTAGTTTGTTTTCTGTTTTTTCTGTCCAGCTTGCTATTAACTTTTGCTGGAAGCTCTGAGAAGCAAAGGGGTGCACCGCCGTGCTGTTAGTTCGGCACGGTGGGTCTTTTTGCCCCTTTGCGTGGTTTTCGTTTTAGGGTTTTTTGTAGACTGCATAGTTCTCTTTGCTATCCTCGCTCTGTCTAGAATATCGGGCCTCACTTTGCTGAATCTATTTCATTCCTACGTTTGTCTTTTCATCTTGCTAACAGTCATTATATGTGGGGGGCTGCCTATTCCTTTGGGGTATTTCTCTGAGGTAAGTCAGGCTTGTATTTCTATCTTCAGGCTAGTCAGCTCCTCAGGCAGTGCCGAGTTGCATAGGTAGTGATAGGCGCAATCCACTGCTGCTTATAGTTGTGTGAGGATAGATCAGGTACTGCAGTCTACAGAGATTCCACGTCTCAGAGCTCGTCCTATTGTTTTTGGTTATTGCCAGATCTCTGTATGTGCGCTGATTACTGCACGCTGTGTTGCCTGATTGCCAGCCATAACAGTACAAGGAGCCACACCAATGATTCCCAATAGAGGGAAAAAAGAAATCCTGACATCATTTTTTTTTCTTAGCTCTGTCTTCAGTCTTTTTTTTCCCCTAGACATTAGAGTGCTTCAGGACACAGCTGTGGACATGGATATTCAGGCTCTGTGCTCCTCAATGGATAATCTCGTTGTAAATGTACAAAAGATTCAAGATACTATTGATCAGAAATCGATGCTAGAACCAAGAATTCCGATTCCTGATTTGTTTTTTGGTGACAGAACTAAGTTCCTGAGCTTCAGAAATAATTGTAAGCTATTTTTGGCCTTGAAACCTCATTCTTCTGGTAATCCTATTCAACAGGTTTTGATTATTATTTCTTTTTTGCGCGGCGACCCACAGGACTGGGCGTTTTCTCTTGCACCAGGAGATTCTGCATTGAGTAATGTTGATGCATTTTTCCAGGCGCTGGGATTGCTTTACGATGAGCCTAATTCAGTGGATCAGGCTGAGAAAAATCTGCTGGCTTTATGCCAGGGTCAGGATGATGTAGAAGTATATTGTCAGAAATTTAGGAAGTGGTCAGTACTCACTCTGTGGAATGAATCTGCACTAGCGGCTTTGTTCAGAAAGGGTCTCTCTGAAGCTCTTAAGGATGTAATGGTGGGATTTCCTATGCCTGCTGGTTTGAATGAGTCTATGTCCTTGGCCATTCAGATCGGTCGTCGCTTGCGCGAGCGTAAATCTGTGCACCATCTGGCGGTATTGTCTGAGAGTAAACCTGAGCCTATGCAGTGCGACAGGACTATGACTAAAGTAGAACGGCAAGAACACAGACGTCTGAACAGACTGTGTTTCTATTGTGGTGATTCTACTCATGCTATTTCTAATTGTCCTAAACGCACTAGGCGGTTCGATAGCTCTGCCGTTATTGGTACTGTACAGTCCAAATTCCTTTTGTCCATTACCTTAATGTGCTCTTTGTCATCGTATTCTGTCATGGCGTTTGTGGATTCAGGCGCTGCCCTGAATCTGATGGATTTGGATTATGCTAAACGTTGTGGATTTTTCTTGGAGCCTTTGCGGTGTCCTATTCCGTTGAGAGGAATTGATGCTACACCTTTGGCCAAGAATAAGCCTCAGTACTGGGCCCAGCTGACCATGTGCATGGCTCCTGCACATCAGGAAGTTATTCGCTTTCTGGTACTGCATAATTTGCATGATGTGGTCGTGTTGGGGTTGCCATGGCTACAAACCCATAATCCAGTATTGGATTGGAACTCTATGTCGGTAACCAGCTGGGGTTGTCAGGGAGTACATGGTGATGTTCCATTTTTGTCTATTTCGTCATCCATTCCTTCTGACATCCCAGAGTTCTTGTCGGACTTTCAGGATGTATTTGAAGAGTCCAAGTCTGATGCCCTACCTCCGCATAGGAATTGTGATTGTGCTATCGATTTGATTCCTGGTAGTAAATTCCCTAAGGGTCGTTTATTTAATTTGTCCGTACCTGAACACACCGCTATGCGCAGTTATGTGAAGGAGTCCCTGGAGAAGGGACATATTCGCCCATCGTCGTCACCATTGGGAGCAGGGTTCTTTTTTGTAGCCAAGAAGGATGGTTCGCTAAGACCGTGTATTGATTACCGCCTTCTTAATAAGATCACTGTTAAGTTTCAGTATCCCTTGCCATTGATTTCTGACTTGTTTGCTCGGATTAAGGGGGCTAGTTGGTTTACTAAGATTGATCTTCGTGGTGCGTATAATCTGGTGAGAATCAGGCAGGGAGATGAATGGAAAACGGCATTTAATACGCCCGAGGGTCATTTTGAGTATCTGGTGATGCCGTTCGGACTTGCCAATGCTCCATCTGTTTTTCAGTCTTTTATGCATGACATTTTCCGTGAGTATCTGGATAAATTCTTGATTGTTTACTTGGATGACATTTTGATCTTCTCAGATGATTGGGAGTCTCATGTGAAGCAAGTCAGAATGGTTTTCCAGGTACTGCGTGCTAATTCCTTGTTCGTGAAGGGATCAAAGTGTCTCTTCGGTGTGCAGAAAGTTTCATTTTTGGGGTTCATCTTTTCCCCTTCTACTATCGAGATGGATCCGGTTAAGGTTCAGGCCATCCAGGATTGGACTCAGCCGACATCTCTAAAAAGTCTGCAGAAATTCCTGGGCTTTGCTAATTTTTATCGTCGCTTCATCTGTAATTTTTCTAGCATTGCCAGACCATTGACCGATTTGACCAAGAAGGGTGCTGATTTGGTTAATTGGTCTTCTGCTGCCGTGGAAGCTTTTCAGGAGTTGAAGCGTCGTTTTTGCTGTGCTCCTGTGTTGTGTCAACCTGATGTTTCTCTTCCGTTCCAGGTCGAGGTTGATGCTTCTGAGATTGGTGCAGGGGCGGTTTTGTCACAGAGAGGTTCTGGTTGCTCAGTGTTCAAACCATGTGCTTTCTTTTCCAGGAAATTTTCTGCTGCTGAGCGTAATTATGATGTGGGCAACCGAGAGTTGCTGGCCATGAAGTGGGCATTCGAGGAGTGGCGTCATTGGCTTGAGGGTGCTAAGCATCGCGTGGTGGTTTTGACTGATCATAAGAACCTTACTTATCTTGAGTCTGCCAAGCGCTTGAATCCTAGACAGGCCCGTTGGTCGTTATTTTTTGCTCGTTTTGATTTTGTGATTTCATACCTTCCGGGCTCTAAAAATGTGAAGGCGGATGCTCTGTCTAGGAGTTTTGTGCCCGACTCTCCGGGGTTATCTGAGCCGGCGAGTATCCTCAAGGAAGGAGTCATTGTGTCTGCCATCTCCCCTGATTTGCGGAGAGTGTTGCAGAAATTTCAGGCTAATAAACCTGATCGTTGTCCGGCCGAGAAACTGTTCGTCCCTGATAGGCGGACTAGTAAAGTTATCTCTGAACTTCATTGTTCGGTGCTGGCCGGTCATCCAGGAATCTTTGGTACCAGGGAGTTGGTTGCTAGATCCTTCTGGTGGCCGTCTCTGTCACGAGATGTGCGTGCTTTTGTGCAGTCCTGTGGAATTTGTGCTAGGGCTAAGCCCTGCTGTTCACGTGCCAGTGGGTTGCTTTTGCCCTTGCCGGTCCCGAAGAGGCCTTGGACACATATTTCGATGGATTTCATTTCTGACCTTCCCGTTTCTCAAAAAATGTCGGTCATTTGGGTGGTCTGTGATCGCTTTTCTAAAATGGTGCATCTGGTGCCCTTGGTTAAATTGCCTTCCTCCTCTGATTTGGTGCCTTTGTTCTTCCAGCATGTGGTTCGTTTACATGGCATTCCTGAGAATATTGTTTCTGACAGAGGTTCCCAGTTTGTCTCGAGGTTCTGGCGAGCCTTTTGTGGTAGGATGGGCATTGACCTATCTTTCTCCTCGGCCTTCCATCCTCAGACTAATGGCCAGACCGAACGAACCAATCAGACCTTGGAAACATATCTGAGATGTTTTGTTTCCGCTGACCAGGATGATTGGGTGTCATTTTTGCCGTTGGCTGAGTTCGCCCTTAATAATCGGGCCAGCTCGGCTACCTTGGTCTCTCCATTTTTCTGCAATTCTGGGTTCCATCCTCGTTTCTCTTCAGGACAGGTTGAGTCTTCGGACTGTCCTGGTGTGGATTCTGTGGTGGACAGGTTGCAGCAGATCTGGACTCAGGTAGTGGACAATTTGACCTTGTCCCAGGAGAAGGCTCAGCTTTTCGCTAATCGCAGACGCCGTGTGGGGCCCCGACTTCGTGTTGGGGATCTGGTTTGGTTATCTTCTCGTCATATTCCTATGAAGGTTTCCTCTCCTAAATTTAAACCTCGTTTTATTGGTCCGTATAGGATTTCTGAGATTCTCAATCCGGTGTCTTTTCGTCTGACCCTTCCAGACTCCTTTTCCATACATAATGTATTCCATAGGTCGTTGTTGGATCTGAGCTACTGCATCTTTCCTTGGGCCTGCTGCTCTGCTAGATAAGTGCTTCTAGTTTGTTTTCTGTTTTTTCTGTCCAGCTTGCTATTAACTTTTGCTGGAAGCTCTGAGAAGCAAAGGGGTGCACCGCCGTGCTGTTAGTTCGGCACGGTGGGTCTTTTTGCCCCTTTGCGTGGTTTTCGTTTTAGGGTTTTTTGTAGACTGCATAGTTCTCTTTGCTATCCTCGCTCTGTCTAGAATATCGGGCCTCACTTTGCTGAATCTATTTCATTCCTACGTTTGTCTTTTCATCTTGCTAACAGTCATTATATGTGGGGGGCTGCCTATTCCTTTGGGGTATTTCTCTGAGGTAAGTCAGGCTTGTATTTCTATCTTCAGGCTAGTCAGCTCCTCAGGCAGTGCCGAGTTGCATAGGTAGTGATAGGCGCAATCCACTGCTGCTTATAGTTGTGTGAGGATAGATCAGGTACTGCAGTCTACAGAGATTCCACGTCTCAGAGCTCGTCCTATTGTTTTTGGTTATTGCCAGATCTCTGTATGTGCGCTGATTACTGCACGCTGTGTTGCCTGATTGCCAGCCATAACACCCACCAGGGGATTCCAGTTTCCCTATGGGCCAGGCCGAGCCTGGGTAGACCCCACTGTTTATGCTTCTTAAAGAAGTTGTTTACTACTTAGACAACCTCTTCTCAAACCCCCATGCTTGGCCCCATAAAATAATAAAGTTTATACTCCCATCCCATGCTGGTGCCGTTGCTGCGCTGTTGGCACTCGCTCTCCCGGGGCTCGCATGCTGTTGTGTCATGTGACCCCGGCGCCCAATCAGCGCTGGCGTCACTGTCCCCGCATCCTGTCTAATTGAACAAGAAGAGGAAGTGAGAGAAGCTGCTGCCCGGACTTCCTTTTCATGTTCGATTTGTCCGAAGGCGGGGACAGTGACGCCAGCGCTGATTAAGCACCGGCGTCACAACAGCACGGGAGCCCCGGGAGAGCGAGTTTCGGCACAGTAGGAACAGCCCTGGCACAGGAGAGGAGTATAGGCTTTATTATTTTAAAGTGGCCAAACATTTTGATCAAGAAGGGGTTGTCCTAGTAATGCACAACCCCTTTAAGGCCCCCATACACATTAGACTAATGTTGGGAAAACTTGCCGACACCAACAGTTGTGGTTAACAGTCAAGTGTGTATGGGGGACCCACCTGACTCTTCCCCAACAGAACGATAAGGACGCGCCTTATCCAATTTCAGGTCCTTTTGTCCTCCAGGAAATAAGCCTCCACCAGAAATGTCTGTCAGAAGCTCCTTAAGCGGACGTGGGAACAATTGGAGAGCTGAACGCTGCTGTGTATGTTTCAGTTGGGCAAGTTAGCTGCCAGCCAACCATTCATGCGACAGATATCTAAAGACTATGGGGGTCTTTACACAGGACTATAGTTAATGATAATATATCTATCAGCTGATGCTTCTCGTTCTATTAAGAGTCCTGCTACTGAAGATTACTGAGAAAAGCCATCGTTACATAAAAGCCCCTCCCCCCCCTTCCGTACACATTAGATTTACATGGTGCCGCTGCATATGGGTGCTTCCGTACTTTATCCTGAAGGTTGAATTTGGGGGAGAGAAGTATCGGGCAATTGGATTTTCAACAGCCTATCCTGAGCCACTGGCAAAGGTATCTGGCAGCAGCTTTCTCTTATATTGAAAACAAAAGAATGCTCAGCTGAGCAGAACATTCACATATATGGAGCGGTTGGAAAAGAAAGCAGTTTGATGAACAAAGGGTCAGCCAACATCTATCTAGTGTATGGCCAGCTTTATGATCGCCATCTATAATGTATTCAAAAGACTTTTCAGGTTTTTTTGTTTGTTTTTTCCCCAGTCGACAGCTCTGCTTATCCAGATGTTTCACACAAATTCATGAAGTGCAATTTTTTATTTTTAACCTCATTTTTTTGACGAATTTCATTCCAATCCCAGGCTAGAGTAAAGACTCTGGTTGATTTTTATTTCGGCACAGTTGATTACGAATGTGCAACATTTTAAAGGATGTGACTTTTCACTAATAGAGAAACAAAAAGCAAAGGACAGGAAAAAAAAAAGTAAGGCGCTGCCTTCTCCGCAAGAGAAATTGACATGCTGCAGTCTGGAAAGACGCGCTGCACTGCGCATAGTGAACATTGACTTTCTTCAAATCTCATACACTATGCGGTGACATGTATGCAGTGTCCAACCCACAGCGCTTACCGATTGTCTGCACATACCCTAAAACTTTTTTTTTATTTTTGGGCAAAATTCAACACCTCGAGCTATTTTGAAGAATTTGGTGCTAAAAACGACAACAAATGCCACAAGAGAAGAAAAGTCACTTAAAAAAATAAAATGATGAATCTGGGTCAATGTTATTATTGTTCTTCTTGAAAGAGATCATTTATCCAAAAGCATTTTGCAGAAGGCTCTTCTGGTAAATTATGAATTATAATGGAATCTAAAAATTCTATGCAAAACCGGATCAACTGCAGTTGGCAAATGTTTCTCCTGATAAAAGACCACAGTTGTCATCATCACCTGACGCGGTGGGCGCAATGCATGTCCTTATGCGGTAGATTAGCGTGTTCTGCACAGGAACTAAAAGTCTCATCTAGCCTGTTATTAGTGTGGGGGGGCCATACAGTCTGACACTATCCAATCACAGCTGGCAGAGTCAGACTTGTAGGAACACACCCCTTTGACCTGTCAGGTAGTAACACCCAGTTGTTAATTTATTAATTGTTTTCAAGGAAAAGTAAGAAAAGAACAGCGTTGTAAGAAAAGATGCTCCAGAATGGTTACTTCTTAGGGAATACAAATATTTTTCTACAACAGATGTTCGTAATGCTGGCCGCTCCTCTTTAACAATTTACTTTTAGTAGAAAACGTGCATAAAAACGGCAATCTCCCAGTGCACAGAATGCATTACTTATTCAGTACCCTGCATTGTAATATAATGCTCTGCACATGAAACAAGACATCAATGTTTTATACCTCACATATTACTCAGGGCTCTTTGATCCCCAAGGTCCTAGTATTCAATTTTAATAATGACTCTGGGCAAATTCCTCCAGTACCTCTGCATGGGTCAGCGGCGTTCCACTAAACATGCAGGGATTCCATTTGCTGCAGCCATTGATGGTGCCCAATGAAATTCCCCCATTCGGAAAAATAAGCCTTCCATCATGTCCCAGCTGTTCCCCCCCACACCCAGCCAACAATACGGCACTGTTAATGACAACATCTGCTTTTGGGGTAACTTTCCGCCTTGTGTAACCGAAACCATTTATTGTGCAACTTCCCTATATCTGTCACAAGAGCTTGGCTGCGGCATTGGGGGGTCCGAGATTGCAGAAATACCTCGGGAATTCCTACATCATATCATAACATCAACTGATATTTTTTCTTTAATAAAAGCAACAGGAGCACTTCTAATAAGTGGGAATAATTAAACATGGCTTACAGGTTGACTAAAGAGCACGTCCCACTAAAATCAGTCACCAGTATATACATGTCTTTGTGCTCAAGGCGCCTATACACTGTAGACAGCTGTCCGCCAAACACTTTTCCCACCGCACCTTACACCTGCATGTTGGGATCTTTCTAAATAAGATAGGAGGCAGTCATCACCTAGTTAAAGGAGCCAATAATCAGAAAACAAGAACGCTCGTCCCCAACTACTGACCAGTAAACATGCCGGCAATCATCTCACCAATCAGCAGAAACCATGCATAAAAATTATAGGCAGCACATCGACCATGTACTCTGCTGATGTGCTGTCCATAACTTGACCCTTTAAGTACCGAGAAGGACTGTATTAATGATTGCTCTGTGCAGCTTGTCGACACAGTAAATGATCGGCCTGGATCAGCTTATATAAAAGGGCCATTAGTCTTTACCAGACATCACCAGCAGCAGCTTATCTGCCCTGGAAATATAAGGATTAAGCATGTGGCCCCATCCCTTCATCTCTGACATCTACCATCTGGAAACACTAGACACATTAGATAGGCGACTGCTCCAGACGGAATCTGTGACATCTAACGTGTGTGGCCACATTTAGGATGGGTGGTCCTGGGTAGCACCTTTTATTTATGCCCCATCTCTTATGATGGACATGCAAGGCTAAAATAATACCATGGCCCCCTCAGTCAGCTTTGTATATACAGTAATGGGGGGAGCGAGTTACATGTGCTCGGCCGATTAGGGCCAGTCTCACTGGCTTCAGCAATAGCACATGATGTGCCCCAATGGCTACACAGGACACACACCACTACGACCAGCTCAGCCCGTCTATTCAGATCTATGAAGACGGGGCTCAACCAATTTGGTCGCTGATCGGGAACCCCTTAACACCCTGAAAAGAAAAGCTGCCTGATGTAAAATTTATGAGAATCGAATATTGCATCGGAAATCTTGATCACGAGCACCAGACGTCATAAACAGATCGCTCGGTCCCATCCACATCAGTGCGTTATATCGGAGAACACACGGATTCACATCATGGACCAATTCATGGACATGGGCGAGCTTGGTGTCCAAATTGGATCAAACCAGACAGATCCCTGTTCTTAAAGATACCATCTGAAGGCACCCATAGTGACTGGGGCCTTACCCAGATAGTCCTCACTCCTGGAAGGCATTGCTGCCCAATGTTCTAGTAGGTGCAGAGGATAGAACACGTTATAGAGGCGGATTTAGCATCCTCTGAAGCATGCAGTGACGCGCTCCGAGCCATCGCTTTATCCCAGGTCATGGGTCGGAGAATCCGCAGCTATTAATGCGGCTGTGGGCAGCAGATGGCCGGAGAATCCGGGGCTCAGCTGTGCTGTAGCTGGGTGCAGGCTCTGCTGGGCCCAGTGCTGATGCCAGGCTGGGATGTGACCAGGTGATGGCCTAGTGACAGCAGGCTGGCTACCTGGACCCCACAGCTGGACACACAATGGGCACAGTGTGCAGGGTCCATCCCCACTAACCACTCCCCCTCACATCCCCTGCCCGTGCCTGGCATTGTGTCTGTGCCCCCTAATCCCAGCACTCCCCCCTTACCCGGCCTCTCCCGCACAATGTGACGGCGCCCCGCACCACTGCCCCCCGCCAGTCTCTCACCTCCGTCCGATCACCGCCGTCCCCGCCGCCCTGCGCTCGCTGCAGTTTGGAATCCCCTCCAGGTCCCCGGAGCAGCCGCGGCCTGTGACGTCACGGGTTTAAAGCTCCGGCCCCGGCCCCCTGCGCTCAGCCAATCAGAGGCGGCCCCGGCCAGCGCTCCCCAGATGTTTCCCATCCCGGAGGTGTGGAGCCTGGGGGAGGGGCGGGGGACTGCACAAATAAAGTTCTGGCGCGGGGACAAGTACAGAACACACATGTATTATGTCACCACACAGGTACCGGCCTCTGTGCAGCAATCATGGGGGAGGGGCGCATCTGCATGGCAGTCCGAGGTCGGAGGGGCCAAGCGATGGTTCACTGCAGAGAGATGGATGGACACACGGCAGTGCTCTGCCTCCTGTGCTCTCATGGCACACCCCCCGGCTAGGGTGCATTCATGCTGGTCACACACATCCATGTCAATTGTTAGATTCCAGAGAAACAAGCCGTTTTTCATCCGTGTGAGTTACATCTGTTTTTCTCATCCATTTTTTTCCCACTGGAGAAAGGTCATTGATCTCAAGTCAATAAAAGAAAACCCCTTGGAAGGTCATGTGATTACTCAAATTTATCACTAGTTATTAGAACCGCGAAGCTCGGAAGAACTACAAATGTCAACGTTTTTGCACAGCTAAGTTGCGCAAAAATTTTGCAACATTTCAATGCTTTTTCTGGAGAAAAAGGTCAAAACCTGCTTGATGAAACCGTACCTATGTGTCTACACCTGTCTAGTATAAAAGAGTGTGAAAAGTCGCAAAATTTTGCACAAAAATTTGCGACTTGAAGGCACCATTCCCATGATGAGTTTTTGATGTTGCAGATATTCTGCGACCATTAAGTAAAATAGATCACTTGGATTTTTTAAAAAATGTGCAGGTAAAAAAAAAAACTCCCCAAAAACTCATTGTGGAAACAGCCTTAGGGTATGTGTCCACGTTCAGGATTGCATCAGGATTTGGTCAGGATTTTATGTCAGTATTTGTAAGCCAAAACCAGGAGTGGAACAATTAGAGGAAAAGTATAATAGAAACATATGCACCACTTCTACATTTATCACCCACTCCTGTGTTTGGCTTACAAATACTGACATAAAATCCTGACCAAATCCTGATGCAATCCTGAACGTGGACACATACCCTAAGGGTCTGTTTCCACGTGCAGGAAACGCTGCGTGTCTGACGCTGCATAGAGCCGCAGCATCAGACACGCAGCGTCCAGATGTTACAGCATAGTGGAGGGGATTTAATGAAATCCCGTCTCCACTATGCGTGGTAACACGCACGCGGCGGCCCTGCGACTCCGGACATGCTGCGCGTCTTTTCAGATCGCAGCATGTCCGTATATCTTAACAGGAACACATGGGCTACTTGCACAGTGAACAAGTCTGTATGATCATGTTCACACACCACCAAGAAACCTGAAGACACAAAAGAGAATAGTAAAACCAAAAACACTCAGTTTGAAAAAATGTTGCAGTAATCCGCAAGTGCTAGTAAAAGATGTAAAAAACGGTATTTGGTTGATACGTTTTTTGCAAACTGAGTGTTTTTGGTTTTACTATTCTCTTTTGTGTCTTCATGTCCGTATATCTTGCAGCGACGCTGCGTCGCCGCAAGATATAGCACAGGGCCCTATGCGATGGGTGCGATGATGCCGGATGTGTGCTATGAACACATCCGGCATCATCGCGTCCCAGAAGGGGGCGGGGCTTACCGCAGAGCGGCAAAGCCGCTCCGACGATACCGCCGGCCATCCTGAACGTGGACACATACCCTTAACATCACTAGTTTTGGGTAGCATCGTTGGGGAGCAGCTGTGATGAGCAGGAGCCTGATTATGACCGCCCTTCAGATTCTTCAAATGTGCCAGCATTTCTTACCCAGAAATGTTCCTCTAGTCCCACATAGGGGTGCATGACCCGGCCGGATTACATGTGGCGATCTCGTAAAGTGGCAGCTGCCTATTAATGAAGTTAACGCGTCTTATTCATGAACACCCTTTCATCACCACTGGCGTATAAACCTCTTTCATGAATGGGCGTCTGTGTGTTTTCGTGCAGTGATGTCTCTGTGCATTAGTCCTTTACTATACAATCTTGTGTATCAGGGGTGTCAAACTGTATTCCTCAAGGGCTGCAAACAGGTCATGTTTTCAGGATTTCCTTGTACTGCACGGGTGATAATTTAATATTTTGATTCTTGGTATTTTGATTTAATTAAACTTTATTGCTATACTTGAGAGAGGATTACATGCGTTTTTGATTTATTTCTGTCATGAACCGGGGGTGTTTAGTTGCTCCAGTTCTTTCTTCAGGGATTTGTTTATATCCCACTTCCGATTTGGAACTTGCAGCTGTCTGGTGCCCCCTTACCCTCAGGTCAGTCAGGGAACAACACCTAGGATAAGTAGTCACCAGAAAGGCTGCCCGGTCGGGTACTGGCTATTGGGCACGCTGCAGTGAGGGCGATATAACTATTCCCAGCTGCAGTCGGGCAATACACTTATAAACTCCTTTCTGTCACTGCCAGCTTTACCCAACAAGCTTAGTACGCTCCGCTGCCACCAGCTCCCATTACTATGATTAATAGCGCGTCAGGAGCCAACCCAATCAGTAGCAATGGCTTAGGTCGTAGGACTTAGGGTACGTTTAGAGCAAGTAAAACAACACTAGTAAATATTATAGCATTTACTCCAAAAAGATTAGGCAGTGTTTACAAAAAGTATAAAAAACGATATTACAAGATGAGACAATTATAGTATGTACACAACAATTACAAAATAAAAGGGATTAACAGAATAATCTTTAATAATAATAATATTTATTTTTATATAGGGCTAGCATATTCCACAGCGCTTTACAGTTTGCACACATTATCATTGCTGTCCCCATTGGGGCTCACAAGCTAAATTCCCTATCAGTATGTTTTTGGAATGTGGGATGAAACCAGAGTCCCCGGAGGAAACCCACACAAACACGGGGAGGACATACAAACTCCTTGCAGATGTTGTCCTTCGTGGGATTTGAACCCAGGACTCCAGCGTTGTGGTGCTAACCACTGAGCCACTTACAGTCATCTCATATCATGGCTGCCATGTGGTGTTCGGGAAAAGGAGTGACATCCCAATGCATCAGGCTGGTTACAGAGCCTCCTGTAGCAGGCTTCCTGGGCAAAGACTACTCCTAAAATGAGGTTCCATATTTTTATACAGTCTGCTCGTGACAACACTGAGTGGACTGAGTTTTGAAATGCACTCCTCTTTTCTCAGAGGGACTCAACTTACTTAAAACTCATAACCGTGGTAGCTCTGGGATGGAGCCTGGTATAGCGACGACGGAACTACCATTCTTCCCAGCATGAGCTTGGCGTTAATTTGAGCCCAAACATGAAGTATCTGTACGACCTGGTTGAGTCGAAATCTATTTCTCAAATTCTGGTGTTGGAGCTTAGAAAAGGCACTGTGTGATAGTTCTACCATTGCAAATCCCAAATATGTAACTTTCACATCTATATCGCTACTTGAGATCAAGTTTTTTTCATCTTGAATAACTATCATACACAAAGAGGTACATGTTTCAGACAAAAGACTGGTTGCTGACAACCAACACATTCTTGAGGGAGGGGGAAGGAGTATTGGATTACACAAGCCTGCAGGGAGAGAGCGAAGGAGGGGTGAGGGGGGGGGGTCACAGATGCAGCTGTTACGACCGCCGCACATACTTACCCGGCTTCTCTCATCCCTCGGCGCACTAGCGATCCTGTCCCGCGCCGCTCTGCTTCCTCCTTCGCCGGCTCACGGCCTCCGGTCTCACTGCGCATGCGCGGTCGCGTCTCCTCCATCGCAGAGCCTTCTGGGAGGTCGCGACCCGCTGGCTCCGCCCCAACATGGCGGCGCCCGTCGGGTATTTCTTCCCGGCGTCTTCCTAGGTAAGACGCCTTTGCTTTGTAGGTGCACTGTCTGCCGTCAGTGTCCCTATGTCCTAGGCTCCCCTATTCCGATATCTTTTCCCTGCTCAGTGTTCGCTTTGTTCCTGCTGTGTCCTGCCAAGTTCCGTGTTCCTGCTGTGTCCTGCCTAGTTCCGTGTTCCTGCTGTGTCCTGCCAAGTTCCGTGTTCCTGCTGTGTCCTGCCAAGTTCCGTGTTCCTGCTGTGTCCTGCCAAGTTCCGTGTTCCTGCTGTGTCCTGCCAAGTTCCGTGTTCCTGCTGTGTCCTGCCTAGTTCCGTGTTCCTGCTGTGTCCTGCCAAGTTCCGTGTACCTGCTGTGCCCTGCCAAGTCCTGTGGTCCTGCCGTGTTCTACATCGTCTGTGTTCCTGTCATCTTCAGTTAAGTCTTGTTTTCCTTTTATGCCCCGCCACTCTAATAGCTCTGTAGTCTCCATCTATCTTGGGTCGTCCCTTTGGCTCTAGCTGTTGTGTCTCCATTCCCCCGAGGTCCTGCTCCTAACGCTTCCTGTATAGGGGGTGATTCCATCTGGTCCGCTCGACCCCGGGGGCTCTAGAGTCACGACCCAGAGGGTCCACTCTCGGATTTCTGTCCGAATCCCTACAGCAGCTTGGGTGCATGTCATTTGCAAACCCAAGAGATGTAGCAGAGCTCTGTATGAGTCATGGCACAATGAGGCTTACGTCATGTTTCATGACATCTCCCCCTTTTGAACTGCGCTACAGAGGCAGGACCTCTCGGTACTCCTCCATGTACACCTTGGCAGGTTCGCCCCAGCGGGACAACCCATCTGCGTTGCCATGCGCACTGCCGTTTTTGTGTTTCACGGTAAAGTCTTACTGCTGGAGGGCAAGGCTCCAGCGTAGCAACTTTCCGTCGGTACCGGACACAGTATGCAGCCAGCTCAGGGAATTGTGGTTTGTCACCACGGTGAAGGTGCATCCGTACAGGCAATGCTGCAAACGTTGCAGGGCCCAGACCATGGCTAGGCACTCCTTCTTGATGGTGGAATAGACCACTTTCCTCGGCAGAAGCTTCCAGCTCAGGTACAACACGGGGTGCTCTTGGTTCCCCGAGTCCACCTGGCTGAGCACAGCACCAAGGCCAAACTCATTGGCATTAGTCTGTACCAGGAACAGCCGACTGCTGTCCACAGCTTTTAAAACATGGGAACTGCTCAAGGCTGCTTTCAAGCCCAGAAAGCCACCTCACAGCCATCTGTCCAGTCGACTGTTTGGGGCAGCTTCTTCCAGGTAAGGTCAATGGTTTTGCCAGGCTACTATAGTACTGTACGAAGCGCTTATAGTACCCTGCAGTTCCCAGGAAGGACATCACCTGCTTCTTGGTCCTGGGGGTGGGCCAGGACGCGGTTGCGTCCACTTTCCCAGGCTTTGGCCTCCAACCCAGTGCCAAAGGTAGTGGACCTCACTTCATGCCCATCTGGCACTTTCCTGGCTTGATGGTCAAACCTGCTTGGTGAATTCGCCTGAGCACCTCCTGGAGATGCTGCAGGTGTTCCTCCCAGGAGAGACTGAAGATGGCAATGCCATTCAGGTATGCCACCGCGTACTTCTCCAGTCCCTGAAGCAGGTGGTTGACCATCCGCTGGAAAGTGGCAGGGGCATTCTTCATGCCGAATGGCATGACTGTGGACTCGTACAGTCCGAAGGGGGTGATAAAGGTGGATTTCTCCTGCACTTCGAAGCTCAAGGGAATCTGCCAGTATCCCCGACTCAGATCCATTACGGACAATATTTTGCACCTGCTAACCGCTCACGCAGCTCCTCGATGCATGGCATTAGGTGCGCGCCCGAGGCTGTCATGGAGTTGAGCCCCCTGTAGTCCATGCAGAACCAATGTGGTCCGATCCCCTTTTGGCACGAGGACTACAGGTGAGGCCCACGTGCTTTTGGACCGTTGAATCACCCCCAGCTGTAACATCTCATCAATCTTCTGGTGCATAACCTGCTGCACCTCATCGGAGATCCGATAGGGTGTTCACTGTAGTGGGGCATGCTTCCCAGTGTCCACCTTGTGGACTGCTAACTCAGTCCTTCCGGGTGTCTTGGTAAACACGGCCCGGAAGGGTTCCAGCGTGGTCCGCAACTGTGACTGCTGGGGTTCCGATAGCAAGGCGCTTACCTCCACGTCCTCGATGAACCCACCAGCCTTGGCTTGGGCCAGCAGGTCCAGGAGGTGGTCTTCCTCGCCATCCTCAGGCAGGTTGCAGACCAGTAGGATGCGGGATTCACGTTCGTGATGAGCCTTCATCATGTTGAAGTGAAAGGTTATGCGCCTACCCCGAGCGTGGTCAAGCGTGACCACGTAGATGACTGGATTGAACTGTTGGTGGACGACATACGGGCCTTCCCATGCTGCCTGAAGCTTATCTTTTGGCACGGGGACCAGCATCCACACCTTCTGACCCACATGGTACGTCCGCTCCCAGGCATTCTGGTCATACCAGTGCGTCTGATCCGCCTGGGCCTGCACCATGTTGTCATGCACCAACTGCGTCAAGATCTGTATTTTGTCACGGAAGCGCATGACATACTCCACGATGGACTCTTCTGAAGGGTTCGGCTCTTCTTCCCAGGATTCTCTTACCAACCCAAGGGGACCCCGGACTTGCCAGCCATACAGGAGCTCGAAGGGGGAGAACCCCATCGAGGCCTGCGGAATCTCCCGGTAAGCGAAAAGCAGGTGTGGGAGGTACCGCTCCCAGTGGCGTCCTTGGGTCTCAACCAGCAAGCGTAGCATCTGTTTGAGGGTACCGTTGAAGCGCTCACACAAACCATTGGTCTGGGGGTGATACGTGCTCAATACCAGATGCTTCACCTGCATTTTCTTACAGAGAGCCTCCATTAGACGAGACATGAATTGGGTCCCTTGGTCGGTAAGCATCTCCTTGGGGAATCCTACCAGTGAAAAGATGGCCAACAGTGCATCCGCCACCTTGTCCGCCCACAATGTCCACCGTGATCCTCTGGAAAGGCTCCTCTATTGCTGGCAAAGGGATCAGGGGGGCCTTAAGAGCAGGCCCCGACTTCCCCACTCTTTGGCAGGTGATACAGGAGTGGCAGTAGTTGGTCACATCTGTCCCCATCTTGGGCCAATAGAAGTGTTGAGGCAACCAGGCCTTAGTTTTATTGATCCCCAAGTGTCCAGTGAGTGGGATCTCATGGCCAATCCTCAACAACTCACCCCTGAATTGGTATGGGACAACCAGCTGTCTTTCCCTCAATCACTCCTTTTGAGAGTTACCAAGAACTGTCTCCCAGTATAACCTCCCTCGTTCCCAGAATACACTCTCCTTATTAGTCACGGAGGTGGGCGTCTTGGCAAGGTATCTCAAGTTCTCAAGGCTCGCATCTAAGTGCAGAGCAGCCTGGAACTCCTCGCCGGAGGTAGCCAGAAGTGACGTCAGGGTCCCTTCCCCATGAGCACCCTCCGGGACCTACTCTGGGTCCATTTCTAGTTCTATCACCCCTGTGACGGAGGAGTGTCTGGAAGGCAGAATGTTATCTGCGTTCCGGGCACTCTGACTGGAGGTGACAGCCGCTACGTAGGCTGTTTCCCCGGGGATTTCCACAGACCCATCAGCCGCCTCTGCTATGGGCTCTACCTACCCATCCAACCCATCACCTCAGGAGCAGTGCTACCTTTGGTATAAGGTTAAGCTCAGTGATTCTAAAAAAGAAAAAGACAATTAAGAGAAATGTAGGTATCAGTTAATTTTGAGGATGTGATTTGCGGAAAGGAACCTGACCATTGCATGGCTCTCTTTCGCTACATGGATATGATAGGGGAAGCGTACAGGGTTTACGGTGGCTTCGCACAGCTGAAGTATGATGAGCAGTTTAGGCAGAAAAAAGCAACGGTATGCGATGAGATCTTAAGGATATTTCATAGTGGATGCATTTAATGGCGGTCTCTGCCCACTTCTCAGCCCTTTTGTGGAGGTGCTGGGTGCTCCAGCTCAGTGAGCGGGTCCTCAGCAGAACAAAAAAGGGGGCTTTGTTGGCAATTTAATGAGGCACAATGTAAGTTTGGAGCAGCGTGCAAAATCAAGCAAGAGTGTTCCAGTTGCTGGGGCAGTCATATCCTCACTAGGTGTTTTAAGAAGTTAAAGGGAAAGTCAGATGAGGGTCATGGCAATGCTTACATTTTAAGTGGGTACACAGATTCAGAGGCAGCTGCACTACTTCGGGTTGGTTTTCTTGAAGGGTTCAGAATCCTGTTTGATCTTTGTGCTCCTATTTTTTGGACAGGTCATTTGAAGTCCGCAAGAGAACATCCGGGGTAGGCTAAGTCAGGATGTAGACCTGGGGCACCTGCCGGGTCTATTCAGGGAGCCTCCGTGGCCTAATTTAAGAATTTCCCCTTTTGGAGTTGTTCTTAAATGGGAACCTAATAAGTTTAGGCTTATCCATCACTTATCCTCCTTATCCTGGGACTCAGTTAATGACGACATGTTTCCAGAATTACCGTCAGTGTTGTATGTGTCGTTTGATGAGGCATTGGATTTGGTAAGAAAAGTAGGGTCAGGAGCCCTGATGGCGAAATCCAACATTAAAGCAGCTTCCAGTGCACCCTGACAATCTTCATCTGTCATGGTTTATGTGGGATGGAGAATTTTATGTTTATTGTTGTTTACCCATGGGTTGTTCTATCGAGACATATAGAGACATATTAGGCATCTGCTCGATAATTCACTATTTGGACGACTTCTTTTTTGTTGGTTCCACGGGTTCATCTGTTTGTTTATTTCTACTGTTTACGTTAAAAAAGGTCTATAGTATTTGGTATGCCATTGGCCACAGATAAGCCGGAAGGTCAAGCTATGGTTATGCATTTTGTTGGCATAGAGATTGATACTACAGCAATGGAACGTAGGCTTCTGGAGGATAAAATGGTTCATTTGCTGTTGGAAGTAGCAGCTATGAAGCGAGCAAAGAAAGGTTGTTTGAGGGTAGTACAGTCTTTGTTGGGTAAGCTTAATTTTGCTTGCTGTATCATGCCAATGGGCTGGGTGTTTTCTAGAGGTTTATCAAGGCCATGGCCAGGAAGTCAGCCTCGGCTCACTTTGTTTGCATTAAAAAGAACATGAGAGCCGATCTGGAGGATTGGGATTAATTTTTGGAGATTTGAAATGGATGTACTGTCATGCATTTGGGTTCGAACCCTTGAGCCTGTGCTTTGTGTTCGGCTTCTCTGTCCACTGAGCCAAAGTAGATACACCTTTTCTTTTGGTGTAACAGGTATTTTCATTTACTGATTTGTCTGCCTTTTCACCTTTCGGGTCCGGCTTTATAGACTTTCTTTCCCCCACTAGTATTTCCTGCTGATGATAGGATGTTCAGCTACACTACTGTAATTTAAGCCAAGCAGTGAAAGACCAGCTGTGGAGACACGAGGTCTGTAGTGGCTCTCGTCCACTGGCCCAAGACTGCATGGACCAGTGCTCATCCCACTGAATGCATGCTCTCCTTTCCCGTGGGCATTATGCTACTCAGACAATACAGGATGAGGGTAAAACAGTGTGGCAATACTTTATTGAAACACAAACAGACAATAATATATAGAAAAGTCCCAGCGAATACCCAAGATGGTGCAAATTACAGAGTCTCACCCTTGCGCAGACTCGCCGGGATTAAACCAGCTGCCACTTCGGGGCTTCCAGAGCCAACTACTGCTCACCAGTGGCACCCTGCTTTTGGTGGCCACCCACAGAGAGGAGATAACGACAAGCTTAGGAAGATGACAGTCCATGAGGCACATGGTCAGGTGCCCGGAGAGTCCCAACCTGGCTTTTCTGAACATTACCATGGGGCCAGGTGACCGGACTATTTCATGAGATTTATTTTGTTTTAATTTCTGTGGAAGCATGGTTGAAAAGCAATGTCTGACTTTCATTTGTTCATTTTCAGAGATTTATTTATTATTACTTTTGTCAGATTCAAGTTATTTATGTGACCATTGTTGGTTTTTCTGTCATTAAATGAGGGGCACCTACAATTTTGACCACGTGTGTATGTTGTGAATGAAGTAGATGGTGTCTATTGGTTATTTACAACTTTACACGGATGCTGCAGGTTCTTTTGGTGAATTCTTTCAAGGACATTGGTGTTCTGGGCGGTGGCCTGAGTCATGGCAAGGAGAAGGATTAGTGAGGAACTTGTCTTTGCTGAACATCTTTCCAATTCTTGTGGCTCTTGAGCTTTGCTTGTCAAAATTTGCTGGCAAAAAGTTGTGTTTTCATTGTGACTATTTGTCAGTGGTTCATGCGATAAATATGCTCTCAGGCATATCACTCCCAATCGTAGCTCGTACTTGCGTAATTTGGTGTTTGGAATGGAATGTGTATGCAGTAGCTAGACATGTTCCAGGGGTGTCCAATGACGTGGCTGATGCACTGTCTCGTTTTCAGTTCGACAGGTTTTGAAGTCTGGTACTGTACCATGGATGACAAAGAGGGGGCAGAGTGTCCCAGCTGGTTGTGGAGCCCGGTAGCAATTAAGTTGTTGGGTTAATTAGGCAATTGGTGACGGAGGCTACTTGGTGCCAATGCCAAAAGTTTGGGATGAATGGGAGACCTCTGGTATTAAAGTGGAGGTGGATTCACCTTATAGGGATATGTTGTTTTTGGTACTGTCCTTTATGGATCAAAATTTTGCGTCTGGAAGATCAGTGTCAGCGGTGATGCAAAGATTGGCGGCATAAGCATTTTTCTTAAATTAAAAGGCGTTAGGGATGTGACAAAGGAATTTTGGGTTATGCAGGCATTGAAGGGTTTTCGCTAGAGAATCCATATTCATAATAAAAGGAGGCAACGTTCCATTGAACTGTTGAATAGGTTGTTGTTTTGTTTGAGGTCGGTTTGTTTTTCAAAATATGAGATGTCATTGTTTTCAGTGGCTTTTGTTTTGGCTTTTTATGGTGCTTTTTGTAGCAGTGAGTTGTTCAGCCCTTCAAGATTAGTTGAAGGTGAATTAGTGTTGGGCAATGTCTGTTTGTTAAAAGACAGGGTCTAATGTTTTCTACGGCATTCAAAAATGGATCAGATTGGTCAGGGCAATATGGTGGTGTTGTATGCGATTCCCAGGTATGAGGCCTGCATTATAACGGTGGTAAAATGTTTTATGAATGTTTAGTGTGGTTATCCGGGTTCATTCTTGAGGCATATAAATGGTTCTTCACTTTCAAAATATCACTTTATTGCAGGTTTGAAGGACTATTTGTCGTATTTGAGTGAGAAGCCTCAAGAGTACGGGTTGCGTTACTTTCGCATTGGGGCAGCGACAATCTTCATGCCGGAGTTTGGGGGAAGAGATTGTTCGCCGTATTGGGCATTGGAAATCATCATGCTTTCATTCTTACATTTGACCTCATCTAGTGGCTTTATAATGGTTTCTAAAGATGGTTTGGTTAATACGTGACAATGTGAGTATTACTTTTGTGACTGTTTTGTTTCACTATAGGTGCTTCCTTAATTTGGATCCTTGGGCACTCTTACATGATCTGGGGGGTACTGGGGGCTAATTTTTGTCCTGATGGCTGGCAACTTGGGCAGGCTAGGTCGACGGCATTGATCAAATAGCTCAGAATTTGCGGTATGACTTGAGGGGAGGGTTTTGCCTGAATTCTCCTACTATTGCAGAGTGGACCGACCATCGAACATTGTAGTATTACATGTAGGAGGCAATGACATTGGTGTTAGATATTCTCGTAGTTGATTCAAGGCATAAAGGTTGACCTGTTGAGGTGTGCAGCAGCCCACGTTGTATATTGCGCAGCCCACGTTGTATATTGCACAGCCCATGTAGTACATTGCGCAGCCCACGTTGTATATTGCGCAGCCCACGTTGTATATTGCGCAGCCCACGTTGTATATTGCACAGCCCACGTAGTATATTGTGCAGCCCACGTTGTATATTGCACAGCCCACGTAGTATATTGCCCAGCCACGTAGTATATTTCACAGCCCACCTAGTATATAGCAATGTGGGCATCATATCCCTGTTAAAAAAAGAATTAAAATAGAGCAGATTAATAAAACCAGAATTAATATTAATTAGGCCATAGCCCATTTTGTTACTAGGAATAGCGATGAGGAATAAGTAGTTGGAGATACCGTTGAGGGAACATTTGAGATTTGATTGTGTTCATCTCAATGCATTCGGCACTGATTTATGGATATTGGGTATGGAGGATGGTATCAAACAAGCATTGGGGTTTTGGAGGGACCAGGCCACGTAAAATGTCATGTGGTCAGGTCTGTGGCGGAGGTATAGGTCTAGTTTAGAGGCTGGTTAAATGGGGATGTCCTATCAGGATCCTGTCAGCACACACTGCGGGAGAGCCCTGGGTCAGATGCCGCAGGAAAAGCTCAGGCACACGGGACCTGAGCAGCGTGCTGAGTATGACAGAGAACAGAAGGACCTACGATCATGTGACCACAGGGGGCGGAGCTTAGCATCCTGCTGCTGGAGATGAGTGCAGGATTCTACAGGGAACCTGAAGTATAGGAGAGGGGAACTCAGGTCGGACAGGCGGGGGTCATACACGGAGAGGGCGGCGTGGTACAGAAGGGGCGAGCAGAGAATAGTCAGAACGTAAGCAAGGAGTCATACACGGAGATAGCAGTGCAGTACAAGAGGGACAGGCAGAACTCTAAACGGGGACAGAACCAGATCAGAACCAGACAAGCATAAAGTACAAGCACTGGCACAAAGCACAGACACAGGCACAACAGGGTAACACACACTCGGCCAAGGGTCAGAATATAAGCGACTAGGAATGAGCAAACAATGAGGCTATAAGAAGCCTCCCAGAATCCCATAGTGAGGCCGTCCAGATTAACCTCTGAATTGCCTAATCCCACAAACTATGCAGATCATGACATGTCCTTTGGGTGGGAAGACACTAGTGGAAAAGTGGCTTCTGTTACAGGCCGAGGTAACTTGCAGGCGTAAGTTCTGCAAGTGTAGGGGTAATAATTATTAGATAAAATCCTCCTTTAAGTTGTCAAGAAAAGCTGGGGAGCCCTACAGGGCATATAGGCCTCATGAGTCATGACAATTTAGAGGATGGGAGCCAAGGGGTTAAAGAGTTTGAAGTAAAGTGCAGTGCATATGTGCAAGGAACCTGATTGGGGGGAAAGGAGTACTAGGGCTCTCAGGGTGATTAAAGGGGTGGAGCATGACTGTTACTGCCTCTTGCTTCTGGAGCCAGCTGCCCACCAACCTGCCATTTTTTTGTGTATAAAAAAGGGGATTGTTTATGTCACAGCTGTTGGGAACTGGTCTGGTTTAGTATCTGGTTAAATGGTGATGCCTTTTGGGTGGGAAGCCACTGGTGTGGCTTCTGTTGCAGGCCAAGGTAACTTGCGGGAGTAGGTTCTGCAAGGATAGGGGTATTAATTAACACCTCACTCCTTGGACTGGTACAACATGGTCAGGAAAATTTGTAAGATTGTGGGGTTTGCCCCTGGACCAGATCTATTACAGCTTTATTTTAATGTAATGTTTACAGTGTTTAAAATGTTTTGAGGCGCAATTGTTGTGGCTGCACTTGGTTTGTGTCTAATCTACTATATAACTGTCTAAGGGTCACTTCCGTCTTTCTGTCCTTCTGTCTGTCTGTCTGTCATGGATATTCATTGGTCGCGGCCTCTGTCTGTCATGGAAATCCAATTTGCTGATTGGTCGTGGCAAAACAGCCATGACCAATCAGCGACGGGCACAGTCCAGAAGAAAATGGCCGCTCTTTCCTCCCCGCAATCAGTGCCCGGCGCCCGCATACTCCCCTCCGGTCAGCGCTCACACAGGGTTAATGGCAGCGTTGACCGCGGTGTAATGCACTCAGTTAGCGCTGCTATTAACCCTTTGTGACCAACTTTTTACTATTCATGCTGCCTATGCAGCATGAATAGTAAAAAGATCTAATGTTAAAAATAATAAAAAAAATAAAAAATAGTTATATACTCACCCTCCGGTGGCCCCTGGATCAGGAACCGGCCTTTCCCGCTCCTTGCGACACCCCGGTGACCACTCTATGCATTGCAGTCTCGCGAGATGATGACGTGCGGTCTCGCGAGACCGCTACGTCATCATCTCGCAAGACCGCAATGCACTCTTCAGCCCAGAGCGCGCGAGGAGTGTCGGTAACCGCTTCGATCCGGGGGCCAACGGAGGGTGAGTATATCACTATTTTTTATTTTAATTCTTTTTTTTAACAGGGATATGATGCCCACATTGCTATATACTACGTGGGCTGTGCAATATACTACGTGGGCTGGGCAATATACTACGTGGGCTGTGCAATATACAACGTGGGCTGCACAATATACAACGTGGGCTTCACAATATACAACGTGGGCTGCACAATATACTATGTGGGCTGCGCAATATACAACGTGGGCTGTGCAATGTACTACGTGGGCTGTACAATTTACAACGTGGGCTGCGCAATGTACTACATGGGCTGTGCAATATACAACGTGGGCTGTGCAATATACTACGTGGGCTGCGCAATATACAATGTGGGCTGCGCAATATACAACGTGGGCTGCGCAATATACTACGTGGGCTTTGCAATATACTACGTGGGCTGGGCAATATACTACATGGGCTGCGCAATATACAACGTGGGCTGCGCAATATACAACATGGGCTGGACAATATACAACGTAGGCTGCACAATATACTACGTGGGCTGCGCAATATACAACGTGGGCTTTGCAATATACTACGTGGGCTGGGCAATATACTACATGGGCTGTGCAATATACAACGTGGGCTGCGCAATATACAACGTGGGCTGGACAATATACAACGTAGGCTGCACAATATACTACGTGGGCTGTGCAATATACTACGTGGTTGGGCAATATACTACGTGGGCTGCGCAATATACACGTGGGCTGCGCAATATACTATGTGGGCTGCGCAATATACAACGTGGGCTGCGCAATATACAACGTGGGCTGCTCAATATACTAAGTGGGTTGCGCAATATACTACATGGGCTGCGCAATATACTACGTGGGCTGCGCAATGTACTACGTGGGCTGGGCAATGTACTACGTGGGCTGCGCAATGTACTACGTGGGCTGCGTAATGTACTACGTGGGCTGCGCAATATACAACGTGGGCTGCGCAATGTACTGCATGGGCTGCGTAATGTACTACGTGGGCTGCGCAATATACAACGTGGGCTGCGCAATATACAACGTGGGCTGCGCAATATACAACGTGGGCTGCTCAATATACTAAGTGGGTTGCGCAATATACTACATGGGCTGCGCAATATACTACGTGGGCTGCGCAATGTACTACGTGGGCTGGGCAATGTACTACGTGGGCTGCGCAATGTACTACGTGGGTTGCGCAATGTACTACGTGGGCTGGGCAATGTACTACGTGGGCTGCGCAATGTACTACGTGGGCTGCGCAATGTACTGCATGGGCTGCGCAATGTACTGCGTGGGCTGTGCAATGTACTGCATGGGCTGCGCAATGTACTGTGTGAGCTGTGCAATATACTACGTGAGCTGTGCTATACACTACGCATACATATTCTAGATATATTCTGAAAGAAAGCTACAACCTGTATGCCAGGTAGAAAAAAGCGAACCAGCAGGCAAAAAGGACATATGGAAGATCATGTGAAATCCGGTTGAAACAAATGGTTAGATCACCTATTGGCGGCAATGACCGCAAAGGTCCCAGCACAGAAAGACTAATTGCCACTGGAGCTGTAGCATAACGCCTGGGCCAAACATGTGACCCAGAAAAACAAACAAGCGGTCACCTGGGAGAATAGAGGTGGCAAGGATCAGCGTGGGGTGGATCCATATGTCCTTTTTGCCTGCTGGTTCGCTTTTTTCTACCTGGCATACAGGTTGTAGCTTTCTTTCAGATAGAGGGTAGGTTATTACATTATGTTTTGATATATAGGCTGTTTTTCACCATACTATATATAATGTTGGTTTCCTCTCTGTTATATCATTAGTGATTTGGTCACCATATTTAGCCAAGACTATATATTTCATATTTGGCTGGGAGTTATACTATGTTTGCTGTTACCATACAGTTTCATGTTTAAATATGTCTGGCAGGATCTTCGGGTTTTTTTGTGGGGATATTTTAGATGTTTTTAATATTTTGCATCAATAAAAGTTTACCTTTTGTACATTTATATTTTGTGGTGTGCGGTCTTCTTAGAGTGGCTCTTTCTCCTTTTTTTCTGGTCCATAGTACACGCCTGCGCAAGGCAAGATTGCCTTGTGCAGGCATGTACTACGGAGGACAGAGAATGAACTTCAATCCAATATTGCAGCCAGCATGCAGCCAGCGGGTAAGGAAAGGGTGAATCAAAAACCTCAAAACCCCGCCTCCATGGCGGAAGATTGTTCCCTCCAAATTCAGGTGACAGTGTCCCTTTAAAAAGTGCCCAATGCCTTTAAGTATGGGTGCAGCTGTTTCATCTGCTTGAATTTTTAAGAATTATTTTAAAATTGATTCAATAAAATTATTTAATTTTAATTTCATTCTTGTGCAATTGATCCTCTTTTCCCCAGTATTTATTCAAGCTGGATTTTATATATGATTTTTGGACTCACTGAGTATAATACTATTAACAATGTGTAATCATATTTCTTCAGGGGCAATCCAAAATAGAGAAAAAAGTAGCAACACTCTGTTTACCACGTCATAACAACCTAAGTCCTTTATTTAACCCCTTTACCTCCAAGGATGGTTTGCACGTTAATGACCGGGCCAATTTTTACAATTCTGACCACTGTCCCTTTATGAGGTTATAACTCTGGAACGCTTCAACGGATCCTGATGATTCTGACATTGTTTTCTCGTGACATATTGTACTTCATGAAAGTAGTAAAATTTCTATGATATTACCTGCGTTTTTTTGTGAAAATAAATGGAAATTTGGCGAAAATTTAGAAAATTTAGCAATTTTCCAACTTTGAATTTTTATGCAATTTTTATGAGCTTGGAAGGGAAGGAGCGCCGTTTGACTTTTCAATGCAAAATTGACTGGAATTGAGATGGGACGCCATGTTGTGTTTGGAGAGCCACTGATGTGCCTAAACATTGAAACCCCCCACAAGTGACACCATTTTGGAAAGTAGACCCCCTAAGGAACTTATCTAGATGTGTGGTGAGCACTTTGACCCATTAAGTGCTTCACAGAAGTTTATAATGCAGAGCCGTAAAAATAAAAAATCATATTTTTTCACAAAAATGATCTTTTCGCCCCCAATTTTTTATTTTCCCCAAGAGTAAGAGAAGAAATTTGACCCCAAAAGTTGTTGTAAAATTTGTCCTGAGTACGCTGATACCCCATATGTAGGGGGAAAACCACTTTTTGGGCGCATGGCAGAGCTCGGAAGGGAAGGAGCGCCATTTGACTTTTCAATGCAAAATTGACTGGAATTGGATGGGACGCCATGTTGCGTTTGGAGAGCCACTGATGTGCCTAAACATTGAAACCCCCCACAAGTGACACCACTTTGGAAAGTAGACCCCCTAAGGCAAGGCCGTATTTGCCACTAGGCACTTGAGGGCACGTGCCTAGGGCGGGGACGATGCGGGGGGCGGCACCTGAGCAAGGTTTTTTTTTGTTTTCTTTAAGTCCTGGGTCACCTCCCGACCGACCGCCCCCCCCCCCCGCCCGCTTGCCTGCCTCCCACCCTCCTTGAATACGATACTCACCCTGCTCCAGCGATGCCTGGTCTCAGCGTCTGTAGCGCGTCCTGAGTGAGCGGTCACGTGTTACCGCTCATTAAGGTCATGAATATGCGCATATTCATGACCTTAATGAGCGGTACCACATGACCACTCACTCAGGAAGAAGGTGCTGCGCCGGGAGTCGGGATAGAGCCAGAGGGATGTGGGACAGGTGAGTATGAGGGGATACAGGAGGGGGGATATAAGTCATGCATACAGGGGGGAATTATGAGCCATGCATTCAGGAGGAGGGGGGAATATGAGCCATGCATACAGGGGGGGAATTATGAGCCATGCATACAGGAGGGGGGATTATGAGCCATGCATACAGGAGGGGGGTGGAATATAAGCCATGCATACAGGAGGGGGGGGGAATATGAGCCATGGATACAGGAGGAGGGGGGGAATATGAGCCATGCATATGGGATGGGAGGGAGATGAGCCACGCATACAAGATGGGAGGGGGGCATTATACAGTATTGAGCATCATGTGTGGCCATTATACAGTATGGAGCACTGTGTGGCCATATTTATTTTTGTTTATAAACAGTGTGATCAGCAGTGCTAAATGGGTGTGGTTGGGACGTGGATATGGGTGTGACTAGTTGTGAAATGGGTGTAGTCAGAGGCGTGGCCTAAAATTTGCCACGGCGCACATAGTGCGCCGCAAACTTTATGCTTCCTTCCCTTCTTCAAAAGTTGGGAGGTATGGTACCACATTTGACAGATCACGGCAAGTGCCACAAATCCCATGGGGAATGAATGAGGCCAAACGCAGTGTTGCCGTAAGTGATCCGTTACACGGCAGATGCAGAAAAACTGCCTGATCTGCTGCAAAAGGCTACTTTCACATCAGCGATTCTTGTCAAAGTCTATGCCGATAGTATCATACTCACCAATGGGGGAGGCGTTGTGAATTCCGCTCTTGGGCTCCCTCCGGTGGTTGTAAGTGGCACTTTTGTGAGTTCTGCTCTTGGGCTCCCTCCGGTGGTTTTAAGTGCAATGGCTGTTCCTTGGATTTAGCAGTCTGCAGCTGCTTCCACTGATTGTCTTTCTGCTCGGCTATTTATGCCTGGCTCTTCCCTTCAGCCAGTGCAACTTGTCAATGGTTCCTGGTTGGATTCACATCTCTCTTGGATTTCCCTGATATCTTGACCAGTTCAGCAAAGTTAAGTCCTTGCTTTGCTCTTTTCTGTCCACATGTTGTGGACTTATACATTCTGTGCATTCTATGTTTTGTCCAGCTTGTCAGTATGGATTAATTCAGTTAGGCTGGAAGCTCTGGGAATGTTATGACACGGTGGTTTAGGAGCAACATGGAACGAGCTCAGAAGGAAGTGGTAACTGTACTGACCGCAGTCCCTAAGCTCAACACAACACTAGAAGTAGCCGTGGGATGCTCCTAACTCTCCCTAGGCACCTCGTCACCGCCTAAGAGCTAACTACCCCTAAAGATAGAAGCAGGAAAACTATCTTGCCTCAGAGAAAATCCCCAAAGGATAGATTAGCCCCCCACAAATAATGACTGTGAGTGGAGAGGGAAAAGACATACACAGAATGAAACCAGGATGAGCACAGGAGGCCAGTCTAGCTTGATAGATAGGACAGGATGGAATACTGTGCGGTCAGTATAAAACACTACAAAAATCCACGCAGAGTTTACTAAAAATCTCCACACCTGACTAAAGGTGTGGAGAGTAAAGATACCTTCACACTAAACGATATCGCTAGCGATCCGTGATGTTGCAGCGTCCTCGCTAGCGATATCGTTCAGTTTGACACGCAGCAGCGATCAGAATCCTGCTGTGATGTCGTTGGTCGGGGCTAGAGGGCCAGCACTTTCTTTGGTCGCTGGCTCTCCCGCTGACATCGCTGAATCGGTGTGTGTGACACCGATTCAGCGATGTCTTCGCTGGTAACCAGGGTAATCATCGGGTTACTAAGCGCAGGGCCGCGCTTAGTAACCTGATGTTTACCCTGGTTACCATCCTAAAAGTAAAAAAAACAAATGCTTTCCGGCCGCTGTGCTCACAGCCAGTACAGAGAAGCACAGCACCCGGGACAGACAGCGGAAGGTAAGTATGAAGCGTTTGTTTTTTTTACTTTTAGGATGGTAACCAGGGTAAACATCGGGTTACTAAGCGCAGCCCTGCGCTTAGTAACCCGATGTTTACCCTGGTTACCGGCATCGTTGGTCGCTGGAGAGCTGTCTGTGTGAGGCCGGCTTCACACTTGCGAGTTTTACGGACGTAAGAGCGCAGAAACTACGTCCGTAAAACTCGCAAAAAATACGGCACAATTATTCTCTATGCCCCTGCTCCTATCTGCCGTATTTTACTGATCAGTATTATACGGCTTTCTACGGCCGTACAAAATCGCAGCATGCTGCGTTTGTCACCGTACTGCGCAAGAAATACGCCAATGAAAGTCTATGGAAGCGTGAAAAATACGGATTTCACACGGACAAGCAGTGTGACTTGCGAGAAATACGCAGCGCTGTTAGAGAGAAAAGCCGGTAATTCAGTGCGGTGTACAGTAAAATCACACTGACAGCTTACAGTCCAATAGGTAGAATAAATGTGTACACATAGAATAGGTATATATATATATATATGTCAGTGAGACACATATATGTATATATATTAATATTTATTCCAGCGCTATACAGCTTGAAAGCCGGTAATTCAATTACCGGCTTTTTCTTTCTCCTTCCTAAAACCCGACATGATTTGAGACATGGTTTACATACAGTAAACCATGTCTTCTCTCCATTTTTTTTTTGCAGATTCCACACTACTAATGTCAGTAGTGTGTATCTGCAAAATTTGGCCGTTCTAGCTCTTAAAATAAAGGGTTAAATGGCGGAAAAAATTGGCGTGGGCTCCCGCGCAATTTTCTCCGCCAGAGTAGTAAAGCCAGTGACTGAGGGCAGATATTAATAGCCTGGAGAGGGTCCATGGTTATTGGCCCCCCCCTGGCTAAAAATATCTGCCCCCAGCCACCCCAGAAAAGGCACATCTGGAAGATGCGCCTATTCTGGCACTTGGCCACTCTCTTCCCATTCCCGTGTAGCGGTGGGATATGGGGTAATGAAGGGTTAATGCCACCTTGCTATTGTAAGGTGACATTAAGCCTAATTAATAATGGAGAGGCGTCAATTATGACACCTATCCATTATTAATCCAATTGAATGAAAGGGTTAAATAAAACACAAACACATTATTTAAAATTATTTTAATGAAATAAAAACAATGGTTGTTGGAGTATTTTATTCTACGCCCAATCCAATCACTGAAGACCCTCGTTCTGTGAAAGAAAAAGCATAATAAACCAACAATATACTTACCCTCCGCAGATCTGTAACGTCCAACGATGTAAATCCTTCTGAAGGGGTTAAAACATTTTGCAGCAAGGAGCTTTGCTAATGCAGGCTGCTCCTCGCTGCAAAACCCCGGGGAATGAGTCTAAATATAGATCAATGAGCTATATTTAGCTTCATTTGCGGTGAGGCGCCCTCTGCTGGCTGTTTATAGATCGTGGGAACTTGCCTAGAAAGCCTGGGAGCTTTCTAGGAAATTTCCCACGATCTATGAACATCCAGCAGAGGGCGCCTCACCGCAAATGAAGCTAAATATAGCTCATTGATCTATATTTAGACTCATTCCCCGGGGTTTTGCAGCGAGGAGCAGCCTGCATTAGCAAAGCTCCTTGCTGCAAAATGTTTTAACCCCTTCAGAAGGATTTACATCGTTGGACGTTACAGATCTGCGGAGGGTAAGTATATTGTTGGTTTATTATGCTTTTTCTTTCACAGAACGAGGGTCTTCAGTGATTGGATTGGGCGTAGAATAAAATACTCCAACAACCATTGTTTTTATTTCATTAAAATAATTTTAAATAATGTGTTTGTGTTTTATTTAACCCTTTCATTCAATTGGATTAATAATGGATAGGTGTCATAATTGACGCCTCTCCATTATTAATTAGGCTTAATGTCACCTTACAATAGCAAGGTGGCATTAACCCTTCATTACCCCATATCCCACCGCTACACGGGAATGGGAAGAGAGTGGCCAAGTGCCAGAATAGGCGCATCTTCCAGATGTGCCTTTTCTGGGGTGGCTGGGGGCAGATATTTTTAGCCAGGGGGGGCCAATAACCATGGACCTTCTCCAGGCTATTAATATCTGCCCTCAGTCACTGGCTTTACTACTCTGGCGGAGAAAATTGCGCGGGAGGCCACGCCAATTTTTTCCGCCATTTAACCCTTTATTTTAAGAGCTAGAACAGCCAAATTTTGCAGATACACACTACTGACATTAGTAGTGTGGAATCTGCAAAAAAAATGGAGAGAAGACATGGTTTACTGTATGTAAACCATGTCTCAAATCATGTCGGGTTTTAAGAAGGAGAAAGAAAAAGCCGGTAATTGAATTACCGGCTTTCAAGCTGTATAGCGCTGGAATAAATATTAATATATATACATATATGTGTCTAATGACATATATATATATACAGTGGGGCAAAAAAGTATTTAGTCAGTCAGCAATAGTGCAAGTTCCTCCACTTAAAAAGATGAGAGGCGTCTGTAATTTACATCATAGGTAGACCTCAACTATGGGAGACAAACTGAGAAAAAAAAATCCAGAAAATCACATTGTCTGTTTTTTTATCATTTTTTTTGCATATTATGGTGGAAAATAAGTATTTGGTCAGAAACAAACAATCAAGATTTCTGGCTCTCACAGACCTGTAACTTCTTCTTTAAGAGTCTCCTCTTTCCTCCACTCATTACCTGTAGTAATGGCACCTGTTTAAACTTGTTATCAGTATAAAAAGAGACCTGTGCACACCCTCAAACAGTCTGACTCCAAACTCCACTATGGTGAAGACCAAAGAGCTGTCAAAGGACACCAGAAACAAAATTGTAGCCCTGCACCAGGCTGGGAAGACTGAATCTGCAATAGCCAACCAGCTTGGAGTGAAGAAATCAACAGTGGGAGCAATAATTAGAAAATGGAAGACATACAAGACCACTGATAATCTCCCTCGATCTGGGGCTCCACGCAAAATCCCACACCGTGGGGTCAGAATGATCACAAGAATGGTGAGCAAAAATCCCAGAACCACGCGGGGGGACCTAGTGAATGAACTGCAGAGAGCTGGGACCAATGTAACAAGGCCTACCATAAGTAACACACTACGCCACCATGGACTCAGATCCTGCAGTGCCAGACGTGTCCCACTGCTTAAGCCAGTACATGTCCGGGCCCGTCTGAAGTTTGCTAGAGAGCATTTGGATGATCCAGAGGAGTTTTGGGAGAATGTCCTATGGTCTGATGAAACCAAACTGGAACTGTTTGGTAGAAACACAACTTGTCGTGTTTGGAGGAAAAAGAATACTGAGTTGCATCCATCAAACACCATATCTACTGTAAAGCATGGTGGTGGAAACATCATGCTTTGGGGCTGTTTCTCTGCAAAGGGGCCAGGACGACTGATCCAGGTACATGAAAGAATGAATGGGGCCATGTATCGTGAGATTTTGAGTGCAAACCTCCTTCCATCAGCAAGGGCATTGAAGATGAAACGTGGATGGGTCTTTCAACATGACAATGATCCAAAGCACACCGCCAGGGCAACGAAGGAGTGGCTTCGTAAGAAGCATATCAAGGTCCTGGAGTGGCCTAGCCAGTCTCCAGATCTCAACCCTATAGAAAACCTTTGGAGGGAGTTGAAAGTCCGTGTTGCCAGGCGAAAAGCCAAAACATCACTGCTCTAGAGGAGATCTGCATGGAGGAATGGGCCAACATGCCAACAACAGTGTGTGGCAACCTTGTGAAGACTTACAGAAAACGTTTGACCTCTGTCATTGCCAACAAAGGATATATTACAAAGTATTGAGATGAAATTTTGTTTCTGACCAAATACTTATTTTCCACCATAATATGCAAATAAAATGATAAAAAAACAGACAACGTGATTTTCTGGATTTTTTTTCTCAGTTTGTCTCCCATAGTTGAGGTCTACCTATGATGTAAATTACAGACGCCTCTTATCTTTTTAAGTGGTGGAACTTGCACTATTGCTGACTGACTAAATACTTTTTTGCCCCACTGTATATATATATATATATAGACAGTATATATATATATATTTTTTTTTCTTTTTGGGACACATGGATCATTTCTATAGCGGTATGTTGGTTTTGCAAGCCTGCGAGAAAACCACGCAGTACGGATGCCATGCGGATTACATACGGAGGATGCCATGCGCAAAAAACGCTGACACACCCTGCCTACGGAGGAGCTACGGACCACTATTTTCGGGACATTTCAGCGTATTACGGCCGTAATATACGGACCGTATTTTCATACGCTGAGTGTGAAGCCGGCCTGACTGCTCTCCAGCGACCAAACAGCGACGCTGCAGTGATCCGGATCGTTGTCTGGATCGCTGCAGCGTCGTTTAGTGTGAAGGTACCTTAAATCTGCTTCCCAGAGCTTCCAGCAAGACAGAATTAATTCATACTGATAACGCTGGATAAACATAGAAAACACCCGAACGGATAAGTCCACAAACTGTGAACAGAAAAGAGCAAGCAAAAACTTAGCTTTGCTGAACTGGTCAGGATAACAGGGAAATCCAAAGAGATGTGAATCCAACCAGGAACCATTTACAAGTGGCACTGGCAGAAGGACAGATCCAGGCATAAATAGCTGAGCAGAAAAGACGATCAGTGGAAGCAGCTGCAGACAGCTAACTCCAAGGAGCAGCCATACCACTTGAAACCACAAGAGGGAGCCCAAGAGCAGAACTCACAAAAGTGCCACTTACAACCACCGGAGGGAGCCCAAGAGCGGAATTCACAACAGTACCCCTCCCCTTGAGGAGGGGTCACCGAACCCTCACCAGAGCCCCCAGGCCGATCAGGACGAGCCAAGTGAAAAGCACGAACCAAATTGGTGGCATGGACATCGGAGGCAACAACCCAAGAATTATCCTCCTGACCATAACCCTTCCACTTGACAAGATACTGAAGCCTCCGCCTTGAAAAACGAGAATCCAAAATCTTCTCAACCTCATATTCCAACTCTCCCTCAACCAACACCGGGGAAGGAGGCTCAACCGAGGGAACAATGGGCACCACATATCTCCGCAACAAAGATCTATGGAAAACATTATGAATGGCAAAAGAGGCTGGAAGGGCCAAACGAAAAGACACCGGATTAATAATTTCAGAAATTTTACAAGGACCAATAAACCGAGGCTTAAACTTAGGGGACGAAACCTTCATAGGAACATGACGAGAAGACAACCAAACCAAATCCCCCACACGAAGCCGGGGACCAACACACCGACGGCGGTTAGCAAAACGTTGAGCCCTTTCCTGAGACAACGTCAAATTGTCCACCACATGAGTCCAAATCTGCTGCAGCCTGTCCACCACAGAATCAACGCCAGGACAATCAGAAGGCTCAACCTGCCCAGAAGAAAAGCAGGATGAAAACCAAAATTACAAAAGAAAGGTGAAACCAAAGTAGCCGAATTAGCCCGATTATTAAGGGCAAACTCAGCCAACGGCAAGAAAGACACCCAATCATCCTGATCAGCAGACACAAGGCATCTCAAATAGGTCTCCAAAGTCTGATTAGTTCACTCAGTTTGGCCATTAGTCTGAGGATGAAACGCCGAAGAAAAAGACAAATCAATGCCCATCCTAGCACAAAAGGCCCGCCAAAATCTAGAGACAAACTGAGAACCTCTGTCAGACACAATATTTTCTGGAATGCCAAGCAAACGAACCACATGCTGAAAAAACAATGGAACCAGATCTGAGGAGGAAGGCAACTTAGGCAAAGGTACCAGATGGACCATTTTAGAGAACCGGTCACAAACAACCCAGATAACAGACATCTTCTGGGAAACAGGACGATGCGAAATAAAATCCATGGAAATATGCGTCCAGGGCCTCTCAGGGACCGGCAAAGGAAAAAGCAACCCACTAGCGCGGGAACAGCAAGGCTTGGCTCGGGCGCAAGTCCCACAGGACTGCACAAAAGCACGGACATGGCGCGACAAGGAAGGCCACCAAAAGGACCTAGCAACCAAATCTCTGGTACCAAAAATCCCAGGATGACCAGCCAACACTGAACAATGAACCTCAGAAATCACCTTACTCGTCCATCTATCAGGAACAAACAGCTTCCCCACAGGACAGCGGTCAGGCCTATCAGCCTGAAATTCCTGAAGCACCCGCTGCAAATCAGGGGAGATGGCAGAAAGAATCACCCCTTCCTTAAGAATGCCAACTGGCTCAAGGACTCCAGGAGAATCAGGCGAAAAACTCCTAGAGAGGGCATCAGCCTTAACATTCTTAGATCCCGGAAGATACGAGACCACAAAATCAAAACGGGAGAAAAACAGAGACCATCGAGCCTGTCTAGGATTCAGCCGCTTGGCCGACTCGAGGTAAACCAGATTCTTATGATCAGTCAAGACCACAACGCGGTGCTTAGCTCCCTCAAGCCAATGTCGCCACTCCTCAAACGCCCACTTCATAGCCAACAACTCCCGATTGCCGACATCATAATTGCGTTCCGCAGGCGAAAATTTTCTGGAAAAAAAGGCACACGGTTTCATCAAAGAACCATCAGACTCCCTCAGAGACAAAACGGCCCCTGCCCCAATCTCAGAAGCGTCGACCTCAACCTGAAAAGGAAGAGAAACATCCGGCTGACGCAACACAGGGGCAGAAGTAAATCGGCGTTTAAGCTCCTGAAAGGCCTCAACAGCCGCAGAGGACCAATTCGTCACATCAGCGCCTTTCTTCGTCAAATCAGTAAGGGGCTTAACCACACTGGAAAAGTTGGCAATGAAACGGCGATAGAAATTAGCAAAGCCCAAAAATTTTTGAAGGCCCTTCACAGATGTGGGTTGAATCCAGTCATGAATAGCTTGGACCTTAACAGGATCCATTTCTATAGACGAGGGAGAAAAAATAAAACCCAAAAAAGAGACCTTCTGAACTCTGAATAGGCACTTAGACCCCTTCACAAACAAAGCATTATCACGAAGGATCTGGAACACCATCCTGACCTGCTTCACATGAGACTTCCAATCATCGGAAAAAATCAAAATATCATCCAAATATACGACCATGAATTCATCAAGATAATTGCGGAAAGTATCATGCATGAAAGACTGGAACACAGATGGAGCATTAGAGAGCCCAAATGGCATCACAAGATATTCAAAATGGCCTTCAGGCGTATTACGGTAAAAGCAGTTTTCCATTCGTCACCCTGTTTAATACGAACAAGATTATATGCCCCTCGAAGGTCAATCTTAGTAAACCAACTAGCCCCCTTAATCTGAGCAAACAAATCAGTAAGCAGAGGCAAGGGGTATTGGAATTTAACCGTGATCTTATTAAGAAGACAATAATCAATACAGGGTCTCAAGGAGCCATCCTTCTTAGCAACAAAAAAGAAACCCGCTCCCAATGGTGACAAAGAGGGCCAAATATGCCCCTTCTCCAAAGACTCCTTAACATAACTCCGCATGGCGGCATGCTCTGGCACAGACCGATTGAAAAGTCGGCCCTTAGGGAACTTGCAACCAGGAATCAAGTTAATAGCACAATCACAGTCCCTGTGCGGTGGAAGGGAACTGGACTTGGGCTCATCAAATACATCCTGGAAATCCGACAAAAACTCTTCCCCCTCTTCAGAGGGGGAAGAGGAAATTGACATCAAAGGAACGTCACTATGTACCCCTTGACAACTCCAACTAGTCACAGTCATAGTTTTCCAATCCAGCACCGGATTATGTTCCTGTAACCATGGAAAACCCAGTACAACAACATCATGCAGGTTATGCAACACCAGAAAACGGCAATCTTCCTGATGTGCAGGAGTCATGTACATAGTCATCTGTGTCCAGTACTGAGGTTTATCCTTGGCCAAGGGTGTAGCATCAATACCCCTCAAAGGAATAGGGCTCTGCAAAGGCTGCAAGGAAAAACCACAGCGCCTGGCGAATTCTAAGTCCATTAAGTTCAGGGCAGCGCCTGAATCCACAAATGCCATGACAGAAAAGGACGACAATGAGCAAATCAGGGTCACAGATAAGAGAAATTTAGGCTGTATAGTACTAATGGTAACAGACCTAGCGACTCTCTTAGTACGCTTAGGGCAATCAGAGATAACATGAGTAGAATCACCACAGTAAAAACACAGCCTATTCTGACGTCTGAATTCCTTGCGTTCTGTTCTAGTCAAAATCCTATCACATTGCATAGGTTCAGGACTCTGCTCAGAGGACACTGCCATATGGTACACAGCTTTGCGCTCGCGCAGACGCCGATCAATCTGAATGGCTAGAGACATAGATTCGCTCAAACCGGCAGGCGTAGGAAAGCCCACCATAACATCTTTAAGAGCTTCAGAAAGTCCTTTTCTGAAAATAGCAGCCAGAGCCTCCTCATTCCATTTATTGAGCACAGACCATTTTCTAAATTTCTGGCAGTATAATTCTGCCGCTTCCTGACCTTGACACAAGGCCAACAGGGCTTTTTCTGCATGATCCACAGAATTAGGTTCGTCATACAATAATCCGAGTGCTTGAAAAAATGCGTCTACATTCAATAATGCCGGATCCCCTGTTTCAAGAGAAAAGGCCCAGTCTTGAGGGTCACCACGCAGCAAGGATATGATGATTTTTACTTGCTGAATGGGATCACCTGAAGAACGGGGTTTCAAAGCAAAAACAATTTGCAGTTATTTTTAAAGTTCAAAAACTTGGATCTGTCCCCAAAAAACAAATCAGGAGTAGGAATTCTAGGCTCTGAAGCCGGAGTCTGGACAACATAGTCCTGGAAACTCTGTACTCTTGCAGCAAGTTGATCCACATGAGAAAACAAACCCTGAACATCCATGTCAGAGCATATATCCTGAACCACCCAGATATCAAGAGGAAAAAAAAGACAAACCAGAGCACAGAAAAAAAAATGGTTCAGAACTTTCTTTTCCTTCTTTTGAGATGCATTTAATTCATTTTTGGCCACTTTGTACTGTTATGACACGGTGGTTTAGGAGCAACATGGAACGAGCTCAGAAGGAAGTGGTAACTGTACTGACCGCAGTCCCTAAGCTCAACACAACACTAGAAGTAGCCGTGGGATGCTCCCAACTCTCCCTAGGCACCTCGTCACCGCCTAAGAGCTAACTACCCCTAAAGAGAGAAGCAGGAAAACTATCTTGCCTCAGAGAAAATCCCCAAAGGATAGGTTAGCCCCCCACAAATAATGTCTGTGAGTGGAGAGGGAAAAGACATACACAGAATGAAACCAGGATGAGCACAGGAGGCCAGTCTAGCTTGATAGATAGGACAGGATGGAATACTGTGCGATCAGTATAAAACACTAAAAAAATCCACGCAGAGTTTACTAATAATCTCCACACCTGACTAAAGGTGTGGAGGGTAAATCTGCTTCCCAGAGCTTCCAGCAAGACAGAATTAATTCATACTGATAACGCTGGATAAACATAGGAAACACCGAACGGATAAGTCCACAATCTGTGAACAGAAAAGAGCAAGCAAAAACTTAGCTTTGCTGAACTGGTCAGGATAACAGGGAAATCCAAAGAGATGTGAATCCAACCAGGAACCATTTACAAGTGGCACTGGCAGAAGGACAGAGCCAGGCATAAATAGCTGAGCAGAAAAGACGATCAGTGGAAGCAGCTGCAGACAGCTAACTCCAAGGAGCAGCCATACCACTTGAAACCACAAGAGGGAGCCCAAGAGCAGAACTCACAAAAGTGCCACTGACAACCACCGGAGGGAGCCCAAGAGCGGAATTCACAACAGGGAAGCAGATTTACCCTCCACACCTTTAGTCAGGTGTGGAGATTTTTGTAAACTCTGTGTGGATTTTTGTAGTTTTTAATACTGACCGCACAGTATTCCATCCTGTCCTATCTATCTAGCTAGACTGGCCTCCTGTGCTACATCCTGGTTTCATTCTGTGTATGTCTTTTCCCTCTCCACTCACAGTCATTACTTGTGGGGGGCTATCTATCCTTTGGGGATTTTCTCTGAGGCAAGATAGTTTTCCTGTTTCTATCTTTAGGGGTAGTTAGCTCTCAGGCTGTGACGAGGTGCCTAGGGAGTGACAGGAGCATCCCACGGCTACTTCTAGTGTTGTGTTGAGCTTAGGGACTGCGGTCAGTACAGGTACCACCTCCTTCAGAGCTCGTCCCATGTTGCTCCTAAACCACCAGTTCATAACAGGGAGGCAGCACTAAAAGTGCCTAGGGCAGCAGAAACTCTAAATACGGCCCTGCCCTAAGGAACTCATCTAGATGTGTTGTGAGAGCTTTGAACCCTCAAGTGTTTCACTACAGCTTATAACGCAGAGCCGTGAAAATAAAAATTCTATTTTTTCCCACAAAAATTATTTTTAGCCCCCTGTTTTGTATTTTTCCAAGGGTAACAGTTGAAATAGGACCCAAAAGTTGTTGTCCAATTTGTCCTGAGTATGCTGATACCCCATATGTGGGGGGAACCACCGTTTCGACGCATGGCAGAGCTCGGAAGGGAAGGAGCGCCATTTGGAATGCAGACTTAGATGGATTGGTCTGCAGGCGTCACGTTGCATTTGCAGAGCCCCTGATGTAACTAAACAGTAGAAACACCCCACAAGTGACCCCATATTGGAAACTAGACCCCCCAAGGAACTTATCTAGATGTGTTGTGAGAACTTTGAACCCCCAAGTGTTTCACTACAGTTTATAACGCAGAGCCGTGAAAATAAAAAAAAAAATTTCCACAAAAATTATTTTTTAGCCCCCAGTTTTGTATTTTTCAAAGGGTAACAGTTTAAGTTGAACCCCAAAAACTGTTGTCCAATTTGTCCTGAGTATGCTGATACCCATATGTGGGGGGAACCACCGTTTGGGCGCATGGGAGAGCCCGAAAGGGAAGGAGCGCCATTTGGAATGCAGACTTAGATGGAATAGTCTGCAGGCGTCACATTGCGTTTGCAGAGCCCCTAATGTACCTAAACAGTAGAAACTCCCCACAAGTGACCCCATATTGGAAACTAGACCCCTCAAAGAACTTATCTAGATGTGTTGTGAGAACTTTGAACCCCCAAGTGTTTCACTACAGTTTATAACGCAGAGCAGTGAAAATAAAAAATCTTTTTTTTCCACAAAAATTGTTTTTTAGCCCCCAGTTTTGTATTTTCTCAAGGGTAACAGGAGAAATTGGACCCCAAAGTTTGTTGTCCAATGTGTCCTGAGTATGATGATACCACATATGTTGTGGTAAACCCATGTTTGAGCGCACAGGAGAGCTCGGAAGGGAAGGAGCACTGTTTTACTTTTTCAACGCAGAATTGGCTGGAATTGAGATCGGACGCCATGTCGCGTTTGGAGAGCCCCTGATGTGACTAAACAGTGGAAACCTCCCAATTATAACTGAAACCCTAATCCAAACACACCGCTAACCCTAATCCCAACGGTAACCCTAACCACACCCCTAACCCTGACACACCCCTAACCCTAATCCCAACCCTATTCTCATCTATAAATGTAATCCAAACCCTAACCGTTAATTTAGCCCCAACCCTAACCCTAACTTTAGCCCCAACCCTAACTGTAGCCCTAACCCTAGCCCCAACCCTAGCCCTAACCCTAGCCCTAACCCTAACCCTAACCCTAGCCCTAGCCCTAACCATAACCCTATCCCTAGCCCTAACCCTAGCCCTAACCCTAACCCTAGCCCTAACCCTAGCCCTAACCCTAACCCTGATGGGAAAATGGAAATAAATACATTTTTTTTATTTTTTTATTTTTCTTTAACTAAGGGGGTGATGAAGGGGGTTTGATTTACTTTTATTGTGGGTTTTCTAGCGGATTTTTATGATTGGCAGCTGTCGCACACTAAAGGTACCGTCACACTAAGCGACGCTGCAGCGATACCGACAACGATCCGGATCGCTGCAGCGTCGCTGTTTGGTCGCTGGAGAGCTGTCACACAGACAGCTCTCCAGCGACCAACAATCCCGAGGTCCCCGGTAACCAGGGTAAACATCGGGTTACTAAGCGCAGGGCCGCGCTTAGTAACCCGATGTTTACCCTGGTTACCATCGTTAAAGTAAAAAAACAACCGCTACATACTTACCTACCGCTGTCTGTCCTCGGCGCTCTGCTTCTCTGGTCTGGCTGTGAGCGCCGGGCAGCCGGAAAGCAGAGCAGTGACGTCACCGCTCTGCTTTCCGGCCGCTGTGCTCACAGCCAGACCAGAGAAGCAGAGAGCCGAGGACAGACAGCGGTAGGTAAGTATGTAGCGGTTGTTTTTTTACTTTTACGCTGGTAACCAGGGTAAACATCGGGTTACTAAGCGCGGCCCTGCGCTTAGTAACCCGATGTTTACCCTGGTTACCAGCGAAGACATCGCTGAATCGGTGTCACACACGCCGATTCAGCGATGTCTGCGGGGAGTCCAGCGACGAAACAAAGTTCTGGACTTTCTTCCCCGACCAGCGACATCACAGCAGGGGCCTGATCGCTGCTGCCTGTCACACTGGACGATATCGCTAGCCAGGACGCTGCAACGTCACGGATCGCTAGCGATATTGTCTAGTGTGACGGTACCTTAAAAGACGCTTTTTATTGCAAAAAATATTTTTTGCGTTACCACATTTTGAGAGCTATAATTTTCCAATATTTTGGTCCACAGAGTCATGTGACGTCTTGTTTTTTGGGGGAGGAGTTGACATTTTTATTGGTAACATTTTCGGGCATGTGACAATTTTTGATCGCTTTTTATTCAGATTTTTGTAAGGCAGAATGACCAAAATCCAGCTATTCATGAATTTCTTTTGTGGGGCACGTTTATACCATTCCGCATTTGGTAAAATAGATAAAGCAGTTTTATTCTTCGGGTCAGTACGATTACAGCGATACCTCATTTATATCATTTTTTTATGTTTTGACGCTTTTATAACTCGTACGATAAAAACTATTTTATAGAAAAAATAATTATTTTTGCATCGCTTTATTCTGAGGACTATAACTTTTTTATTTTTTAGCTGATGATGCTGTATGGCGGCTCATTTTTTGCGGGACAAGATGACGTTTTCAGCGGTACCATGGTTATTTATATAAGTTTTTTTTATTCCACTTTTTGTTCGGCGGTATGATAATAAAGCGTTGTTTTTTGCATCATTTTTTTTTTTTACGGTGTTCGCTGAGGGGGTTAACTAGTGGGACAGTTTTATAGGTCGAGTCGTTACGGGCGATACTATTTATGTGTACTTTTATTGTTTTTTTTATTTAGATAAATAAATGTATTTATGGGAACAATATATATATATATTTTTTTTAGCAATTTTTTTAAAAATTTTTTTACACATCTGAATTTTTTTTTTTACAGCGGGGGGCATCATGTTATAGTGTAAGATCGCTGATCTGACACTTTGCTGTGCACTGTGTCAGATCAGCGATCTGACGTGCACTCCTGGAGGCTTCCCGGCGCCTGACTGAGCAGGCTCTGTGAAGCCAACTCCCTGCAGGACCCGGATGCAGCCCCGCAGCCATTTTGGATCCGGGCCTGCTACAGGGAGGAGGAGGTAGGAGACCCTCGGAGCAACGCGATCACATTGCGTTGCTCCGAGGGTCTCAGGGAAGCACGCAGGGAGCCCCCTCCCTGTGCAATGCTTCCCTATGCCCCCGGAACGCTGCGATCATGTTTGATCGCAGTGTGCCGGGGGCGGCCGTGACCACTCCTGGCACATAGTGCCGGATGTCAGCTGCGATAGTCAGCTGACACCCGGCCGCGTTCCTCCCGTGAGCGCGGCCGATCGCTATGATGTACTATCTCGTCGGTGGGCATACGGACCCACCCCACCTCGACGAGATAGTATGTCTAATGTCAGAAAGGGGTTAAGAAAGCTTTTCATGGACAAGGTTTTTGAGGGCAGGACGAATGCAGGTATGCAGGCAAAAGAACAGGACTACGGCCGTTTCGTGTTTAACACACTTCCATGGGTCCACCAGTAAGTAGACTGTTTCTTAGTGCCATTCTTTTTTTTCCCTTTTTTGGTCTACAAACAGTACAGACCAAAAGTTTGGACACACCTTCTCATTTAAAGATTTTTCTGTATTTTCATGACTATGAAAATTGTACATTCACACTGAAGGCATAAAAACTATGAATTAACACATGTGGAATTATATACTTAACAAAAAAGTGTGAAACAACTGAAATTATGTCTTATATTCTAGGTTCTTCAAAGTAGCCACCTTTTGCTTTGATGACTGCTTTGCACACTCTTGGCATTCTCTTTGCATAGTCATGCAAATACAGAAAAATCTTTAAATGAGAAGGTGTGTCCAAACTTTTGGTCTGTACTGTATTTCTTCAGGGGGCTCATACCCACCTCAAGCTCTTATGGCATATGTTAGTGTTCTCCCCAGACTTGGGAAAGATCCCTCCCTCTGTAGCAGATATCGCCCAATATCTATAATCAACACAGATATGAAGTTATATGCAAAGCTAATATCTACTAGGCTGTGGTCCCTTTTGTCCTTGATGATAAACCAAGGCCAGGTAGGGTTGTACATGGCCCCGAAGCCAAAGATCACACCATTTGGACTATATCTCACATAAATTGAACCAGGAGATCTGACCTAACCATGTGAATCCTGTCTATTGAAAAAGCTTTTGACAGGATGCACTCGGAATTTATGTTTAAGTCTCTTCAGAGCCTTGGTCTCCAAGGGGTCATGCTACAGAATATCCGCCCTCTATAATTACCCCTCAGCCAAAGTTAGAGTCATTGGCTCACTTTCACATCCTTTCCAAATACAGAATGGAACTCACCAGGGACGCCCGAACCCCCCTGTATTTATACTGATTATAGAACATCTAGCACTTGCCCTTCACAATAACTCTTCAATCAAAGGCGTCCCAATCCAAACAAAAGAACATAAATTTGCCTTATTCGCAGATGAGCTTCTATTGTACATATCCTCTTTTATTACTAGCCTACCAAACATTATATCTAAACTACAGTACATTAATTTGGTTCTCAGAGCAATTTCAAGATGAACTCAACATTAGTTGTCTAGTTGAGTTCTTTCTTTCCCTTTTGCTGGCAAATAGACTCCCTTACCTATCTAGGTATTATAATAACCACGGATCCCTCTCATCTATATAGCGCCAACATTCTTTGCGCTTTAAGCAAAGTTGAGTCGTATCATGAAAAATGGAATAAACTCCAGTTATCATGGTTTGGAAGAATCACACAATTAAAATGGATCTCATACCCCGACTATTATACTAAAAATCACAATAACTAGTTTTATCTGGGCTTACAAATGTCCCCAGTTGCCATATCATTTATTGAGCAAAAGTAAATAAATGGGTGGGGTGGCCCTCCCAAATTTTCTTCTTTACAACGGCGCTTCCCTAGGCACATGCATCTTATCTATTTCATCATACTATTACCAATAAATGGGATGAAGTAGAAACTTTGCAATCTAAATTTAACCCCAATGCCGCAATATGGACAACAATCAATACTAAGCATACATCAATACCCTCCCAATTCCTCACTACAAACCTATCACTTTTCCTTAAATGAGGCAACACACTATTCTATCTTTCCTTTACTCTAGGTCCACTGACTCCTCTTTATGACAATTCCTCATTCCTTCCCGCATGGCCTCAATATCGTATCTTACATGATTTCCTGTCGTACCCCTGTACTAGACCCTTACATACTTTTTTTCCTAATAGTTATATTCCCCCAGACTCATGCTTTTTAAGGAGCTTTATAAAATCTATATCCGACCAAGCTGACATTTTTAGCCCATTCACCCCCTTTGAAGGTTTCTGCCTATTGAAGGATTCTTGCCAATCCCACCACACCATTTCGCTACATTTTGGGATTTTGCAGGACGACAAGACAACTAATGCAGATTCCCCCCTTCTTTGCAAAGTGGGTGGAAGAGCTGGGAAGACCCCTTTCATTAGAGGAACATTCCAAAATAATTCTCCTACTCACTCTGTTCATTGTCACAGGAGAGGAAAACTACACCTTGTCTAGGTGTACAAAACCTACAAGAAACAAAAGGAGCAAAAACCCTGTTGTAACTACGGTAAATAAGTAAAAAGCAAAAGTGCATTTAAATAACTCAGTGTTCTTAGTAATACTGTTTTTGATCAAAAATAGCATATAAGCTATCCCACTGTCAAGGTGCTCCTGATTGGGACCGTCCTACACTGTCTAATGTTAAAAACCTTACCATGCATCAGAGATGACCTCAGTGTGTGAATAAGGGCAGACAATCTGGGCACAATCTGTGGACATCAGTCTGGGGGAGATTTTAAATGTCATTACCAGCTCAGTACTTTTCCTCCACATATGGGGTATTGGCATACTCAGGAGAAATTGCACAACAATTTTTAGGGTCCATTTTTTTCTGTTACCTTTGTGAAAATAAAAAAAATTGGGGTTAAAAGAACATTGTAACGAATTGTACAGGGGAAAGGGTGTGTCGACTTTACTCACCTCTGGGGAGGAGAGAGAATGACCCAGCAGGGATTGGCTCTTTGGTGCCACCACTTACCCCAGGTCAATGAGGGAACCGTCACGGTCAGAGTTCCTCACTATCATAGTACGGAATGCTGTCACCAGTTCCTCGTTAGCTATAAGCCCTGTCCGACAACAGGGGAAGCTTATAATAACCAGCTGAGCGTGCGGACGTGGGGGATTCGTGAATCAAGATAAAAAGAGCAGCCCAAGATAAATATTATATTTAATTGCTAAAAGGCGCACTAGAAAGATACAAGTATATATACAAGTATACAGTCAGAAGTGTAGTACAAGGGTAGGGTACAGATAGACTACAATTACTGTGTTATGTAGCATGTGACCACAGGGAGGCCCTGATGAATCACAGGTCCAAATCTTTGTTACTTTATTCTCTGGCTGCGTCAGCTAATGGGACTCCTGTCAGTAGAAAAACTGAGTCCAAAATTAGGAGCTGTCTATTATCCCCTAGGTTGCCCCCTCCCACACGCTGTGCCCACCCCTGGGCTTGTGCAGCCTCTCTCTTCCCATATCTGAGAGTATGGTTTTCTGTCCAGAACCGTGGATGCCCATAACTTTCCGCCTAAAGCTCTAAATAAGATGGCCACTGGGTTCTGCCGGATTTTATCTGTGCAGGGAGACCAAATATGGCTACCATATTTAATTCCTGGTAGCTATGCTTTATAACTCGATAACGCAGAGTTCTTTAGGTGGCTGCATGATATGGGCTTGTGGGGGGAAAGAATGCAGATTCTGATTATGTGCTCAGCTAGGTTGAGAGATATTGCCTTCTTTTATTATAGGTCATTTTCCGGATTCAATATCTCAGAGCCTTGTGCTGGGATCTGTGGTGCCACAATGTCTGCATGGCATCCTGAGTCAAACAAAGGAAGCCAGTTGGCTGGTAACTGCACAAGAGTTCACACCCCTTTAATAATTGCTGGGGACACAAGATCTATGCCTTTTGGTCCCCCCTGGGGAGAGCTTCAAAGGCCTATTTGCTCCAGCTAATTAAAAAAAAACATTGGTCTGATGGAATACCAAATGTGGGGTATTCCTGGGCCAAACTGCATAGAGAATAGAGAATTCCATCAGATATCCAAATTATATTAATTAGATACCATTTTCGCATATCTCACAAACATTTTTGTGGAATTTTTTTTTCGTTTTCATGGCACATAAATTTCTGTGAAGCACCAGGGGCTTCAAGGTGCTCAACACACATCTAGATACCTTAATTGAGGGGTCTAGTTTCCAAAATTGGGTCACTTGTGACCACTGTTTAGATACATCAGGGGCTCTCTAAACAGGACATGGCGCTCACTTTCGGTTTCAGACAATTTTGCGTTCAAAAAGTCAAACAGTGCTCCTTCCCTTCCGAGCCCTGCCATGCGCCAAAACAGTACTTTTTTCCCACATATGGGGTATCAGCGTGCTGAGGAGAAATTGCACAACATATTTTGGGGTCCATCTTCTCCTTTTTCCCTTGTGAAAATAAAGAAATGGGAGTTTAGGTAAGGCTAAGTTCACACTTGCGTACGGGGGCTTGTTGCGTCCCTGTGCGGTCGGCGGGCACGTCAAAACGACGCATCAGCATACATCCGCATGTCCTGCATAGCCAATGTTAACGATAAGGTACGCAGGACACATGCAGAAGTAGGCGGACCTAAAAGGAAGAAGTGCAGAAGTGGGCAGAGCTTCAGGGAGGAAGTATGCAGCCGTCCACAAAGCCCCGGTATGCAAATGTGAACCCGGACTTACAGAGCCGATTTTGTACTTAATGACCAAGCTAATTTTTACAATTCTTACCACTGTCACTTTATGAGGTTATAGCTTTGGAACGCTTCAACAGATCCCACTGATTCTGAGAATGTTTTTTGTAACATATTGTACTTCATGTTAGTGGTAAAATTTATTTGATATGACCTGTGTTTATTTACGAAAAAAATGGAAATTTGGCAAAAATTTTGAAAATTTTGCAATTTTCAAAATTTTAATTTTTGTGCCCTTAACCCCTTCCCGACCTGTGACACAGCGTATGCGTCATGAAAGTCGGTGCCAATCCGACCTGTGACGCATATGCTGTGTCACAGAAAGATCGCGTCCCTGCAGATCGGGTGAAAGGGTTAACTCCCATTTCACCCGATCTGCAGGGACAGGGGGAGTGGTAGTTTAGCCCAGGGGGGGTGGCTTCACCCCCTCGTGGCTACGATCGCTCTGATTGGCTGTTGAAAGTGAAACTGCCAATCAGAGCGATTTGTAATATTTCACCCATTATAACGGGTGAAATATTACAATCCAGCCATGGCCGATGCTGCAATATCATCGGCCATAGCTGGAAATACTAGTGTGCCCCCACCCCACCCCACCGATCGCCCCCCCAGCCCCCCGATCTGGCCGGTACACTGCTCCGGCTCCCCTCCATCCAGTGCTCCGCTCCCCCCCGTGCTCTTGTCCGCTCCCCCCGTGCTCCAATCACCCCCCCGTGCTCCAATCACCCCCCCCTGCATTCAGATCCACCCCCCCGTGCTCCGTTCCACCCCCCCATGCTCCGTTCCAGCCCCCCCGTGCTCCGTTCCACGCCCCCCGTGCTCCGTTCCACGCCTGCCGCGCTCCGATTCCCCCCCCCGTGCTCCGATCCCCCCCCGTGCTCCGATCCCTCCCCCGTGGTCCCCCCCACCCCATCATACTTACCGATCCAGCCGGGGTCCCGTCCATCTTCTCCCTGGGCGCCGCCATCTTCCAAAATGGCGGGCGCATGCGCAGTGCGCCCGCCGAATCTGCCGGCCGGCAGATTCGTTCCAAAGTGCATTTTGATCACTGAGATAGATTATATCTCAGTGATCAAAATAAAAAAAAATAATACATGACCCCCCCCCCCCTTTGTCACCCCCATAGGTAGGGACAATAAAAAAATAAAGAAAATTTTTTTTTTCCACTAATGTTAGAATAGGGTTAGGGTTAGGGGTAGGGTTAGGGTTAGGGGTAGGGTTAGGGTTAGGGTTAGGGTTAGGGCTAGGGTTAGGGTTAGGGGTAGGGTTAGGGTTAGGGCTAGGGTTAGGGCTAGGGTTAGGGCTAGGGGTAGGGTTAGGGGTAGGGCTAGGGTTAGGGCTAGGGTTAGGGTTAGGGCTAGGGTTAGGGGTAGGGCTAGGGTTAGGGGTAGGGTTAGGGCTAGGGTTAGGGTTTCGGTATGTGCACACGTATTCTGGTCCTCTGCGGATTTTTCCGCTGCGGATTTGATAAATCCGCAGTGCTAAACCGCTGCGGATTTATGGCGGATTTACCGCGTTTTTTTCTGCGCATTTCACTGCGGTTTTACAATTGCGATTTTCTATTTGAGCAGTTGTAAAACCGCTGCGGAATCCGCACAAAGAAGTGACATGCTGCGGAATGTAAACCGCTGCGTTTCCGTGCAGTTTTTCCGCAGTATGTGTACAGCGATTTTTGTTTCCCGTAGGTTTACATTGAACTGTAAACTCATGGGAAACTGCTGCGGATCTGCAGCGTTTTCCGCAGCGTGTGCACATACCTTTAGAATTAAGCTATGTTCACACGGTGCGGATTTGGCTGCGGATTGGCCGCTGCGGATTCGCAGCAGTATTCCATCAGGTTTACAGTACCATGTAAACATATGAAAAGCTAAATCCGCTGTGCCCATGGTGCAGAAAATACCGCGCGGAAACGCTGCGTTGTATTTTCCGCAGCATGTCAATTCTTTGTGCGGATTCCGCGGCTTTTTACACCTGTTCCTCAATAGGAATCCGCAGGTGAAATCCGCACAAAAAACACTGGAAATCCGCGGAAAATCCGCAGGTAAAACGCAGTGCCTTTTACCCGCGGATTTTTCAAAAATGGTGCGGAAATATCTCACACGAATCCGCAACGTGGGCACATAGCCTTAGGGTTAGGGTTGGAATTAGGGTTGTGGTTAGGGTTGTGATTAGGGTTATGGCTACAGTTGGGATTAGGGTTAGGGGTGTGGGGGGGTTAGTGTTGGAGGTAGAATTGAGGGGTTACCACTGTTTAGGCACATCAGGGGTCTCCAAACGCAACATGGCGCCACCATTGATTCCAGCCAATCTCGTATTCAAAAAGTCAAATGGTGCTCCCTCACTTCCGAGCCCTGAAGTGTGCCCAAACAGTGGTTTACCCCCACATATGGGGTATCAGTGTACTCAGGATAAACTGCGCAACAATTACTGGGGTCCAATTTCTCCTGTTACCCTTGTGAATCTAAAAAAATGCTTGCTAAAACATCATTTTTGAGGAAAGAAAAATGATTTTTTATTTTCACGGCTCTGCGTTGTAAACGTCTGTGAAGCACTTGGGGGTTCAAAGTGCTCACCACATATCTAGATAAGTTCCTTGGGGGGTCTAGTTTCTAAAATGGGGTCACTTGTGGGGGGTTTCTACTGTTTAGGCACACCAGGGGCTCTGCAAACGCAATGTGACGCCCGCAGACCATTCCATCAAAGTCTGCATTTCAAAAGTCACTACTTCCCTTCTGAGCCCCGACGTGTGCCCAAACAGTGGTTTACCCCCACACATGGGGTATCAGCGTACTCAGGAGAAACTGGACAACAACTATTGGGGTCCAATTTCTCCTGTTACCCTTGGGAAAATAAAAAATTCTGGGCTAAATAATTATTTTTGAGGAAAGAAAACGTATTTATTATTTTCACGGCTCTGCATTATAAACTTCTATGAAGCACTTGGGGGTTCAAAGTGCTCACCACACATCTAGATAAGTTCCTTTGGGGGTCTAGTTTCCAAAATGGGGTCACTTGTTGGGGGTTTCTACTGTTAAGCCACATCAGGGGCTCTGCAAACGCAACGTGACGCCCACAGAGCATTCCATCAAAGTCTGCATTTCAAAACGTCACTACTTCACTTCCGAGCCCCGGCATGCATGTGCCCAAACAGTGATTTACCCCCACATATGGGGTATCAGCGTACTCAGGAGAAACTGGACAACAACTTTTGGGGTCAAATTTCTCCTGTTACCCTTGGGAAAATAAAAAATTGCAGGCTAAAAGATCATTTTTGAGAAAATAATTTTTTTTTTTATTTTCATGGCTCTGCGTTATAAACTTCTGTGAAGCACTTGGGGGTTCAAAGTCCTCACCACACATCTAGATTAGTTCCTTTGGGGGTCTAGTTTCCAAAATTGGGTAATTTCTGGGGGATCTCCAATGTTTAGGCACACAGGGGCTCTCCAAACGTGACATGGTGTCCGCTAATGATTGGAGCTAATTTTCCATTTAAAAAGCCAAATGGCATGCCATCCCTTCCGAGCCCTGCCGTGCGCCCAAACAGTGGTTTACCCCCACATATGGGGTATCAGCGTACTCAGGACAAACTGGACAACAATATTTGGGGTCCAATTTCTCCTATTATCCTTGGCAAAATAGGAAATTCCAGGCTAAAAAATCATTTTTGAGGAAAGAAAAATTATTTTTTATTTTCATGGCTCTGCGTTATAAACTTCTGTGAAGCACCTGGGGGTTTAAAGTGCTCAATGTGCATCTAGATAAGTTCCTTGGGGGGTCTAGTTTCCAAAATGGGGTCACTTGTGGGAGGTTTCTACTGTTAAGCCACATCAGGGGCTCTGCAAACGCAACGTGACGCCCACAGAGCATTCCATCAAAGTCTGCATTTCAAAACGTCACTACTTCACTTCCGAGCCCCGGCATGTGCCCAAACAGTGATTTACCCCCACATATGGGGTATCAGCGTACTCAGGAGAAACTGGACAACAACTTTTGGGGTCAAATTTTCCTGTTACCATTGGGAAAATAAAAAATTGCAGGCTAAAAGATCATTTTTGAGAAAATAATTTTTTTTTTTTATTTTCATGGCTCTGCGTTATAAACTTCTGTGAAGCACTTGGGGGTTCAAAGTCCTCACCACACATCTAGATTAGTTCCTTTGGGGGTCTAGTTTCCAAAATTGGGTCATTTCTGGGGGATCTCCAATGTTTAGGCACACAGGGGCTCTCCAAACGTGACATGGTGTCCGCTAATGATTGGAGCTAATTTTCCATTTAAAAAGCCAAATGGCATGCCATCCCTTCCGAGCCCTGCCGTGCGCCCAAACAGTGGTTTACCCCCACATATGGGGTATCAGCGTACTCAGGACAAACTGGACAACAATATTTGCGGTCCAATTTCTCCTATTATCCTTGGTAAAATAGGAAATTCCAGGCTAAAAAATCATTTTTGAGGAAAGAAAAATTATTTTTTATTTTCATGGCTCTGCGTTATAAACTTTTGTGAAGCACCTGGGGGTTTAAAGTGCTCAATGTGCATCTAGATAAGTTCCTTGGGGGGTCTAGTTTCCAAAATGGGGTCACTTGTGGGGGAGCTCCAATGTTTAGGCACACAGGGGCTCTCCAAACGCGACATGGTGTCCGCTAACAATTGGAGCTAATTTTCCATTCAAAAAGTCAAATGGCGCGCCTTCCCTTCCGAGCCCTGCTGAGTGCCCAAACAGTGGTTTACCCCCACATATGAGGTATCGGCGTACTCGGGAGAAATTGCCCAACAAATTTTATGATCCATTTTATCCTACTACCCATGTGAAAATGAAAAAATTGAGGCGAAAATAATTTTTTTGTGAAAAAAAAGTACTTTTTCATTTTTACAGATCAATTTGTGAAGCATCTGAGGGTTTAAAGTGCTCACTAGGCATCTAAATAAGTTCCTTGGGGGGTCTAGTTTCCAAAATGGGGTCACTTGTGGGGGAGCGCCAATGTTTAGGCACACAGGAGCTATCCAAACGCGACATGGTGTCCGCTAACGATGGAAATAATTTTTCATTCAAAAAGTCAAATGGCGCTCCTTCCCTTCCGAGCCTTACCATGTGCCCAAACAGTGGTTTACCCCCACATGTGAGGTATTGGTGTACTCAGGAGAAATTGCCCAACACATTTTAGGATCCATTTTATCCTGTTGCCCATGTGAAAATGAAAAAATTGAGGCTAAAAGAATTTTTTTGTGAAAAAAAAGTACTTTTTCATTTTTACGGATCAATTTGTGAAGCACCTGGGGGTTCAAAGTGCTCACTATGCATCTAGATAAGTTCCTTGGGGCGTCTAGTTTCCAAAATGGGGTCACTTGTGGGGGAGCTCCAATTTTTAGGCACACGGGTGCTCTCCAAACGTGACATGGTGTCCGCTAAAGAGTGGAGCCAATTTTTGATTCAAAAAGTCAAATGGCGCTCCTTCCCTTCCAAGCCCTGCCGTGCGCCCAAACAGTGGTTTACCCCCACATATGAGGTATCAGCGTACTCAGGACAAATTGGACAACAACTTTCGTGGTTCAGTTTCTCCTTTTACCATTGGGAAAATAAAAAAATTGTTGCTAAAAGATAATTTTTGTGACTAAAAAGTTAAATGTTCATTTTTTCCTTCCTTGTTGCTTCTGCTGCTGTGAAGCACCTGAAGGGTTAATAAACTTCTTGAATGTGGTTTTGAGTACCTTGAGGGGTGCAGTTTTTAGAATGGTGTCACTTTTGGGTATTTTCAGCCATATAGACCCCTCAAACTGACTTCAAATGTGAGGTGGTCCCTAAAAAAAATGGTTTTGTAAATTTCGTTGTAAAAATGACAAATCGCTGGTCAAATTTTAACCCTTATAACTTCCTAACAAAAAAAAATTTTGTTTCCAAAATTGTGCTGATGTAAAGTAAACATGTGGGAAATGTTATTTATTAACTATTTTGTGTCACATATCTCTCTGGTTTAACAGAATAAAAATTCAAAATGTGAAAATTGCGAAATTTTCAAAATTTTCGCCAAATTTCCATTTTTATCACAAATAAACGCAGAATTTATTGACCTAAATTTACCACTAACATGAAGCCCAATATGTCACGAAAAAACAATCTCAGAACCGCTAGGATCCGTTGAAGCGTTCCTGAGTTATTACCTCATAAAGGGACACTGGTCAGAATTGCAAAAAACGGCAAGGTCTTTAAGGTCAAAATAGGCTGGGTCATGAAGGGGTTAAATCACTGAGTAATATTGCACAAAATAGTTAATAAATAACATTTCCCACATGTCTACTTTACATCAGGACAATTTTGGAAACATTATTATTATTATTATTATTATTATTATTATTATTATTATTATTATTATTTTTTATTAGGACGTTATAAGTGTTAAAAGTTGACCAGCGATTTCTCATTTTTCCAACAAAATTTACAAAACCATGTTTGTTAGGGACCACTGCATGTTTAGTTATATTAGAGTTTGGGGGGTCACTATAACAGAAAATACCCCAAAATGACACCATTCTAAAAACTGTATCTCTCAAGGTGTGCAAAACCACATTCAAGAAGTTTATTAACCCTTCAGGTGCTTCACAAGCACTAAATCAATGTGGAAGAAAAAAATGAACATTTTACTTTTTTCACAAAATATTTACATGGAACCACACTTTTTTATTTTCACAAGGGTATCAGGAGTAAATGGACCACAAAATTTGTTGTGCAATTTCTCCTGAGTATGCCGATACCGCGTATGTGGGTGAAATCCACTGTTTGGGTGCATGGCAGAGCTCAGAAGATAGCACCATTTGACTTTTTGAGGGTAAAATTGGATGGAATGAATGGCGGGCACTGTGTCGCGTATGAAGACCCTATGATGTACCTAAACAGTGGAAACCCCCCAATTCTAACTCCAACCCTAACCTCAAAACACCCCTAACCCTAATTCCAACCTTAACCATAACGCTAACCCCAACACAACCCTAACCCTAGACTCAACCCTAACCCTAGCCCAATGCTAACTCTAGCCCAACCCTAACCCTAGCTCTAACCCTAGCCCCAACCCTAGCTCTAACCCTAACCCTAGCCCCAACCCTAAACCTAGCCTCAACCCTAATCCTAGTCTCAACCCTTACCCTAGCCCAACCCTAACCCTAGCCCAACCCTAGCTCTAACACTAGCCCCATCCTTAACCCTAGCCTGACCCTAACACTAGCCCCAACCTTTACCTTAGCTCTAACCCTAGCCTGAACCCTAACCCTAGACCCATCCTAACCCTAGTTCTAACCCCAACCCTAGCCCCAACCCTAGCCCTAGCCCCAAACTTAACCCTAGCGTAACACCAACTCTAACCCTAATGGAAAAATGGAAATAAATACTTTCTTATTTTATCATTTTTACCTAACTAAGGGGGTGATAAAGGGGGGTATGATTTACTATTTTATTATTTTGATCACTGTGATAGGGTCTGTCACAGTGATCAAAATGAACCAATGGGAGAAATCTCCTTATGATGATGGATGCTGGCTGGCAGATCTTGGCAGGTGCACTGTGCATGCGCCCACCATTTTCTTCCCAGAAGAAGACACTGAGGGCCGGGGGAAATCACCGAGGGATGCAGAAGGTGCTAGATCATATCAGAGGAGAGAAAAATAAATAGGAAATCTGACTTTTTTTTGCGGTTGCCGTTATTCCATGAATAACGGTGATCGCAACACTGGGGATGGTAAAAACCGATCCGAATCATGTTCTCCGGGATCTCAGCTAACCCCGAAAGCCGAGACCCTGGAGAATTTCCAACGCTGGGGGGGCGCTATAATCTTATTTCTTAGCACCGTTAAAAAGTGGCACTGAGGAATAAGTACCCTTAACTGCTGCCGTTAAAAGGTGTATCATGGTCATTAAGGGGTTAAAGTAAAATGTTTGTGAAAAAACTTCCACATTGCAAAAATTCTTGTGAAGCACCTGAAGGGTTAATAAACGTCTTGAATGTGGTTTTGAACATCTTGAGGGGTGCAGTTTTCAGAATGGTGTCACTTTTGGGTATTTTCTGTCACATAAGCCCCTCAAAGTCTCTTCAAATGTGATGTGGTTCCTAGAAAAATGGTTTTGTACATTTTGTTGGAAAAATGAGAAATTGCTGGACAGCTTTTAACTCTTCTAACTTCCGAACAAAAAAGTAGACGCTGATGTAAAGTAGACATTTGGCTGATGTTATTTACTAACTGTTTTGTGTGACGCAACTCAAGTGACACTGGTCAGAATTGTAAAATTCAGCCTGGTCATTAAGGTGAAAACAGGCTTTGGGGGTGAAGGGGTTAAGATGATCTTTCACTGTAATGAGCATGTTAAAATGGCTACATGATGGAATAGTGCGTTCAGGGCTGAATTAAATAAAGTTCTTATTTTTTTTTCTCCTTTCGGTTGCCGAGATATTAACTTGTAAAGTTTAGGTTGTAATTTGTTACAGTTTAATTGGGCATTACAAGAGATTTGTCCCTGGGGGAGTGCACTTCTTCCCCTGCATGATGTTAACTAATAAATAGGCATCAACACACAGGGGAAAGAAGAACACACCCTCCTCTCTTCACTGATCTCCGCAGCTACTGGGTAGAAATACAGCAGAGCTGAGTTATGAATCTTTAGAAAACCTTGCAGATCTCTTCTCACAGTAGTCAGTGTGTGACAGTACTGGGAGATGAAATCTGGAAGGGTTTGCAATGTATCTATACCTAGTAGCTGCAGAGACCAGTGGAGAGGGGGGCATGTTCTTTGGCAGGCCTACAGTATTAGGCTATATGCACACGTATTCTAGGTCCACTGCGGATTTTTCTGCAGCGGATTTGATAAATCCGCAGTGGAAAACCGCTGCGGATTTACCATGGTTTTTCTGTGGTTTTACAACTGCGGATTTCTATTGGAGCAGTTGTAAAACCGCTGCGGAATCCGCAGAAAGAAGTGACATGCTGCGGAATGTAAACCGCTTAGTTTCCGTGCGTTTTTTTCCGCAGCATGTGCACAGCGTTTTTGGTTTCCCATAGGTTTACATTGTACTGTAAACTCATGGGAAACTGCTGCGGATCCGCAGCTGCGGAAACGCTGCGGATCCGCAGCAAAATCCGCATCATGTGCACATACCCTCAGAATGGCTATTAACAATATCTTCCCTCACGTAAGCTCCGGTCCTCCCAAGACCTCCTTCTCTCCTCCACGCTTATTCGCTCCTCACCCAATCGCCTCCAAGACTTCTCCCGAATATCACCCATCCTCTGGAATTCAGTGCCCCAACACATCCGGTTATCCACTACTTTTGGATCTTTCAAAAGAAACCTGAAAACCCACCTCTTCAAAAAAGCTTACAGCCTGCACTGACCACATGGCCTCAACATCATTGGAGCTACTGCAACACTTGACCTACTGTCTCCTTCCCCATAATCCTGTAGAATGTAAGCCTGCAAGGGCAGGGTCCTCTTCCCTCTGTACCAGTCTGTCAGGTCGGGATCACCCTAGGCGTATGAAAATACGGTCCGTTTTTTACGGCCGTAATACGCAGAAATGTTCCCAAAATAGTGATCCGTATGTCATCCGTAGGCAGGGTGTGGCAGCGTATTTTGTGCATGTCATCCTCCGTATGTAATCCGTATTGCATCCGTACAGCGAGATTTTCTCGCTTGCTTGCAAAACGGACATACAATTGATCCATGGGCTCAAATATTCGTTACAACATATATACAGATATATATATATATATTCACAGATATATATATATATATATATATATATATATATATATATATATATATGTCAGTGAGACACATATATATATATACTAGATGGTGGCACGATTCTAACGCATTGGGTATTCTAGAATATGTATTTATGTATTATAAGGCAGTGACCGGTGTCATATGCGAGGGTCGCTATGTATCCCCGAGGATGTGCTTAGAAGCATATTAGATCCGCTGGAGTGCCCTGTGCTCACAGCAGGTTTGCCTGTGAGACACAGGGAAGAATAAAAGTGAGTGTGAACTGGTTCAAGTTATTTGACCCAGAAATTATTCAGGAAAACCTGGTATGGGCTTTATTTTTGAAACGGACTGCAGGAAGGTAGTTTCCTCCAGCCCAGATCTTATAGTGGCCCATGGCCATAGAATCTGGAGGATAGAAAAAAAAACCCTGCAAGAGAGTTTGGGTGTGTCAGTGTTGGTCTGGGAGGTAAAGAAGCTGCGGAGACACCATCACGTGTTTCTCGACGCAAGCAGTGAATAGCCAGGCCTTTCCCCGGGAAGGAACAACCACGGGAAGGGCAGCATCCTATGAAGGAAAGCCACCTATGCCAATGATGGTATCCATCCACAGACAGCTGTTTCGGGGTGTTTGCCCCTCATCAGTGTGGAGTAGGAATCTGGTTATTAGGAGCAGTGCCTAGTAAAAAGGCTATAAAGGCACAGATGATTGGCCTCGGGGAGACCAAAACATCCAACACTGCGGAGACACCATCAGCTTCTTTACCTGCATCTGCATATTTCCCATAAGGGATGGGGGCAGTGTTCTGGAATCACTGCGTTGAGAAACACGTGATGGTGTCTCCGCAGTGTTGGATGTTTTGGTCTCCCCGAGGCCAATCATCTGTGCCTTTATAGTCTGGTCTGGGAGTCAGACCTAGCAGGAGGCTTATGAGGAGCTCTTTCCGTGTGGAGCAACACGGGCCTGGCAGAGCCTGAAAAGCCTGACACACCAGCGTACGCGGTGTGTCATACGCTCACAGCAGCGGATTGTGGACTGTTGTTATTTTTCCCGGCTGCATACTGAAGAACTTGTTGCTTATATTTTCGGTTTGTGAGTATGCTGTGAAATAAACAAGACTTTATTTGAACTTTATATGGGTCACTGCCTATTCACTGCACAGCAAGGACATCGCTACATCACATATGGTTGGAGAATGCGGAGCAGTGTGAATTAAGGCATACCCCAACGCCATTTGCATGTCTGTTATTAAGCCTGCTACATTGCAACTCAGGCCTACAGACAAAATGGAGGAGATCCTGAGGCAGCTGGTCCTCACACAGCAACAACAGCAACAAACTAATAACCTGTTGCTGCAGCAAATTACAGCCCTGTGTGAGGCACCTCCAGCACCGACCCCGGAATGTCGCGATGCCCGAGACAAGGTCCACTCCGCTTTGAGGAAATTGAGTCCTGAAGATGACGTCTATGAGCGCACGGCAGAACGGGAGAATCTGCCAGCAGCACAGTGGGCTGAAGTTGTGGCTTCGTTCTTGAGGGGTGATGCGCTAAAGGCCTACTTTGACCTCAGTCGGGAGGATGCCCAGGACTATTCCAAGCTAAAAGGTGAGATCCTTGCCCGACTGGGGGTTAATACTTATGTGAGAGCTCAACGGGTGTTTTCTTGGACTTTTGTGGAAGCCCAGCCTGCCCGGTCTCAGATTTTTGACTTATTGCAGCTTGTGAAACGGTGGCTCCAACCTGAGACTTTAACCACAAGTCAGATAGTGGAGAGGGTGGTGGTCGACCGATTGGTGAGGGCTCTGCCAGCAGCCATACAGCGTTGGGTGGGTCAAGGGGACCCGGGTACCCTAGACCAGGTTGTAGGTCTGATAGAGCGATATAAGGCCACTCAGGACTTTATACGGGACACTGCTCCACTTCGGCTGTCACGTAAGGCTCCACCAGCTCAGGAGTCTGAGAAAAGTCCACGACCCTCCACTGGGACAAAACCAGACCGAGTCCGTGCTGAGGGGTTGTCTCGGAAAGAGAGTGACCACAGACCTGTGTCCCCTAAACTGGCTCCAAGGTTACCTCGTGCCACAGTCATTACGTGTTGGCGGTGCCAAGAACCTGGACATGTGGTTGCTAATTGCCCCCTAACAATGGAACCCATGGACTGCGGGTATACCCGCCGCGTGTCTATGTATGCCCAGCCAGTCTGCATTGCCACTACAGACCTTGCCGGTACCGAACCTCAGCTGTGCAGAGTGCTCGTTAACGGGTACCAGACAGATGCTCTCTTGGACTCGGGGAGCTTGGTGACCCTTGTACACGGGTCCCTGGCTGCTGGGGACAGTCCTAATGGACGAAAGGTGGGGGTAGTGTGCATACATGGGGACCTCCGAGAGTACCCGACTGCGGAGGTCACATTCTGTGGTGGGAGTGGTAAAGACTCTTCCGTATGGGACTGTGATAGGTAGAGACTTGCCGTTGTTCTGGTCCCTCTGGGAGACCAGAGTTAACCCTCTCAGGGTAAAAAGCATTCCGGGTGCAGAACCCGAAGATCCCGAGTCAGGGACACCTGCCGTAGGGGTCGCCACGATAGGGACAGTGTGTAATCCCGATAGGTTTCCCCTAGAGGTGTTGGCAGGAGAAGTGGAAGAGAATACACCAATTCCTGAGCTGGAGGTGTCACCTGGTAAGTTTGGGACTGCCCAGCTCCAGAATCCCACTCTGACCCGGGCAAGGGAAAGAGTAATCGAGGTGAATGGGGTGGCACAACAACCTGGTGCAGAAAAGGAGTTTCCCCGGATGATGATCAACCAGGAGTTACTGTACAGGGTTGATAAAATCCGGGATGAGGTGATGGAACAACTGGTAGTTCCCCAACCCTATCGTCGGGCGGTGCTCGACATGGCTCACACTCACATGTTGGGGGGGCACTTGGGGGCCAAAAAGACGTTAGAGAGCATATTACAGAGGTTTTTTTGGCCTGGTGTCTATGCTGAGGTTACAAAGTACTGTGACACATGTCCTGAGTGTCAACTAACCTCACCCACCACGAACTACCGGAGTCCATTAGTGCCTCTGCCCATCATAGAAGTACCCTTTGAGCGGATAGCGATGGATCTAGTAGGACCAATAGTAAAATCCGCCCGGGGCCATCAGCACATATTCGTAGTCGTAGACTACGCCACCTGGTGTCCAGAGGCGATACCGCTCCGGCACACTTCAGCTAAACTAATAGCCCGTGAACTGTTTGCCATGTTTTGTCGCCTTGGGCTTCCCAAGGAGATCCTTACAGATCAGGGAACCCCTTTTATGTCTAAAGTGACTAGGGAGCTATGTAAATTGCTCCAAATTAAACAGTTGCGTACGTCAGTGTACCATCCACAAACCGATGGGTTAGTCGAGAGGTTTATTAAGACCCTCAAGGCCATTCTCAAAAAGGTGGTCGCCAAGGATGGGAAGGATTGGGATATGTTATTGCCATATTTAATGTTCGCCATACGCGAGGTACCGCAGGCGTCCACAGGGTTCTCCCCATTTGAGCTATTGTATGGCAGGCACCCGAGGGGACTGCTGGATGTAGCCAAAGAGACGTGGGAACAGGAGCCCACTCCACATAAGAGTGTTATCGAGTATGTGGCAAGTATGCAGGATCGGATTGCAATTGTGCAACCCATAGTAAAGGAGCATCTGTTGGATGCCCAGGCCGCTCAGAGCCGTACATATAATAAAAGGGCCACGGTCAGGACCTTTAAAGAAGGAGACCGGGTGTTGGTACTAGTACCCACCCCAGAGAGTAAACTCATGGCCAAGTGGCAAGGTGTTGTGAATTCTGTGGTCGAGCTCCCTCCTGTGGTCACAAGTGGTACTTCGGCTGATTCTGTCTATGGGCTTCCGTTGGTGGATGTGAGTGGTACTGCGGCTTCTGAGTTTCCTTCCTCAGGTGATGAGGTTAAGTCGTTAGGTGCTGCTCTATTTAACTCCACCTAGTGCTTTGATCCTGGCCTCCAGTCAATGTTCTAGTATTGGTCTTGCTTCCTCCTGGATCGTTCCTGTGGCCTTGTCTGCCCAGCATAAGCTAAGTTCTGCTTGTGTTACTTTTGTTTGCTATATTTTCTGTCCAGCTTGCTATATTGGTTTTTCTTGCTTGCTGGAAGCTCTGAGACGCAGAGGGAGCACCTCCGTACCGTTAGTCGGTGCGGAGGGTCTTTTTGCCCCTCTGCGTGGTTGTTTGTAGGTTTGTGTGTTGACCGCAAAGCTATCTTTCCTATCCTCGGTCTATTCAGTAAGTCGGGCCTCACTTTGCTAAATCTATTTCATCTCTGTGTTTGTATTTTCATCTTAACTCACAGTCATTATATGTGGGGGGCTGCCTTTTCCTTTGGGGAATTTCTCTGAGGCAAGGTAGGCTTATTTTTCTATCTTCAGGGCTAGCTAGTTTCTCAGGCCGTGCCGAGTTGCATAGGGAGCGTTGGGCGCAATCCACGGCTACCTCTAGTGTGGTATGATAGGATTATGGATTGCGGTCAGCAGAGTTCCCACGTCTCAGAGCTCGTCCTATGTTTTTTGGTTATTGTCAGGTCACTTTGTGTGCTCTGAACTTCAAGGTCCATTGTGGTTCTGATTTACCTATTCATAACAGTACTGGAGGCCTAAAGTACTATGCTTCTCAATAGAGGGAAAAAAGAAGTTCTGAGACCATTTTTTTTTCTTTGCACTGTGTTTTGCCTTTTTTTTCCCCTAGACATTTGGGTGGTTCAGGACACAGGTGTAGTGATGGACATTAAAGGTCTGTCTTCATGTGTGGATCATCTCACTGCAAGAGTACAAAATATTCAAGACTTTGTGGCTCAGAATTCTATGTTAGAACCAAGAATTCCTATTCCTGATTTGTTTTCTGGAGATAGAGCTAAATTTCTGAGTTTCAAAAATAATTGCAAACTGTTTCTGGCGTTGAAACCTCGCTCCTCTGGTGACCCAGTTCAACAAGTTAAGATCATTATTTCTTTATTACGTGGCGACCCTCAAGACTGGGCATTTTCCCTTGCGCCAGGAGATCCTGCATTATGTAATATTGATGCGTTTTTTCTGGAGCTCGGATTACTGTGCGATGAACCTAATTCAGTGGATCAGGCAGAGAAAAATTTGCTGGCTCTGTGTCAGGGTCAGGATGAGATAGAGATTTATTGTCAGAAGTTTAGAAAGTTGTCCGTGCTCACTCAATGGAATGAATGTGCGCTGGCAGCTATTTTCAGAAAGGGTCTCTCTGAAGCCCTTAAGGATGTCATGGTGGGATTTCCTATGCCTGCTGGTCTGAATGAGTCTATGTCTTCGGCCATTCAGATCGGTCGACGCTTGCGTGAGCGTAAATCTGTGCACCATTTGGCGGTATTATCTGAGCATAAACCTGAGCCTATGCAGTGCGATAGGACTTTGACCAGAGCTGAAAGGCAAGAACACAGACGTCAGAATGGGCTGTGTTTCTACTGTGGTGATTCCACTCATGCTATCTCCGATTGTCCTAAGCGCACTAAGCGGTTCGCTAAGTCTGCCACCATTGGTACGGTACAGTCGAAATTTCTTTTGTCCGTTACTTTGATCTGCTCTTTGTCTTCCTATTCTGTCATGGCATTTGTGGATTCAGGCGCTGCCCTGAATTTGATGGACTTGGAGTTTGCTAGGCGCTGTGGGTTTGTCTTGGAGCCCTAGCAGTGTCTTATTCCATTGAGAGGAATTGATGCTACGCCTTTGGCCAAGAATAAGCCTCAGTATTGGACCCAGCTGACCATGTGCATGGCTCCTGCGCACCAGGAGGATATTCGCTTTCTGGTGTTGCAAAATCTGCATGATGTGGTCGTGTTGGGGTTGCCATGGCTACAAGTCCATAACCCAGTATTAGATTGGAAATCAATGTCTGTGTCCAGCTGGGGTTGTCAGGGGGTACATGGTGATGTTCCATTTCTGTCTATCTCATCATCCACCCCTTCTGAGGTCCAAGAGTTCTTGTCTGATTACCAGGATGTATTCGATGAGCCCAAGTCCAATGCCCTACCTCCGCATAGGGATTGTGATTGTGCTATCGAGTTGATTCCTGGTAGTAAGTTTCCTAAGGGTCGACTGTTTAATTTATCTGTACCTGAGCACGCTGCTATGCGGAGTTACGTAAAAGAATCCTTGGAGAAGGGTCATATTCGCCCGTTGTCATCGCCATTGGGAGCAGGGTTCTTTTTTGTGGCCACGAAGGATGGTTCGCTGAGACCTTGTATTGATTACCGCCTTCTAAATAAAATCACGGTCAAATTTCAGTACCCCTTGCCGCTGCTATCTGATTTGTTTGCTCGGATTAAGGGGGCTAGTTGGTTCACCAAGATAGATCTTCGTGGTGCATATAATCTTGTGCGTATTAAACGGGGCAATGAATGGAAAACTGCATTTAATACGCCCGGGGGCCATTTTGAGTACCTAGGTATGCCATTCGGACTTGCCAATGCTCCATCAGTATTTCAGTCCTTTATGCATGACATCTTCCGAGAGTACCTGGATAAATTCCTGATTGTATACTTGGATGATATTTTGGTCTTCTCGGATGATTGGGAGTCTCATGTGAAGCAGGTCAGAATGGTGTTCCAGGTCCTGCGTGCTAATTCTTTGTTTGTGAAGGGATCAAAGTGTCTCTTTGGTGTTCAGAAGGTTTCATTTTTGGGGTTCATTTTTTCCCCTTCTACTATCGAGATGGACCCTGTTAAGGTCCAGGCCATTTATGATTGGACTCAGCCGACATCTCTGAAGAGTCTGCAAAAGTTCCTTGGCTTTGCTAATTTTTATCGTCGCTTCATCTGTAATTTTTCTAGAATTGCTAAACCATTGACCGATTTGACCAAGAAGGGTGCTGATGTGGTCAATTGGTCTTCTGCTGCTGTGGAAGCTTTTCAAGAGTTAAAGCATCGTTTTTCTTCTGCCCCTGTGTTGTGTCAACCAGATGTTTCGCTTCCGTTCCAGGTCGAGGTTGATGCTTCTGAAATTGGAGCGGGGGCTGTTTTGTCGCAAAGAGGTTCTGATTGCTCGGTGATGAAGCCATGCGCCTTCTTTTCCAGGAAGTTTTCGCCTGCTGAGCGAAATTATGATGTTGGCAATCGAGAGTTGCTGGCCATGAAGTGGGCATTCGAGGAGTGGCGTCATTGGCTTGAAGGAGCTAAGCATCGCGTGGTGGTCTTGACTGATCACAAGAACTTGACTTATCTCGAGTCTGCCAAACGGTTGAATCCTAGACAGGCTCGTTGGTCGCTGTTTTTCTCCCGTTTTGACTTTGTGGTTTCGTGCCTTCCGGGCTCTAAAAATGTGAAGGCTGATGCCCTGTCTAGGAGTTTTGTGCCCGACTCTCCGGGTTTGCCTGAGCCGGCGGGTATTCTCAAAGAGGGAGTAATTGTGTCTGCCATCTCCCCTGATTTGCGGCGGGTGCTGCAAAAATTTCAGGCTAATAAACCTGATCGTTGCCCAGCGGAGAAACTGTTTGTCCCTGATAGGTGGACGAATAAAGTTATCTCTGAGGTTCATTGTTCGGTGTTGGCTGGTCATCCTGGAATCTTTGGTACCAGAGATTTAGTGGCTAGATCCTTTTGGTGGCCGTCTCTGTCGCGGGATGTGCGTTCTTTTGTGCAGTCCTGTGGGATTTGTGCTCGGGCTAAGCCCTGCTGTTCTCGTGCCAGTGGGTTGCTTTTGCCCTTGCCGGTCCCGAAGAGGCCTTGGACACATATCTCTATGGATTTTATTTCGGATCTCCCCGTCTCTCAAAAAATGTCGGTCATTTGGGTAGTTTGTGATCGCTTCTCTAAGATGATCCATTTGGTACCCTTGTCTAAATTACCTTCCTCCTCTGATTTGGTGCCATTGTTCTTCCAGCATGTGGTTCGTTTACATGGCATTCCAGAGAACATCGTTTCTGACAGAGGTTCCCAGTTTGTTTCGAGGTTTTGGCGAGCCTTTTGTGCTAGGATGGGCATTGATTTGTCTTTTTCCTCGGCTTTCCATCCTCAGACAAATGGCCAGACTGAACGAACCAATCAGACCTTGGAAACATATCTGAGATGTTTTGTTTCTGCTGATCAGGATGATTGGGTGTCCTTTTTGCCGTTTTTCTGAGTTCGCCCTTAATAATCGGGCCAGCTCGGCTACCTTGGTTTCGCCGTTTTTCTGCAATTCTGGGTTCCATCCTCGTTTCTCTTCAGGGCAGGTTGAGTCTTCGGACTGTCCTGGTGTGGATACTGTGGTGGACAGGTTGCAGCGGATTTGGACTCATGTAGTGGACAATTTGACCTTGTCCCAGGAGAAGGCTCAACGTTTCGCTAATCGCAGATGCTGTGTGGGTCCCCGACTTCGTGTTGGGGATTTGGTTTGGTTGTCATCTCGTTATATTCCTATGAAGGTTTCCTCTCCTAAGTTTAAGCCTCGTTTCATTGGTCCGTATAGGATTTCTGAGGTTCTTAATCCTGTGTCTTTTCGTTTGACCCTTCCAGATTCTTTTTCCATCCATAACGTATTCCATAGGTCATTGTTGCGGAGATACGTGGCACCTATGGTTCCATCTGTTGATCCTCCTGCCCCGGTTTTGGTGGAGGGGGAGTTGGAGTATATAGTGGAGAAGATTTTGGATTCTCGTGTTTCGAGACGGAAACTCCAGTATCTGGTTAAGTGGAAGGGTTATGGTCAGGAAGATAATTCCTGGGTCTTTGCCTCTGATGTCCATGCTGCCGATCTTGTTCGTGCCTTTCATATGGCTCATCCTGGTCGGCCTGGGGGCTCTGGTGAGGGTTCGGTGACCCCTCCTCAAGGGGGGGGTACTGTTGTGAATTCTGTGGTCGAGCTCCCTCCTGTGGTCACAAGTGGTACTTCGGCTGATTCTGTCTATGGGCTTCCGTTGGTGGATGTGAGTGGTACTGCGGCTTCTGAGTTTCCTTCCTCAGGTGATGAGGTTAAGTCGTTAGGTGCTGCTCTATTTAACTCCACCTAGTGCTTTGATCCTGGCCTCCAGTCAATGTTCTAGTATTGGTCTTGCTTCCTCCTGGATCGTTCCTGTGGCCTGTCTGCCCAGCATAAGCTAAGTTCTGCTTGTGTTACTTTTGTTTGCTATATTTTCTGTCCAGCTTGCTATATTGGTTTTTCTTGCTTGCTGGAAGCTCTGAGACGCAGAGGGAGCACCTCCGTACCGTTAGTCGGTGCGGAGGGTCTTTTTGCCCCTCTGCGTGGTTGTTTGTAGGTTTTTGTGTTGACCGCAAAGCTATCTTTCCTATCCTCGGTCTATTCAGTAAGTCGGGCCTCACTTTGCTAAATCTATTTCATCTCTGTGTTTGTATTTTCATCTTAACTCACAGTCATTATATGTGGGGGGCTGCCTTTTCCTTTGGGGAATTTCTCTGAGGCAAGGTAGGCTTATTTTTCTATCTTCAGGGCTAGCTAGTTTCTCAGGCTGTGCCGAGTTGCATAGGGAGCGTTGGGCGCAATCCACGGCTACCTCTAGTGTGGTGTGATAGGATTAGGGATTGCGGTCAGCAGAGTTCCCACGTCTCAGAGCTCGTCCTATGTTTTTTGGTTATTGTCAGGTCACTTTGTGTGCTCTGAACTTCAAGGTCCATTGTGGTTCTGAATTACCTATTCATAACAGCAAGGGCCTTATGAGATACGGGGGAAGGTGGGGGAAGTGAATTACAAAGTGTACCAACCCGGGAAAAGAAAACCCGAGCAGCTGTACCATGTAAACCTGCTAAAGGCCTGGAAGGACCGAGAATGTTTGGTCACAGATGCAACTACGGTCATACAATCGGAGGTCCCTCTGGCCCTGGCCAAGGACACAGCCGGCTGTGAGGTAAAAGTCAATGATGCCCTCACAAAAAAGCAGCGGCGGGAGGCTCGAGCTTTGGTACAGCAGAATATGGATGTGTTCTCAGAGCTGCCGGGGCGAACCTCGGTGATTCAGCATGATATTGTCACTGAGCCCCAGGTAAAGGTGCGGATGAAACCGTACCGAGTGCCAGAGGCCCGAAGGCAAGCCATCGGGGCCGAGGTAAAGCAAATGCTTCAGTTGGGAGTCATTGAGGAGTCCCGAAGTGAGTGGGCTAGCCCCATTGTTCTAATACCAAAACCAGATGGGTCATTACGCTTCTGTAATGACTTTAGGAAGTTAAATGAAGTGTCAAAATTTGACCTCTATCCCATGCCACGGGTGGACGAGCTAATTGAGAGACTGGGGAAGGCCCAGTACTTCACCAAGCTGGATCTCACAAAAGGTTACTGGCAGGTTCCCTTAACAGAGTCAGCGAAGGAAAAGACTGCTTTTATAACCCCAGAGGGTCTCTTTCAATACGTTGTCTTACCTTTTGGGTTACATGGAGCTCCGGCCACATTTCAGAGGCTGATGGACATTGTGTTAGCGCCACATAGAGACTATGCGTCAGCCTATTTGGATGACATAGTCATCTTTAGTACCGACTGGGATACCCATCTGTCCCAGGTACAAGCAGTGCTGGAGTCTCTTAGAGCTGCAGGGTTAACAGCAAACCCAAAGAAATGCGCGATAGGTCTCACGGAAGCCCGGTACTTAGGATATGTGATCGGCCGGGGGGGTTATCAAACCTCAAGTGAACAAAATTGAGGCCATTCAAAACTGGCCCAAGCCCTTAAATACCAAACAAGTGAGGACATTCCTTGGCATCATTGGGTATTACCGTTGATTTATACCCAATTTTGCTGGTAAATCGGCTTCCCTAACAGACCTGTTAAAAGGGAAGAAAACGGTGATGGTCAAGTGGAATCCTCAAGCAGAGGAAGCTTTCCAGTCCCTGAAGTCGGCGTTGTGTGGACAGCCGGTCCTCATCAACCCTGACTTCAAGAAAACCTTTGCTGTGCAAACCGATGCTTCAGAGGTAGGCTTAGGAGCGGTGCTGTCGCAAGAGGTGAACAGGGATGAGTATCCAGTCACCTATTTAAGCAGGAAACTGACCCCGGCAGAGAAAAATTATAGCGTCGTGGAGAAGGAGTGCTTGGCGATTAAATGGGCCTTGGAGTCTCTACGCTACTATTTGCTCGGGCGTCAGTTTCGGTTGGTAACGGACCATTCACCCCTTGTCTGGATGAGAAATGCAAAAGAAAGGAATGCCCGAGTCACCAGATGGTTCTTGTCCCTACAAAACTTCAGCTTGTCTGTGGAACATCGGGCTGGGAAGTCACAGGGAAATGCCGATGCCCTGTCACGGGCACCATATATGCTGACAAATGTTCAACCCCACAAGTCTGAACAGAGGGGGGGGGGGTATGTAAGGCAGTGACCGGTGTCATATGCGAGGGTCGCTATGTATCCCCCAGGATGTGCTTAGAAGCATATTAGATCCGCTGGAGGGCCCTGTGCTCACAACAGGTTTGCCTGTGAGACACAGGAAAGAATAAAAGTGAGTGTGAACTGGTTCAAGTTATTTGACCCAGAAATTATTCAGGAAAACCTGGTATGGGCTTTTATTTTTGAAACGGACTGCAGGAAGGTAGTGGGGCCGGTCCGTTTCCTCCAGCCCAGATCTTATAGTGGCCCATGGCCATAGAATCTGGAGGATAGAAAAAAAAACCCTGCAAGAGAGTTTGGGTGTGTCAGTGTTGGTCTGGGAGTCAGACCTAGCAGGAGGCTTATGAGGAGCTCTTTCCGTGTGGAGCAACACGGGCCTGGCAGAGCCTGAAAAGCCTGACACCCCAGCGTACACAGTGTGTCATACGCTCACAGCAGCGGATTGTGGACTGTTGTTATTTTTCCCGGCTGCATACTGAAGAACTTGTTGCTTATGTTTTCGGTTTGTGAGTATGCTGTGAAATAAACAAGACTTTATTTGAACTTTATATGGGTCACTGCCTATTCACTGCACAGCAAGGACATCGCTACATCACAGTATGTATATAGCAGCCACATAGTATATAGCACAGGCCACGTAGTATATAGGAGCTATGTAGTATATAGCAGACAAATACTACATGGCCTGTGCTATATACCATGTGGCTGCTATATACATACATATTGTAGAATACCCGATGCGTTAATACAGGCCACGCAATATATAACAGTGGCCACGCAGTATATAACACAGCCACGTATTATATAACACAGGCGACATAGTATATAACACAGGTCACGCAGTATATAGCACTGGCCACGTAATATATAGCACAGCCTCCGCAGTATATAGCAGCCACGTAGTATATAACACTGCCCACGCAGTATATAGCAGCCACATAGTATATAACACTGCCCACGCAGTATATAACAGTGACCATGTAATATATAGCACAGCCCACACAGTACATAACACAGCCCACGGAGTATATAACACTGCCTATGTAGTATATAGCAGCCACGCGGTATCTAACACAGCCCACGTATACAGCAGTGTGGGCACCATATCCCTGTTAAAAAAATAATTAAAATAAAAAATAGTTATATACTCACCCCATGGGATCCACCGAAGCTCTGGCAATACGCGCGCGGCTGCCGCCATCTTCCATTCCCAGGATGCATTGCGAAATTAGAGCTAACATAGAAAAAACTCAGAAAAAATACATACCATGAGATACGGCCTTCCCAAAACCCTGTCTGATGACAAATGCACACTTAGCAGGATGCAGCAGGCCTCCACTGATAAAGGCTAGGGGCGGCACAGGTGCAAACTACTTGATAAAAACAGCCACCCCAACCAAACATTGCAGGGGTTGGCTGCCTAGCAGAAAAAATGCACATTGATAAAACTCAAATAGGACGCCAGTCACACTGATAGGTGTGGTGCACAGTGTCTGGTATGCAACCTATTAATGACGCCCCTTGTATTAACAGGCGGGCTGCCCAGCACTAAAAAATGCAGCACACAGTGACAGACGCCCCAGAAAAACCTAGCCAACATAAAGAGGCCTGGCCACATCCTGCAAAAAAGGATATGATATAGTGCAAAAAAATGCATGCATACGATAAACACATACACTATATGGGGTATTGGTTTAATATTTTGGCCAAAATAAAGTAAGCCCGCAACCCAACGTCAAGGGTCCCCATGATATTGCGGGTCCTACCACTAATATCAAAAAACAGCTAAGTGTGCATTTGTCATCAGACAGGGTTTTGGGAAGGCCGTATCTCATGGTATGTATTTTTGCATTGCGAAATTACCCAGATGACTTAGCAGTCTCGCGAGACCACTAAGTCTTCTGGGTAATTTCACAATGCATCGCCGGGAACAGAAGATGGCGGCAGGCGCGAGCGGCTCGGTGGACTACGGAGGGTGAGAATAGCAGGTTTTTTGTTTTTTTTATTATTTTTAACATTACATTTTTTTACTATTGATGCTGCATAGGCAGCATCAATAGTAAAAAGCTGGGGACACACAGGGTTAATAGCAGCGGTTACGGAGTGCGTTACCCGCAGCATAACGCGGTCCGTTACCGCCGGCATTAACCCTGTGTGAGCAGTGACTGGAGGGGAGTATGCGGGCGCCGGGCACTGACTGCGGGGAGTAAGGAGCGCCCATTTTGTTCCGGACTGTGCCCGTCGCTGATTGGTCGTGGCTGTTTTGCCGCAACCAATCAGCAACTTGGATTTCCATGACAGATAGAAGCCGCGACCAATGAATATCTGCGACAGACAGACAGACGGAAGTGACCCTTAGACAATTATATAGTAGATATGTGTATATTTCATACAGCACTAGATAGCAGAAAAGCTGGTAATTCAATTGCCGGCTTTTGCTATCTCCTTCCTAAACCCAACATGATATGAGACATGGTTTACATACAGTAAACCATTTCATATCCCTTATTTTTTTACATATTCCTCATTAGTAATGTTACAAGTGTATGTGTGTAAAATTTGGGGGATCTAGCTGTTAAAATAAAAGGTTTAATCACTGAAAAAATTGGCGTGGGCTCCCGCACAATTTCTCCGCCAGAGTGGGAAAACCAGTGACTAAGGGCAGATATTAATAGCCTAGAGAGGGACCATGGATATTGCCCCCCCCAGCTAAAAACATCTGCCCCCAGCCACCCCAGAAAAGGCACATCTGTAGGATGGCACTTAGCCTCTCTCTTCCCACTCCCGTGTAGCATGGGATATGGGGTAATAAAGGGTTAATGTCACCTTGCTATTGTAAGGTGACATTAAGCCAGATTAATAATGAAGAGGCGTCAATAAAACACCTATCCATTATTAATCCAATAGTACTAAATGGTTAATTAAACACACACATTAGGAAAAAAAGAATTTTAATGAAATAAAGCCACAGGGTGTTGTAATAGTTTATTATACTCTCAATCCAATTGAAGACCCTTGTCACCTGAAACAAAGTTAAAATAAAAAAACAACAATATTCCATACCTTCCGTCGTTCAGTCTTGTTCCACGCTGTAAATCCATCTGAAGGGGTTAACTAATTTTACAAGCAGGAGCCTGCTAACGCAGCCGCCCCTGCCTGTAAAAACCCGGGGAATGAATGGAAAGCAGGGGAATGTAGCTACGTAGACTTGCGGTTCTGCGCCCCCTGCTGGCATAACCTCGGATGAACTCAAGCGTGAGAAAATATTCTGAAAAATTCCAGAAGAAGCTGGTTGCAAAACGCGTGTTGGGGTGAGGTGGGACGCTGAACTTGCTGCAGGTAGTTATCAATACTGTCTCTAGTTATATATATATTTGATGCACTTTATGTATGCTTAGGCAGCTGGAATTGTACCAGACAGTATATGAGGATATATGTATTACTCTGCGGTGGTCTTTACTAGTATTGTTATTTTCATAATGTACATATTACTATTCAGCCTCTCACCTTATGTTAGGGTGTTTGTGCACTAATGCACTTATATATATTTGTCTTTAATAAAGCTTTGTTTTGTTTTTTAAATTCGTTTATTAACAACAAAATAGTAATGTTACAAACATTTTGCATCCAGGATTGTCATACATAAACTGTAACATATGCAAATTGCATATTATTAAGTTCGGAATAAAGTACAGTTATCATTCATAACCAACATTGTACTGTGATTATGAAAACTGTTGGATCATTGGTAACACATGAAATTTTTACAAATATACTATATCTACGCTAACTGCTAACTACTAACTTGTAACTTGCCGCCGCACTCTATGTTAGTCTTCCCTCAATACCCCTATTATACAACAATTCTATAGAGTAAGATGGGAAGAATTCCACCTACCCCAAATTTTTTCGAATTTGCCTGGACATCCCCTGTTCTGATACAGCGTGCGCTCATATGGGATGATTGAGTTGACCAGTTCGATCCAAGCTCCCCTAGTCGGGTTCGTACTACCCATCCACCTCAAAGCCAATACCTTTCTTGCCATAAAGAGCGCCTCACGTAAAAAAATATCAATGTAGTGATCCCAAGTCTCCTCCTCCCATACTCCAAATATACATACTAACGGGTCAAGGGGAACCGGGATGGACAACAGTGATGTGAGTAGTGAAGTCACCTCCCTCCAGTATTGAGAAACAACAGGACAGCACCATATCATATGAATGAAGTCTGCATCTAAGGAGTGGCAACGCGTACATTCTGATGTTTGAAATCGACCCATTCTAAAAAGCCGTATTGGAGTTAAATATGATTGATGTATTATGTATAGTTGAGTCATTCTGTTGTTAACTGATGGAGATACTTTGGTTGGGGATTCAAGAATATCCTCCCATTCCTCCCCCTGCATATTAGAAAGAAGTCCCTCCCACTTCCCCTTAATAGAATTAACAGTAGATGCGTCTCCCGAAGATAACATGTAAGTATATAGGGAGGAGATAAGACCCTGGGGTCCCTGTGACTTGAGAATTCCTATCAAGGGCAAAGAGGATATAGTGCGACCTGCACCTGTCTGTCTCATATGTGATTGTACGGCTGATCTCAACTGTAAATATCGAAAGAACTGGGATCTTGGTATATCATGCTTGATCTGCAACTGTTCAAAAGACATAAAGGACCCCTCATCATACAAATCACCTATTGAGGAGACCCCATGCCCGAGCCAAAAATCAGTAGATGGGTGATTCAGCAAAGTTGGGAAATAGCTATTTCTCCATAGAGGCATCTCCGCCACGACATCCATGAATCTTACAATTTTTTTAATTTGCCTCCAAACCGATCTCGCTAGGCGAAGTAGAGGAAGCATTCGAGGGATATTAACTTTTTCCAGTTCTAAAAAAGCCAGCGGGCAGTTTGTTTGAGCCACATGGAGAAGATGACTTTCTGAATTCGGAAGGTAATTATCGGGCATCCACCTATTCATAGCTTTAATTTGACCAGCTAGGTAATCTAAATAAAAATCTGGCAACGCCGCCCCACCCCCCGACTTTGGAATAAAGCTTTGTTGATCTTATTTAGCTCTGGATCTCTTCGTTTCAGCTACTGTGTGTAGGTTAGACCGAATAGGGTGATCATGTGTATTTGAAGTGCCAGTGATATAGTTTGGACATTGGTGATTAGATACTTACTAGATGCAGGAGTTATTATTATTATTATTATTATTATTATTATACATTTTCTATGGCACCATTTATTCCATGGCGCTTTACATGTGAAAAGGGGGCAAATATAGACAAACACAATAAACATGAGCAAAAATCAAGCCACTAACAGGTACAGAAGGAGAGAGGACCCTGCCTGCGATGGCTCACAGTCAACAGAGGATGAGTGAGGATACACTAGGAGAGGGTAGAGCTGGTTGTGCGGCGGTTCAGTAGACTGAGGATCACTGCAGGCTGTAGGCTTATCGGGAGAGGTGAGTTGGTGCATTTCTCATCTGTATTTATTGTCCCTTTGTGAACTGTAACCTAACACTATAAAACCATGCAGAACAAGAAAGTTGATAACATAATGCCATGCCGCCTTCCAGTCCTCATGTACTGTATGTAGAGATTTACTTGGCTGAGCTGATAATCCAGTTTGATATAAAGATTAAGGTTTCTGATTCAGATCATCCATGTATATCCAGACCACATAAATCACATGCACAGCACTGTATACAGCATCGAGGTCAGCATAAGACATTATTGATCTCGCTGTGTAGCCAGGCATGCATGCATATGACCTAGTTGCTCGTCATCTGTGCAGCATATGTAATTCATGTGTCCAGACGTACATGAGCATCTGGAATTCCCTGTTGTTCGGGCGGCTGATTTGCAGACTGAGATCCAGAGTATGAATCCAGCCATCCTTGTGTGGATTTCCTACAGGTACTGCAACTCCCGTCACAATCCAAAATATACAGTTAGGACCATATATATTTGGACAGAGACAGCATTTTTCTAATTTTGGTTATAGACATTACCACAATGAATTTTAAACAAAACAATTCAGATGCAGTTGAAGTTCAGACTTTCAGCTTTCATTTGAGGGTATCCACATTAAAATTGGATGAAGGGTTTAGGAGTTTCAGCTCCTTAACATGTGCCACCCTGTTTTTAAAGGGACCAAAAGTAATTGGACAATTGACTCCAAGGCTATTTCATGGACAGGTGTGGGCAATCCCTTCGTTATGTCATTCTCAATTAAGCAGATAAAAGGCCTGGAGTTGATTTGAGGTGTGGTGCTTGCATTTGGAAGGTTTTGCTGTGAAGTAAACATGCGGTCAAAGGAGCTCTCCATGCAGGTGAAACAAGCCATCCTTAAGCTGCGAAAACAGAAAAAACCCATCCGAGAAATTGATACATTAGGAGTGGCAAAATCTACAGTTTGGTACATCCTGAGAAAGAAAGAAAGCACTGGTGAACTCATCAATGCAAAAAGACCTGGGCGCCCACGGAAGACAACAGTGGTGGATGATCGCAGAATAATCTCCATAGTGAAGAGAAACCCCTTCACAACAGCCAACCAAGTGATCAACACTCTCCAGGAGGTCGGCGTATCAATATCCAAATCTACCATAAAGAGAAGACTGCATGAAAGTGTAACGCCCAAGAGACCGGGATACCCAGCACCGGACCAATGGGGCCTGTCTCTTAAGCGGGATGTCACGGGTGGCTTGACCCGGTGCTGTGGCCTCAGGCAATGCACAGTGTAAGGGGTATTGAGAGGGAACAGGCACTTACTTGATCAGCAGCAAGTTCTCTCAGCGGTGATGATCCTGATCCTGGATAGATAGCTATTGTCCAAATGAAAGTCTGAGGCACTGAAACGTTTAACCAGTTTACTTCAACATAAAGGGATTTACAACCAGTCCTGTCACCGGAGTCTGTATGGGAAGTCTGAATTACTTTGACCCTGCCGGGGTCTTCGCCTCTTAATGTATGCAATTTCTGTGTGGCCCTGCTGCTGTATGTGAACTGGCTGCCGGCCCAATCTGTCCCCTCCGGGTCCTGGTTCGACGGGCAACCCGAGTCCTTTTATCGGCTTACCCCCTCCAGGAGTACCGCTGAACTCTGTGTCTGTTGCTGCGTCCGGCCCTAGTGAAGCTGATATCACCTCACGTTTTTCCGGTTGCTGTATTATGTATAATGAATACAGCCACGGATCCGGTATCCGTCTTTGCGCCTGTTCTGGGTAGTGATTAATGCTACCCGGTTCTCACAATGTCCTTTTTCTCCGTCCCTTTTCTCCTCAGGCCGGTGATTTGGGCCTGGAAACTGTCATAGGGCTGTTAGAAATTCAGCTGTATGACCTCTCACTTTCAGCTCCTTAGCCCAACTGCCAGTTCTTCTCTCAGACCAGAATGGATCAAGGGGAGTCTCTGGAGCTCCCCCTTCTGGCCGGAGGTGGTAGTGCAGTCTTGCTATTTTAGTATTTGTATTTATTGTCAGTAACTATTTTTGTGGCAAATACCCCTAGGGGTGCCACATTCCCCCTTAGTTAAGAACAGTACTCCGGGACTGTGGGACGATAACATTTTGAAATAACAATTAATATGTACAGAGTCTTAAAAATGAAAAGTTACAAAAACCACTCAAGGAAACAAAAATAGAGTTCTGTAAAAAGTCACTTCAAATAGCGTCCATTAATACAGTTCTATCCTTGAAGGTACTAGGAAAGGCACTGCACTTTGTGTCCAAGAATTTAGTTCCATTTTTCCAACGGAGTTACCAATATAAAGTCTAAAGAAAGTTCAAAAAGAGCAAAAAACAATGTTCAAAAAGCAGTCTTTCCGGAGCTTTGATTTAGTGCCTCCGGGCTGATAAAAAGTTCAAGAATATGCAATAAGTTCATACAGACAAGTCTCTGTAGGTACTGGGCTTAAACGTTGCAGAATGATAACAATGACTATAGTTTTATAGTTGGTAATCCGCATACCTGGCCGGTAATTGACCCTGGGTACTACGCTGTGATCTACGTAATAGCGGTGTCTCTTCATGTTGTGTACTACTGTCTACTGCGGATGTAGTATCTGCCCGCTCTGCTAAAGATAATTCCACAACTATGGAGTTGGCAAGTCCACTGTGAATGGGATTACTCTGATCAGGAATCTGTTCTTCCTGGCCTGGAATCTCCTGTAGTACGGGGTCAGCCTCTTCCTGTCTCGGGACTTCTGGTATTGGGTTCGGTGTTGGGTAAAAGGCCACCATGGGAACCACTACTGCACCATGATATGTTAGTAGGGTTTTGGGAAAGTCTCCTATACAGGTGTGATACATTTCCTCTTCTTTTTCCTTTACTGGTTGAACCAGTATGGGTTGAATAACTTCTGGTTCTGGCTGGACAACTTCTGGCTCTTTCAGTGCTTCCGGACATAATTTAAGATTGTCTCTTGACACTAGTACAGATGTTAAGCCTCCGTTTTTGCTAATGAGACACATTTTAGGATTATCCATTCTTGTTGGTAAAACTGTGTAGGGTACGGCTTCCCACTGATTGTCTAGTTTATTGGTTCGACGATTTCTCTTGAGCACTTGGTCACCCGGTCTTAATGGGGTCGCTAAAGCATTCTGGTTGAAAGTTCGCTCTTGTCTTTCTCTAGTTTGCTGAAGGCTTCTTTCCACACTCTCTTGCACTTGGCGATACTGCTTTTGCCGTATGATATCCCAATTGGAGTCTTGAACTTCTGCGTCTGGTTTCAGAATTCCCATTTCTAGATCGATTGGTAATTGGCCGGGTCTTGCACGCATAAGGTAAGCTGGGGTGCAGTTGGTGGAGCTCACCGGGACATGATTATACAGATCCATCAAGTCAGGCAATTTCTCTGGCCATTGATTCATTTCTGTCTCAGGTAAAGTCTTTAGTAGGTCTATTACAATATGGTTCATCTTCTCGCATAAGCCGTTTGTTTGTGGATGATAGGCCGTCGTCCGGATCTTTTTGCAACCATACATATTACAGAATTCTCTGAAGATCTCTGATTCAAAGGCTGTAGCTTGGTCGGTGAGAACCTGTTCCGGATATCCATGGGGTCTACAAAAGTACGTTTGGAATGCTTTGGCTGCTGTTTTTGCTGTCAGATCTTTTACGGGTACTACTACCAAGAAGCGTGAATAATGGTCCACGATGGTCAAGGCATAGACATAGCCAGACCGGCTTGGTGTCAACTTCACGTGGTCCATGGCTACAAGTTCAAGTGGTTGTTTGGTGATTATGGGCTGCAGTGGTGCTCTTTGGTTCTTTTGATCGTTTCTTCTGAGGTTGCACGGGCCACAATTTCTGCACCACTGTTTGATTGATTTTCTCATCCTGACCCAATAAAATCTTTCTCTTAGAAGTACTTCTAACTTTTTCCAACCGAAGTGACCAGCACCATTATGGTAAGCTTCGAGGACCATCTTGACATCTTGTTTAGGCACGATAATCTGCCAAACCAATTCATGTGTTTTCGGATTGGTGTACCTTCTACAGAGCTTCCCTTGATACAGGAACATTTTGCCTCTCTCTTTCCAGAGTTGATGCGTCTCTTCTGGGGCATCCTCATCGGGATATGCACTTTGCTCAGTTAACAGTTCCTTCACCAACTTCACAGCCGGATTGCTGTCTTGGGTGTCAGCCCATCTATGGTGTGCTAACGGATTAAAATTCACCTCTTGTTGTTTCTGATAGGTACTTGACTGATGATGTTTTGCCTTGGGATGATGGAAGGCTGGTAGTTCAATTTCTTCAAGCTCCCCCGTTTCTTCTTCTACATCTCTCAAGTGTGGCATCCGGGATAGGGCATCGGCATTTCCATTCTTGCGACCTGCTCGATACTTGATCTTGAAGTTGTAATTAGATAACCGGGCTATCCATCGCTGTTCTAACGCACCTAATTTGGCTGTGTCCAGGTGGGTCAACGGATTGTTGTCAGTATAGACAATAAATTCTGCAGCGGCCAGATAGTGTTTGAAACGTTCAGTCACAGCCCAAACTATTGCCAGTAGTTCCAATTTGAAGGAGCTATAATTTTCTGGATTTCTTTCAGTAGGCCGGAGCTTTCTACTTGCAAAGGCGATGACTTTCTCCCGACCTTCTTGCTTTTGTGACAGCACCGCTCCTAGTCCCACATTACTGGCATCGGTGTAGATGATGAAAATGTTGATGATAATCTGGGTATGCCAGAACCTCTTCACCGGTTAGTGCCTTCTTTAGTTGTTCAAAGGAGTCTTCCCTTTCGTCATTCCACTGGAAAGGAGGGTTTCGGTTTGAAGGTTTCTTCGTCTGCCCTACCAAGGCGTCTTGCAAGGGTGCTGCCAACTTGGTAAATCCTTTTATAAATCTGCGATAGTAACCCACCAATCCCAGGAATTGCCTCACTTCTTTTGCGCTGGTAGGTCTCGGCCAATCCCTTATGGCGGTTATTTTCTCGGGATCTGGTGCTACTCCCTCCGAACTCACGATGTGTCCCAAGTACTGTACCTTTGGCTTGAGAAGGTGACATTTGGATGGCTTGATTTTCATGCCATACCTGGATAAGGCTTTGAACACTTCTGCCAGGTCTTTTAAGTGTTGTTCGTAAGTCTTTGAGTAGACGATCACATCATCTAGGTACAGGAGGACGGTCTCGAAGTTCTTGTGTCCGAGGCAGCATTCCATCAGCCGCTGGAAGGTACCGGATGCATTGCAGAGTCCGAACGGCATGCGATTAAATTCACTTAGACCCATTGGTGTGGTGAATGCCGTCTTTTCCTTATCTCTCTCAGCCACAGGGACTTGCCAATACTCGCTTGTTAAGTCTAAGGTGGAAAAATAATTAGCAGATTTCAAAGCGGTCAAGGACTCTTCTATCCTAGGCAAGGGGTAGGCGTCTTTATGGGTGATGTTATTAATCTGCCGGTAGTCTACGCACATTCTCATGGTTCCGTCTTTTTTTTTGACAATCACTAGAGGGGCCGCCCAGGGGCTACAGCTGTCTCTTATTACCCCGGCCTGTTTCATCTCCCTCAGCATATCTTTTACACATTGATATTGAGCGGGTGGTATGGGTCTATATCTTTCTTTTATTGGGGGATGATCACCGGTGGGGATTGTGTGTTCTACCCCTTCTATCCATCCGAAGTCCAATGGGTGTTTACTGAAGACTTGTTCATATTCCGTCACTAGCCTATACACCCCTTGTTTTTGATGGGTAGGTGTTGAATTTATGCCCACGTGTAGCTGTTGGCACCAATCCTCCAATTCTCCATCTGAGCCGTTGACTTCCACCTGACAGGTTGGTTCTAAGGGCTCAATGGTTGTGATGGCATTGTTGTCAACAGTATATAGCTTTGCCACTGTAGCATACCTTGGCAAAGTGACATCTTCCTCTCCACAGTTCAAAAGTCGTACCGGCACTCGTCCCCGGTGTACCTCGACTACCCCTCGTGCTGTGAGTATAGTGGGCCTGCTGTCGGTGTACACTGGTTCTATTAAGGCTTGATAATCACGTCCCTTAGTACCAATGGCTGCTCTACACCATACCAGCATTTCTGTTTTTGGTGGGATTACAATAGACGTTGGATCACTTACCCTCACACTGCCGATTTCTCCACCTGCAACTTCTACCTGTTGCCTTAACATCAATACTTTTATTTCCCTCTGGAGAACTCTCTGCTGGTAGGATTGGGCAGTTTCAGCAATTTGCTGTAAGACAGAAATAACTTCGGCAAAGCAGTTCTCTAACACATTCATTCCTATCAATACAGTTGGTTCACAGTTCCGCCGGTCAACATCAACAACAATTATACCCTGTTTCTTCAATTCTACTTTACCTATCTTTATGGTCATCTCCCTGAATCCTAGTTTCGGTACCATCTTACCATTACTGGCCCATATATCTAGTTCAACATCAGAGGGCCCTTTATCAATATCTGCATCAGCCCAGTACCTCTTATAAAGGATATACGGTATAGATGAAATCTGGGAACCTGTGTCCAGCAAAGCATTGAGGGGAATTCCATCCAGCACGATAGGGATAATGGGCCGTCCTCCGATGTACCTGTCGTGCCAGGGTGTTGGGCCTTGAAAGTTCATTCCTGCGAAGCGGCCCGCATTCCCAGGGGATTCCCGTTTAAATCACAATCTCGTGCAAAGTGGCCTGGCTGCTGGCAACGGCAGCAAATGGGCTGTCCATCCGGTTGGTAGCGGTCGCGGGGTCGTCCTCTCCATGTCGGGTATCTCCGGGGTCTCATCCATGCAACATCTTCTCTACGGTTTGCCAACTCCATCTTGGGTCCTCTCATCTCCTGCATGGTTTTAGCCATTGAAGCAACAACATCAGTTAAAGAGTCAAGCTTTTGTTGAAGAACCTCATTAGTACTGGGCCCCAGGGGCTTAGCAATGGCCCCGGACATAGCTGATGTCACTGGCACTCCCTGTTGTTGAGGAGCCTCTGCCATGGGTTGCGCAGGCTCCTGATCCCGAGGTGCCTCTGCCAGCTGGAGACGTATAGCGCTCTCCTTTAATTGGGCAAATGTCAATTCAGGGTTCTTAAAAACAAGCATGCTCACATGCCCCCGGTGAGAAGGGGTGTAGAGTCCCTCAATAAATTGATCTCTTAGCAGTTTATCCGCTCCGGTGTTAAAAATGGGTTCAGCCAGTGTAAGTGATTTAAGGGCTTCCTGCAGGTTTAAGGCAAAGTCTCTCACGCCCTCATTAACTTTTTGTTTGCAATTAAAGAATCGTACTTTAGCTTTGCTGCTGGCAGTGGTTTCAAATGTAGCTCTTAATCCAGCAAATATGCGTTCAACAGTGCCTTTTAGATCAGCTGCCCATGCTGTGACTTCTCGCTTAGCATGGCCACTTAACTGCATCATCAGGAGACTAACACGCTGAACTTCACCCACGGGGAACATGTCAAAATGGGCTAGCATCTTTTCTCTGAAATCGTCAAGGGTATTAGGCTCACCTTCATACATTGGAAGCCACGGGCCACCCGGGGTATATGGCATCAGCACTGGCATGATGGGCGCCACTCCTTGCACCGCTGCGCTACCGGACTCTCTATCGACACTCTGTCTTTCAGCTGCATTAGCGTCGCCGGGTGCTGCGGCGTCTCCGTGCTGCGACATACTGTGCCCCCTTAGTTAATCCGGACCCTTCCGGTCCTCCGCTTCCGTCGGGATAGTGTAGATTCGTTCCGCTGTGCAGCAGGATTGGTTTTCCTCTTGCTCTGACGTCAGAGCGCTCAGCTTGGTGCCGCCCACTATGACACGCCCCCTGCTGCTCCCACCCGCCGCGCGCTCTGTAATGGCGGATTCTGAAGTTTTTCAGTCAGACTGGGGCTCAGGTAATGGCGTAGCTCAATTAACAGTCTCGTGCCTAACAGTTATGAGGTGATGGCGGCCATCTTTACTCCATTATAACTAATGGGGAAAAGTCACTTTCAATAGTTTATAATGGGAAATGGAATTTTCTTTAATAAAGTCAATTTTCAAGATTTTTCATCCAAGTTTTCACAGTTTTGGGCTCCAATCACGGCACACAATACCCGGTATACGGGCTGGTCGTATCCTGTTCGTGACGCCAAATGTAACGCCCAAGAGACCGGGATACCCAGCACCGGACCAATGGGGTCTGTCTCTTAAGCGGGATGTCACGGGTGGCTTGACCCGGTGCTGTGGCCTCAGGCAATGCACAGTGTAAGGGGTATTGAGAGGGAACAGGCACTTACTTGATCAGCAGCAAGTTCTCTCAGCGTTGATGATCCTGATCCTGGATAGATAGCTATTGTCCAAATGAAAGTCTGAGGCACTGAAACGTTTAACCAGTTTACTTCAACATAAAGGGATTTACAACCAGTCCTGTCACCGGAGTCTGTATGGGAATTCTGAATTACTTTGACCCTGCCGGGGTCTTCGCCTCTTATTGTACGCAATTTCTGTGTGGCCCTGCTGCTGTATGTGAACTGGCTGCCGGCCCAATCTGTCCCCTCCGGGTCCTGGTTCGACGGGCAACCCGAGTCCTTTTATCGGCTTACCCCCTCCAGGAGTACCGCTGAACTCTGTGTCTGTTGCTGCGTCCGGCCCTAGTGAAGCTGATATCACCTCACGTTTTTCCGGTTGCTGTATTATGTATAATGAATACAGCCACGGATCCGGTATCCGTCTTTGCGCCTGTTCTGGGTAGTGATTAATGCTACCCGGTTCTCACAATTTCCTTTTTCTCCGTCCCTTTTCTCCTCAGGCCGGTGATTTGGGCCTGGAAACTGTCATAGGGCTGTTAGAAATTCAGCTGTATGACCTCTCACTTTCAGCTCCTTAGCCCAACTGCCAGTTCTTCTCTCAGACCAGAATGGATCAAGGGGAGTCTCTGGAGCTCCCCCTTCTGGCCGGAGGTGGTAGTGCAGTCTTGCTATTTTAGTATTTGTATTTATTGTCAGTAACTATTTTTGTGGCAAATACCCCTAGGGGTGCCACAAAAGTAAATACAAAGGCTTCACTGCACGGTGCAAGCCACTCATAAGCATCAAGAATAAAAAGGCTAGACTGGACTTTGCTAAAAAACATCTAAAAAAGCCAGCACAGTTCTGGAAGAACATTCTTTGGACAGATGAAACCAAGATGAACCTCTACCAGAATGATGGAAAGAGAAAAGTATGGCGAAGGCATGGTACAGCTCATGATCCAAAGCATACCACATCATCTGTAAAACACGGCGGAAGCAGTGTGATGGCTTGGGCATGCATGGCTGCCAGTGGCACTGGGTCACTAGTGTTTATTGATGATGTGACACAGGACAGAAGCAGTCGAATGAATTCTGAGGTATTCAGAGCCATACTGTGTGCTCAGATCCAGCCAAATGCAGCCAAACTGATTGGTCGTCGTTTCATACTACAGATGGACAATGACCCAAAACATAAAGCCAAAGCAACCCAGGAGTTTATTAAAGCAACAAAGTGTAATATTCTTCAATGGCCAAGTTAGTCACCTGATCTCAACCCAATTGAGCATGCATTTCACTTGTTAAAGACTAAACTTCAGACGGAAAGGCCCACAAACAAACAGCAACTGAAAACCACCACAGTGAAGGCCTGGCAGAGCATCAAAAAGGAGGAAACACAGCGTCTGGTGATGTCCATGAGTTCAAGACTTCAGGCAGTCATTGCCAACAAAGGGCTTTCAACCAAGTACTTAAAATGAACATTTTATTTAAAATTATTGAATCTGTCCAATTACTTTTGGTCCCTTTAAATTCAGGGTGGCACATGTTAAGGAGCTGAAACTCCTAAACCCTTCATCCAATTTTAATGTGGATACCCTCAAATGAAAGCTGAAAGTCTGAACTTCAACTGCATCTGAATTGTTTTGTTTAAAATTCATTGTGGTAATTAGGGTTGAGCGACCTTGACCTTTTTAGAGTCGAGCCGTGTTTCGCGAAACCCGACTATCTTAGAAGTCGAGTCGAGTGGAATCGGCCGATTATCGCGAAAAGTCGGGTATCGCCCGAAACACGAAACCCAATGCAAGTCAATGGGGGAGCATAGTCGGCAGTGAGTGGAGGCCAGGAAAACACCTACACTGCCCATTTTAATGGCAAAAACATCCATTCTTGTTAAAGAAGCTTGTCAATCGTAATTTACTTTATAATAATTGGAAGGCATTTGAAATTGGGGGTCATTTGGCTAAAGTTGTGGGGGGTAGGGCTGGTTCAAGTAATTAGTGGGCCCAGTAAATCTGGACCACGTCACGGCAGTGGAGCAGGGAGAGGTAAGTATTTCAACTTTGCAAGTGCTGTGATCCTGAGCAAGCAGGGGGGGCCCACTCGTTGGCATTGGCACTGGCACAGGGCCCCTCAAAGTACAGCGGTGTGTTTGCACGGCGGGGGCGCCTCCCACCGGCAGCAACACTTTTGCGTACTATGAGAGGCCCTGTGCCAGTGACGTCGCCAACTAGTATTCCTCCCCCCACCTGATGAAGGAACCTGCACTTTCATCTGCACCTTCCTCTTTGTCCCCGTGTAAGGTGGTATGGTATGCGGGAAGAGGAACCTGACTTTCAGCAGGGTCACAATCTTGCTGTGTAGCGTGCACGGGGAATTTTGCGTTATGGGTCAATGTACCAGCAGACTCATCTATCACTGGCTGGGCAATGGGCAGGATGAGGAGGAAACACAGATATAGGCCCAAAGAATAAAGTTGGCTAAATGCAGTTCAAAATTGGTAACACAGGACTAACCAGGGGGCATTGCAGTGGAGGACAACTGGAATGAGAGGCTGACACAGAGAGTAGGGCCAAATCAGTAAGTAGTCGAAATGCAGTTCAAAATTGGCAACCGTAGTAAACAGGCGGCACAGCTTTGTTCAGTGGAGGAGAACAGCAAGGAGTGGCAGACACCGATAGTAGGCCCCAACCCAACTAGTAGGCCAAATGCAGTCTAACATTAACAACTACTTAACGAGAGCCTGAAAATGGAATTTCAGGACAGGAAACCAGGAGAACAGCAAGGAGTGGCAGACACCGATAGTAGGCCCCAAACCAACTAGTACGCCAAATGCAGTTGTTCCGTTTAACCACAATTTAATGAGAGCCTGAAGATAGAAGTTCAGGAAAGGCAACCTGGAGAACACCTTGGAGTGGAGCACACCATCTCTCTACACCCCATACCCAATTTGTAGGCCTAATGCAGTGTAGTTTCCAAGAACTACTAAACGAGAGCCGGAAGATCGAAGCTCAGGAAAGGCAACCTGGAGAACACCTTGGAGTGGAACACACCATCTCTCTACACCCCATACCCAATTTGTAGGCCTAATGCAGCGTAGTTTCCAACAACTACTAAACGAGAGCCGGAAGATCGAAGCTCAGGAAAGGCAACCTGGAGAACACCTTGGAGTGGAACACACCATCTCTCTACACCCCATACCCAATTTGTAGGCCTAATGCAGTGTAGTTTCCAAGAACTACTAAACGAGAGCCGGAAGATCGAAGCTCAGGAAAGGCAACCTGGAGAACACCTTGGAGTGGAACACACCATCTCTCTACACCCCATACCCAATTTGTAGGCCTAATGCAGTGTAGTTTCCAAGAACTACTAAACGAGAGCCGGAAGATCGAAGCTCAGGAAAGGCAACCTGGAGAACACCTTGGAGTGGAACACACCATCTCTCTACACCCCATACCCAATTTGTAGGCCTAATGCAGTGTAGTTTCCAAGAACTACTAAACGAGAGCCGGAAGATCGAAGCTCAGGAAAGGCAACCTGGAGAACACCTTGGAGTGGAACACACCATCTCTCTACACCCCATACCCAATTTGTAGGCCTAATGCAGCGTAGTTTCAAACAACTACTAAACGAGAGCCGGAAGATCGAAGCTCAGGAAAGGCAACCTGGAGAACACCTTGGAGTGGAACACACCATCTCTCTACACCCCATACCCAATTTGTAGGCCTAATGCAGTGTAGTTTTCAAGAACTACTAAACGAGAGCCGGAAGATCGAAGCTCAGGAAAGGCAACCTGGAGAACACCTTGGAGTGGAACACACCATCTCTCTACACCCCATACCCAATTTGTAGGCCTAATGCAGTGCAGTTTCCAAGAACTACTAAACGAGAGCCGGAAGATCGGAGCTCAGGAAAGGCAACCTGGAGAACACCTTGGAGTGGAACACACCATCTCTCTACACCCCATACCCAATTTGTAGGCCTACTGCAGTGTAGTTTCCAAGAACTACTAAACGAGAGCCGGAAGATCGAAGCTCAGGAAAGGCAACCTGGAGAACACCTTGGAGTGGAACACACCATCTCTCTACACCCCATACCCAATTTGTAGGCCTAATGCAGTGTAGTTTCCAACAACTACTAAACGAGAGCATTAAGATCGAAGCAATGGCGAGGAAACCTGGGGCACACCTTGGGGAGGCAGACACCGTTAGTAGGCCCTACCAAAGTTGTACCCCCAATGCAGTTTTAAAATTCCTAGAGGCTGAAAACAAGACTATTGACGCTCAGCTTTTTTCAAAGGAACACAGCTGAATTGAGTGGCGCAGACAGACACAGGTAGTAGGACTTAACCCAAAAATGTGGCTCACTGCAGCTTAAAAAAGTTACAGGGGTACACAAGCAGCAGTGCTCTGGGCAGTGGAGGACAATTTCAATAGTGGACCGCAGACAGACTTTGTATGCCTACTATTAAAAAAAGGATGCTCAATGCAATTAAAAATAGGTTCCAGGGGTCCACGGGCAGCAGTAGTGTGGTCAGTGGACGAGTATTGGAAGGAGGGACCGCAGACAGGCGTAGTAGGCCTAACATAACAAAATTAGGCTGTAGACACTGTAAAATTGGTTCCAGGGGTACACGGGCAGCAGTGGTGTGGTCAGCGGAGGAAAATTGGAATTAGGGACTGCAGACAGACTTTGTAGGCTGTCCCCTGTGGACCATGCATCCAACACATTAACCCAGTGCGCCGTAATGGACACGTAACTTTTTGTGGACATGCCTACTGGTCCATGCGTCTCTTGTCAGGTGCACCTTTCTACTGTTTGATTGCCTGAGTGCTATGACAATGCAGACTTTTTCATGCCGGTGGAGGGCTGGGATGGCTTTTCTCGCAAAAGAAATGTCGACTGGGTAGCTTGAACCGTTGCACAGCGTAGTTCATCTGGGCTTTCTAAATATAAAACAAAGAAAAAAAGGAGGCTACATGCACTTTCAGCTGGGTTCCAGGGGTACACGGCCAGCATTGGTCTGGTCAGTGGAGAACTATTGGAAGGAGTGACCGCAAACAGGCATCGAAGGCCTAACATAATAACACATTGCTGTTGGCAATTTTAAATTGGTTCCAGGGGAACACGGGCAGCAGTGGCCTGGTCAGTGTAGTAGTAGTAGAAAGAACGGACCGCAGACAGGCATCGAAGGCCTAAAATAAAAAAATTGGGCTGGCTGTAGGCAATTTTAAATTGATTCCAGGGGTATACGGGCAGCAGTGGTGTGGTCAGTGGAGGCCTAGTGGAAGGAGTGACCGCAGACAGGCATCGAAGGCCTAACAATAATAACACATTGCTGTTGGCAATTTTAAATTGGTTCCAGGGGAACACGGGCAGCAGTGGCCTGGTCAGTGTAGTAGTAGTAGAAAGAACGGACCGCAGACAGGCATCGAAGGCCTAAAATAAAAAAATTGGGCTGGCTGTAGGCAATTTTAAATTGGTTCCAGGGGTATACGGGCAGCAGTGGTGTGGTCAGTGGAGGCCTAGTGGAAGGAGTGACCGCAGACAGGCATCGAAGGCCTAACAATAATAACACATTGCTGTTGGCAATTTTAAATTGGTTCCAGGGAAACACGGGCAGCAGTGGCCTGGTCAGTGGAGTAGTAGTAGAAAGAACGGACCGCAGACAGGCATCGAAGGCCTAAAATAAAAAAATTGGGCTGGCTGTAGGCAATTTTAAATTGGTTCCAGGGGTACACGGGCAGCAGTGGTGTGGTCAGTGGAGGCATATTGTAAGGAGTGACCGCAGACAGGCATCGAAGGCCTAAAATAATAACACATGGCTGTAGGCAATTTTAAATTGGTTCCAGGGGTACACGGGCAGCAGTGGTGTGGTCAGTGGAGGCCTAGTGGAAGGAGTGACCGCAGACAGGCATCGAAGGCCTAAAATAATAACACATGGCTGTAGGCAATTTTAAATTGGTTCCAGGGGTACACGGGCAGCAGTGGTGTGGTCAGTGGAGGCCTAGTGGAAGGAGTGACCGCAGACAGGCATCGAAGGCCTAAAATAATAACACATGGCTGTAGGCAATTTTAAATTGGTTCCAGAGGTACACGGGCAGCAGTGGCCTGGTCAGTGTAGTAGTAGTAGAAAGAATGGACCGCAGACAGGCATCGAAGGCCTAAAATAAAAAAATTGGGCTGGCTGTAGGCAATTTTAAATTGGTTCCAGGGGTACACGGGCAGCAGTGGTGTGGTCAGTGGAGGCCTAGTGGAAGGAGTGACCGCAGACAGGCATCGAAGGCCTAAAATAATAACACATGGCTGTAGGCAATTTTAAATTGGTTCCAGGGGTACACGGGCAGCAGTGGTGTGGTCAGTGGAGGCCTAGTGGAAGGAGTGACCGCAGACAGGCATCGAAGGCCTAAAATAATAACACATGGCTGTAGGCAATTTTAAATTGGTTCCAGGGGTACACGGGCAGCAGTGGCCTGGTCAGTGTAGTAGTAGTAGAAAGAACGGACCACAGACAGGCATCAAAGGCCTAAAATAAAAATATTGGGCTGGCTGTAGGCAATTTTAAATTGGTTCCAGGGGTACACGGGCAGCAGTGGTGTGGTCAGTGGAGGCATAGTGGAAGGAGTGACCGCAGACAGGCTTCGAAGGCCTAACATAACAAAAATGTCAATACAATGGTATTGTCAGTGGCAGGCATTGAAGGATGTCAGCGCATAGACTAAACATTGGTGGAGCTGTGAGATAATTTTGCAAGTGGTAGAGCACTGTTTGAGCTGGGGGGGGAACTGTCTTGTGGCCGGCGGTACAGGCCCAGGGCCCCTCATATTACAACAGTGTGTCTGACGTTGGGTGCGCACCACCACCGCCAGAGACACTTTATTGTACTAGGAGGGACCCAGTGGCAGTGCCGTCGACCAAAAGCGGGCACACCCACCTCTTCAGACAAACAGCACTCTCACGGGTGCTGTCGCCAAGTGTCGATACCACGGCCCCGTGTGGGGAGTTTGGCCATTTAGTGAGGTGTAAACATGTCGTATGCTGGACAATCAGGTGCAGAAAATTACGAGATTGGAAAAGGCATTCAGAATAGTCCACAGGCAAGACCTTTTCATAGGAAAGCTAGGTGTCAGCCGGGCAAGGTGGGGCAAAAGATTTCGAAATCCAGTTGTGGTTCATTTTAATGAAGGTTAGATCATCTACATTTTGGGTAGCCAGACGAGTCCTTTTTTCTGTTAGTATTGAACCTGCAGCACTGAATACTCTTTCTGATAGGACACTAGCTGCCGGCCAAGCAAGCTCCTGCAATGCATATTCTGCCAATTCTGGCCAGGTGTCTAATTTGGATGCCCAGTAATCAAATGGGAATGACGGTTGAGGGAGAACATCGATAAGGGATGAAAAATAGTTTGTAACCATACTGGACAAATGTTGTCTCCTGTCACTTTGAATTGATGCTGCAGTACCTATCCTGTCTGCGGTCATAGCAAAATCACTCCACAACCTGGTCAGAAAACCCCTCTGGCCAACGCCACTTCTGATTTCTGCCCCTCTAACTCCTCTGGTCTGCTGGCCCCTGCAGCTCGTGTGAGAACGATCACGGGCGCTGTGTGCAGGGAATGCCAGAAGCAAACGGTCAACAAGAGTTGATTGTTTGGTTGCTAATATTAGTTCCAAGTTCTCATGTGGCATTATATTTTGCAATTTGCCTTTATAGCGAGGATCAAGGAGGCAGGCCAACCAGTAATCGTCATCGTTCATCATTTTAGTTATGCGTGTGTCCCTTTTGAGGATACGTAAGGCATAATCCGCCATGTGGGCCAAAGTTCCAGTTCTCAAATCTGCGGTTGTGCTTGGTTGAGGGGCAGTTTCAGGCAAATCCACGTCACTTGTGTCCCTCCAAAAACCAGAACCCCGCCTTGCCACGCCACCAATTTCCAGTGGCCCCGGAAAAGCTTCCTCATTAAAAATATAATCATCCCCATCATCCTCCTCGTCCTCCTCCTCCTCTTCGCCCGCTAACTCGTCCTGTACACTGCCCTGGCCAGACAATGGCTGACTGTCATCAAGGCTTTCCTCTTCCTCAGCTGCAGACGCCTGATCCTTTATGTGCGTCAAACTTTGCATCAGCAGACGCATTAGGGGGATGCTCATGCTCATTATGGCGTTGTCTGCACTAACCAACCGTGTGCATTCCTCAAAACACTGAAGGACTTGACACATGTCTTGAATCTTCGACCACTGCACACCTGACAACTCCATGTCTGCCATCCTACTGCCTGCCCGTGTATGTGTATCCTCCCACAAAAACATAACAGCCCGCCTCTGTTCGCACAGTCTCTGAAGCATGTGCAGTGTTGAGTTCCACCTTGTTGCAACGTCTATGATTAGGCGATGCTGGGGAAGGTTCAAAGAACGCTGATAGGTCTGCATACGGCTGGAGTGTACGGGCGAACGGCGGATATGTGAGCAAAGTCCACGCACTTTGAGGAGCAGGTCGGATAACCCCGAATAACTTTTCAGGAAGCACTGCACCACCAGGTTTAAGGTGTGAGCCAGGCAAGGAATGTGTTTCAGTTGGGAAAGGGAGATGGCAGCCATGAAATTCCTTCCGTTATCACTCACTACCTTGCCTGCCTCAAGATCTACAGTGCCCAGCCACGACTGCGTTTCTTTCTGCAAGAACTCGGACAGAACTTCCGCGGTGTGTCTGTTGTCGCCCAAACACTTCATAGCCAATACAGCCTGCTGACGTTTGCCAGTAGCTGCCCCATAATGGGAGACCTGGTGTGCAACAGTGGCAGCTGCGGATGGAGTGGTTGTGTGACTGCGGTCTGTGGACGAGCTCTCGCTTCTGCAGGAGGACGAAGAGGAGGAGGAGGGGGTGCGAACGGCTACAGCCAACTGTTTCCTAGACCGTGGGCTAGGCAGAACTGTCCCAAACTTGCTGTCCCCTGTGGACCCTGAATCCACAACATTCACCCAGTGTGCCGTGATGGATACGTAACGTCCCTGGCCATGCCTACTGGTCCATGCATCTGTTGTCAGGTGCACCTTTGTGCTCACAGATTGCCTGAGTGCATGGACGATGCGCTCTTTAACATGCTGGTGGAGGGCTGGGATGGCTTTTCTGGAAAAAAAGTGTCGACTGGGTAGCTCGTAGCGTGGTACAGCGTAGTCCATCAGGGCTTTGAAAGCTTCGCTTTCAACTAACCGGTAGGGCATCATCTCTAACGAGATTAGTCTAGCTATGTGGGCGTTCAAACCCTGTGTACGCAGATGCGAGGCTAAGTACTTCCTTTTTCTAACCATAGTCTCATGTAGGGTGAGCTGGACTGGAGAGCTGGAGATCGTGGAACTAGCGGGAGTGCCGGTGGACATGGCAGACTGAGAGACGGTGGGAGATGGTATTGTTGCCGCCGGTGCCCTAGATGCAGTGTTTCCTACTACGAAACTGGTGATTCCCTGACCCTGACTGCTTTGGCCTGGCAAAGAAACCTGCACAGATACTGCAAGTGGTGCGGAAAATGGTGGCCCTACACTGCCGGAAGGGATGTTGCGTTGCTGACTAGCTTCATTGGCCGAGGGTGCTACAACCTTAAGGGACGTTTGGTAGTTAGTCCAGGCTTGCAAATGCATGGTGGTTAAATGTCTATGCATGCAACTTGTATTGAGACTTTTCAGATTCTGTCCTCTGCTTAAGGTAGTTGAACATTTTTGACAGATGACTTTGCGCTGATCAATTGGATGTTGTTTAAAAAAATGCCAGACTGCACTCTTTCTAGCATCGGATACCTTTTCAGGCATTGCAGACTGAGCTTTAACCGGATGGCCACGCTGTCCTCCAACAGGTTTTGGCTTTGCCACGCGTTTTGGGCAAGATACGGGCCCGGCAGATGGAACCTGTTGCGATGTTGATGCCTGCTGCGGCCCCTCCTCCTCCGCTTCAGAACTGCTGCCGCCTGCACCCTGTTCCCCCAATGGCTGCCAATCGGGGTCAAGAACTGGGTCATCTATTACCTCTTCTTGTAGCTCGTGTGCAACTTCGTCTGTGTCACCGTGTCGGTCGGTGGTATAGCGTTCGTGATGGGGCAACATAGTCTCATCAGGGTCTGATTCTTGATCATTACCCTGCGAGGGCAATGTTGTGGTCTGAGTCAAAGGACCAGCATAGTAGTCTGGCTGTGGCTGTGCATCAGTGCACTCCATGTCAGATTCAACTTGTAATGGGCATGGACTGTTAACTGCTTCACTTTCTAAGCCAGGGACGGTATGTGTAAAGAGCTCCATGGAGTAACCCGTTGTGTCGCCTGCTGCATTCTTCTCTGTTGTTGTTTTTGCTGAAGAGGACAAGGAAGCGACTTGTCCCTGACCTTGAACATCCACTAACGACGCGCTGCTTTGACATTTACCAGTTTCACGAGAGGAGGCAAAAGAGCTAGAGGCTGAGTCAGCAAGATAAGCCAAAACTTGCTCTTGCTGCTCCGGCTTTAAAAGCGGTTTTCCTACTCCCAGAAAAGGGAGCGTTCGAGGCCTTGTGTAGCCAGACGACGAACCTGGCTCCACAGCTCCAGACTTAGGTGCAATATTTTTTTTCCCACGACCAGCTGATGCTCCACCACTACCACTACCCTCATTACCAGCTGACAATGAACGCCCCCGGCCACGACCTCTTCCACCAGACTTCCTCATTGTTTTAAAAACGTAAACAAACTAACGGTATTTGTTGCTGTCACACAACTTACACGGTGAGCTATAACTTCAGTATGATTTAGCTACCCCTTTACAGGTGAGTGAGACCACAACGAAAATCAGGCACAATGTTACACACTCTGTTGTTGGTGGCAACAAATGAGAGAGATGCCACACACGCTGGACTGTCACTGAAGCACAAATGTAAATATTAATCTCCCACTGATTTTTTTTTTTTTCAGGGAGACTTTAGGGAAAAAAAATAATAGAATAAAATGATTTTTTCAGGAAGAATTTAGAAACCAAATAAAATAAAATGATTTTTTCAGGGAGAATTTAGAAAACAAATAAAACAAAAAAAGGCTTTCTATGGCCCACTGAGTGAGAGATGACGCACACAGGAGTCAGGAGTGGCACACAAGCCCAGAGGCCAATATTTATCTCCCACTGATTGATGTAGTGATTTTTTCAGGTAGATTTTGGAACCCAAATCAAGCTAAAAAAATATTAGGCTTTCTATGGCCCACAATTGGAGAGAGAGAGAGATGGCACACCCAGGAGTCAAGACTGGCACACAAGCAGAAAGGGCAATATTAATCTCCCACTGATTTTTTTTTTTTTTTTTTTTTCAGGGAGACTTTAGGAAAAAAAAATAATAGAATACAATGATTTTTTTCAGGAAGAATTTAGAAACCAAATAAAATAAAATGATTTTTTCAGGGAGAATTTAGAAAACAAATAAAACAAAAAAAAGGCTTTCTATGGCCCACTGAGTGAGAGATGACGCACACAGGAGTCAGGAGTGGCACACAAGCCCAGAGGCCAATATTTATCTCCCACTGATTGATGTAGTGATTTTTTCAGGTAGATTTTGGAACCCAAATCAAGCTAAAAAAATAATAGGCTTTCTATGGCCCACAATTGGAGAGAGAGAGAGATGGCACACCCAGGAGTCAAGACTGGCACACAAGCAGAAAGGGCAATATTAATCTCCCACTGATTTTTTTTATTTTTTTTTTCAGGGAGACTTTAGGAAAAAAAAAATAGAATAAAATGATTTTTTCAGGAAGAATTTAGAAACCAAATAAAATAAAATGATTTTTTCAGGGAGAATTTAGAAAACAAATAAAACAAAAAAAGGCTTTCTATGGCCCACTGAGTGAGAGATGACGCACACAGGAGTCAGGAGTGGCACACAAGCCCAGAGGCCAATATTTATCTCCCACTGATTGATGTAGTGATTTTTTCAGGTAGATTTTGGAACCCAAATCAAGCTAAAAACATAATAGGCTTTCTATGGCCCACAATTGGAGAGAGAGAGAGATGGCACACCCAGGAGTCAAGACTGGCACACAAGCAGAAAGGGCAATATTAATCTCCCACTGATTTGTTTTTTTTTGTTTTTTCAGGGAGACTTTAGGAAAAAAAAATAATAGAATAAAATGATTTTTTCAGGAAGAATTTAGAAACCAAATAAAATAAAATGATTTTTTCTGGGAGAATTTAGAAAACAAATAAAACTAAAAAAGGCTTTCTATGGCCCACTGAGTGAGAGATGACGCACACAGGAGTCAGGAGTGGCACACAAGCCCAGAGGCCAATATTTATCTCCCACTGATTGATTTATTGATTTTTTCAGGTAGAATTTAGAACCCAAATCAACCAAAAACACAAATAGGCTTTCTATGGCCCACTATTTGTGAGAGAGATGGCACGCTCAGGACTGGCACACAAGCCCAGAGGCCAATATTAATCTCCCACTTTTTTTTTTTTTCAGGGAAAATTTATAAACCCAATAAAAAAAAAAAAAAATAGGCTTTCTATGGCCCACTATCTGAGAGAGAGAGATGGCACGCTTAGGACTGGCACACAAGCCCAAAGGTCAATATTAATCTCCCTTTTTTTTTTAAGGGAGAATTTATAAAACAAAAAAAAAATAAATAAATAGGCTTTCTATGACCCACTATTTGTGAGAGAGATGGCACGCTCAGGACTGGCACACAAGCCCAGAGGCCAATATTAATCTCCCACTTTTTTTTGTTCCAGGGAAAATTTATAAACCCAATAAAAAAAATAAATAAATAGGCTTTCTATGGCCCACTATCTGAGAGAGAGAGATGGCACGCTTAGGACTGGCACACAAGCCCAAAGGCCAATATTAATCTCCCTTTTTTTTTTCAGGGAGAATTTATAAAACCAAAAAAAAATAAATAAATAGGCTTTCTATGGCCCACTATTTGTGAGAGAGATGGCACGCTCAGGACTGGCACACAAGCCCAGAGGCCAATATTAATCTCCCACTTTTTTTTTTTGTTCCAGGGAAAATTTATAAACCCAATAAAAAAAAATAATAAATAGGCTTTCTATGGCCCACTATCTGAGAGAGAGAGATGGCACGCTTAGGACTGGCACACAAGCCCAAAGGCCAATATTAATCTCCCTTTTTTTTTCAGGGAGAATTTATAAAACCCAAAAAAAAAAAAAATAGGCTTTCTATGGCCCACTATTTGTGAGAGAGATGGCACGCTCAGGACTGGCACACAAGCCCAGAGGCCAATATTAATCTCCCACTTTTTTTTTTTTTGTTCCAGGGAAAATTTATAAACCCAATAAAAAAAATAATAAATAGGCTTTCTATGGCCCACTATCTGAGAGAGAGAGATGGCACGCTTAGGACTGGCACACAAGCCCAAAGGCCAATATTAATCTCCCACTGATTGATTTATTGATTTTTTTCAGGTAGAATTTAGAACCCAAATAAAGCAAAAAAAAAAAAAAAGGGCTTTCTATGGCCCACTGAGTGAGTGATGATGCACACAGGAGTCAGGAGTGGCACACAAGCCCTGAGGCCAATATTTTTCTCCCACTGATTGATGTAGTGATTTTTTCAGGTAGATTTTAGAACCCAAATCAAGCAAAAAAATAAATAGGCTTTCTATGGCCCACTGACTGAGAGATGGCACACACAGGAGTCAAGAGTGGCACACAAGCCCTGAGGCCAATATTTTTCTCCCACTGATTGATGTAGTGATTTTTTCAGGTAGATTTTATAACCCAAATCAAGCAAAAAAATAAATAGGCTTTCTATGGCCCACTGAGTGAGAGATGGCACACACAGGGATGGCACTCTAGCAGAAATGTCAATCTTAATCTCCCACAAAAAAAAAAAACAGGGAGTGTCCAACAATTACTATCTCCCTGCAGTAATCTCAGCCAGGTATGGCAGGCAGCAATAAGGAGTGGACTGATGCACAAATTAAATAAAAAGTGTGGACAAACAAAAAAGATAGCTGTGCAGAAAGGAAGGAACAAGAGGATTTGTGCTTTGAAAAAAGCAGTTGGTTTGCACAGTGGCGTACACACAGCAATGCAGCTATCAGGGAGCCTTCTAGGGCAGCCCAATGAGCTACAGCGCTGAGGGGAAAAAAAAAAAAAATGTAGCTTCCACTGTCCCTGCACACCGAAGGTGGTGTTGGGCAGTGGAAATCGCTACAGCACAAGCGGTTTGGTGGTTAATGGACCCTGCCTAACGCTATCCCTGCTTCTGACGAAGCGGCAGCAACCTCTCCCTAAGCTCAGATCAGCAGCAGTAACATGGCGGTCGGCGGGAACGCCCCTTTATAGCCCCTGTGACGCCGCAGACAGCAAGCCAATCACTGCAATGCCCTTCTCTAAGATGGTGGGGACCAGGACCTATGTCATCACGCTGCCCACACTCTGCGTTTACCTTCATTGGCTGAGAAATGGAGCTTTTCGCGTCATTGAAACGCGACTTTGGCGCGAAAGTCGCGTACCGCATGGCCGACCCCGCACAGGGGTCGGATCGGGTTTCATGAAACCCGACTTTGCCAAAAGTCGGCGACTTTTGAAAATAAACGACCCGTTTCGCTCAACCCTAGTGGTAATGTCTATAACCAAAATTAGAAAAATCTTGTCTCTGTCCAAATATATATGGACCTAATTGTATTTATAGATCAATTTAGTGTCCTTTGAAATGAGTCCTATTTTGGGACAGGGATATTATATTGTAAGCCCCATTGGGTGAAAGATCTAAGTATATGAATGCATTATGTGTAGAAAACTTCAGAATCCATACATTGTTTTATTCACTGCTACAGTGATTCTGGTCCATGGATCCAGTCATTTTCTCTGTGTATCAATCATTTGCGGTACAGATGTGTGACTACTGAAGTCACTCGCCGGCCATAGTGGTAATGTGCCATGCATCTACAGATGGACACTGACAGGTCAGGTCCTTGTGTAGGATGGATTCCTTATTCAACCATACACCATATGCTATGTTTTAAGCTTGCAAAAGTTTGCATTGAGCAGGGTTGAATTTTCTTCTCGGGGCTGCACTGCTACTTCTGGATCGCCTCCCAGACATTGAACATTGAATATCCACCACCTGGACGCCTTGCGATCCTAAGGTATTCCACAACAGGATCAGTTCTCCACGATACTTCTTCTCATCTCTCTCAAGGATCAGAGAGAGCGAACTCCACGCATCTCCCATGCAATGACACAGCAGCAGGTAATAGACCTTTTCCTCCTGCAGACCACTGATACTCCACGATATATTGATCTCACTCAGCAACGGACTGTAGTTATTTGCTTTTCTCTTTTTTCCCATTCTATGCTCGGGGACCACTTTGCAATAGAGGTCTCAAACCTCCCTTAACTGACAGATACGTATCATATTGACCGCAATACCGCCTGGGCATAGTATAGTATTTAAATACATGTTGATACGGGATGTGTACAGGAGTGACCTTTACGCACTATTGTCTTGCTACGGTCATATTGTACTACACAACTTCTTATACTGTGCATGATTGATACCTGATGCACTCACACGCCAAGCAGTTTATATTATCTAATATATAATTGCCTAGAATACTACTTCCTGCAATTTGTGCCAACTTCCGTGGCTTTGTCCGGAGCTAATGTCCGGAGCTATATGTCCGGAGCTAATGTCCGGAGCTAATGTCCGGAGATTAATTGCCTAGAATACTACTTCCTGCAATTTGTGCCAACTTCCGTGGCTTTGTCCGGAGCTAATGTCCGGAGCTAATGTCCGGAGCTAATGTGCGGAGCTAATGTCCGGAGCTAATGTCCGGAGCTAATGTCCGGAGCTAATGTCCGGAGATAAGTGACGTCAACAGTGTCCAGTGTCTGATTGGTTGCCGCCTGCTGCGAGCGACCAATCAGAAACGTGCCGTACTGTGACACACTCCGCCCGCCATTTTGGTGTGATTTTTGAATTTTTACCTCACAGCAAGTTTCTACTGCGTGGAGGCAGGCCCAGTGACGTTGCTCTTCAAGCTCCTGCCGAATTTCGTCAAAAAAATGATAATACCATTTACCAAAACTATATATATTTAGTTGTGAAGTGGTTCAGTGACATTTTCACACCAATTTTGAACTTTTGTTTGGTGTTTTCTCCATATACTGCCTATTATTTTTGTTCTTTCTTACTATTATTTATTAATTGTATTATTCTTACATTTGAATAAATAAAGTATATATGGATTCTAGACTCCCGATTCTTTAGAATCGGGCTGCCATCTAGTCTAATATATAATTGCCTAGAATACTACTTCCTGCAATTTGTGCCAACTTCCGTGGCTTTGTCCGGAGCTAATGTCCGGAGCTAATGTCCGGAGCTAATGTCCGGAGATTAATTGCCTAGAATACTACTTCCTGCAATTTGTGCCAACTTCCGTGGCTTTGTCCGGAGCTAATGTCCGGAGCTAATGTCCGGAGCTAATGTGCGGAGATAATGTCCGGAGCTAATGTCCGGAGCTAATGTCCGGAGCTAATGTCCGGAGCTAATGTCCGGAGATAAGTGAAGTCAACAGTGTCCAGTGTCTGATTGGTTGCCGCCTGCTGCGAGCGACCAATCAGAAACGTGCCGTACTGTGACACACTCCGCCCGCCATTTTGGTGTGATTTTTGAATTTTTACCTCACAGCAAGTTTCTACTGCGTGGAGGCGGGCCCAGTGACGTTGCTCTTCAAGCTCCTGCCAAATTTCGTCAAAAAAATGATAATACCATTTACCAAAACTATATATATTTAGTTGTGAAGTGGTTCAGTGACATTTTCACACCAATTTTGAACTTTTGTCAAGAGCTGGTGAGTGCAGCCATTTTTTGTTCTTTCTTACTATTATTTATTAATTGTATTATTCTTACATTTGAATAAATAAAGTATATATGGATTCTAGACTCCCGATTCTTTAGAATCGGGCTGCCATCTAGTTATATATATTTGGAAACTGATCCCAGCACTGGTCCCACTTGTCTTATTGTGTATGTGCACACTCTCCTTTGCCCTTAGCACCATTTGGACATTCTAAACTTTATTATATGAATGCAGCACTAGATCCATCAGTACACAAATACATCAACAGACCTACCATCAGTAAATTAATACGTCACCAGAACCTTCATCAGTACATGAATACATGACCAGAACCAGGAGTACTTCAATACAAGAAACAAGCTTAGTATAGCAATCAATTGTAATATCAAGTTAGCCTTATAAACAATTGTATCGTATGAACCTATAACCGTACAACTCCTAGTATGTCATTAACAATTTTAAGGAGATACTGGGAGTTGTTATTAACAGCCATCATCAGACTACGGACCATACTGGAAACACAGTATTGATGAGAATTAGTCAGTATTACAAAAAAATTTTATATCCAGGTACATTATAGATCACATCTTACAGTTGTCTCTTTCTTTTCATTTCCATCTTGTCTAGATGCTGTGATGCATTTCACACCACAGCTTTCACCTTATGAACTATGGCCTATAACATGGCTGTCCCCTCTCTATTTTTCCATTATACTTTCTATATCTCCGACCCAGTAGCATAGCAACCGGGGGGGCAGAGGGTGCGGGCGCCCTGGGCCCGGTGCTCTGAGGGGGCCCACCCAGAGCTACACTACTGTAACTGTATCGGCGTGCACAGCATGCCTATGGGGGTGCCGCCTTATTACAGGGTCTGCCTATGGGGGTGCCGCCTTATTACAAGGTCTGCCTATGGGGGGGCCGCCTTATTACAGGGTCTGCCTATGGGGGTGCCGCCTTATTACAGGGTCTGCCGCCTTATCACAGAGTCTGCCTATGGGGTGGCGCCTTATTACAGGGTCTGCCACCTTACTACAGGGTCTGACTATGGGGGTGCTGCCTTATTACAGGGTCTGACTATAGGGGTGCTGCCTTATCACAGGGTCTGACTATGGGGGCTGCCTTACTACAGAGTCTGCCTATGGGGGCTGCCTTATTACAGAGTCTGACTATGGGGGTGCTGCCTTATTACAGGGTCTGACTATGGGGGCTGCCTTATTACAGTGTCTGACTATGGGGGTTGCCTTATTACAGGGTCTGACTATGGAAGCTGCCTTATTACAGGGTCTGACTATGGGGGCTGCGTTATTACAGGGTCTGACTAGGAGCTGCCTTATTACAAGGTCTGACTATGGGGGCTGCCTTATTACAGGGTCTAACTATGGGGGCTGCCTTATTACAGAGTACATTATGCTACTGTATATGGAGGCTATCTTGGGGACCATCATACAGTGTGGAGATTACAGTGTGGGGGTCATTATACATTGTTGGAGCCATCAAACAGTTTGGGGGCTACTAAGGAGTCAGTATAGTGTGTGGGTGGTACTATACAGTGATACAGTGAGGCATTATACTGTGTATAAGGGAGCTGTTCAAGGGAAGACTCGGGACATTATTAAATGTAAAGTGGGCACTTATTGTTATAGGGGAACTCAGGTTACTGTGACTATCAAAGGGGCACACAGGGCATTATTACTTTCTAGGGGGCAAAATATTGGAACTGTTTTCTAGGGCACTTGCACCTGGCATTACTATATTACAGAGGACTGCTTTAGAATTTAGAGGGCACATGGTAACACACAGCAGGTGCAGTAATAGGGTCACATACGGCAGCAGCGGCTCAGTATTGGGGTATCAGGTGCAGTAATAGGGACACATACGGCAGCAGCGGCTCAGTATTGGGGTATCAGCGGCAGTAATAGGGACATACGGCAGCAGCGGCTCAGTATAGGGGTATCAGGTGCAGTAATAGGGACACATACGGCAGCAGCGGCTCAGCATTGGGATATCAGGGGCAGTAAAAAGGACATACAGCAGCAGCGGCTCAGTATTGGGATATCAAGTGCAGTAATAGGAACACACAGGGAAGCAAAGGCTTAATATTGGGGTATCAGGGGCATTAATAGGGACATATACGGCAGCGGCTCAGTATTGGGGTATCAGGGGCAGTAATAGGGATACATACGGCAGCAGCGGCTCAGTATTGGGGTGTCAGGGGCAGTAATAGGGACACATACGGCAGCAGCGGCTCAGTATTGGGGTATCAGGGGCAGTAATAGGGACACATATGGCAGCAGAGGCTCAGTATTGGAGTATCAGGTGCAGTAATAGGGACACATACGGAAGCAGCGGCTCAGTAGTAGAGTATCAGGGTCAGTAATAGGGACACATATGGCAGCAGCGGCTCAGTATTGGGGTGTCAGGTGCAGTAATAGGAACACATAGGGCAGCAAAGGCTTAATATTGGGGTATCAGGGGCATTAATAGGGACAAATACGGCAGTAGCGGCTCAGTATTAGGTTATCAGGTGCAGTAATAAGGACACATACGGCAGCAGCGGTTCAGTATTGGGGTATCAGGTGGAGTAATAGGGACATACACGGCAGCAGCGGCTCAGTATTGGGGTATCAGGAGCAGTAATAGGGACACATACGGCAGCAGCTCAATATTGGGGTATCAGGTGCAGTAATAAGGACACATACGGCAGTGGTAATTCATTATCTGTAACTGTGCTGTGATCTCTTATATGTTCTGCATGGCTGGTATCTACCACTTATCATATGGCGGTAATATCAATGTTGGTCTTTATATAGAGATTATCTTTAGTAACAGCGCGGTCATCTGCTGAGGTTCTCCTCCACTATTAGGGTGCGTCACCCAGTTGTAATCAAGATTACCTGGTTAGGGGCCCATTCAGAAGCTTTGCTCCCCCGAACCAAAACCCTAGCTACGCCTCTGCTCCGACCCTATCCCCCGACCATGCAAACCCCACTCCATATTGTGCCTCTATTTCACGCCGTTCCCTCTCCATATTCATTCTGTGCCCTGTTTGACACTATTCCCTCATATTGCCCACTACACTGCTCTCTTCAAACTGTAACCACTTCACACTCTGTCCCACTGCACAGTATGATGGTCACCACAGCCACCCATAATGTATAATATCCACAACAACCACCCAATATATAGTTTTGCACAAAAAGGAAAAAAAAAAGAGGCATGAACCGTACCTCCAAAAATCATAAGTTGATCTAAAGCCGCTAGGCAAAAATTTATATAACTGAATATTAGGTCTTCAGTTTAACATTCTGATCAGACTGTATGAAGCCCACTGCCACGTCACGGCAAACCTCGTAGTTGGTCCTACCGCCCTAACGGAGCGGAGCCGTGCGGTGCCCACTGTCAAAGCAGCAATGCACCAGCAGGGCAGACGGCCTGTTGCCCCACAGCACCCATTCTGCGAGACTGAGCCCCCATGACTCCAGACCGCGCCGCCCCACCAGCACAAAGCCACAGCAACAATGGCCACCACACAGCACCAAAATGAAAGAAGTACTGAAACTCACCTTCCTCCAGCTCTTCAGTGAGAGCCAAAATGGGCTAGACCAGTGGCGTAGGAAGGGGGTGCGGGGGGGGGGGGGGCGGTCCGCCCCGGGTGGCACAATGCGGGGGGCGGCCGGCGCTGCAGGAGGACAAAGAAAGGGGAAAAAAAAAAAAAAAAAGACGCCCCTTTAAATCTTCGGGCGGCGCCGTCCGCCGCCACGACCAGGCTCCCTCCACCCCCGGGCCCCTGCCCCCCGCTCTAATACTCACCTCTCCTGGTTCCTGCGGCAGCTACAGCGTCCTCTGACTCTGCGACGTCTCAGAGCAGAGGGCGCGATGATGTCATCACTGTGCGCGCCGCTCAGCCTCTCTGTCCTGAGCGTCGCAGAGCCGGAGAGACGCTGACTGCACCGGACCTGCGCTAGGAACGGGAGAGGTGAGGATTTTACTTTTTTTTTTTTTTCTTTATGTCTGACTCTGGGGGCAATGCTGGACACACTGGGGCAATACTGGAGACCATGGGGCAGATTGCTGGACACACCGGGGCAATACTGGAGACCATGGGGCAGATTGCTGGACACACCGGGGCAATACTGGAGACCATGGGGCAGATTGCTGGACACACCGGGGCAATACTGGAGACCATGGGTGGGACAGATTGCTGGACACACTGGGGCAATACTGGAGACCATGGGGCAGATTGCTGGACACACCGGGGCAATACTGGAGACCATGGGGCAGATTGCTGGACACACCGGGGCAATACTGGAGACCATGGGGCAGATTGCTGGACACACTGGGGCAATACTGGAGACCATGGGTGGGGCAGATTGCTGGACATACTGGGGCAATACTGGAGACCATGGGGCAGAATGCTGGACACACTGGGGCAATACTGGAGACCATGGGGCAGAATGCTGGACACACCGGGGCGATACTGGAGACCATGGGGCAGATTGCTGGACACACTGGGGCAATACTGGAGGCCATGGGGCAGATTGCTGGACACACTGGGGCAATACTGAAGACCATGGGGCAGAATGCTGGACACACTGGGGCAATACTGGAGACCATGGGGCAGAATGCTGGACACACTGGGGCAATACAGGAGACCATGGGGCAGATTGCTGGACACACTGGGGCAATACTGGAGACCATGGGTGGGACAGATTGCTGGACACACTGGGGCAATACTGGAGACCATGGGGCAGATTGCTGGACACACCGGGGCAATACTGGAGACCATGGGGCAGATTGCTGGACACACCGGGGCAATACTGGAGACCATGGGGCAGATTGCTGGACACACTGGGGCAATACTGGAGACCATGGGTGGGGCAGATTGCTGGACATACTGGGGCAATACTGGAGACCATGGGGCAGAATGCTGGACACACTGGGGCAATACTGGAGACCATGGGGCAGAATGCTGGACACACCTGGGCGATACTGGAGACCATGGGGCAGATTGCTGGACACACTGGGGCAATACTGGAGGCCATGGGGCAGATTGCTGGACACACTGGGGCAATACTGAAGACCATGGGGCAGAATGCTGGACACACTGGGGCAATACTGGAGACCATGGGGCAGAATGCTGGACACACTGGGGCAATACAGGAGACCATGGGGCAGATTGCTGGACACACTGGGGCAATACTGGAGACCCTGGGGCAGATTTCTGGACACATTGAGGCAATGCTGGAGACCCTGGGGCAGACTTCTGGACACACTGGGGCAGATTTCTGGACATACTGGGGCAATGCTGGAGACCCTGGGGCAGATTTCTGGACACACTGGGGCAATGCTGGACACTGGGGTAATATGCTGGACACACTGGGGGTAATATGCTGGGCACACTGGGGCAATGCTGGACACTGGGGGTAATATGCTGGACACACTTGGGGTAATATGCTGGACACACTGGGGCAGACTGCTGGACACACTGGGGCAATGCTGGACACTGGGGCAGATTGCTGGACACACTGGGGGTAATATGCTGGACACACTGGGGGTAATATGCTGGACACACTGGGGCAATGCTGGACACTGGGGGTAATATGCTGGACACACTGGGGGTAATATGCTGGACACACTGGGGCAATGATGGACACTGGGGCAGATTGCTGGACACACTGGGGGCAGTGCTGGACATACTGGGGCAGATTTCTGGACACACTGGGGGTAATATGCTGGACACACTGGGGCAGATTGCTGGACAACATGGGGGTAATATGCTGGACACACTGGGGCAGATTGCTGGACACACTGGGGGCAGGACTTGAGGCATGGGCAGAATGTAGATACGGGGCATGATTGGAGACACGGGGCAGGATTGGATCATGGGGCAGGACGGATACGATGGAGGCTGGTGGGGCAGGATGGGGAGATCATATGGGGTAGAATGGATACTCATGAGGGCAGGATGCGAGAACATATGGCTGGAGCCAGGAATGAGATAAACGGGGCCAGGGTGGGGAATAGTGTTACCATAGGGGCTAATTAAGGGATATTATTACTGCAGTGATGTATTTATTTTATTTTTTGAGTATACTGTTTTAAATAGGGGGGGGGGGCAGTCCTGTTACTGTGCAGAGTGACACTATATCACCTTTTTTTCTTCATGTGATGTAATGTAGAAGTTGTGAAAAATTAAGTAATGTGTTCTGCAAGCGGAGCTCGAGATAACTGTGTTATTTCCTGCAGAAACGAGTCCTGGCTGGAAGGAATGATGGCGGTCTGTGCTGGATGAAAGATGAAGGACTTCACCTAGAGACGTCACTGGTGAGTCAGTGTTACCTATACACTGACACTATACACTGTATACTATATACAGCGGTCCTGTGTACAATGTCACCAGTGATCACTGTATTATCTATACATTATATACAGAGTTCCTGTGTATAATACCACCAGTGATCTCTGTATTACCTCTACACAGACACTGCATACTAAGTACAGATCTCCTGTGAATACTGGCACTTATGGTGATAGTATTGTGTTTTTTTTTTTTATTACTGATCAGTATTGTAGTATTCAGTCACTATGTGGTGGTAATATGTGGTCTGGAAATGGTGTTGTGGTATTTGTCCCTTGTATGTAGTATTATTCGGTCACTATGTGGTCTGGTCATGGTGTGGTGGTATTAAGTCACAGGTTTGGCATGTGGGGGTGACACCATTAGGCCCAGTTTAAGTTCTACAAAACAGGAAAACCATTTTTGGTAACCTTTGTGTGTATTGAGCCGGGGGAGGGGGGGGGACGCCAAACTCGGGAACAGCCCCGGGCGGCAAAAGCTCTAGCTACGCCTCTGGGCTAGACCCCTTACTTTGCAGTCTCCTGCCAATTAAAATCACCTGTGCAAAATGGGAGGAGTGCTGGAGGTAGGACCCACTACGAGGTTTGCCGTGACGTGGCAGTGGGCTTCATACAGTCTGATCAGAATGTTGAACTGAAAACCTCATGTTCAGTTATATAGATTTTTGCCTAGCGGCTTTGGATCAACTTATGATTTTGGGATGTGCGGTTCATGCTCTTTTTTTCCTTTTTTGCAAAGCATGTTCTAGTCTTCTTCTTGGACCAGCACTCCTCCCATTTGGCACAAGTGATTTTAATTAGCAGGAGACTGCAAAGTAAGGGGTCTAGCCCATTTTGGCTCTCACTGAAGAGCTGGAGGAAGGTGAGTTTCAGTGCTCCTTTCATTTTGGTGTTGGTGCTGTGTGGCGGCTATTGTTGCTGTGGCTTTGTGCTGGTGGGGCGGTGCGGTCAGGAGTCATGGGGACTCAGTCTTGCAGCATGGGTGCTGTGGGGCAACAGGCTATCTGCCCTGCTGGTGCATTGCCGCTGTGGCGGTGGGCGCCGCACGGCTCAGCTCCGTTAGGGCGGTAGGACCCAATACGAGGTTTGCCGTGACGTGGCAGTGGGCTTCATACAGTCTGATCAGAATGCTGAACTGAAAACTTCATGTTCAGTTATATAGATTTTTGCCTAGCGGCTTTGGATCAACTTATGATTTTGGGATGTGCGGTTCATGATCTTTTTTTCCTTTTTTGCAAAGCACCCAATATATAGTACTAGATGGTGGCCCGATTCTAATGCATCGAGTATTCTAGAATATGCATAGTAGTATATAGCACAGTCCACGCAGTATATAGCACAGCCCACGCAGTATATAACACAGCCCACATAGTATGTAACACAGCCCACGCAGTATATAACACAGCCCACGCAGTAGATAACACAGCCCACGTAGTATATAGCACAGAAACGTATATAACACTGGAGTGGAGCGGTGGCAGCAGCTTTCTGGAGACCGTCCCCGGCCTGTCCGTCCATGAGAGGAGCAGATGTACGGGCGGTGGTGAGAGCGGCGGAGGTGCCATCTTCGGCAGTGCAGGAGCAGCACACGGTCCGCGCATAGCAATAACAGGCCACGTGTGTAGATGACGGAGAAGCCGAGGGCCCAGCCAGGAGTGTGGCTCACATGGGGCGCCCTGCGGGACTTCACAGCTCCTGGCACATGGGCTGGTTCCGAAGAGCTGTTCACATGTGGGGTGATAGTCCGCCCTTCCCGTAATCCGGCTCGGAGGCTGCTGCTGGCAGAGGATTTCGTGGCTGCTCCCGGGAGTGTGCGGAGCCCCGGGCACAGGTCAGATGATGGCGGCTGCTGTGATCTCCCAGTTGTATTTCCGTGTCCCGCATTGTGAGCGTTCGCTGCTTCCTCCCCATTATAACCTCATGCACTGTGTGCGGATCATGTGACAGCAGTGACGCACACAGGGGGCACTGACTGGAGGGGAGTAGGGAGGGGCAATTCACGGCCGGACTGTGCCTGTCGCTGATTGGTCAGCGACCGGGGATTTCCGTTACAGACAGACAGACGGAAGTACCCCTTAGACAATTATATAGATAGATGGTCACCACCACAGCCCTCCATATATAGTGTGATTTCCACCACAGACCCCCATAAATAGTATGATTTCCAAAACAACCCCCATGTATACTATGATGATCCCCACAAAACCTCTAAAGTATTATGGCCCACAAAGAACACCACAAACAGTATGATATCCACCAAAGTCTCCTTATCTAGTATGGTCACCACAGCCCTCAGTTGTAATGACCTCCACATCCCCATATACAGTATGGTCACAACTCCTCATATACGTTGCTGTCCCCCTTCACAGCTCCTAATTTCATGGTCCAAATGCATATCCCCTTATTTCATGGCCCCCACACAGCCATCATTTCATGGACCCTCCTGCACTGCCTCTCATTTCATGCACACCTGCACAGCCTCTCATTTTATTCCCCATCCTGTGCAGAGCCCACATTATGGCCCATCTACACAGCCCCTCATTTTATTCACCCATCTGCACAGCCCCTCATTTTACCCTCTCTGCTCCTACCCCTCAGCTTATTCCCCCATCTGCACAGCCAGTCACTTTATTCCCCCCCCCCATGCACAGTCCATAGGTTTATTTCCTCTATCTGTACAGCCCCTTTGTTTATAAACCCTATCTGCACAGCCCTTGATTTTTCCGCCATCTGAGCAGCCCCTCATTTTATCCCCCTGTGCAAACCCTTCAGCTAATTCCGCCCATTCTGAACAGCCCCTTTGTATATTCACCCCCATCTGCACAGCCCCACATTTTATTACCCCATCTGCACAGCCCCTCACTTATTCTCCTCCACTGGACACCCCCTAATTTTTCCCCCATCTGCACAGTCCCTCATTTTATTACCCCTCCTCTGGACAGCCGCTCATTTTATTCCACCTCCTCTGCACATACTCTCATTGTATTCCTCCCAATCTGCACAGCCCCTCATTTTATTCTCCCCATCTGCATAGTCCCTATGTTCATTCCCGCATCTGCACAGCCCCTCATTGAATTACGCCTCCTCTGCACAGCCCCTATTTTTATTCCCCCTTCAAAGCACCTCAGTTTATTCCTCATCAGCACAGCCCTTCAGTTTATTTCCCCCATCTGCACAGCCCCTTTGTATATTCACCCCATCTGCACAGCCCCTTTGTATATTCACCCCATCTGCACAGCCCCACATTTTACTCCCCCAATCTGCACAGACCCTCATTTTAGTCTGCCCCTCTGCACAGCCCCTCATTTTATTCCCCATCTGCACATTCCCTCATTTTATTCTCCCTCCTTTGCATAGATCCTCATTTTATTCCCCCTCCTATTCACAGCCTCTCATTTTATAAGCCCCATCTGACCAGCCCTTCATTTTATTCCCCCTCCTCTGCACAGCCTCTCATTTTAATCCTCCCAATCTACACAGCCTCTCATTTTATTCATCCCATCTGCATAGTCCCTCTGTTTATTCCCCATCTCCACAGGCCTTCATTTTATTACTCCTCCTCTGCACATCCCATCATTTTATTCCCCCTTTAAAGCCCCTCAGTTTATTCTTCATCAGCACAGCCCCTCAGTTTATTCCCTCCATCTGCACAGCCCTTCACTTTATTCCCCCATCAGCTCAGCCCCTCCCCTCATTTTATCCCCCCATCCTCACAGAATCTCATGCCCCCCTTGCACAGTAATATAAAAATAAAGAAAAAAAATCTCATACTCACATAATCCTGGATCCCTTTTCACCGTCTCTTCTTCTGTGTAGTGCAGCAGTGAACATTGGATGGCGCGATGACATCATCGCACTGCACCATCCAATGCCACCTGCATACGCATATTAACAAGGGGCAGGCCGGGAGTATGGAGATTAGATTACAGCTCCTCTGCTCCTGTCCCATGCGGCCCACACAGCAATAGCATTCACATCTGATAGATGTGAATGCAATTGAAACCATGGAGGGAACAACAGCCGAAGCACAGGACAGAGAGAGGAGTGGGAGGTGTCAATCATGTCGCTTATGTCTGTGCCTGTGCCTCGGGCAGCCACTGTGCTGAATGTCTGCGGCCGCAGAAAAATGATGGGCGACCGCAGATATTTAACAATTATTTTTTTCAAAGTGCACCCCCCTCGGGTAGGCAGAAGATGACGCCCTAGGTAGGTACCTACTCTATCTACCCCTCATCCTGGTCTTGCCACATACACACCAGTTCACAGTTACACACTAAACATATCCTCTTACTTTCCAGCCACACACAGGACACATGCCACGTGCATTCCAGTCACTCACTAGATACCACATACACACAAGTTACACACTAGAGACATGAAACATAAAACCAGGCTGAAGTTGGTTTCTTATTCGTTCAGTTTCTTATTCGGAGCTGAATTTGGTTTCTTATTCGTCAGTTTCTTATTCAGCAATTTTTTCTTTTCTGTTTTTATAGGTTTAACAACAAAAAATAAGAATCACAATAATAAAAGACAATGCAGTGAGTTGCCCTGATGTGAATACACTTAAAAATGGCTACAAAAAGAATAAAACTGGCACAAAAATGGGCATCAAAGAGGGCACCAAAGAGCGCTGAAGAAAGGGTTAAATGCCTTTGGGCCACTGATGTCACACTGCAGACGTATAGAACATGGTGCCCCACATCAAAACCAGTTATCTCCAGCCTGGCCCAAATGGGGTCTGGGCACCAGAATTGGCATCAAAGTGGGCAAATGGCCCATTTTCACAGATTTGAATAAGTAGCTTATGTTTTTAACCCCTTCATGACCCAGCCTATTTTGACCTTAAAGACCTTGCCGTTTTTTGCAATTCTGACCAGTGTCCCTTCATGAGGTAATAACTCAGGAACGCTTCAATGGATCCTAGCGGTTCTGAGATTGTTTTTTCGTGACATATTGGGCTTCATGTTAGTGGTAAATTTAGGTCAATGAATTCTGTGTTTATTTGTGATAAAAACGGAAATTTGGCGAAAATTTTGAAAATTTCGCAATTTTCACATTTTGAATTTTTATTCTGTTAAACCAGAGAGTTATGTGACACAAAATAGTTAATAAATAACATTTCCCACACGTCTACTTTACATCAGCACAATTTTGGAAACAAAATTTTTTTTTGCTAGGAAGTTATAAGGGTTAAAATTTGACCAGCGATTTCTCATTTTTACAACGAAATTTACAAAACCATTTTTTTTAGGGACCACCTCACATTTGAAGTCAGTTTGAGGGGTCTATATGGCTGAAAATACCCAAAAGTGACACCATTCTAAAAACTGCACCCCTCAAGGTGCACAAAACCACATTCAAGAAGTTTATTAACCCTTCAGGTGCTTCACAGCAGCAGAAGCAACATGGAAGGAAAAAATGAACATTTAACTTTTTAGTCACAAAAATGATTTTTCAGCAAAAATTTTTTTATTTTCCCAATGGTAAAAGGAGAAACTGAACCACGTACGTTGTTGTCCAATTTGTCCTGAGTACGCTGATACCTCATATGTGGGGGTAAACCACTGTTTGGGCGCACGGCAGGGCTTGGAAGGGAAGGAGCGCCATTTGACTTTTTGAATGAAAAATTGGCTGCACTCTTTAGCGGACACCATGTCACATTTGGAGAGCCCCCGTGTGCCTAAAAATTGGAGCTCCCCCACAAGTGACCCCATTTTGGAAACTAGACGCCCCAAGGAACTTATCTAGATGCATAGTGAGCCCTTTAAACCCCCAGGTGCTTCACAAATTGATCCGTAAAAATGAAAAAGTACTTTTTTTTCACAAAAAAATTCTTTTAGCCTCAATTTTTTCATTTTCACATGGACAACAGGATAAAATGGATCCTAAAATTTGTTTGGCAATTTCTCCTGAGTACACCGATACTTCACATGTGGGGGTAAACCACTGTTTGGGCACATGGTAAGGCTCGGAAGGGAAGGAGCGCCATTTGACTTTTTGAATGAAAAATTATCTCCATCGATAGCGGACACCATGTCGCGTTTGGAGAGACCCTGTGTGCTTAAACATTGGAGCTCCCCCACAAGTGACCCCATTTTGGAAACTGGACCCCCCAAGGAACTTATCTAGATGCCTAGTGAGCACTTTAAACCCTCAGGTGCTTCACAAATTGATCCGTAAAAATGAAAAAGTACTTTTTTTTCACAAAAAATTTATTTTCGCCTCAATTTTTTCATTTTCACATGGGCAATAGGATAAAATGGATCCTAAAATTTGTTGAGCAATTTCTCCCGAGTACGCCGATACCTCATATGTGGGGGTAAACACCTGTTTAGGCACACGGCAGGGCTCGGAAGGGAAGGCGCGCCTTTTAACTTTTTGAATGGAAAATTAGCTCCAATTGTTAGCGGACACCATGTCGCATTTGGAGAGCCCCTGTGTGCCTATGCAATGGAGCTCCCCCACAAGTGACCCCATTTTGGAAACTAGACCCCCCAAGGAACTTATCTAGATGCATACTGAGCACTTTAAACCCCCAGGTGCTTCACAGAAGTTTATAATGCAGAGCCATGAAAATAAAAAATAATTTTTCTTTTCTCAAAAATGATTTTTTAGCCTGGAATTTCCTATTTTGCCAATGGTAATAGGAGAAATTGGACCACAAATGTTGTTGTCCAGTTTGTCCTGAGTATGCAGATACCCCATATGTGGGGGTAAACCACTGTTTGGGCGCACGGCAGGGCTCAGAAGGGAAGGCACGCCATTTGGCTTTTTAAATGGAAAATTATCTCCAATCATTAGCGGACACCATGTCGCGTTTGGAGAGCCCCTGTGTGCCTAAACATTGGAGATCCCCCACAAATTACCCCATTTTGGAAACTAGACCCCCAAAGGAACTAATCTAGATGTGTAGTGAGCACTTTGAACCCTCAAGTGCTTCACAGAAGTTTATAACGCAGAGCCATGAAAATAAAAAAAAAAAATTATTTTCTCAAAAATGAATTTTAGCCCGCAATTTTTTATTTTCCCAAGGGTTACAGGAGAAATTGGACCACAAAAGTTGTTGTCCAGTTTCTCCTGAGTACGCTGATACCCCATGTGTGGGGGTAAACCACTGTTTGGGCACACGTGGGGGCTCAGAAGGGAAGTAGTGACTTTTGAAATGCAGACTTTGATGGAATGGTCTGCGGGCGTCACATTGCGTTTGCAGAGCCCCTGGTGTGCCTAAACAGTAGAAACCCCCCACAAGTGACCCCATTTTGGAAACTAGACCCCCAAAGGAACTTATCTAGATGTGTGGTGAGCACTTTCAACCCCCAAGTGCTTTACAGAAGTTTATAACGCAGAGCCGTGAAAATAATAAATACGTTTTCTTTCCTCAAAAATAATTTTTTAGCCCAGAATTTTTTATTTTCCCAAGGGTTACAGGAGAAATTGGACCACAAAAGTTGTTGTCCAGTTTCTCCTGAGTACGCTGATACCCCATGTGTGGGGGTAAACCACTGTTTGGGCACACGTGGGGGCTCAGAAGGGAAGTAGTGACTTTTGAAATGCAGACTTTGATGGAATGGTCTGCGGGCGTCACATTGCGTTTGCAGAGCCCCTGGTGTGCCTAAACAGTAGAAACCCCCCACAAGTGACCCCATTTTGGAAACTAGACCCCCAAAGGAACTTATCTAGATGTGTGGTGAGCACTTTCAACCCCCAAGTGCTTTACAGAAGTTTATAACGCAGAGCCGTGAAAATAATAAATGCGTTTTCTTTCCTCAAAAATAATTTTTTAGCCCAGAATTTTTTATTTTCCCAAGGGTTACAGGAGAAATTGGACCACAAAAGTTGTTGTCCAGTTTCTCCTGAGTACGCTGATGCCCCATGTGTGGGGGTAAACCACTGTTTGGGCACACGTGGGGGCTCAGAAGGGAAGTAGTGACTTTTGAAATGCAGACTTTGATGGAATGGTCTGCGGGCGTCACGTTGCGTTTGCAGAGCCCCTGGTGTGCCTAAACAGTAGAAACCCCCCACAAGTGACCCCATTTTGGAAACTAGACCCCCCAAGGAACTTATCTAGATATGTGGTGAGCACTTTGAACCCCCAAGTGCTTCACAGACGTTTACAACGCAGAGCCGTGAAAATAAAAAATCATTTTTCTTTCCTCAAAAATGATGTTTTAGCAAGCAATTTTTTATTTTCTCAAGGGTAACAGGAGAAATTGGACCCCAGTAATTGTTGCGCAGTTTGTCCTGAGTATGCTGGTACCCCATATGTGGGGGTAAACCACTGTTTGGGCACACGTCGGGGTTCGGAAGTGAGGGAGCACCATTTGAATTTTTGAATACAAGATTGGCTGGAATCAATGGTGGCGCCATGTTGCGTTTGGAGACCCCCTGAAGTGCCTAAACAGTGGAAACCCCTCAATTCTACCTCCAACACACCCCTAACCCTTATCCCAACTGTAGCCGTAACCCTAATCACAACCCTAACCCCAACACACCCCTAACCACAACCCTAACCCCAACACACCCCTAACCCTAACCACAACCCTAATTCCAACCCAACTCTAAGGCTATGTGCCAACGTTGCGGATTCGTATGAGATTTTTCAGCATCATTTTTGAAAAATCCGCGGGTAAAAGGCACTGCGTTTTACCTGTGGATTTACCGTGGATTTCCAGTGTTTTTTGTGCAGATTTCACCTGTGGATTCCTATTGAGGAACAGGTGTAAAACGCTGCGGAATCCGCACAAAGAATTGGCATGCTGCGGAAAATACAACGCAGCGTTCCCGCGCGGTATTTTCTGCACCATGGGCACAGCGGATTTGGTTTTCCATATGTTTACATGGTACTGTAAACCCGATGGAACACTGCTGCGGATCCGCAGCTGCCAATCCGCACCGTGTGCACATAGCCTAATTCTAAAGGTATGTGCACACGCTGCGGAAAACGCTGCGGATCCGCAGCAGTTTCCCATGAGTTTACAGTTCAATGTGAACCTATGGGAACCAAAAATCGCTGTACACATGCTGCGGAAAAACTGCACGGAAACGCAGCGGTTTACATTCCGCAGCATGTCACTTCTTTCTGCGGATTCCGCAGCGGTTTTAGAACTGCTCCAATAGAAAATCGCAGTTGTAAAACCGCAGTGAAATGCGCAGAAAAACCGCGGTAAATCCACGATAAATCGGCAGCGGTTTAGCACTGTGGATTTTTCAAATCCGCTGCGGAAAAATCCGCATAGGACCAGAATACGTGTGCACATACCGAAACCCTAACCCTAGCCCTAACCCTACCCCTAACCCTACCCCTAACCCTACCCCTAGCCCTACCCCTACCCCTAACCCTAACCCTACCCCTAACCCTAACCCTACCCCTAACCCTACCCCTAACCCTAACCCTAGTTCTTACCCCAACCTTAGTGAAAAAAAAAAAAATTCTTTATTTTTTTTATTGTCCCTATCTATGGGGGTGACAAAGGGGAGGGTCATTTACTATTTTTTTTGTTTTGATCACTGAGATAGGATATATCTCAGTGATCAAAATTCACTCTGGAACGAATCTGCCGGCCGGCAGATTCGGCGGGCGCACTGCATATGCGCCCGCCATTTTGGAAGATGGCGGCGCCCAGGAAAGAAGACGGACGGACCTCGGGCGGCCAGGTAAGTATAAGGGGGGGGAGATCAGGGCACGGGGGGGGCGTCGGAGCACGGGGGGGTGGATCGGATCATGGGGGGGGTGGATCGGAACACGGGAGGGAGGATTGGAGCACGGGGAAGGATTGGAGCACGGGGTGAGGGATCGCTGTGCGGGGGGGGGGGATCGGAGCACGGGGGGGGGGTCGCTGTGTGCGGGGGGGGGATCGGAGTGCGGGGGGGTTTGATTGCAGCACAGGGGGTGTGATTGGTGCACGGGGAAGCGGACAGGAGGACGGGGGAGCGGAGCACAGGACGGAGGGGAGCGGACCACAGATCGGGGGGCTGGGGGGGCGATCGGAGGGGTGGGGTGGGTGCACATAAGTGTTTCCAGCCATGGCCGATGATATTGCAGCATCGGCCATGGCTGGATTGTAATATTTCACCAGTTTTTTAGGTGAAATATTACAAATCGCTCTGATTGGCAGTTTCACTTTCAACAGCCAATCAGAGCGATCGTAGCCACGAGGGGGTGAAGCCACCCCCCCTGGGCTAAACTACCACTCCCCCTGTCCCTGCAGATCGGGTGAAATGGGAGTTAACCCTTTCACCCGGCCTGCAGGGACGCGATCTTTCCATGACGCATATGCTGCGTCATGGGTCGGAATGGCACCGACTTTCATGACGCAGCGTATGCGTCAAAGGTCGGGAAGGGGTTAAGGAGTTAAATGCCTTTGGGCCACTGATCTGACACTGAAAATACACAGATATTGATGCCCTGCAACAAACCTAGGTCCCTCCAGCCTGGCCCAAATGGGTTCTGGGCACCAGAACTGGCATTAAAGTTGGCAAACAGCCCATTTTCACATATTTGAATAAGTAGCTTATGTTTTTAAGGGGTTAAATGCCTTTGGGCCACTGATCTGAAACTTAAAATACAGAGATAGTGATGCCCTGCATCAAACCCAGGTCCCTACAGCCTGGCCCAAATGGGTTCTGGGCACCAGAACTGGCATCAAAGTGGCAAACAGCCCATTTTCACACATTTGAATAAGTAACTGATGTTTTTAAAGGGTTAAATGCCTTTGGGCCACTGATCTGACACTTAAAATACACAGATAGTGATGCTCTGCATCAAACACAGGTCCCTACAGCCTGGCCCAAATGGGTTCTGGCATCAAAATGGGCAAACAGGGTTTGATGCAGGGCATCACTATCTGTGTATTTTAAGTGTCAGATCAGTGGCCCAAAGGCATTTAACCCCTTAAAAAATTAGTTACTTATTCAAATCTGTGAAAATGGGCTGCTTGCCCACTTTGATGCTACTGTTTTTGTAGCCGTTTTTAAGTGTATTCATATCCGGGCACTTCACTGCATTGTCTTTTATTATTGTAATAATGTTTTGTTGTTAAACCAATAAAAAACAGAAGAGAAAAAATTGCCGAATAAGAAACTGATGAATAAGAAACCAACTTCAGCCTCGTCCACATAAATGCCTTTCACACACTAGATAAAAGCTAGTTACATCTCTCACAATTTTAAGCTTTCTCCGTCAGGTAGACCACAGGAAACATCACTACCTGCAAATTGTGACTTCAGAGAGGAAGAGTACTGGGAATGTAGTGCCACCTATAGGAAGTAGCAATCCTAAAAGTCAATATTGACTCTCAAGGGAGCCTCATGACATTGACATGACTTAGGATAAAAGCCAGAACGAAAATCTCAATTTGCAGACACTGTGTTTTGGGTACTGCCCCTCGCCAGTGCAAAGAGATGTGGTTTGGCTGGGTGAAAGAGTTATCGTCCTCTTTCTCACTGAAGAGACAATTTGCATAATTCTCAGAGGAGCATTGTGGCCTAAAAGTCTCCTCACCTTGGCTTGTCTGTTATGACCTGGTGGTCAGGACAATAATGGACCTGGTGGTTAAGAGCACACGGAATGACCTGATAGTTACTGATAATATAGGACGAGCTCTGGGACGTGGGAACTCTGCTGACCGCAATCCCTAATCCTATCAAACACACTAGAAATAGCCGTGGATTGCTCCTAACGCTCCCTATGCAACTCGGCACAGCCTAAGGAACTAGCTAGCCCTGAAGATAGAAAAATAAAGCCTACCTTGCCTCAGAGAAATTCCCCAAAGGAAAAGGCAGCCCCTTACATATAATGACTGTGAGTAAAGATGAAAATACAAACACAGAGATGAAATAGATTTAGCAAAGTGAGGCCCGACTTACTGAACAGACTGAGGATAGGAAAGGTAGCTTTGCGGTCAGCACAAAAACCTACAAAAAGACCACGCAGAGGGCGCAAAAAGACCCTCCGCACCGACTCACGGTGCGAAGGCGCTCCCTCTGCGTCCCAGAGCTTCCAGCAAGCAAGACAACAATCAAAATAGCAAGCTGGACAGAAAAATAGCAAACCAGAGAAATACAAGCAGGCACTTAGCTTCTGCTGGGAAGACAGGTCACAAGAACGATCCAGGAGTGAACTAGACCAATACTGGAACATTGACAGGTGGCATGGAGCAAAGATCTAAGAGGAGTTAAATAGAGCAGCCAGCTAACGAATTAACCTCGTCACCTGTGGAAGGAAACTCAGAAACACCCACAGCCACCCGAGGAAGTCCATGGACAGAACCAGCTGAAGTACCATTCATGACCACAGGAGGGAGCCCGACAACAGAATTCACAACAGTACCCCCCCCCTTGAGGAGGGGTCACCGAACCCTCACCAGAGCCCCCAGGCCGACCAGGATGAGCCAAATGAAAGGCACGAACCAGATCAGCAGCATGAACATCAGAGGCAAAAACCCAGGAATTATCTTCCTGACCATAACCCTTCCACTTGACCAGGTACTGGAGTTTCCGTCTCGAAATACGAGAATCCAAAATCTTCTCCACCACATACTCCAACTCCCCCTCAACCAACACTTGGGCAGGAGGATCAACGGATGGAACCACAGGCGCCACGTATCTCCGCAATAACGACCTATGGAACACATTATGGATGGCAAAAGAAGCTGGAAGGGCCAAACGAAATGACACAGGATTGATAACCTCAGAAATCTTATATGGACCAATGAAACGAGGCTTAAACTTAGGAGAGGAAACCTTCATAGGAACATAACGAGACGACAACCAAACCAAATCCCCAACACGAAGTCGGGGGCCCACACAGCGCCGGCGGTTAGCGAAACGTTGAGCCTTCTCCTGGGACAATGTCAAATTGTCCACCACATGAGTCCAAATCTGCTGCAACCTATCCACCACAGTATCTACACCAGGACAGTCCGAAGACTCAACCTGCCCTGAAGAGAAACGCGGATGGAAACCAGAATTGCAGAAAAACGGCGAAACCAAAGTAGCCGAGCTGGCCCGATTATTAAGGGCGAACTCAGCCAGCGGCAAAAAGGACACCCAATCATCCTGATCAGCAGAAACAAAGCATCTCAGATATGTTTCCAAAGTCTGATTAGTTCGTTCGGTTTGGCCATTTGAGGATGGAAAGCCGAGGAAAAATACAAATCAATGCCCATCCTAGCACAAAAAGATCGCCAAAACCTCGAAACAAACTGGGAACCTCTGTCAGAAACGATGTTCTCCGGGATACCATGTAAAAGAACCACATGCTGGAAAAATAATGGCACCAAATCAGAGGAGGAAGGCAATTTAGACAAAGGTACCAAATGGACCATCTTAGAAAAGCGATCACAAACCACCCAAATGACCGACATCTTTTGAGAGACGGGGAGGTCCAAAATAAAATCCATAGAAATATGCGTCCAGGGCCTCTTCGGGACCGGCAAGGGCAAAAGCAACCCACTGGCACGAGAACAGCAGGGCTTAGCCCGAGCACAAGTCCCACAGGACTGCACAAAAGAACGCACATCCCGTGACAAAGACGGCCACCAAAAGGATCTAGCCACCAAATCTCTGGTACCAAAGATTCCAGGATGCCCAGCCAACACTGAACAATGAATCTCAGAGATAACTCTACTAGTCCATCTATCAGGGACAAACAGTTTCTCCGCTGGGCAACGGTCAGGTCTATCAGCCTGAAATTTTTGCAGCACCCGCCGCAAATCAGGGGAGATGGCAGACAAAATTACCCCCTCTTTGAGAATACCCGCCGGCTCAGGAACACCCGGAGAGTCAGGCACAAAACTCCTTGACAGGGCATCAGCCTTCACATTCTTAGAGCCCGGAAGGTAAGAAACCACAAAATCAAAACGGGAGAAAAATAACGACCATCGAGCCTGTCTCGGATTCAACCGTTTGGCAGACTCAAGATAAGTCAAATTCTTGTGATCTGTCAAGACCACCATGCGATGCTTGGCTCCTTCAAGCCAATGACGCCACTCCTCGAATGCCCACTTCATGGCCAACAAGTCTCGATTACCAACATCATAATTGCGCTCAGCAGGCGAAAACTTTCTAGAAAAGAAAGCACATGGCTTCATCACCGAGCCATCAGAACTTCTTTGCGACAAAACAGCCCCTGCTCCAATTTCAGAAGCATTAACCTCAACCTGAAACGGGAGCGAAACATCTGGCTGGCACAACACAGGGGCAGAAGAAAAATGACGCTTCAACTCCTGAAAAGCCTCTACAGCTGCAGAAGACCAATTGACCACATCAGCACCCTTCTTGGTCAAATCAGTCAACGGTTTAGCAACACTAGAAAAATTAGCGATGAAGCGCCGATAAAAATTAGCAAAGCCCAGGAACTTTTGCAGGCTCTTCACAGATGTCGGCTGAGTCCAATCGTAAATGGCCTGGACCTTAACAGGGTCCATATCGATAGTAGAAGGGGAAAAAATGAACCTCAAAAATGAAACCTTCTGAACTCCAAAGAGACACTTTGACCCCTTCACAAACAAGGAATTAGCACGAAGGACCTGGAACACCATTCTGACCTGCTTCACATGAGACTCCCAATCATCCGAAAAGACCAAAATATCATCCAAATACACAATCAGGAATTTATCCAGGTACTCTCGGAAGATGTCATGCATAAAGGACTGAAATACTGATGGAGCATTGGAAAGCCCGAATGGCATAACCAGGTACTCAAAATGGCCCTCGGGCGTATTAAATGCAGTTTTCCATTCATCGCCTTGTTTAATACGCACAAGATTATACGCCCCTCGAAGATCTATCTTGGTGAACCAACTAGCCCCTTTAATACGAGCAAACAAATCAGACAGCAACGGCAAAGGATACTGAAATTTGACTGTAATTTTATTAAGAAGGCGGTAATCAATACAAGGTCTCGAAGAACCATCCTTCTTGGCCACAAAAAAGAACCCTGCTCCTAACGGTGATGACGACGGGCGAATATGGCCTTTCTCCAAGGATTCCTTTATATAACTCCGCATAGCGGCGTGTAATGGCACAGATAAATTGAACAATCGGCCCTTAGGAAACTTACTACCAGGAATCAAATTAATAGCACAATCGCAATCCCTATGAGGAGTTAGGGCACTGGCTTTGGGCTCATCAAATACATCCCGATAATCCGACAAAAACTCTGGGACTTCAGAAGGAGTGGAAGACGAAATAGACAAAAATGGAACATCACCATGTACCCCCTGGCAACCCCAGCTGGACACAGACATAGATTTCCAGTCCAATACTGGATTATGAACCTGTAGCCATGGCAACCCCAAAACGACCACATCATGCAGATTATGCAACACCAGAAAGCAGATATCCTCCTGATGTGCAGGAGCCATGCACATGGTCAATTGGGTCCAGTACTGAGGCTTATTCTTGGCCAAAGGCGTAGCATCAATTCCTCTCAATGGAATAGGATACTGCAAGGGCTCCAAGAAAAAACCACAGCGCCTAGCATACTCCAAGTCCATCAAATTCAGGGCAGCGCCTGAATCCACAAATGCCATAACAGAATAGGATGACAAAGAGCAAATCAGAGTAACGGACAATAGAAATTTAGACTGTACCATACCAATGGTGGCAGACCTAGCGAACCGCTTAGTGCGGTTAGAACAATCGGAGATAGCATGAGTGGAATCACCACAGTAAAAACATAGCCCATTCCGACGTCTGTGCTCTTGCCGTTCAGCTCTGATCAAAGTCCTATCACATTGCATAGGCTCAGGCCCATGCTCAGATAGTACCGCCAAATGGTGCACAGCTTTACGCTCACGCAAGCGTCGATCGATCTGAATGGCCAAAGACATAGACTCATTCAGACCAGCAGGCATGGGAAATCCCACCATGACATCCTTAAGGGCTTCAGAGAGACCCTTTCTGAAGATTGCTGCCAGGGCACATTCATTCCACTGAGTGAGCACGGACCACTTTCTAAAATTCTGACAATATATCTCCGCTTCATCCTGACCCTGACACAGAGCCAGCAAGATTTTCTCTGCCTGATCCACTGAATTAGGTTCGTCATAAAGCAATCCAAGCGCCAGGAAAAACGCATCAACATCACGCAATGCCGGATCTCCTGGCGCAAGGGAAAATGCCCAGTCTTGAGGGTCACCACGTAACAAAGAAATAATGATCTTTATTTGTTGAACAGGGTCACCTGAGGAGCGAGGTTTCAAGGCAAGAAACAATTTACAATTATTTTTGAAATTCAAGAACTTAGATCTATCACCAAAAAACAAATCAGGAATTGGAATCCTAGGCTCTGACATCGGATTCTGAACCACAAAATCTTGAATGTTTTGTACACTTATAGTGAGATTATCCATCAAAGAGGACAGACCTTGAATGTCCATGTCTACACCTGTGTCCTGAACCACCCAGAGGTAAAGGGGAAAAGAGAGACAAAACACACTGCAAAGAAAAAAAAATGGTCTCAGAACTTCTCTTATCCCTCTATTGAGATGCATTAGTACTTTGGGCCACCTGTACTGTTGTGACCTGGTGGTCAGGACAATAATGGACCTGGTGGTTAAGAGCACACGGAATGACCTGATAGTTACTGATAATATAGGACGAGCTCTGGGACGTGGGAACTCTCCTGACCGCAATCCCTAATCCTATCAAACACACTAGAAATAGCCGTGGATTGCTCCTAACGCTCCCTATGCAACTCGGCACAGCCTAAGGAACTAGCTAGCCCTGAAGATAGAAAAATAAAGCCTACCTTGCCTCAGAGAAATTCCCCAAAGGAAAAGGCAGCCCCCCACATATAATGACTGTGAGTAAAGATGAAAATACAAACACAGAGATGAAATAGATTTAGCAATGTGAGGCCCGACTTACTGAACAGACTGAGGATAGGAAAGGTAGCTTTGCGGTCAGCACAAAAACCTACAAAAAGACCACGCAGAGGGCGCAAAAAGACCCTCCGCACCGACTCACGGTGCGGAGGCGCTCCCTCTGCGTCCCAGAGCTTCCAGCAAGCAAGACAACAATCAAAATAGCAAGCTGGACAGAAAAATAGCAAACCAGAGAAATACAAGCAGGCACTTAGCTTCTGCTGGGAAGACAGGTCACAAGAACGATCCAGGAGTGAACTAGACCAATACTGGAACATTGACAGGTGGCATGGAGCAAAGATCTAAGAGGAGTTAAATAGAGCAGCCAGCTAACGAATTAACCTCATCACCTGTGGAAGGAAACTCAGAAACACCCACAGCCACTCGAGGAAGTCCATGGACAGAACCAGCCGAAGTACCATTCATGACCACAGGAGGGAGCCCGACAACAGAATTCACAACACTTGTCATTCTTGAAATGTCATCTCTGCATGAGAAACATTACCCCTTGGATCCAGATCAGACACCTCTCACCCAGCCAAGTCAGATCTCACAGTTTGCACTAAAGAAGTGCAGTACCCCAACACACAGTGTCTGCAAATGGAGATTTTGGTTTTGGCTTTTATCCTAAGTCATGTGACTAGACTTGTTAGGGTGCTCGTCCACTGTCCGGATTCACGGCACTTTGGATAGAGCAGAAAACCTTCTTTGCCCAAAGCGCCGCCCCCTTCTGTACGTGTGGTGATTCCGGATGTGCTCATTGCACACATCCGGAATCGCCGCACCCTATACATAGGGCCCTGTTATTTACCTTGTGGCCACGGAGCGTCGCCGCAAGGTAAACAGACATGCTGCGCTCTAAAAAAGACTTGCTGCATGTCTGTAAACGCAGGGCCGCCGGATGCGTGTTCGCACTCATAGTGGAGAAGGGATTTCATAAAATCCCCTCCACTATGCTGTAACAACTGGATGCTGCTGGTTGAACACTGCGGTTGTACGCAGCATTCAATCCGCAGCTAATCCGGATGTAATCCGGCCCGTGGACTCATACCCTTAGATAGTCGATTTTGACTTTTAGGATTGCTACGTCCTATAGGTGGTATAAGAGTTCTAGTCCTCTTCCTCACTCTCAGCAAGGAGAAATGTTACTCCGTAGAATCTACCTTTCACACTCCACCAGGGGCGGATACTGACAGCTTGGGGCACTTGTACAAGAAATATGTCTGGGCACCCCTTCTTTTTTGGCGACAAAAGCTACAGGTATATATACAGATGGGCTCGAAAGTTTACATACCCCAGCAGAATTTTTGTTTTCTTGACCTTTTTTCAGAGAATATGAATCATAACACCAACACTTTTTCTCCACTCATGGTTAGTGGTTGGGTGAATCCATTTATTGTCAAACTACTGTGTTTTCTCTTTTTAAATCATAATGACAACCCAAAACATCCAAATGACCCTGATGAAAAGTTCACATACCCTGGTGATTTGGGCCTGATAAAATGCACAGAAGTTGACACAAATGGGTTTGAATGGCAACTAAAAGTAACATTCTCACGTGTTTCTGGACGTTTCTGGATTGTGAGTAACGGGGAAAGCAAAAGACTTGTCAACGGATCTACGGGCAAAGGTAGTTGAACTGTATTAAACATGAAAGGGATACAAATAGATATCCAAGAAATTGATAATGCCAGTCAGCAGCATTCAAACTGTGATTAACAATGGAAAATTAGGGGCTCTGTAAAAACAAAACCATGGTCAGGTACACCAACAAAAATGTCGTCCACAACTGCCAGGAAATTTGTTCGGGATGCAAAAAAAACCCCACAAATAACATCAGCTGACATACAGGACTCTCTGAAAACTAGCGGTTTGGCTGTTTCAAGATGCACAATTAGGAGGCACTTGAAGAAAAATGGGCTGCATGGTCGAGTTGCAAGAAGAAAGCCATTACTGTGCAAATGCCACAAAGTATCTTGCCTACAATATACAAAATAGCACAGAGACAAGTCTCAAAACTTCTGGAATAAGGTAATTTGGAGTAATGAGACCAAAATTTAACTTTTTTTGCCACAACCATAAACTTTACATTTGGAGAGAGGGCAACAAGGCCTATGATGAAAGGAATACCATTCCTACTGTAAAGCACAGAGGTGGATCGCTGATGTTTTGGCACAGGAAACTTGGTCAAAGATAAAAATTGCCACTCATCAGCCTGGAAGCTGCACATGGGACGTATATGAACGTTCCAACATGACAACTATCCATAACACAAGGCCAAGTTGACCTGTCATTGGCTACAGCAGATCAAAGTGAAGGTTCTGGAGTGGCTATCTCAGTCTCCTGACCTCAATATCATTGAGCCACTCTGGGAAGATCTCAAGCGTACGGTTGATGCAAGACAGCCCAGGAATTTACTGGAATTGGAGGTTTTATGCCAAGAAGAGTGGGCAGCTTTACCATCTGAGTAAATAAAGAACCTCATCCACAACTACCACAAAAGACTTCAAGGTGTCATTGATGTCATAGGGGGCAATACATGGTATTAAGAAATGGGGTATGTGAACTTTTGATCAGGGTCATTTGGATGTTTTGGATTGTCATTAGGATTTAAAAAGAGAAAACACAGTAGTTTGACAATAAATGGCTTCACCCAACCACTAACCATGAGTGGAGAAAAAGTTTTGGTGTTATCATTCATATTCTCTGGAAAAAAAGGCCAAAAAAGCAAAAATTCTGCCGGGATATGTAAACTTTTGAGCACAACTGTATAGCCACACACACATATACTGTATATCTTTCAGAGTCTCCTTTATTATGTACTGCATATAAACTTCCCTTATTACAAAGAGCCCTCTCTTGTTATGTACAGCAACATACCATATCAGATTATTTAGCTATATAGCACCCCCTGTCTTTATTACATACCGTCTTCTCTTTTGGTATATGTATAATGCAATGATGGCTGATGGAGAATGGGAAAGCTTCTTTACTGATGGAGGAGCTGATGAACAGGTCGTCTGGTCACCGACTGTCTTATCAGCAGTCATTTTATATCTAACAAGAGAGGACTATGTACTAAAGAGAAGGTGCTGTGAATAACAAAAATAATGCTAATACACTATGTAAGGGACAGCACTGTACATAACAGCAGAAGAAGCTAAATAATAAGGAACGTCACCATATATAACTAGAGAGTATGGTACACAATTAGGGTTGGAAATTATGTAATGAAGGACAGTGTTAAACATAATAAGTGAGTAACCTATATACTAAGAGACTGTGCTATACATAATAAGGCTACATTCCTTGTCACAATGATCGTTGCAGCCCTGAAAATAACAAGTACACATACACTATATACATACATGTATCTCCCCCTGCACTGCGCCCCAAAAGTCATGCACCAATCAAAATATAAAGTGACTTGACGGAGGCCCGATGCTAATGTCATGATGGGGGCAGGCTGTGCAGCATTGAGAATCTCTCCTCCCCATGTGCTCACCCACCTATCCACTCTCTCTTTCCCCATGTGTTGACGTCTCCAGTCTGTGTTCTCTTCTTTGACCTGTCTACCCCATGTGCTATCCCGCTTGTCTGCTGTCTTTCTCCTTATTGTGCTGTGTTCTCCCCTCATGTGCTGTCCTATTTGAGCTGTCTCCCCATGTGCTCTGTCTCTCTCACCCCTGTGCGCTTTCTCTCTCCCCCATCCAATACTGTCATTACAGCAGGAGATCGCAGATGATACATTTTGTGAGGTAAAATATTGTTTAAAAACAGTAAGTGAAATATTTTACCTGACAAAATGAATCCTCTGTGATCCCCTTCTGTAATGTCAGTATTGTCTTTTGCTTCCTCCCCTGCCCATGAGATGTGGTATGCTCCGTACATGGTCAGACACAGACAATTTTTAAAATTAACTTTTGTTCCTGGGAAAACCCCTTTAATGTGACCGGCTTCCTCTGCCTATAGACACGTTGCGCATCTGCCGCTGGGAGCAGCTGAATGATTCACTGCGGCTGCGTGGAATTCACGCAGGCGTAGTAAATCAGACTGCTGCCATCTTTGTGCACACAGATAGCGGATTGTTACATTAAAACTGTGCATGCGCTCCTCCTGTACAAAGATGGCGGTGGTCAGTGAATCATTCAACTGATCTCGGTGGCGGCATGTTCGCGACGGTGTTCCGCTGGTGGTACCACGCAAGAGGCTGCGTACAGCGTATACAGTGTGTGTGTGTGTGTGTGTGGTGTGTACGGCGTATACAGTGTGTGTCTGTGGTGCGTACGTCATATACAGTGTGTGTGTGGTGCGACGATGTTCCCCTGGTGGTACCATGCAACAGGCTGGTACCACCAGCAGTTTCCATATTGCGACACCCATCACTTGGGTGTCCCGATATGGAGGTCGGCGAACTATCGCCGCTTGGAATTCTGGGATCTGGGCGGAAAAGGATGTGAAGATATTACAAGGTAAGTATATATTAAGATAAGCAGCACTGTGCCCCCCATTAACTATAATATCTGACTCCCAATAATATAAATTATTCAGTCTCTGTGAATCTCCCCATTTAACTTTAAGGATATGTGCACGCGAAAAATATGCAAGGTTTTGCAGTAGAAGTGATGTGAATGAGATCTCTGAAATCTCATGCACACATTGCTTATTTTTTCCGTAGAGATTTGCAGCAGATTAAAATCTGCATAATGTCAATTCTTGAGTGGGGGAAAATGCACAACAAAAGAGTGTAAAAAATATGGGAAAAAAATATATTTTATGCAACATTCTTCCTGTTATAACACATTAGGATAGGCAGCTGAATTTTCTCCTGCAAATTCTGAACATGTGCACGTAGCCTTAGTCCCTGTCCTGTGTGTCCACCACTCTATTATAAGTGCTTGATAGCATCATAATGAATTAGAGGGTGGCAGAAGACATAATCAGGTACTGAGCCTCCTCCGGCACCTCCCAATTCATTACAAGTCCCTGAGAGCATCTTCTTCTACCTTTCAATTCGTTATAAAATGTACTATGCAGCTTACCCCTCCTCTCTCACTCCTCAATAAATTTTAAGCCACTGATAGTGTCATTGTGAATTATGAGATGGGGAGGACACTACAAAGGACTTAGCACCCTCTCCACCACCCAATTCATTTCACATCTATATCTAATGCTCTCCTCCCCCTCCCCTGTTCATAAGTCCATTATAAGCCCCCTTACTCCCATCCCAATCCCACACACCCCCTTACTGTCCTCTCCCCCAAATCTCTCATTGTCATCCCTCCCCCCTCATTGTCATCTACCCTACATCCCTCATTGACATGTCTCCAACCCCATAATTGTCCTCTCCCTACCCCCATCATTGTCCGCTCACCCACATCCATTATTGTTCTCCCCCACATCCCTCATTTTAATCTCCCCGCCCCCTCATTGTCACCTTCGCTCCATCCCTCATTGTCATTTCTTCCACTCCCTCATTGTCCTCTCCCCCACCCCCATTATTGTCCTCTCTCCCACCACCATCATTGTCCTCCTCTCCCCCACCTCCATCATTGTTCTTCCCACCCCATCATTGTTCTTCCCACCACATTATTGTTCTCCCCCTTCTTCCATCATTGTTCTCGCCCACCCCATCATTGTTCTCCCCTACCCAATCATTGTTATCCCCCACCCCATCATTGTTTTCCTTCACTTCCATCATTGTTTTCCCCTACCTCCATCATTGTCTCCCCAACCTCCTTCATTGTTCTTCCCCATCCCCATCATTGTTCTACCCCAGTACCCAGCATTGTTCTCTCCCCACCTCCATAGTTGTTCTCTCCCGACCTCCATAGTTGTTCTCCTCTACCTCCAACATTGTTCTCCTCCACCTCCATCATTGTTCTTCCCCACCCCTGTTCTCCCCCTCCTTCATCATTGTATTGGTAAAAAAAGAACAACAACCACCTCAACATCTGTTCCCTTGCAGCATCGTTGTCACCGGCAACTTTCTGACATAGGCCTGTGCAGCATGCTGACATCATCAAACCTGTGTCAGAGAGAAAGCGCAGGGCAGGACGCAGAGGTTGCCTCCACTGCCATTTTTCTCCTGTATGCAGCAGTGCTGCAGGGATCGCTCCCTGCCTGCCAAACATGAGGGCAATCTGGACCTTGAGCCTCAGACTCCGAGAAACAGGCCAGATTAACCTCATTATTAGCTGCTCTGCAAGGGCCCCCTTCCACTTCCGGGCCCAATGCAGATGTATGTTCACCTCTGCACACCACCAAGGAGCCAGACGGCGCATAGTGAGACAGTTGGTAAGGTAAGCCCTGCCACTAGGGAAAGCTTAAAGAGGCACCCCTGAATCTTCCCCTGAGCAACTTTGAGCTCCCTGAGGTCCCTAGACGAGTTCTTTCACCCCAAGCAGCAATCCCGTTCCTATCCTACATCTTGATCTACACTCACTCTCTGAATCCCTCCTCCCTCTCACAGACATAAGTTCCCTACACAATGCGCATGATGCTGCCGCTCTATATAACACCACAATAGCTGCAGCTTTGGAATCTCTTGCCCCTCTCACACATACCAAAGCTCACAAAATCAACAGACAGCCCTGGCACACCAGCCTGATCAAAGAACTGAGGCGAGCTTCCAGGGCTGCTGAGCGGAGATGGAAAAGATCCCACTCCAACGAGCACTTCATCGCATTCAAACAGTCCCTTACTACTTTCAAGACCACACTCGCCACAGCAAAACAAACCTACTTCTCATCTCTCATATCCTCCCTGTCTCATAACCCTAAATAGTTATTCAACACCTTCAACTCTCTCCTCCGTCCCCCAGCACCTCCTCCCTCCCCACTCATCTCAGCCAAAAACTTTCCTCATTTTTCAAGCAGACGATTGAGAACATCAGAGACAGTTTTAGTCGACAACCCCCAGAGCCCTTCCTCCCAACTACCCAGCTCTCCACCTCCAAAACCAACTTCTCCACCATTACAGAATATCGACTCTCCACTTTACTCTCAAGATCGCATCTCACCACCTGTGCACTTGACCCGATCCCTTCCCACTTCATCCCAAATCTCACCACAGTCTTCATCCCAACTCTAACCCATCTCTTCAACCTATCACTAACAACTGGTATTTTCCCCTCAAGCATTAAACATGCCTCAATCACACCTATCCTCAAAAAGCCCTCTCTTGACCCATCCTCTGTATTTAGCTATCGTCCTATATCACTTCTCCCCTATGCTGTTATGACCTGGTGGTTAGGACAATAATAGACCTGGTGGTTAAGAGCACACGGAATGACCTGATAGTTACTAATAATGTAGGACGAGCTCTGAGACGTGGGAACTCTCCTGACCGCAATCCCTAATCCTATCAAACACACTAGAAATAGCCGTGGATTGCTCCTAACGCTCCCTATGCAACTCGGCACAGCCTAAGGAACTAGCTAGCCCTGAAGATAGAAAAATAAAGCCTACCTTGCCTCAGAGAAATTCCCCAAAGGAAAAGGCAGCCCCCCACATATAATGACTGTGAGTAAAGATGAAAATTACAAACACAGAGATGAAATAGATTAAGCAAAGTGAGGCCCGACTTACTGAACAGACTGAGGATAGGAAAGGCAACTTTGCGGTCAGCACAAAAAACTACAAAAAGACCATGCAGAGGGCGCAAAAAGACCCTCCGCACCGACTCACGGTGCGGAGGCGCTCCCTCTGCGTCCCAGAGCTTCCAGCAAGCAAGACAAAAATCAAAATAGCAAGCTGGACAGAAAAATAGCAAACCAGAGAAAAACAAGCAGGAACTTAACTTCTGCTGGGAAGACAGGTCACAAGAACGATCCAGGAGTGAACTAGACCAATACTGGAACATTGACAGGTGGCATGGAGCAATGATCTAAGTGGAGTTAAATAGAGCAGCCAGCTAACGAATTAACCTCGTCACCTGTGGAAGGAAACTCAGAAGCCGCAGCCCCACTCACAACCACCAGAGGAAGCCCATGGACAGAACCAGCCGAAGTACCATTCATGACCACAGGAGGGAGCTTGACAACAGAATTCACAACACTATGCCTCAAAACTACTGGAACAACACGTCCATCTTGAAATGTCCTCCCATCTATCTTCCTGCTCCCTCTTCGACCGCTTACAATCAGGTTTCCGGTCACATCACTCCACTGAAACTGCCCTAACTAAGGTCACCAATGACCTATTAACCTCCAAGAGCAAGCGACACTACTCTATCCTCCTCCTGGACCTGTCGGCTGCCTTTGACACAGTGGACCATTCCCTATTACTACAGACCCTCTCATCCCTTGGCATCACAGACTTGGCCCTATCCTGGATCTCGTCATACCTAACTGACCGAACATTCAGCGTCTCCCATTCACACACCACCTCCTCACCTCGCCCCCTATCTGTTGGAGTCCCGCAAGGTTCAGTTCTAGGGCCCCTGCTCTTCTCCATTTACACTTTTGACCTGGGACAGCTCATAGAATCTCACGGGTTTCAGTATCATCTCTATGCTGATGACACACAGATCTACATCTCTGGACCAGATATCACCACCCTACTAACCAGAATCCCTCAATGTCTATATGATATTTCATCCTTCTCTGCTAGATTTCTAAAACGTAACATGGACAAAACAGAATTCATTGTCTTTCCCCATCTCATGCGACTTCCCCCCAACAAACCTATCCATTACAGTAAATGCCTGCCCACTCTCCCCAGTCCCACAAGCTCACTGCCTTGGGGTAATCCTTGACACTTATCTCTCCTTCAAACCGCATATCCAAGCCCTTTCTATTTCCTGCTGCCTTCAACTCAAAAATATTTCACGGATCTGTACATTCCTAAACCAAGAATCTGCCAAAACCCTAGTCCATGCCCTCATCATCTCCAGCCTCGACTACTGTAACCTCCTGCTCTGTGACCTCCCCTCTAACACTCTCGCACCCCTCCATTCTATTCTAAACTCAGCTGCCCGACTAATCCACCTGTCCCCCCGCTATTGCCCCGGCCTCTCCCCTCTGTCAATCTCTTCACTGGCTCCCCATTACCCAGAGACTCCAGTACAAAAGCCTAACCATGACATACAAAGCCATCCACAACCTGTCTCCTCCATACATCTGTGACCTCGTCTCCCGGTACTTTCCTGCATGCAACCTCCGATCCTCACAAGATCTCCTTCTCTATTCCCTTCTTATCTCCTCTTCCCACAATCGCATACAAGATTTCTCTCGCGCATCACCACTACTCTGGAACTCTCTACCCCAACATATCAGACTTTCACCTACCATCAAAAACCTTCAAAAAGAACCTGAAGACCTACCTCTTCCAGCAAGCCTACAACCTGCAGTAACCACCGATCGGCAAAACCGCTGCACGACCAGCTCTATCCTCACCTACTGTTTACTCACCCATCCCTTGTAGATTGTGAGCCCTCACGGGCAGGGTTCTCTCTCCTCCTGTACCAGCTGTGACTTGTATTGTTCAAGATTATTGTACTTGTTTTTATTATGTATACCCCTCCTCACAAGCAAAGCGCCATGGAATAAATGGCGCTATAATAAATAATAATAATAATAATATCCCTGTCTTGCCCTAATCACAGCCCTTGCCAGTGCATGGGGCTGCAGGAAAGCATGTCCTGCTCTATAATAGAGGCACAAAGGGAAGCAGACAAGGGTAAAAGAAAACAGCAATCACTTTCTGCGCACCCAGACTAAGGAATGGTATATTATTATTATTATTATTATTTATATAGCACCATTGATTCCATGGTGCTGAACATGAGAAGGGGTTGCATACAAATTACAGATATCACTTACAGTAAGCAAACTAACAATGACAGACAGACAAATTTTTGTGGAAATTCAAAAACTGAAAAGTAGGGCGTGTAATATTATTCGGCCCCTTTACTTTCAGTGCAGCAAACTCACTCCAGAAGTTTATTGTGGATCTCTGAATGATGTTGTCCTAAATGTTGTCCTAAATGCCTGATGATGATAAATATAATCCACCTGTGTGTAATCAAGTCTCTGTATAAATGCACCTGCTCTGTGATAGACTCAGGGTTCTGTTTGAAGCACAGAGAGCATCATGAAGACCAAGGAACACAAAAGGCAGGTCCGTGATACTGTTGTGGAGAAGTTTAAAGACGGATTTGGATAAAAAATGATTTCCAAAACTTTAAACATCCCAAGGAGCACTGTGCAAGCGATCATATTGAAATGGAAGGAGTATCATACCACTGCAAATCTACCAAGACCCGGCCGTCCCTATAAACTTTAATCTCAAACAAGGAGAAGACTGATCAGAGATGCAGCGAAGAGGCCCATGATCACTCTGGATGAACTGCAGAGATCTACAGCTGAGATGGGACAGTCTGTCCATAGGACAACAATCAGTCATACACTGCACAAATCTGGCCTTTATGGAAGAGTGGCAAGAAGAAAGCCATTTCTCAAAGATATCCATAAAAAGTGTTGTTTAAAGTTTGCAACCAGCCACCTGGGAGACACACTAAACATGTGGAAGAAGGTGATCTGGTCAGATGAAACCAAAATTGAACTTTTTTGCAGCAATGCCAAACAATATATTTGGCGTAAAGGCACCACAGCTCATCACCCTGAACACACCATCCCTACTGTCAAACATGGTGGTGGCAGCATCATGGTTTGGGCCTGCTTTTCTTCAGCATGGACAGGGAAGATGGTTAAAATTGATGGGAAGATGGATGGAGCCAAATACACGACCATTCTTGAAGAAAACCTGTTTGAGTCTGCAAAAGACCTGAGACTGGGACGGAGATTTGTCTTCCAACAAGACAATGATCCCAAACATAAAGCAAAATCTACAATGGAATGGTTCACAAATAAACGTATCCAGGTGTTAGAATGGCCAAGTCAAAGTCCAGACCTCAATCTAATCGAGAATCTGTGGAAAGAGTTGAAAACTGCTGTTCACAAACGATCTCCATCAAACCTCACTGAGCTTGAGCTGTTTGCCAAGGAAGAATGGTCAAGAATTTCAGTCTCTCGATGTACAAAACTGATAGAGACATGCCCCAAGTGACTTGCAGCTGTAATCGCAGCAAAAGGTGGCGTAACAAAGTATTAAGTTAAAGGGGCCGAATAATATTGCACGCCCCACTTTTCAATTTTTGAATTTCCACAAAAATTTAAAATAACCAATAAATTTCGTTCAACTTCACAATTGTGTTCCACTTGTTGATTCTTCACCAAAAATGTACATTTGGTATCTTTATGTTTGAAGCATGATATGTGGGAAAAGGTTGAAAAGTTCCAAAGGGCCGAATACTTTCGCAAGGCACTGAATAAAGGGAGAGGTAAACCAAAAGGGAGATAAAGAGAAGGAAGACACAAAACAAACTGCCAAACAAGAAACTCCTCAGGACCTTAACCCTTCCAATGCACCAAATACTGAAGTGACCGGCATACAAAACTAGAATCAATAATCTTGGATTTATGAAACTCCAGATTCCCATTAACAACAACTGTGGTAGGGGTCGGTAGAGCTGGTTCTGACAATGCAATATATTTTTTGAGAAGTGATCGATGAAATACATTATGGATTTTGAAAGTAGGTGCTAAGGCAAGGCGAACTGCTACTGAGTCGATTACGTTGTCTATCTAATAGGGGCCAATGAACCTGGGTCCCAGTTTCCAAGAAGGAGCTTTCAATTTAATGTTCTTTGTAGACTACGACACCAAATAATCAACACACAGGTTCGACCAACCATATTCTTATATTTGGAACCCATCATCCTCAAATTATTAAGAACACAAACACGCACGCACACACACAGAAGTAATAGATGATGGAAACCACCCCTCCCCAGGAACTCCTGAAGAGTGATTTTCATTAAAGGTGCAGAATTGAGGTTGAAAACCATATGCCCGAAAGAATGGGGACAGTTATTCGCTGCAAACTCAGCAAAGGGCAAATAAGAAACCCAATCCTCCTGATTTTTGGAAACAAAAAACACCTTTGATATGTGTCAAGATTCTGATTTACCGGCTCAGTCCAGCCATTGGACTGTGGATGAAAGGCTGACGACAATGAGAGATGAATCTGCAAACGAGCACAAAATATCCTACAAAACTTTTATATAAATTGGGTCCCACGATCATAAACAATATTATCGGGGAGCCCGAGAAGTTTCATAATGAAAACCTATGCCAAAGTTTTAGCATTCAGAAATGCCAGTAAGGCAATAAAATTAGCCATTTTGCTAAATCTATCCACAGTATCTAATATTACCATTTTACCTGCGGATACGGGCAGATCAGTGATAACATCAACCGACAGGTGAGTCCATGTTCTCCAAGGAATGGCCAAAGATTGCAAAATCCAGATGGACAAGTATAAGGGCCTTCAAACGTATGAGGGGGGAGGTTGGGATGGTGAAAACGTTGTGGCAGCAAAAGGGTTGTGCATCTTGTGTGAAGTTTTATATATTAACTAGATGGCAGCCCGATTCTAAAGAATCGGGAGTCTAGAATCCATATATACTTTATTTATTCAAATGTAAGAATAATACAATTAATAAATAATAGTAAGAAAGAACAAAAATAATAGGCAGTATATGGAGAAAACACCAAACAAAAGTTCAAAATTGGTGTGAAAATGTCACTGAACCACTTCACAACTAAATATATATAGTTTTGGTAAATGGTATTATCATTTTTTTGACGAAATTCGGCAGGAGCTTGAAGAGCAACGTCACTGGGCCCGCCTCCACGCAGTAGAAACTTGCTGTGAGGAAAAAATTCAAAAATCACACCAAAATGGCGGGCGGAGTGTGTCACAGTACGGCACGTTTCTGATTGGTCGCTCGCAGCAGGCGGCAACCAATCAGACACTGGACACTGTTGACGTCACTTATCTCCGGACATTAGCTCCGGACATTAGCTCCGGACATTAGCTCCGGACATTATCTCCGCACATTAGCTCCGGACATTAGCTCCGGACAAAGCCACGGAAGTTGGCACAAATTGCAGGAAGTAGTATTCTAGGCAACTAATCTCCGGACATTAGCTCCGGACATTAGCTCCGGACATTAGCTCCGGACAAAGCCACGGAAGTTGGCACAAATTGCAGGAAGTAGTATTCTAGGCAATTATATATTAGATGTTAAGTGTGTGATAAAAGTTATGTTATATATTATCCCCATGGCTGGTGTTCTGTGTTCAGTTCTCCTATGGGCTATGTCTAAGACCATCCCTGGCAATGCGGGAGCTCTGTCCACTAGGGGAACAATACAGTAGATAGTGATACAGTTTGCACTACAGTAGGGATTAGATAGTTAATAGAGTTGGGATAAGTCCACAGTGTTGTAGGGGTTAGACCAGTATTATAAGAAAAAAAAATTCCGAGTTAGATTTGTTCAGTCACAGTCAGTCAGAGGCCAGGACTCAGTCAAGTACAAGTTCAAGTTCAGGGTAGAGTGAAGAGTAAAAATTGGACAAAAAAGCATTAGCAAGAGCAAGACAAGACAGATGCAGTAGAGCTGAATGGGTGCTGTCAGGCCAAGTTTCCACACAGCATGAGGAAACATTCTGAGGTTTATCTGGATGCCAGGACAGTCTTGAGCTTCAGGTCCGGAATGGGTATTGAGAGCCATACCCCAGTCCTCTGTGTGAGGAAGATGTCAACCGGGCCGCAGAGAAAGGAAAGGATGGTGATCTTCAGGGAAGCTGTTATGCCAGGAGGAGATTCCTTAGATCCTGATAGGATAGTTGAGCTAGGAACAAGATGGGCAGAACAGAGACGAAGACTGACAGGCCAGGAAACAAAGGAAAGATAATTAAAATGGGACTATGTCTTATTTTGCATGCTGCAGCCATGTGCAACCAAATTGCACAGTAAAGTTGAACCTGTTAACCCGGGCCCAAGGTCTTCTGTCTTGTCTGGAGCTACAGCCAGACCGATCCCATGGGCAGGGAGGTAGAAGGTACTGCTGAAGGAACAGTGAGTAAACAACCCACTCCACTGCACCACACACTCATGAGTAAAACTCCTGTTTAGAAGAGGGATTTCAGGGCAACCAAAACTCAGTTCCAGCCCAGAGCTAACTGGCCCTGTACCCCAATTCAAGTGCACAAGTATTGCAAGTCAAGACATAATTCCGAACAACCTGGTTCAACCTTGGCCACCAAAAAGGACGAGAGAATAGATCAGTGGTAATTTTACTACCAGGATTTCCAGCTAGAAGCGAATCTTGATGTTCACTTAAAGGGAACTGTCACCCGAAAAATCGTATATGAGATAAGGCCACCGGCATCAGGGGTTTATCTACAGCATTCTGTAATGCTGTAGATAAGCCCCCGATGTAATCTGAATATTCTAAGTTGTAAGTTCAGAGAAACAAAAGTGTTTGCCTGGAGGACAAATGGAGGGGCGTCCCCCCAGAGTTTCTACTACCATTTTCTCCAGGTCCGAACATAGCAGAAATGATAGAGTAGAAGCAAAACTTTTCTTTAAAGCAGTAAACACTTGACAGACCGGCTTAGACCAACTTGAAAAGTTTGTCCCGTTCCTGGTCATATCCGTTAGTGGTTTAGTCACTACCCAAAAGTTCTTGATGAACCTGCGATAATAGTTAGCGACAAGAAGAAATCTTTGTAAAAACTTAAAATTTTCAAGAAGATCCCAATCCGAAAATGCCCGGACTTTCGCAGCATCCATACGAAAGCCGGCAGGGCAATTTGATACCTCAGAAATGAAATCTGCAGAACAGCGAACATACATTTCTCTGACTCGACATAGAGATTACTATCCTTAATTACACACGTGGTCAAAATTGTTGGTACCCCTCGTTTAATGACAGAAAAACCCACAATGCTCACAGAAATAACTTGAATCTGACAAAAGTAATAATAAATAAATAAATAAAAGATCTATGAAAATGAACAAATGAAAGTCAGACTTTTCAACCATGCTTCTACAGAATTAAAAAAAAAAAAAATAAAACTCATGAAATAGGCCCGGACAGAAATGATAGTACCCTTAACTTAATATTTTGTTGCCAACCATTTGAGGCAATCACTGCAATCAAACGATTCCTGTAACTGTCAATGAGACTTCTGCATCTCACAAAAGGTATTTTGGCCTGTGCTTGAAGTTTGCTTTTTCCAGACAGCATATTTCAGCTCTTTCCACAGATGCTCAGTAGGATTTAGCTCATAGAAGGCCACTTCAGAATAGTCCAATGTTTTCCTCTTAGCCATTCTTGGGTGTTTTAGCTGTATGTTTTGGGTCATTATCCTGTTGCAAGACCCACGACCTGTGACTGAAACCAAGCTTTTTGACACTGGGTAGCACATTTCTCTCTAGAATCCCTTGATAGTCTTGAGATTTCATTTTACCCTGCACAGATTTTAGACACCCTGTGCCAGATGCAGCAAAGCAGCCCCCAAAGCATAACAGAGCTTCCTTCATGTTTCACAGTAAGGACAGTGTTCTTTTCTTGATATGCTTCATATTTCCGTCTGTGAACATAGAGCTGATGTGCCTTGCCAAGAAGTTCCATTTTTGTCTCATCTGTCCATAGGACATTCTCCAAGAAGCTTTGTGGCTTGTCAACATGTAGTTTGGCAAATTCCAGTCTGACTTTTTCATGATTTTTGTTTCAACAATGGTGTCCTCCTTGGTCATCTCCCATGAAGTCCATTTTGGCTCATACAACGACGGAAGGTGTGATCTGACACTGATGTTCCTTCAGCTTGAAGTTCACCTTTAATCTGTTTAGAAGTTTTTCTGGGCTCATTCGTATTATCCGTCTCTTTGAATTGTCAGCAATTTTTCTCCTGCTGCCACGTCCAGGGAGGCTTGCTACAGTTCCAGGGATCTTGAATTTCTGAATAATATGTGCAACGGTAGCCACAGGAACATCAAGCTGCTTGGAGATAGTCTTATAGCTTTTACCTTTAACATGTTTGTCTATAATTTCCTTTCTAATCTCCTGAGACAACTCTTTCCTTTGCTTCCTCTGGTCCATGTTGAGTGTGTTGCACACCATGTCACCAACGGCACAGTGAGTATCTGTAGCCCTATATACAGGCCCACTCACTGATTCCAAGATTGTAGACACCTGTAATGCTTGTTAGTGGACACACCTTGATTTAACATGTCCCTTTTGACACATTATTTTCAGGGGTACCATCATTTCTGTCCTGTCCTATTTCATAAGTTTAAATTTTTTTTTTATTCTGCGGAAGCATGGTTGAAAAGCAATGTCTAACTTTCATCTATTCATTTTCATGGATCTTTTATTTATTATTACTTTTGTCAGATTCAAGTTTTTTCTGTAGTCATTGTGGGTTTTTCTGTCATTAAATGAGGGGTACCAACAATTTTGACCACATGTGTACCTGTAAAACGTGCCTCACGTGTACCTGGTGTGAGTCTAGGTCCGGCTAATAGATTAGTATGTCATCAAAATAGACTACCACCAACCTACCCACCAGATGTTGGAAATTATCATTTTTAAAATGGTCAACCCAAATAGCATGACAGGGTTTTCATGATGCCCCTCTGATGTATTGATGTCTATCTTTCACTTATCCTTCTCCCTAATATGGATAAGATTTTAGGCCCCGCTAAGATCCGGTTTTGTAAACTACTTAGCCCAACAATTTGATCAAAGAGTTCTGGGATGAGAGGGAGAGTGTATGGATCCCGAACAGTGATCCAATTAAGTTCATGGAGGTCCAAGCAGGGGCGCAGCGCCCCATCTTTTTTCTTAGCAAAGAAAAATCCTGCTGCAATGGGAGATGAGGAAGGTCTGACATCTCCTTAAGCAAGGCTCTCTGTAATATAATTTTTCATGGCCTGCCTCTCAGGACTTGAAATGTTATTTAGCCTGTACTTTGCTACTAGAGCAACAGTGTAGAATAGCCACACCATAAGCATACCCTCTGGATCAAAGTAGAATCAGCTGTGGAGGATATCCACTACTAAAACATAGCTTTTAATAATCAACTTAAAATCTTGTGCACCCAAATAAGACACAAACAACAAAAAAGTGCTCAAGTGAACCAGTGCTCAGAATTAAAATTTGGATTGATCTCACCAAAGATGACGGACAGTAGTATACTTCCAACTGTAAAGATGAGGGTTATGACGTAGAGGCAGGGCTGGGAACTTACTATCTACCCTGTATGCCCCTGTGTAACTCCTGTCCTCACAAGGACAGGCCCCAAGTGGACCTCACTATAGAGAACCGCCACACCAACTGTAAATGAGGGCAAAGTCCTTTCTTCTCCCGGACATAAATCCTTATGCTCCCTATGCGTTTCAACTCCAATCGCGTAGAATCATCAGGGGAGTTCAATTATCTTAGACTGCGGACACAGACAGTCACCTCCATTCTGGGGCACCTAGCCACTGCAGGACCCATAATATGCACGGACTTATACTTGGACTTATTGTGCCTATTGGCACCCATCTCTACTGAACTCCCCTGATGATTCTCCGCAATTGGAGTTGAAACGCATAGGGAGGATAAGGTTTTATGTCCGGGAGAAGAAAGGACTTTGCCCTCATTTACATTTGGTGTGGCGGTTCTCTATAGTGAGGTCCACTTGGGGCCTGTACTTGTGAGGACAGGAGTTACACAGAGGCATACAGGGTAGATAGTACGTTCCCAGCCCTGCCTCTACGTTAGCCTGTACTTTGGCAACTTGGCTCCTGGAATTAAAATGATTGAGCAATCATAAGGACAGTGAGGTGGCAACTCCTGACACCATTGCTCAATAAAAAACATCCTCCATATCAGACAAATACTCCGGCAAGGACCTGGTAGAAACCATGGCTATACAGGAGCTCATGCAGTTATTTTCACAGTAATTGCAGAGTGCGGTCGAAGTCTAAAGTACTGTTTGCAGGTCTCCCTAAAATTTAGGTTCAGATGGTAATTGCCCTGGAGCAGTGGCTGCTAATATCCCAGGGTTTGTGGTGGGCACTGCAATATCACAGAATGCAGGTTTGCCACCTCCTGACAGATTTTGCAGCTGCTGTGTCAGAACAGCCAGAGGATCCATCATAGGCCTGAGTAAGGTGAAGCCAGTGATAATGTCATGCTTCACCAAGGAACTAGACATAACCGCATGGTGAGATGGATGGGAAGGGAAGCACTGCAGCTAGGGAAAAATTAAAGGGACACCCCTGAATCTTGCCTTGCTCAACCGTGATCTCTCCCTAGATGGGTTCTTTCATTCCATGCAGCGATCACATTCCTATCCCTGTCTTGACCTACGCAAGGTCCTGACTAGTGTGTAGGGCAGCAGGTACGCTAGTTCTGCTCTATAATACAGACACAAAGGGAAACAGACCGGGGTAAAAGAAAACAGCAATCACTCTTAGCACACCCAGACTAAGCATTAGTATACAAATGGAGAGGAAGGGAGAGGCAAACCAAAAGGGAGAAAAGGAGAAGGAAGACACCAGACAAACTTCCAAACAGCAATCTCAACACCTAAACATTTTCTATTTCCATGGCACACAGCTCAAAACCAAATCCAAGGTATAGCAAGCTTGCAAGCAAAGCAGATTCAACCAGTGCAGGTGTGGCTGTAGCAAAACGCTGCAATCTTCAGACCCCTTAAATAGATAAACCCACTCTCTGTCTGGTATCCCCGTGACACTACCATGGTTAACCTAAGGGTACCGTCACACTATACGATTTATCTAGGATCACGACCAGCGATACGACCTGGCCGTGATCGTAGGTAAATCGTAGTGTGGTCGCTGGGGAGCTGTCACACAGACAGCTCTCCAGCGACCAACGATGCCGAAGTCCCCGGTAACCAGGGTAAACATCGGGTTACTAAGCGCAGGACCGCGCTTAGTAACCCGATGTTTACCCTGGTTACCAGCGTAGAAAAAAACAAACAGCACATACTTACATTCCGGTGTCTGTCCCATGCCGTCTGCTTCCCACACTCAGTGACTGCCGGCCGTAAAGTGAAAGCACAGCACAGCGGTGACGTCACCGCTGTGCTCTGCTTTCACTTTACGGCCGGCAGTCAGTGAGTGCGGGAAGCAAACGGCAAGGGACCTGACGGACACCGGAATGTAAGTATGTACTGTTTTTTTTTTTTTACATTTACGCTGGTAACCAGGGTAAACATCGGGTTCCTAAGCGCGGCCCTGCGCTTAGGAACCCGATGTTTACCCTGGTTACAAGCGAACGCATTGCTAGATCGCATCGCTAGATCGGTGTCACACACACCGATCTAGCGATGACAGCGGGAGATCCAGCGACGAAAGAAAGTTCCATACGATCTGCTACGACGTACGATTCTCAGCAGGATCCCTGATCGCTGCTGCGTGTCAGACACAGCGATATCGTAACGATATCGCTGGAACATCACGAATCGTACCGTCGTAGCGATCGAAATGGCACTGTGTGATGGTACCCTAAGTCTTGCCCCTTCTCATTATGTCGAGACTCCAAAGGATATTTCACACATTTCATTGCTTACATATTTGCACAATGGTTTGGTTGTACTGCCCTTCTGTACAACTGGCATGGGAAGCCCTCACCTTCTGGATCCCTCTGTAATCAACCCGGTTGCACATGCAGTATGTCTGCCTTGCTGACATCACAACTGCACCCAGTGATTGGGTGCAGTGCTCACATGTCAATACCTCTTTAAATCACTGTAATAATTTCATCAAGGGCGAGTCGGTGACTAGTGGACCACCTCCTGGTCCTGATGGGGTAGAGGATCGTAAATGTGAATGTTTGCTCATTTGTTATTTTTTTTACTTTCAAGCTATCAGATTATTTTAAATCCAGAAGACCCCTTTAAAAAGTGATGCAACACTGAAATTTCATACATTATTTTATGAAGTTTAAAGTCTTACTTTACGCAAAACATGTAGCACTGAAGTTGTCTCACCTACAACAGCCGCATTTAGTACTCTGCACAATCAGGATGGGGATACGCCTAGCTGCTGTTTTACATGATCAGCTTATCCTGGATAAAATACCAGTACATCTTTCTGGCCCTAGGAAATAAGAAAGAAAAACACATAGCAGTCTTGCGAGCTCACAGCATCTGGGTCTCATTTACCCTTCCATGGAGAAGCCAGAACTTGCATTCCCCTTATGTTTACATTACTGCTGTTTTCTTCAAATCCCACTGGCGGAAACAGCCGCCCTATCCAATGAGTTTTTTTCTTTCCTGAGGCTGCAGCATACTGAGGGGCCCTTGTCCTAAAATAAAGACTCTCTGAGACCCCTCTGAAACATGTTCCTAAATTCCCCTTCAGTGTAAGATGTACGTGAACACAACCTCCAATCTTCCACATGTTGAACAAAACATTGATTTAAGCTATGAGCTGTAAGAAGCGGCTAATGACACTGACAGGGCGGACAGCTAGCTATTTTACGAAGACTTTAATATAAGATCCCAGCAGCAAGTCTTGTAGGAAGCCTGTGTGTGAACACTGCTGGAATATTTGCAAACAGTTTGAGTCATAAGCCCTCCTTTCTTCTGTAACTTTACCATTTGGCATCCATGATGTTAGGGATGTGAACTGTGCACACAGTATGAAGGAATAAAAAAAAGCATTAAAAGAACTTCTAGTTTTGAAAAGTTTTGGAAAAAGGGATAAACAAAGTCTGATACTAAGGTTTTGTGCACTCAATGTCTTTTTTTTATGTAGATTCTGTCTGGAGTTTCACTGAAAAAAATCTAAATAAACACCAAAAACAATGAACTTATGCCATGTAAAAATGACTTGCTGTGCACATGTTCTGTCTTTTGTCATTTATTTTAATAGCTTCAGGCTTCAAAAGCGGTGAAGCGTCTTAAAGAAGTGACCGGTTCAATTCTTATATGGAGTTTAAAAAAAGCTGTAGGCAAAGCATCAGCATATGACAATGTCCAAAAGAAAATGTCAAGAAAGTAGTTCCAGAAAAGCATTAGCAAAAGGTAGAGCTAGTCTAAACATCTAGAAAAACGTCAGAAAAGACACTTCAGGGGAAAACATCGCCAGTATTTCCCTATGGGCTCATACCCATTTGCACGAGAAAAAAAATGGTCCGATTTGCGGACTAAAAAAAACGGACAAGTGCTATGAGAGTGTCATGCGAGTGTATTGCGATTTCTGTATGATTTTTTTCATGGAACATCCGTATGACATGCGTATGCAATTCGTATGCAATGTGATTTTAACATGAGGTTTTACATACAGCAGTTCTCTGTATGTAAAAGCTCGCTCCTGTTAAAATTGCATTGTAAAATACAAATGTACACATTGTTTTAAAACCAAATACTCTTCAAAACACATATTAGATACAGTGGGGCAAAAAAGTATTTAGTCAGTCAGCAATAGTGCAAGTTCCACCACTTAAAAAGATGAGAGGAATCTGTAATTTACATCATAGGTAGACCTCAACTATGGGAGACAAACTGAGAAAAAAAAATCCAGAAAATCACATTGTCTGTTTTTTTAACAATTTATTTGCATATTATGGTGGAAAATAAGTATTTGGTCAGAAACAAACAATCAAGATTTCTGGCTCTCACAGACCTGTAACTTCTTCTTTAAGAGTCTCCTCTTTCCTCCACTCATTACCTGTAGTAATGGCACCTGTTTAAACTTGTTATTAGTATAAAAAGACACCTGTGCACACCCTCAAACAGTCTGACTCCAAACTCCACTATGGTGAAGACCAAAGAGCTGTCAAAGGACACCAGAAACAAAATTGTAGCCCTGCACCAGGCTGGGAAGACTGAATCTGCAATAGCCAACCAGCTTGGAGTGAAGAAATCAACAGTGGGAGCAATAATTAGAAAATGGAAGACATACAAGACCACTGATAATCTCCCTCGATCTGGGGCTCCACGCAAAATCCCACCCCGTGGGGTCAGAATGATCACAAGAACGGTGAGCAAAAATCCCAGAACCACACGGGGGGACCTAGTCAATGAACTGCAGAGAGCTGGGACCAATGTAACAAGGCCTACCATAAGTAACACACTACGCCACCATGGACTCAGATCCTGCAGTGCCAGACGTGTCCCACTGCTTAAGCCAGTACATGTCCGGGCCCGTCTGAAGTTTGCTAGAGAGCATTTGGATGATCCAGAGGAGTTTTGGGAGAATGTCCTATGGTCTGATGAAACCATACTGGAACTGTTTGGTAGAAACACAACTTGTCGTGTTTGGAGGAAAAAGAATACTGAGTTGCATCCATCAAACACCATACCTACTGTAAAGCATGGTGGTGTAAACATCATGCTTTGAGGCTGTTTCTCTGCAAAGGGGCCAGGAAGACTGATCCGGGTACATGAAAGAATGAATGGGGCCATGTATCGTGAGATTTTGAGTGCAAACCTCCTTCCATCAGCAAGGGCATTGAAGATGAAACGTGGCTGGGTCTTTCAATATGACAATGATCCAAAGCACACCGCCAGGGCAACGAAGGAGTGGCTTCGTAAGAAGCATTTCAAGGTCCTGGAGTGGCCTAGCCAGTCTCCAGATCTCAACCCTATAGAAAACCTTTGGAGGGAGTTGAAAGTCCGTGTTGCCAAGCGAAAAGCCAAAAACATCACTGCTCTAGAGGAGATCTGCATGGAGGAATGGGCCAACATACCAACAACAGTGTGTGGCAACCTTGTGAAGACTTACAGAAAACGTTTGACCTCTGTCATTGCCAACAAAGGATATATTACAAAGTATTGAGATGAAATTTTGTTTCTGACCAAATACTTATTTTCCACCATAATATGCAAATAAATTGTTAAAAAAACAGACAATGTGATTTTCTGGATTTTTTTTTCTCAGTTTGTCTCCCATAGTTGAGGTCTACCTATGATGTAAATTACAGACGCCTCTCATCTTTTTAAGTGGTGGAACTTGCACTATTGCTGACTGACTAAATACTTTTTTGCCCCACTGTAGATAGATAGATTAAAAGCCGGCAGATGCCGCGTACAGTATAGAATAGAATAGGTTAGAATAGAAAAGATAGAATAGAAATATACACATAATATAGGTGTACATATATATATATATATATATATATATACACTGTATATATACACAGTATATATATGTCAGTGACACACATATGTGTGTATATATATACAGTGGGGCAAAAAAGTATTTAGTCAGTCAGCAATAGTGCAAGTTCCACCACTTAAAAAGATGAGAGGCGTCTGTAATTTACATCATAGGTAGACCTCAACTATGGGAGACAAACTGAGAAAAAAAAATCCAGAAAATCACATTGTCTGTTTTTTTAACATTTTATTTGCATATTATGGTGGAAAATAAGTATTTGGTCAGAAACAAAATTTCATCTCAATACTTTGTAATATATCCTTTGTTGGCAATGACAGAGGTCAAACGTTTTCTGTAAGTCTTCACAAGGTTGCCACACACTGTTGTTGGTATGTTGGCCCATTCCTCCATGCAGATCTCCTCTAGAGCAGTGATGTTTTTGGCTTTTCGCTTGGCTACACGGACTTTCAACTCCCTCCAAAGGTTTTCTATAGGGTTGAGATCTGGAGACTGGCTAGGCCACTCCAGGACCTTGAAATGCTTCTTACGAAGCCACTCCTTCGTTGCCCTGGCGGTGTGCTTTGGATCATTGTCATGTTGAAAGACCCAGCCACGTTTCATCTTCAATGCCCTTGCTGATGGAAGGAGGTTTGCTCTCAAAATCTCACGATAGATGGCCCCATTCATTCTTTCATGTACCCGGATCAGCCGTCCTGGCCCCTTTGCAGAGAAACAGCCCCAAAGCATGATGTTTCCACCACCAAGCTTTACAGTAGGTATGGTGTTTGATGGATGCAACTCAGTATTCTTTTTCCTCCAAACACGACAAGTTGTGTTTCTACCAAACAGTTCCAGTTTGGTTTCATCAGACCATAGGACATTCTCCCAAAACTCCTCTGGATCATCCAAATGCTCTCTAGCAAACTTCAGACGGGCCCGGACATGTACTGGCTTAAGCAGTGGGACACGTCTGGCACTGCAGGATCTGAGTCCATGGTGGTGTAGTGTGTTACTTATGGTAGGCCTTGTTACATTGGTCCCAGCTCTCTGCAGTTCATTCACTAGGTCCCCCCGCGTGGTTCTGGGATTTTTGCTCACCGTTCTTGTGATCATTCTGACCCCACAGGGTTGGATTTTGCGTGGAGCCCCAGATCGAGGGAGATTATCAGTGGTCTTGTATGTCTTCCATTTTCTAATTATTGCTCCCACTGTTGATTTCTTCACTCCAAGCTGGTTGGCTATTGCAGATTCAGTCTTCCCAGCCTGGTGCAGGGCTACAATTTTGTTTCTGGTGACCTTTGACAGCTCTTTGGTCTTCACCATAGTGGAGTTTGGAGTCAGACTGTTTGAGGGTGTGCACAGGTGTCTTTTTATACTGATAACAAGTTTAAACAGGTGCCATTACTACAGGTAATGAGTGGAGGAAAGAGGAGACTCTTAAAGAAGAAGTTACAGGTCTGTGAGAGCCAGAAATCTTGATTGTTTGTTTCTGACCAAATACTTATTTTCCACCATAATATGCAAATATAATGTTAAAAAAACAGACAATGTGATTTTCTGGATTTTTTTTTCTCAGTTTGTCTCCCATAGTTGAGGTCTACCTATGATGTAAATTACAGACGACTCTCATCTTTTTAAGTGGTGGAACTTGCACTATTGCTGACTGACTAAATACTTTTTTGCCCCACTGTATATATATATGTATATATATATATATATACTGTATTTTCTGGCGTATAAGACTACTTTTTAAGCCCCCTGAAAATTCTCTCAAAAGTCGGGTATCGTCTTATACGCCAGGTGTCGTCTTATAGGGCAGATGCGGAGTAATCTGCGGTCGCCGCATATTGTGGGGGGAGCGGTCCCAATGACGAGGTGAGGGGGCGCCTCACCGGGAAGGTGTAAGTGAAGCAGAGGCAGAGAAGGAGATAATAGGATACAAGGGCGAGCCAGATGAGTGAAAGAGGAGTGTTTTTCTAGGCACAGCACCGCTCTCGCTCTCTTTTTTGCATAACCCTGGCATCCCAGATGCTGACAGTTTGCTTCACTTACACCTTCCTGGTGAGGCGCTCCCTCACCTCGTCATCCGGACCACTCCCCCCCACTATATACGTCGACCGCAGATTGCTCCGCACCCACCCTATAAGACGACACCCGGCATAAAAGACAAACCCCGACTTTTGAGAAGATTTTATATTTTAACTGGAAAAGCTGGGGGTCGTCTTATACGCCCAGTCGTCTTATACGCCGGAAAATACGGTATATACAGTGCCTACAAGTAGTATTCAACCCCCTGCAGATTTAGCAGGTTAACACATTTGGAATTAACTTGGCATTGTGACATTTGGACTGTAGATCAGCCTGGAAGCGTGAAATGCACTGCAGCAAAAAAGAATGTTATTTCTTTCTTTTTTTTTTAAATTGGGAAAAGTTTTTTCAGAGGGTCATTTATTATTCAACCCCTCAACCCACCAGAATTCTGTTTGGTTCCCTTAAAGTATTAAGAAGTAGTTCAGGCACAAAGAACAATGAGCTTCACATGTTTGGATTAATTATCTCTTTTTCCAGCCTTTTCTGACTATTTAAGACCCTCCCCAAACTTGTGAACAGCACTCAAACATGGTCAACATGGGAAAGACAAAGGAGCATTCCAAGGCCATCAGAGACAAGATCGTGGAGGGTCACAAGGCTGGCAAGGGGTACAAAACCCTTTCCAAGGAGTTGGGCCTACCTGTCTCCACTGTTGGGAGCAACATCCGGAAGTGGAAGGCTTATGGAACTACTGTTAGCCTTCCACGGCCTGGACAGCCTTTGAAAGTTTCCTCCTGTGCCGAGGCCAGGCTTGTCTGAAGAGTCAAGGCTAACCCAAGGACAACAAGGAAGGAGCTCCGGGAAGATCTCATGGCAGTGGGGACATTGGTTTCAGTCAATACCATAAGTAACGTACTCCACCGCAATGGACTCCGTTCCAGACGAGCCCGTAAGGTACCTGTACTTTCAAAGCATCATGCCAAGGCTCGTCTACAGTTTGCTCATGATCACTTGGAGGACTCTGAGACTGACTGGTTCAAGGTTCTCTGGTCTGATGAGACCAAGATCGAGATCTTTGGTGCTAACCACACACGTGACGTTTGGAGACTGGATGGCACTGCATACGACCCCAAGAATACCATCCCTACAGTCAAGCATGGTGGTGGCAGCATCATGCTGTGGGGCTGTTTCTCAGCCAAGGGGCCTGGCCATCTGGTCCGCATCCATGGGAAGATGGATAGCACGGCCTACCTGGAGATTTTGGCCAAGAACCTCCGCTCCTCCATCAAGGATCTTAAGATGGGTCGTCAGTTCATCTTCCAACAAGACAACGACCCAAAGCACACAGCCAAGAAAACCAAGGCCTGGTTCAAGAGGCAAAAAATCAAGGTGTTGCAGTGGCCTAGTCAGTCTCCTGACCTTAACCCAATTGAAAACTTGTGGAAGGAGCTCAAGATTAAAGTCCACATGAGACACCCAAAGAACCTAGATAACTTGGAGAAGGTCTGCATGGAGGAGTGGGCCAAGATAACTCCAGAGACCTGTGCCGGCCTGATCAGGTCTTATAAAAGACGATTATTAGCTGTAATTGCAAACAAAGGTTATTCCACAAAATATTAAACCTAGGGGTTGAATAATAATTGACCCACACTTTTATGTTTAAAATTTATAAAAATTTAACTGAGCAACAAAACTTTTTGGTTTGTAAGATTTATGCATCTGTTAATAAATCCTGCTCTTGTTTGAAGTTTGAAGGCTCTAACTTATTTGCATCTTATTAAACCTGCTAAATCTGGGGGTTGAATACTACTTGTAGGCACTGTATATATATATATATATATATATGCATATGTATATATATATACTGAAGCCGACAGGATAGGAGACATAGTTTACATACAGTAAATCCTTGCAGAACAGTTAGATTTATATATACTGTATATGTCAGTGACCAATACTGTTAGTAGTATGTGTGTGTAAAATTTGGGACCTGTATGTATTTAATAAAAGAATGTTTTCACGGAAAAAACTGGTGCGGGCTGCAGCGCAATTTTCTGCACCAGAGAGAAAGCCAGTGAGTGATGGCAGATATTAATATCCTAGAAAGGGACCATGGTCATTGCCCACCCCCTGGCTAAAAACATCTGCCTCCAGCAACCCCAGAAAAGGTGCATCTGTAAGATGCGCCAATTCCGGCACTTAGCCTCTCTCTTACTACTGCCCTGTAGCTGTGGCATATGGGGTAATAAGGGGTTAATATCATCTTTGTATTGTAAGGTAACATTAAGCCGGTTAGTAATGGAGAGGTGTCAATAAGACACCTATCCATTACTAATTCTAAAGTTGGTAAAGGGTTAAATAAACACACACACATGTGGAATAAAGTCTTTTAATGAAATAAAACACTGACCTTCTTATTGTTCCTGTTATGTAATCCATGCGACGCCCTTGATCTCCTGTAAAAAATGTAAAAATAACAAGCCAATAATATACCCATACCTGTCGTAATCCATATCTGGAGTATATAAAGTTTATAACCAGGAGCGGTGCTAATGCGACCGGGAGTCCCAGCTGTAAACTACTGGGGAATGAATGAAATGCTGAGAGAGGAGCTTCAGTAACTAGCTGTGATGTCACTGAAGCTGCACATTGGTCCGCGTGCAATCGATTTTTTATTGGATTGCACTTGTCCGTATTTCTCGCAAGTGAGTATGAGCCCTAAAGAGTCTTCTACTTCGAAAATGATGCAGGTCTAAATGACACATTATGCACAAATCGATAGGCCTCATTCAGACATCTGTTTTTCTCTTGTTCTATCCATCCATTTAACGTATAGAACGTGTTTCCATCATTGTCTATGGTCATGTTCACATGTACACAAAAAAAAGAAAAAAAAACAGACATGTTTGTTTTTAATCCAACTTGAGGATTATAATTGCATTAAAGTGATGCTTCATGAAAAAAATGTATAACACATTGATGTCATTCATGTTCTTCCAAGTGTTATCAAATTTACACTAAGCATTTGGCAGGAGAAGCTTTGAAAAACCTCTATAATTTCATATGAGAAAAATGGTTTCATCACAGATTGTAATAACTAGCATAGACCAAAAATGTATTCAGTGCACTGGAAAAAAAAAACATTTAATTTTTCACATATGAGAAATATGTATGAATGCGTCTAACTAATAAAAATGTAAAGTGTTTACCCATATATACCAGTAATTCTACAACCACATATAAATGCACATTATTTTAGCTCACATTTATTAAAGGTAATGTAAACCCAAACTGTAAAAAATGACCATGTAAAAGTAAATCTATAGATAGCTAACTTTAAGTGATTATGCTTGTTGTACTTTTATTTTGAGAAATGTTCCTATTTTTATTTTACTTTAGGGACCAGTTTTGCAAAATGGGAATTTCAGCCATATTGGTATGCAAATTGCCGCTTCTGAGAAAAAGAGGACTTAACTCTATAGCGCCACCTGTTGGAAGTAGCGATCCTACAAGTCACAATCAACTCTTTAATGAGTCGTGCAATATGACTTAGGATAAAAGCCAAATTAGTATCTCAATTCGCAGACACGGTGTTTCGGGCTGTTGGCCCTCGTCAGTGCGAAGCATGAGAACTAATTTGGCTAGGTGAGAGGCTCTGGACTGGGGTCTAAGGGGTATCGTTACTCCTTATGGAGAGTGACATACCATCTCTGGCTTGTCAAGGTAAGGAGGCTTATTCGCCATGCAATGCTCCTCTGGGAAATATAATATGCAAATTGCCTCTTCTGAGAAAAAGAGGACTTAACTCTATAGCGCCACCTGTTGGAAGTAGCGATCCTACAAGTCACAATCAACTCTTTAATGAGTCGTGCAATATGACTTAGGATAAAAGCCAAATTAGTATCTCAATTCGCAGACACGGTGTTTCGGGCTGTTGGCCCTCGTCAGTGCGAAGCATGAGAACTAATTTGGCTAGGTGAGAGGCTCTGGACTGGGGTCTAAGGGGTATCGTTACTCCTTATGGAGAGTGACATACCATCTCTAGCGGGTAAGCCATATTGGTAGTAATTTTTAATTTCTGGTTGTATTGCAGCGGGGTTGGTGTAGTGTGACAGACAGACAGTAACCACAGGAAAAGTTCAAAATCAAAGTCTCTTTAATATCCAACAAACAGAAAAACAAATGGTATTCTCCGGATCGCAGCAGGGAATCAAGACAGTCTGTATCAAAGACCAGTTACCGTGGGCGACTGCACCACCGTGCTACACTGAGTTGTGCCAGGCCTTTTGGCTTCGCTTGGCGCCATGTTACTTCACACAGGCTGAGCTTTGCAGAGCCACATGCTCTGCAGTTTGCAAACCAAGACTGACACACCCAATCCTTTGCTGCAGGGTTTTTAAAATGGAATCTGTTGTAATATTTAATTGTATATAAGCCTTGATTAGGCAAGGAGAGTGGCAAGATTTATATAATATAGTATTTGTCCATGTACAGACCATTACCTGACTGGGAACTTCCTAATCCAGGCTGCAGACTGTAAGTAGAATATCGCAGGTGCTCGAGTGACATGTTCGAGTCTTTGCGGCGCTTATACACAAAACATATGGGGATTGCCTGACAAACATGTGCAGTCCCCACATGTTTTGTGGCTGTCTAACAGCCTAAGACTAGAACATCTCACTCGAGCAGCCTCGGCAAAGTCAAGTAACGAGCACTTGCGCTTATCACTATTCAGAATCATGGGGCGGCTCGAGGTTAAAGAAAGGGAAGTAGCTGTATCCAATCCCCAGAGACTGGCAGAGGTGCAGAGAGAAGCCATGTTGCTGAGATCAATTGCATTGCGTCCTTCAAAATTTGCCACTGAATAAAAATGTGATTGGGAAGAAGCACTCCGAATATTGACCATTTTATCATTAAATTTTCCTCATTTTTTGTAAAGAGCGTATAATATATTGTCGCTGTATAAGTAAGTATTAAAGTAAATATATAAAACATACATTCAACAACCGACAATAACGGGAACCATACAGTGGGGCAAAAAAGTATTTAGTCAGTCAGCAATAGTGCAAGTTCCACCACTTAAAAAGATGAGAGGCGTCTGTAATTTACATCATAGGTAGACCTCAACTATGGGAGACAAACTGAGAAAAAAAAATCCAGAAAATCACATTGTCTGTTTTTTTAACATTTTATTTGCATATTATGGTGGAAAATAAGTATTTGGTCAGAAACAAAATTTCATCTCAATACTTTGTAATATATCCTTTGTTGGCAATGACAGAGGTCAAACGTTTTCTGTAAGTCTTCACAAGGTTGCCACACACTGTTGTTGGTATGTTGGCCCATTCCTCCATGCAGATCTCCTCTAGAGCAGTGATGTTTTTGGCTTTTCGCTTGGCAACACGGACTTTCAACTCCCTCCAAAGGTTTTCTATAGGGTTGAGATCTGGAGACTGGCTAGGCCACTCCAGGACCTTGAAATGCTTCTTACGAAGCCACTCCTTCGTTGCCCTGGCGGTGTGCTTTGGATCATTGTCATGTTGAAAGACCCAGCCACGTTTCATCTTCAATGCCCTTGCTGATGGAAGGAGGTTTGCACTCAAAATCTCACGATACATGGCCCCATTCATTCTTTCATGTACCCGGTCAGCCGTCCTGGCCCCTTTGCAGAGAAACAGCCCCAAAGCATGATGTTTCCACCACCATGCTTTACAGTAGGTATGGTGTTTGATGGATGCAACTCAGTATTCTTTTTCCTCCAAACACGACAAGTTGTGTTTCTACCAAACAGTTCCAGTTTGGTTTCATCAGACCATAGGACATTCTCCCAAAACTCCTCTGGATCATCCAAATGCTCTCTAGCAAACTTCAGACGGGCCCGGACATGTACTGGCTTAAGCAGTTGGACACGTCTGGCACTGCAGGATCTGAGTCCATGGTGGCGTAGTGTGTTACTTATGGTAGGCCTTGTTACATTGGTCCCAGCTCTCTGCAGTTCATTCACTAGGTCCCCCCGCGTGGTTCTGGGATTTTTGCTCACCGTTCTTGTGATCATTCTGACCCCACGGGGTGGGATTTTGCGTGGAGCCCCAGATCGAGGGAGATTATCAGTGGTCTTGTATGTCTTCCATTTTCTAATTATTGCTCCCACTGTTGATTTCTTCACTCCAAGCTGGTTGGCTATTGCAGATTCAGTCTTCCCAGCCTGGTGCAGGGCTACAATTTTGTTTCTGGTGTCCTTTGACAGCTCTTTGGTCTTCACCATAGTGGAGTTTGGAGTCAGACTGTTTGAGGGTGTGCACAGGTGTCTTTTTATACTGATAACAAGTTTAAACAGGTGCCATTACTACAGGTAATGAGTGGAGGAAAGAGAAGACTCTTAAAGAAGAAGTTACAGGTCTGTGAGAGCCAGAAATCTTGATTGTTTGTTTCTGACCAAATACTTATTTTCCACCATAATATGCAAAAAAAATGATAAAAAAAACAGACAATGTGATTTTCTGGATTTTTTTTTCTCAGTTTGTCTCCCATAGTTGAGGTCTACCTATGATGTAAATTACAGACGCCTCTCATCTTTTTAAGTGGTGGAACTTGCACTATTGCTGACTGACTAAATACTTTTTTGCCCCACTGTATATTTGCATCTGTCACTCATAGATTATAATATACCAGCTAGACAGAAGACATTTCTCTTTACTTTGCCAATAGTTTGTGCAAAAGGGAAAAACCCACTTCATATGTTCAAACAAAATGCAGAATAAAATGCTGTGGTGTATTGTCTCATGTTTGTAGAAATCAGAAGTCATTACTTATTTTGTTTTTTTGACTTTCTTATACATTGGCTCTCCTATGACATTCAACTTGTTTACCAGAGACGCTATAGCTGATATAAGTGCATTGTATGAGGCCTCTGTATTTCGGTTACATTTCCTTTTTTTTTCTAAGAATTACAGTAACTTAGGAAAAGGATCACCTACAGGAGGGGGACCTTTGACTTTTTCTCCTGTTTATCATGTCATTTAAGTATTTGGTAGCAGATGTGGTTGGCATTTCTGGACTGACTTGTTTCATAGCCAGAATTCCTGCTGTTGGGTCAGGGTGAAGGTGATATATTAATCAGACAGTTAAGTCAATCTCCTGCTGTACTTAAACACATGACCTGAAGGCATTTATTTTGTTATACCTCGCTCTTACCTATGAAACTCATATGCTCATATCTAAGAAAATTAGGTTTTTCAAGTTTGTACAATATAAACAGGTCTATGACAAATCTATATAGCTTAAGCAGATTAGGATTTTTATACTTCAGGTGAAAAGGTTGACTCCTTAGGAGCTTTAATATAGTATACACATTACTGTATGGAGACAATTGATTGCATTTGGGTCTGTGAAATAATTATATATTTTATTTGCTTTATATGTTTGTCACCTTGAAACAGTCACCATGTCTACTTTAAGTCTTTTTCTCCAGAAGAGCTTGCCATCTACATCCCCCATATATATTATTTTAGACTATAATCTTCTGTACCCACTGGTATTGTCAGAATTGTCTGACAGTCTCATATGTATGGGGTTCTCCTGACTTTCCCACGAGAGACAATGTCAGAGGAGAAAAGGATGGGTCTTGTTAGATTTTCAAGATCCAATACAATTGTTTTCTGGTAGATAGGCCACTGCCAAAAAAGTCTGACATCGGCTCACTCAAAGAGAATACAAGAGCGCTTGGCTTATCGGGGAAATGGTTGTCATCTGAACGCTAGCTAATTTATGTAGGGGCCTTAATCTCACCTGTCTTGAACACAGACACAAATACTAGCACTTCGTGTTAAAGGAAGTTGGTTGCCCTTAATATATTTTGGGGGCATGTAGTAAACCAGAGTCCTAAAGAGATATTATGCAGAAAAGGCAAGAGAATAAAATTATAGGAATCTAGTCAAGGGTGATATCAGCTTTCATTGTAGAGATCCAACTCAGTATAGAGACTTAATTTCAAAGCAATGCTCCACATGAAATTATGTGTTATAGATTGTGTTATGGATTAGATACAGAGGGAAAAAAGTTTTTAGTCAGCCACCAATTGTGCAAGTTCTCCCACTTAAAAAGATGACAGAGGCCTGCAATGGACATCATAGGTAGACCACAACTATGAGAGTCAAATTTATTATTATTATGCATTTTATAGTGGCATTTATTCCATGGCGCTTTGCATGTGAATACGGGTCAAATATAGACAAATACATTAAACATGAGCAAAAAACAAGGCACACGGGTACATAAGGAGGGAGGACAAAATGAGAAAAAGAATCCAGAAAATCACCTTGTCTGATTTGGCAAGATTAATTTTGCAAATTATGGTGGAAAATAAGTATTTGGTCACCTAAAAACATGCAAGATTTCTGGCTCTCACAGACCTGTAACTTCTTCTTTAAGAGACTTCTCTGTCCTCCACTCATTGTAGTAATAGCACCTGTTTGAACTTGTTATCAAAATAAAAGACACCTGTCCACAACCTCAAACAGTCACACTCCAAACTCCACTATGGTGAAGACCAAAGATCTGTCGAAGGACACCAGAAACAAAGTTGCAGCCCTGCACCAGGCTGGGAAGACTGAATCTGCAACAGGCAACCAGCTTGCTGTAAAGAAATCAGCTGTGGGAGCAATAATAAGAAAATGGAAGACATACAAGACCACTGATAATATCCCTTGATCTGGGGCCCATGCAAGATCTCACCCTATGGGGTCAAAATGATCACAAGAACGGTGAGCAAAAATCCCAGAACCACATGGGAGTAAATGACCTGCATAGAGCTGGGACCATCGTATCAATGGCTACCATCAGTAACATACTACGCCACCAGGGACTCAGATCCTGCAGTGCCAGACGTGTCCCCCCGCTTAAGCCAGTACATGTCCGGGCCCATCTGACATATGCTAGAGAGCATTTGGATTACCCAGAAGAGTATTGGGAGAATGTCATATGGTCTGATGAAACCAAAGTAGAACTGTTTGGTAGAAACAAAACTCGTCATGTTTGGAGGTGACAGAATGCTGAGTTGCATCCAAAGAACACCATACCTACTGTGAAGCATAAGGGTGGCAACATCATGGCTTGGGGCTGTTTTTCTGCAAAGGGACCAGGACGACTGATCCGTGTACATGAAAGAATGAATGGGGCCATGTATCTTGAGATTTTGAGTGCAAACCTCCTTCCATCAGCAAAGGCATTGAAAATGAAATGTGGATGGGTCTTTCAGCATGATAATGATCCCAAGCACACTGCCAGGGCAATGAAGGAGTGGCTTTATAAGAAGCATATGAAGGTCCTAGAGTGGCCTAGCCAGTCTCCAGATCTCAGCCCCATAGAAAACCTTTGGAGGGAGTTGAAAGTCCGTGTTGCCCAGCAACAGGCCAAAAAATCACTGCTCTAGAGGAGATCTGTATGGAGGAATGGGCCAACATACCACCAATAGTGTGTGCCAACCTTGTGAAGACTTACAGAAAACGTTTGACCACTGTCATTGCCAACAAAGGATGTATAACAAAATATTGAGATGAACTTTTGTTAAGGACCAAATACTTATTTTCCACCATAATTTGCTAAATAAATCTTGCCAAATAAGACAAGGTGATTTTCAGGATTTGTTTTCTCATTTTGACTCTCATAGTTGTCGTCTACCTATGATGTCAATTACAGGCCTCTCTCATTTTTTTAAGTGGGAGAACTTGCACAATTGGTGGCTGACTAGATACTTTTTTCCCCACTGTAGATAGGATGAGAAATTCTCCCCAAAGTATTTCCCAGAAAGTTTAATAACAACCTTCATGCATGTCTTAATGTGAAATATTGTACTGTTTGATACTGAAGAACAGATGAGTGACAAGGGCAAAGTGCGACCCAGGGGCCACATGGGGCCCTTTGGCTTCCTTCGTGCTGCCCAAGGACTGGGGCAGCCAAAGGGTTTTATGAAATTCCTTTCTCACACCATGGGAAAACAGGAGGCACTGGTCAAGAACAGAGACCTCGTCATCTGTGGATATAATAAAAAGTCTTTTTTTGTGCTATGCAGAGGGTCTTGCGGACATGGACACAATGCTGTAAAAGTGTCCCTAAAGGTGGTGGCCATGCTTTATATTGGGAAAACCTGGTGATATGTTCCGTTTAATTGATAAAAATAAGTTGAAAGCAATAATGGTAAGTAGAACTAAGTTAGGCCAGTTGGTTCGGCCCCTCACAACAGTTACAGTCTCTCATGTGGTCCCCTGGAAAAATTAATTGCCCTCCCCTGCTGTAGAAGAATATTGCAGATATCTACAACTTATGACAACCTACAGTAGTAACTTGCAAAGCTTTAGTTCATCTTGCAGTGTTCAAGGAAACCCCTGAAAACAGTAGATACTGATACAGGAAAATATAATGTATCTGGCACAAAATATTGTATCATCTGCAGCACATCAACTTCACCCAGTGGTAAAATAATTTATCCAAATGGAGCTTTGATTTAGAATAATGTGTATAAATCAAGTTAATAGCTGGGTAAATGAAAATCTCTGTAGTTTCCTATTATGCTTTATTAATGGTTGATAGTACGAATCGTTTGCAAGATACCTGATTGCAGATTAAGGCCGGTTTCACATTTGAGGTTGTGTCAGCAGCGTTTCTTCCACAAATATCCGCATGCGTTGTGTATTCCTATATTTAACATTAGGGACGCATGCGTCTGCAATCGGTTGCTTTTTGCCGCGTTTGACGCCGCAAGCGTCGTTTCGTCGTCTGCGGGTTGGCGCAGTAAACGCTACATGTAGTAATTTTTTAGGCGTTAATTTGCCGCCTAGAAACGTATGCGGTCAATTGCGTAAGGAATGCGTAAAAAAAAAAACGCATTGCGGTCTATGTGAACGCATGCGTTCACAAGCACATGCGTTTGCTTGCGTTCGTGAATGCATGCGTTGCACCAGAGAAAAACATGTCTAGACACTGATAAGCCACCCCCCACATACAAGGTGATAAAGGGAGGTAGTGGACAGTGGCAGGTCACTACGCAGCAGACAGAGAAGCTTTCCAGACGCAGCAGACCAGACACAGGAAGGAATCTACACTCAGAACAATGTGAGTATATCCTAGCCAATGCCTTTATTTTCTATTTTCTGTCTCTACATGTCCTAATTTCTGCCATTTCTTTCTTTCGGCATGCATCACAATGTCTTCTTCTGAGGAGCAACGTCCTGGGCCTTCTGAAGCCGAACATGTCAGAGAAGTGAGTACTCACCTCCTCAGATTGGTAAGTATTCACTGTCACATCTACACATATGACAATTTTTGTTTTTCATTTTTTTAGAGCACTTCTTCTACTGCGGCAGAGGCTGGTCAGAAGCAGCGGGGTCACGGTTGAGTGTCAAGGCGGCAGCGTGTAAGTATACCTGGCTGACTGTTTACTGTATCCTCACTTTAGTATTCATGAATCTTCCTTTCTTTACATTCCTATTTCTTTACATATTTCTTCTGGAATCCTTTTGTATCTTGACTTTCCTTATTCATGCCATTTCTCAGCCTCTGTTTTCTTTCTTTTCCTTATGTTAATGTATCCAACATTAATGTCTGTATTTAATTTTAAGGTTCCAGAATGGGATGAAGACCTCATAGAAAATGATCTCCTCATCTCCCTGGTCCAGGAGCGAGTCCCGTTGCGGGACATCCGGGTTCCACAGCACTCGGACAACGTGACGATCCGGCGCCTATGGAATGAGGTGGCCAAAGCAATGTGGGATGGCTGGGACAACGCCCCTACTCGGGTCCGAAATGCATTTTGTAAGTATTAGAATGCAGTGTGAAGCAGCAGAGACCTTGGCCGTGCTCACACAACTGTGTGTGATGAGAGAAACTCTCCAGAGTTTCTCTCATCACACATAGTTGTGTGAGCACGGCCAAAAGTACATTGTCTAACCATAATTTTTTTTTTTTCAACAGTGCTCAAAGTCAAAACAAGTTGTCATTCGATGAAGGACCGCTTCAACAAGGACCTGCGTCAAGAGAGCCGTGTTCACAGAGGTTCAGAAGCAAGGATCCGAAAGTACAAATGCCATCACGTTCTGGCATTTTTAACACCGGTCCTTGCCCAGAGAATGTAAGTATTTCTCCCGTGCATTAGGTTGTTGTTGTGAATTCTGCTCTTGGGCTCCCTCCGGTGGTGGTTGATGGTAATGCAGTTATTCATGAGCAGCAGTCTTGGACAGGTGTTTCTGCTAATTGCAATTCTGACTGGGGTATTTAGCTGTGCAGGACTCATTAGTCCTTGCCAGTAGTCAATGTTCCTTTGGAAGTGTTGGTCCTCTGCCTGGCCTCTCCTGCTTGCTGCCAATTCAGCTAATATAAGTGTTTGCTTCATTTTTTTAGACACACTGCTGTGTGTTTATTTTCTGTGCTTATCTTGTTTCTATTTTGTTCCTGCTAGACTGTGCCTGATGTTTTTCTCAGTCTAGTTGGACTCGCTGGAGTCGCAGATATACTCTCCACATCTTTAGTTAGGTGGTGGAGTTTTAGTATTTTTCTGCTGTGGATATTTTGTAGTGTTTTATGCTGACCGCATAGTATCCTGTACTATCCTTTCCTATCTAGGTAGAAGTGGCCTCCTTTGCTTATCCCTGTTTTCTGTATGCGTGTGTCTTTTCCTCTCCTACTCACAGTCATTATTTGTAGGGGGCTACCTATCCTTTGGGGGACTACTCTGAGGCAAGAGAGTTTTCCTATTTCCATCTTTAGGGATATTTAGTCCTTAGGCTGTGTCGAGGTGTCTAGGTCTGGTTAGGCACACCCCACGGCTACTTCTAGTTGCGGTGATAGGATCAGGGTTTGCGGTCAGTATAGTTACCACTAGGGTTGAGCGAAACGGGTCAGCCAGATTCAGAAGTCGCCAACTTTTGGCAAAGTCGGGTTTCATGAAACCCGACCCGACCCCTGTGTGGGGTCGGCCATGAGTTCGGCGATCTTCTGATCTGGAATCGGAATTCCGATACCGAGTTCCGATATGTTTAAGATATCGGGAATCGGTATCGGAATTCATATTTAAGTGTAAAATAAATAATAAAAAAAAAAAATATTGATATACTCACCCTCAGACGCGCCCTGGTTCTCACCGGCAGCCTTCCTTCATAAGAATGAGCGCCTGAAGGGCCTTCGATGACGTCGCGGCTTGTGATTGGTCACGTGAGCGGTCACATGGGCGGTCACGTGACCAATCACAAGCCGCGAGGTAATCTAAGGTCCTTCAGGCGCTAATTCTTAGGAAGGAAGCGTCCGAGGGCGCGTCCGAGGGTGAGTATATTCCTAATAGGTATATACTCACACTCGGACGCGCCCTGGTTCTAACCCGCAGCCTTCCTTCCTAAGAATCAGCGCCTGAAGGACCTTAGATGACGTCGCGGCTTGTGATTGGTCGCGTGATGCCCATGTGACCGCTCACGCGACCAATCACAAGCCGTGACATCATCGAAGGTCCTTCAGGCGCTCATTCTTAGGAAGGAAGGTTGCCGGTGAGAACCAGGGCGCGTCCGAGGGTAAGTATATCAATATTTTTTATTTTGATTCTTTATTTTACACTTAAATATGGATCCCAGGGCCTGAAAGAGAGTTTCCTCTCCTTCAGACCCTGGGAACCATTAGAAACACAATGCACTGCATTGGGTTTCGTGTTTCGGCCGACCCCGACCCCGACTTTTCCATAGGATCGGCCGATTTCACTCGACCCGACTTTTGAAAACGTCGGGTTTCGTGAAACCCGACCCGATCCTATAAAAAGAAAAGTCGCTCAACTCTAGTTACCACTGCTCCAGCGAAGGTCATTTCATGCTGCTCCAAGGCCACCTGATCATAACAGTACTACTGGCCAACAATGAGTTACTTGCATCTCAGAAGAAGGGAGGAAAGATCTTGAGCCATTTTTTTTTCTCCAGCCTGTTTTGTCTTCTCCTCCCTCTTTATCTCTGGGTGGCTGAAGAGCCTTGTGCTAGCATGAATGTTCAGGAATTAGTTTCTCGTATAGACCAGCTTGCTGCTAGAGTACAGGGTATTTCTGATTACATTGTTCAGGCTCCTGATTTAGAACCGAAGATACCTACTCCTGATTTGTTTTTTGGTGACAGGTCCATATTTTTGAGTTTTAAAAACAATTGTAAACTGGTTTTTTGCATTGAAACCTCGATCCTCCGGTGATTCCATTCAACAAGTTAAAATCATCATTTCCCTGCTGCGTGGTGATCCACAGGATTGGGCATTTTCCCTGGAATCTGGGGATCCTGCTTTGCTTAATGTAGACTCCTTCTTCCAGGCGTTAGGATTACTGCATGTTGAACCTAATTCGGTGGATCAAGCTGAGAAGACCTTGTTGGCCCTGTCTCAGGGTCAAGAGGCGGCAGAATTGTATTGTCAGAAATTCAGAAAATGGTCTGTATTGACTAAATGGAATGATGATGCTTTGGTGGCAATTTTCAGAAAGGGTCTTTCTGAATCCGTTAAAGATGTTATGGTGGGGTTTCCCACACCCTCCAATCTGAGTGATTCTATGTCTCTGGCCATTCAGATTGATCGGCGCTTGCGGGAGCGCAGAACTGTGCACGCTTTGGCGTTATCCTCAGAGCAAATTCCTGAGCCAATGCAGTGTGATAGGATTCTGTCTAGAACGGAACGACAAGGTTTCAGACGTCAGAATAAGTTGTGATATTATTGTGGTGACGCTTCCCATGTCATTTCTGTCTGCCCTAAGCGGACCAAGAGGACTACCAGTTGATTTACCATCAGTACTGTACAACCTAAATTTCTGTTATCTGTGTCCTTGATCTGTTCATTGTCATCATTTTCTGTCATGGCGTTTGTGGATTCAGGCGTCGCCTTGAACTTAATGGATTTTGAGTTTGCCAGGCGTTGTGGTTTTCCCTTGCAGCCTTTGCAGAACCTTATTCCTTTAAGGGGCATTGATGCTACACCCTTGGCTAAAAATAAGCCCAAGTTTTGGACAGAGGTGACCATGCGCATGCCGCCAGCCCATCAGGAAGAGTGTCGATTTCTGGTGTTGCATAATTTGCATGATGCTATCGTGCTGGGTTTTCCATGGTTGCAAGTACATAATCCTGTTTTGGATTGGAAGTCCATGTCTGTGACTAGTTGGGGTTGTCAGGGGGTTCATAATGATGTTCCTTTGATGTCAATCGCCCCTTCTCCCTCTTCTGAAATTCCGGAGTTTTTGTCTAACTTTCAGGATGTATTCGATGAGCCCAAGTCCAGTTTCCTTCCACCACACAGGGACTGCGATTGTGCTATTGACTTGATTCCTGGCTGTAAGTTTTCTAAGGGCCGACTTTTCAACCTGTCTGTACCTGAACATACCGCCATGCGGAGCTATATTAAGGAGTCTTTGGAGAAAGGGCATATTCGGCCATCTTCTTCACCGTTGGGAGCGGGGTTCTTTTTTGTTGCTAAAAAAGATGGTTCCTTAAGACCCTGTATTGATTATCGCCACTTGAATAAGATCACGGTCAAGTTTCAATATCCTTTACCTTTGCTTTCCGATTTGTTTGCTAGGATTAAGGGAGCTAGTTGGTTTACTAAGATTGACCTTCGGGGGGCTTATATTCTTGTTCGTGTTAAGCAGGGTGATGAATGGAAAACTGCGTTTAACACGCCCGAGGGCCATTTTGAATACCTTGTGATGCCATTCGGACTCTATAATGCTCCATCTGTATTTCAGTCCTTCATGCATGATATCTTCCGGGATTATCTTGATAAATTCTTGATTGCATATTTGGACGATATTTTGATTTTTTCCGATGATTGGGAGTCTCATGTGCAGCAGGTCAGGATGGTATTTCAGATCCTTTGTGACAATGCCTTGTTTGTGAAAGGGTCTAAGTGTCTTTTTGGGGTGCAGAAGGTTTCCTTTTTGGACTTTATTTTTTCTCCCTCGTCTATAGAGATGGATCCGGTTAAGGTTCAGGCCATTCATGACTGGATTCAGCCCACATCCGTGAAGAGCCTTCAGAAATTTTTGGGTTTTGCTAATTTTTATCGCCGTTTCATTGCTAATTTTTCCAGCGTGGTTAAACCCTTGACTGATTTGACGAAGAAGGGCGCTGATGTGGCGAATTGGTCCCCTGTGGCTGTCTCTGCCTTTCAGGAACTTAAGCATCGTTTTACTTCTGCTCCTGTGTGACGCTTCTGAGATTGGGGCAGGGGCTGTTTTGTCTCAGAGGGATCCTGTTGGTTCCTTAATGAAACCGTGTGCCTTCTTTTCCCGTAAGTTTTCGCCTGCTGAACGCAATTATGATGTCGGCAACCGGGAGTTGTTGGCTATGAAGTGGGCGTTTGAGGAGTGGCGACATTGGCTTGAGGGAGCTAAGCACCGTATTGTGGTCTTGACCGATCATAAGAATCTGATTTACCTCGAGTCTGCCAAATGGTTGAATCCTAGACAGGCTCGATGGTCCTTGTTTTTTTCTCGTTTTGATTTCGTGGTCTCGTACCTTCCAGGTTCTAAGAACATTAAGGCTGATGCCCTCTCTAGGAGTTTTTTGCCTGATTCTCCTGAGGTCTTGGAACCAGTCGGTATTTTGAAGGAAGGGGTGGTCCTTTCTGCCGTTTCTCCTGATTTACGACAGGTTCTTCAGAAATTTCAGGCTGACAAACCTGATCGTTGTTCTGTGGGGAAGCTGTTTGTTCCTGACAGATGGACCAGTAGAGTGATTTCTGAGGTTCACTGTTCTGTGTTGGCTGGTCATCCTGGCATTTTTGGTACCAGATACTTGGTTGGTACGTCATTTTGGTGGCCTTCTTTATCGCGTGATGTGCGGTCTTTTGTGCAGTCCTGTGGGACTTGTGCGCGGGCCAAGCCTTGTTGCTCCCGTGCTAGTGGGTTGCTTTTGCCATTGCCAGTCCCTGAGAGGCCCTGGACGCATATTTCTATGGATTTTATTTCCGATCTTCCTGTTTCCCAGAGGATGACGGTTATCTGGGTTGTTTGTGACCGATTCTCTAAGATGGTTCATTTGGTGCCTTTGCCTAAATTGCCTTCTTCTTCTGATTTGGTTCCGTTGTTTTTTCAGCATGCGGTCCGTTTGCATGGTATTCCTGAGAATATTGTGTCCGACAGAGGTTCCCAGTTTGTTTCTAGGTTTTGGCGGGCCTTTTGTGCTAGGCTGGGCATTGATTTGTCTTTTTCTTCTGCATTTCATCCTCAGACAAATGGCCAGACCGAGCGTACTAATCAGACTTTGGAGACTTATTTGAGATGCTTTGTGTCTGCTGATCAGGATGATTGGGTGGCTTTTTTGCCATTGGCCGAGTTTGCCCTTAATAATCGGGCTAGTTCGGCTACTTTGGTTTCGCCTTTTTTTTGTAATTTTGGTTTTCATCCTCGTTTTTCTTCTGGGCAGGTTGAGTCTTCTGACTTTCCTGGAGTGGATTCTATGGTTGACAGGTTGCAGCAGATTGGGGCTCAGGTGGTGGACAATTTGGTGTTGTCTCAGGAGGAGGCTCAACGTTTTGCTAACCGACGTCGCTGTGTTGGTTCCCGGCTTCGGGTTGGGGATCTGGTCTGGTTGTCTTCCCGTCATGTTCCTATGAAGGTTTCTTCTCCTAAGTTTAAGCCTCGGTTTATTGGTCCTTATAGGATTTCTGAGATTATTAATCCAGTGTCATTTCGTCTGGCGCTTCCGGCCTCTTTTGCTATCCATAATGTCTTCCATAGATCTTTGTTGCGGAAATATGTGGAGCCCGTTGTTCCTTCTGTTGATCCTCCGGCCCCTGTGTTGGTCAATGGGGAGTTGGAATATGTGGTTGAGAAGATTTTGGATTCTCGTTTTTCGAGGCGAAAGCTTCAGTACCTTGTCAAATGGAAGGGTTATGGCCAGGAGGATAATTCTTGGGTTTCGGCCTCTGATGTCCATGCCGCTGATTTGGTTCGTGCCTTTCATCTTGCTCATCCTGACCGGCCTGGGGGCTCTGGTGAGGGTTCGGTGACTCCTCCTCAAGGGGGGGTACTGTTGTGAATTCTGCTCTTGGGCTCCCTCCGGTGGTGGTTGATGGCAATGCAGTTATTCATGAGCAGCAGTCTTGGACAGGTGTTTCTGCTAATTGCAATTCTGACTGGGGTATTTAGCTGTGCAGGACTCATTAGTCCTTGCCAGTAGTCAATGTTCCTTTGGAAGTGTTGGTCCTCTGCCTGGCCTCTCCTGCTTGCTGCCAATTCAGCTAAGATAAGTGTTTGCTTCATTTTTTTAGACACACTGCTGTGTGTTTATTTTCTGTGCTTATCTTGTTTCTATTTTGTTCCTGCTAGACTGTGCCTGATGTTTTTCTCAGTCTAGTTGGACTCGCTGGAGTCGCAGATATACTCTCCACATCTTTAGTTAGGTGGTGGAGTTTTTGTATTTTTCTGCTGTGGATATTTTGTAGTGTTTTATGCTGACCGCATAGTATCCTGTACTATCCTTTCCTATCTAGGTAGAAGTGGCCTCCTTTGCTTATCCCTGTTTTCTGTCTGCGTGTGTCTTTTCCTCTCTTACTCACAGTCATTATTTGTGGGGGGCTACCTATCCTTTGGGGGACTACTCTGAGGCAAGAGAGTTTTCCTATTTCCATCTTTAGGGATATTTAGTCCTTAGGCTGTGTCGAGGTGTCTAGGTCTGGTTAGGCACACCCCACGGCTACTTCTAGTTGCAGTGATAGGATCAGGGTTCGCGGTCAGTATAATTACCACTGCTCCAGCGAAGGTCATTTCATGCTGCTCCAAGGCCACCTGATCATAACAGGTTGTGTTGTATTGCCATAATCTGTATGTTTCTATTCCACAGGAGTTGGCGTCTGGTTAATTTTTGTTATTAATTTTTTTTTCCTTTTTTCACAGCACATGGAGCAGCACTGTTGGCCCATGTTCTGGAGTGGTCCTTCATCAGACAGCCACGGACCCGTCCCAGCCATCCAGCAGCGCTGCAGCAAGTGGGCCTGCCACACAAACTGGAGACCAAGAAGCTGGTCCATCAGGTCTTCCCCTTTCCGAGTCCTCTGCCTCTGCCCCTTTATTTTGGGGCTCCTCCCGGCAGCGGCAGTGGGCATCGGACAGGTCCCTCATGCCCGAGTTTTTGCACTTGAGCTCGGTTTTTCACGAAGGACTCAAGGCTTTGGGTGACCGAATGGATATTTCCCTTAGCCACATGAATACACATCCAGAAGGTCACCAAAAGCCTTAAAGGGACACTGTCACCTGAATTTGGAGGGAACAATCTTCAGCCATGGAGGCGGGGTTTTTGGGTGTTTGATTCACCCTTTCCTTACCCACTGGCTGTTGACTTGCGCAGGCGTGTACTATGGAGGACAGAGAATGAACTTCAATCCAATATTGCAGCCAGCATGCAGCCAGCGGGTAAGGAAAGGGTGAATCAAACACCCAAAAACCCCGCCTCCATGGCTGAAGATTGTTCCCTCCAAATTCAGGTGACAGTGTCCCTTTAACCAAGTAAAAGCCGACCTCCAGAGGCCAAATTTTTTTAACCAAATTGAGCAGGGCATGTTGGAACACTTTACTCCTGATCTCCAGCTTAGTGTCATGCAGGCCTGCAATGCTGCTTATGTGCAGGCTATGCAGCAGAGTCGGTATTTTCAGCAGACACTGGCGGCATATCCACCTGTGCCTTCACTGTCACGATTAACCTCAATGCCGACCTCTGCTGCATACCACTGTACGGCCACCTCTATTCCTAGCACTGCCGGACACCAATACAGCACCACCACCATGCCGAGTGCTGTTGGATGGCCCACCACCACCACCATGACAACCGCTGCTCCTGCTTGACCTCCTCCACTGACACCATGATGCAGCAGGACCCTGGCATGGCCTTCCGTACCGCCACCACCATGATGCAGCAGGACCCAGGCATGGCCTTCCACTCTACAAGCGCTATGGACTCTGGCATGGCCTTCCGCTCTATGAGCACTATGGACTCTGGCATGGCTGCACGCTCTACGAGCACTATGGACTATGGCATGGTTGTACGCTCTACGAGCACTATGGACTATGGCATGGTTGCACGTTCTACGAGCACTATGGACTCTGGCATGGCTGCACGCTCTACGAGCACTATGGACTCTGGCATGGCTGCATGCTCTACGAGCACTATGGACTCTGGCATGGCTGCACGCTCTACGAGCACTGTGGACTCTGGCACAGCGCAGCCGGACCCTGACAGTGTCTCCAAAAACGCCTACGACGTCTCCTTCTCCGTCTTTCTCGATTTCTGTCTTGCTCCCATGCAAACACACAGGCAAGAAACAGCTTGATTCTTAAGTCCAGGTTGAAATAAAAGCTCTCCATGCGAAGATCCATTATGACACAGGATACAGGAGCAAAATCTGAAGATTTTAGCTGTTCAAGGGTCTATATAAAGATATCCCATAATACACGCCCTCTGTAGTCACATTGGCGGTGTCAGGTTATCTAGATTTTTTTCATGTAAAATTTGTCACCATGCACACCAAAAACGCAAACGCAGGAAATAAACGCATTGAGAAGCATGCAAACGCGGCGTTTTTTTAACCGCATGCGTTCCCGCATGTGTCTAAAAAACACCGCGTTTGTACGTGTTTATATGCGTTTTTTCCTGTACTTGCGGATGCGGATTAAACGCTGCGGATTCTGACGCAAATGTGAAACTAGCCTAAGACTGAGAACACTGCTGTTCACATCCAAAGTCTGCAGTCCTGTACATCCTGTGAATAGTCCTAACCTCATCTATGAAGACACAATTGCTTCACACAAACAGCTTGGTCTCTAGCCTTGTAGGCCTGTCCCACACGTCTAGATAATTCCGGTACCTGAAAAATCGGTACTGGAGTTATCCGTGCCCGTGTGCTCAAGTGGCACATCAGTGTGGCACACGTGCGGCAGCCGTGTGCCGTCCGTGTGCCGACTGGGTACCACACGCACCGTGCAGGAGACAGTGCTAGAGTTAAGCAATGTCCCCTGCTTTGGGTGCTGAATCCAGAGTTCATTCCTTCTTCCCAGCAGCGTTCGCTGGAGAGAAGGAATGAAAAATCCTTGTTTTTTTTGTGTTTAAAATAAAGTTCCCGGTAATCTCCCCCCTCCCACCCCCTGTGTGGGGTCACGTGGTGCCGCACATTACAGTGATGAATATTCGGCTCCACCCCTATGGGAGGTGGAGCCGCATATTCATCACTGTAATAAGCGGCACCACGTGACCGCTCATACAGGAAGAGATGCAATGCTGAGAGGAAGCTTCGAGGGAGCCGGGTAAGTATTTTTAATGCCAGCGGGCGGGCGCACAGTGGGTGGGAGGGGGGAGATTACCAGGAACTTTATTTTAAACACAAAAAAAAAAAAACAAGGATTTTTCATTCCTTCTCTCCAGCGAACGCTGCTGGAGAGAAGAAATGAATGGGGCTTCAGCACCACAAGCTGGGGGGACAGCGCTTACTGTAGCGCTGTCTCCTGCACAGCACACGGACTGCACACGGACAGCATCCGTGTGCGGTAGGTGTTTTACACGGACCCATTGACTTTAATGGGTCCGTGTGATACGTGCGCTCCCACAAACACTGACATGTCTCCATGTTTTTCAAACGGACACACGGTCTGCGAAAACACGCTGACATGTGCAGAGACACATTGATTTTAATGTGTCTACGTGTGTCAGTGTCTCCGGTACGTGAGGAAACTGTCACCTCACGTACTGGAGCCACAGAAGTGTGAAACCGGCCGTACACTGTAGCAAATTATCACAGAGATTGGAGCAGCTGCTGCTGATGTATATCACTGATAGAAATTTGCCTAGAATACATACCTCTTAGTTTAGCTGGAAATGTACAGATTTGCTTCTGAACATAAAAGGTGTTTTCATGCATTGAGATGGGAAACAAATATCTTATTTATTATGCTTTGCTTATTTAACGCTGTATAGACATTATTGGCACTGTCCCCATTGGGGCTCACAATCTAAATTCTAAAATCAGTTTGTTTTTAGACTATGGAAGGAAACTGGGGAAAATCCATGCTAACACAGAGAGAACATACAGACTCTTTGCAGATGTTGTCCTTGTTGGGATTTAACCCCTTCCCGACCTTTGACGCCACGTAGGCGTCATGAAAGTCGGTGCCATTCCGACCCATGACGCCTATGCGGCGTCATGGAAAGATCGCGTCCCTGCAGGCCGGGTGAAAGGGTTAACTCCCATTTCACCCGATCTGCAGGAACAGGGGGAGTGGTAGTTTAGCCCAGGGGGGGTGGCTTCACCCCCTCGTGCCTACGATCGCTCTGATTGGCTGTTGAAAGTGAAACTGCCAATCAGAGCGATTTGTAATATTTCACCCATTATAACGGGTGAAATATTACAATCCAGCCATGGCCGATGCTGAAATATCATCGGCCATGGCTGGAAATACTAGTGTGCCCCCACCCCACCCCACCGATCGCCCCCCCACCCCCCCGATCTGGCCGGTACACTGCTCCGGCTCCCCTCCGTCCAGTGCTCCGCTCCCCCCCGTGCTCGTGTCCGCTCCCCCCGTGCTCCAATCACCCCCCCTGCACTCCGATCCACCCCCCCATGCTCCTTTCCACCCCCCCGTGCTCCGTTCCAGCCCCCCCGTGCTCCGTTCCACGCCCCCCGCGCTCCGTTCCACCCCTCCCGCGCTCCGATTCCCCCCCCCCGTGCTCCGATCCCCCCCCTATCATACTTACCGATCCAGCCGTGGTCCCGTCCGTCTTCTCCTGGGCGCCGCCATCTTCCAAAATGGCGGGCGCATGCGCAGTGCGCCCGCCGAATCTGCCGGCCGGCAGATTCGTTCCAAAGTGCATTTTGATCACTGAGATATAATCTATCTCAGTGATCAAAATAAAAAAAATAATAAATGACCCCCCCCCCCCCCTTTGTCACCCCCATAGGTAGGGACAATAAAAAAATAAAGAAATTTTTTTTTTTCCACTAATGTTAGAATAGGGTTAGGGTTAGGGGTAGGGTTAGGGTTAGGGGTAGGGTTAGGGTTAAGGTTAGGGCTAGGGGTAGGGGTAGGGTTAGGGTTAGGGGTAGGGTTAGGGGTAGGGTTAGGGTTAGGGTTAGGGCTAGGGTTAGGGCTAGGGTTAGGGTTAGGAATGTGCACACGTATTCTGGTCCTCTGCGGATTTTTCCGCTGCGGATTTGATAAATCCGCAGTGCTAAACCGCTGCGGATTTATGGCGGATTTACCGCGTTTTTTTCTGCGCATTTCACTGCGGTTTTACAATTGCGATTTTCTATTGGAGCAGTTGTAAAACCGCTGCGGAATCCGCACAAAGAAGTGACATGCTGCGGAATGTAAACCGCTGCGTTTCCGTGCAGTTTTTCCGCAGCATGTGTACAGCGATTTTTGTTTCCCATAGGTTTACATTGAACTGTACACTCATGGGAAACTGCTGCGGATCCGCAGCGTGTGCACATACCTTTAGAATTAGGCTATGTGCACACGGTGCGGATTTGGCTGCGGATTCGCAGCAGTGTTCCATCAGGTTTACAGTACCATGTAAACATATGAAAAACCAAATCCGCTGTGCCCATGGTGCGGAAAATACCGCGCGGGAACGCTGCGTTGTATTTTCCGCAGCATGTCAATTCTTTGTGCGGATTCCGCAGCGTTTTACACCTGTTCCTCAATAGGAATCCGCAGGTGAAATCCGCACAAAAAACACTGGAAATCCGCGGAAAATCCGCAGGTAAAACACAGTGCCTTTTACCCGCAGATTTTTCAAAAATGGTGCGGAAATATCTCACACGAATCCGCAACGTGGGCACATAGCCTTAGGGTTAGGGTTGGAATTAGGGTTGTGGTTAGGGTTAGGGGTGTGTTGGGGTTAGTGTTGTGGTTAGGGGTGTGTTGGGGTTAGGGTTGTGATTAGGATTATGGCTACAGTTGGGATTAGGGTTAGGGGTGTGTTGGGGTTAGTGTTGGAGTTAGAATTGAGGGGTTACCACTGTTTAGGCACATCAGGGGTCTCCAAACGCAACATGGCGCCACCATTGATTCCAGCCAATCTCGTATTCAAAAAGTCAAATGGTGCTCCCTCACTTCCGAGCCCTGACGTGTGCCCAAACAGTGGTTTACCCCCACATATGGGGTACCAGCATACTCAGGACAAACTGCGCAACAATTACTGGGGTCCAATTTCTCCTGTTACCCTTGTGAATCTAAAAAAATGCTTGCTAAAACATAATTTTTGAGGAAAGAAAAATGATTTTTTATTTTCACGGCTCTGCGTTGTAAACGTCTGTGAAGCACTTGGGGGTTCAAAGTGCTCACCACATATCTAGATAAGTTCCTTGGGGGGTCTAGTTTCTAAAATGGGGTCACTTGTGGGGGGTCTCTACTGTTTAGGCACACCAGGGGCTCTGCAAACGCAACGTGACACCCGCAGACCATTCCATCAAAGTCTGCATTTCAAAAGTCACTACTTCCCTTCTGAGCCCCGACGTGTGCCCAAACAGTGGTTTACCCCCACATATGGGGTATCAGCGTACTCAGGAGAAACTGGACAACAACTTTTGTGGTCCAATTTCTCCTGTTACCCTTGGGAAAATAAAAAATTCTGGGCTAAATAATTATTTTTGAGGAAAGAAAACGTATTTATTATTTTCACGGCTCTGCATTATAAACTTCTATGAAGCACTTGGGGGTTCAAAGTGCTCACCACACATCTAGATAAGTTCCTTTCAGGGTCTAGTTTCCAAAATGGGGTCACTTGTGGGGGGTTTCTACTGTTTAGGCACATCAGGGGCTCTGCAAACGCAACGTGACGCCCGCAGAGCATTCCATCAAAGTCTGCATTTCAAAACGTCACTACTTCAATTCCAAGCCCCGGCATGTGCCCAAACAGTAGTTTACCCCCACATATGGGGTATCACCGTACTCAGGAGAAACTGGACAACAACTTTTGGGGTCAAATTTCTCCTGTTACCCTTGGGAAAATTAAAAAATTCTGGGCTAAATAATTATTTTTGAGGAAAGAAAACGTATTTATTATTTTCATGGCTCTGCATTATAAACTTCTATGAAGCACTTGGGGGTTCAAAGTGCTCACCACACATCTAGATAAGTTCCTTTGGGGGTCTAGTTTCCAAAATGGGGTCACTTGTGGGGGGTTTCTACTGTTAAGCCACATCAGGGGCTCTGCAAACGCAACGTGACGCCCACAGAGCATTCCATCAAAGTCTGCATTTCAAAACGTCACTACTTCACTTCCGAGCCCCGGCATGTGCCCAAACAGTGATTTACCCCCACATATGGGGTATCAGCGTACTCAGGAGAAACTGGACAACAACTTTTGGGGTCAAATTTCTCCTGTTACCCTTGGGAAAATAAAAAATTGCAGGCTAAAAGATCATTTTTGAGAAAATAATTTTTTTTTTTATTTTCATGGCTCTGCGTTATAAACTTCTGTGAAGCACTTGGGGGTTCAAAGTCCTCACCACACGTCTAGATTAGTTCCTTTGGGGGTCTAGTTTCCAAAATGGTGTCATTTCTGGGGGATCTCCAATGTTTAAGCACACAGGGGCTCTCCAAACGTGACATGGTGTCCGCTAATGATTGGAGCTAATTTTCCATTTAAAAAGCCAAATGGCGTGCCATCCCTTCCGAGCCCTGCCGTGCGCCCAAACAGTGGTTTACCCCCACATATGGGGTATCAGCGTACTCAGGACAAACTGGACAACAATATTTGGGGTCCAATTTCTCCCATTATCCTTGGCAAAATAGGAAATTCCAGGCTAAAAAATCATTTTTGAGGAAAGAAAAATTATTTTTTATTTTCATGGCTCTGCGTTATAAACTTCTGTGAAGCACCTGGGGGTTTAAAGTGCTCAATATGCATCTAGATAAGTTCCTTGGGGGGTCTAGTTTCCAAAATGGGGTCACTTGTGGGGGAGCTCCAATGTTTAGGCACACAGGGGGCTCTCCAAACGCGACATGGTGTCCGCTAACAATTGGAGCTAATTTTCCATTCAAAAAGTCAAATGGCGCGCCTTCCCTTCCGAGCCCTGCCGTGTGCCCAAACAGTGGTTTACCCCCACATATGAGGTATCGGCGTACTCGGGAGAAATTGCCCAACAAATTTTATGATCCATTTTATCCTACTGCCCATGTGAAAATGAAAAAATTGAGGCGAAAATAATTTTTTTGTGAAAAAAAAGTACTTTTTCATTTTTACAGATCAATTTGTGAAGCACCTGAGGGTTTAAAGTGCTCACTAGGCATCTAAATAAGTTCCTTGGGGGGTCTAGTTTCCAAAATGGGGTCACTTGTGGGGGAGCGCCAATGTTTAGGCACACAGGAGCTATCCAAACGCGACATGGTGTCCGCTAACGATGGAAATAATTTTTCATTCAAAAAGTCAAATGGCGCTCCTTCCCTTCCGAGCCTTACCATGTGCCCAAACAGTGGTTTACCCCCACATGTGAGGTATTGGTGTACTCAGGAGAAATTGCACAACACATTTTAGGATCCATTTTATCCTGTTGCCCATGTGAAAATGAAAAAATTGAGGCTAAAATAATTTTTTTGTGAAAAAAAAGTACTTTTTCATTTTTACGGATCAATTTGTGAAGCACCTGGGGGTTCAAAGTGCTCACTATGCATCTAGATAAGTTCCTTGGGGCGTCTAGTTTCCAAAATGGGGTCACTTGTGGGGGAGCTCCAATGTTTAGGCACACGGGGGCTCTCCAAACGTGACATGGTGTCCGCTAAAGAGTGGAGCCAATTTTTGATTCAAAAAGTCAAATGGCGCTCCTTCCCTTCCAAGCCCTGCCGTGCGCCCAAACAGTGGTTTACCCCCACATATGAGGTATCAGCGTACTCAGGACAAATTGGACAACAACTTTCGTGGTTCAGTTTCTCCTTTTACCATTGGGAAAATAAAAAAATTGTTGCTAAAAGATAATTTTTGTGACTAAAAAGTTAAATGTTCATTTTTTCCTTCCATGTTGCTTCTGCTGCTGTGAAGCACCTGAAGGGTTAATAAACTTCTTGAATGTGGTTTTGAGTACCTTGAGGGGTGCAGTTTTTAGAATGGTGTCACTTTTGGGTATTTTCAGCCATATAGACCCCTCAAACTGACTTCAAATGTGAGGTGGTCCCTAAAAAAAATGGTTTTGTAAATTTCGTTGTAAAAATGACAAATCGCTGGTCAAATTTTAACCCTTATAACTTCCTAACAAAAAAAATTTTGTTTCCAAAATTGTGCTGATGTAAAGTAAACATGTGGGAAATGTTATTTATTAACTATTTTGTGTCACATATCTCTCTGGTTTAACAGAATAAAAATTCAAAATGTGAAAATTGCGAAATTTTCAAAATTTTCGCCAAATTTCCGTGTTTATCACAAATAAATGCAGAATTTATTGACCTAAATTTACCACTAACATGAAGCCCAATATGTCACGAAAAAACAATCTCAGAACCGCTAGGATCCGTTGAAGCGTTCCTGAGTTATTACCTCATAAAGGGACACTGGTCAGAATTGCAAAAAACGGCAAGGTCTTTAAGGTCAAAATAGGCTGGGTCTTGAAGGGGTTAAAGCTAGGACTCCAGTGCTGCAGTGCTAACCACTGAGCCATTGTGTCGCCCATATCTTGAAATTAGTCAGTTATTGAAACACAAAGCATATTAGAATGTTACAGAATTGTTGAATTGTATAAAGTGAATGCACATTATGAATTTAAATCTTGTAAGACACACTACAAATTTCAGTTGGGCATTTTCTAAACACAATGTCAAACAATCATCAATTTTAGGATCAGTCTCATCTCCCCTAACAACAGACATGTTGACAACATGTCAATCATCTGGAGCATTACTGGGAGTAGTTGACCGGGTGCAGCCAGAGCCAGATAAGTCTCTGACCAGATTATTTAAACATGTGTTCTCTCAAATGCCATAGCATTTCAGAAAAAAAATATACCTAGCTGCATACATGCTAGCCACCTATCATGCTGCCCGTGGTTTGAGAAGCATAAATTAGCTGACAGGATCCCTTAAAAGGGTTAATTCTGGCAGATAAGAAGCAGTATGGAATCAGTATACCGTATTTGATAACGGTGAAGAAATTTTGTGTGGGATGATTGAAGTAAAAGCTAACAGCATTCTGTAAATGGATAAGGCTAATAATAATAATCTTTATTTATATAGCGCCAATATATTCTGCAGCGCTTTACAGTTCAGCAGTTCAGCTAAGGCTATACTGTATAACAAAAAAAAATGGTTTATATATCTAATCACATTCTCACAAGTCATACATTTAGTAACTATATTTTATGAGTTTTTTTTAAATATATATATATATTTGCAGTTAAGTAAATTATATTATTATACATATAATGGAGGTAAAATTCCATGCAACAAACTGTAATTATTTAACTTCTTAGATATTATTCTTGCTGTGGAGGAAGTTCTCTTGTTCTCACGGTATATTATCGTAGCTTAAATTCTCAGTAGAAGATTAAAGTAACAATCTGACATCCTGTGGAGGAGAAATATTCCCTTTATCACAGGATCTGGTGAATTCATGCACATCAGCTATGTAGGTTTGATTACTTAACAGTTGGTATCTGGGGGCTAGAAAGATGGTTTGACATAAAGATTAATAGTTTGATACATAAGAGATCTGCCGTCAGATGCTTAGGAAGCTTTCAATTTACTTTAGGATGTTTAAAATACTTTTATCTTGCTTCGGCTATTATGTGTAATGCTAATACACTGCCTACACTTTGGTCTGGAACACAATGCAGCCTAATTGTGACATTATAAAGTCATCGTTTTCTCTTTTCCAATGAAAAAAGAAGATCTGATTATAGCTCTTCTTGAAATTAGTTTTTTTTTATTCCATAATGTCATTAGCTGTCATATTATATATACTGTGAAGAAGCAAATAAGACAAGTACATTCCCAATTACAAAAAAAAGTTGGTCGCAGTATAAAATGTAAAGAAAACAAGAATGCAATGATTTGGAGATATCCTAGATCCATATTTTATTCAGAACAGATCATAGAACACAGATTTTGTCCACCCAGACATGGCCACCCAAGACATGTGAATGGGCGATGTCCAATATCCTCCATCTATGGCAGACCTGGGCAAGATGCTGACGATTGTAAACGGCCCGCCGCCCGCTGCCCCCGGCCCTGCTCAGCCAGCCGCCAGAGACAGTGCAGCTGCTGCGCGTCGCTGGTTCCCCTTCCCTTCAGCCACGCTGCGCCTGTGCGCCCTGCATTCAAACCTCTGTCCGCTGAGAGGCGCTGACCGCCGCTGGCACTTCCGCATCAGGGAAGCGCCAGCAGCGGGTGACGTCACTCAGCGTGACACAGGCTGCTGCGCTGCTCTGCTCCGTTGCGCCGGTGTTCTGTGCGTGCGGCTGTACTGAGGTCACTTGTGGAGTCGGACGGTGCCGGTGGTCGGTGGTAAGTGCTCCATGCCGCGCGGACCGGGTGATGGAGCTGCCTGCATGCATGATAGGGGGAGGGAGGGAGCAGCGGCCAGCCCTGGGGGAATGCGGATAGGGGCAGCACAAACAGGACATCATGGGGCTGTGGGGCACAATTATCAGGAGTCAGGACAGTATGATGGGGGCACAAGTGACAAATCAGGACAGTATGGGCCCCATACTGTCCTGATTTGTCACTTGTGCCCCCATACTGTCCTGATTTGTCACTTGTGCCCCCATACTGTCCTGATTTGTCACTTGTGCCCCCATACTGTCCTGATTTGTCACTATGGGGGCACAAGTGACAAATCATGACAGTATGGGGGCACAAATGAAATCTGGACATTATGGGGGCACAAATGAAATCTGGACATTATGGGGGCACAAATGAATGAAATCTGGACATTATGGGGACACAAATGAAATCTGGACATTATGGGGGCACAAATGAAATCTGGACATTATGGGGGCACTAATGAAATCTGGACATTATGGGGGCACAAATGAATGAAATCCGGACATTATGGGGGCACAAATGAGATCTGGACATTATGTATTGTAAATCTCTGCATTGTTTAACATACTGTTTGTTTATGAAAATATAGCATATGTATACTACAGTATTGGGTAAAAATGAGTTAATTATATTAGTCCGGCCCTCTTAAACCATCCAAATTTCTCATGTGGACCCTTGGCAAAATTGATTGCCCACCCCTGATCTATAGGGTCCTTGTACCAACAACTGTTCCACTATTTCCTCCCCCACTTTCGTAACCCCGACAATAAATCCTCACTCAACATAAAATATGGAAACCTGGGGTCAGTCCCCGAGTCCTGTGCTATACCATTTATGACAGCAATATTGTTGAGTGCTTCCTTTAGAGCTAGGTCCTTATGTTGGCCAGACCCAAAATTTTCGCCGGTCATCCCTAGATCAGAAATGTTGGCCTCATAGGACCCTGCCTCCTCATCTCCCACAATGCACAGATTGGAAACCCATCAGACTCTGGGTGCGGTGATTAGGGTTGAGCAAAACGGATCAGTCATTTTCAAAAGTCGCCGACTTTGGCACAGTCGGGTTTCATGAAACCCGACCCGATCCCTGTGTGGGGTCGGCCATGCGGTACGCGACTTTCGCGCCAAATTCGCGTTTCAATGACGCGAAAAGCGCCATTTCTCAGCCAATGAAGGTAAACGCAGAGTGTGGGCAGCGTGATGACATAGGTCCTGGTCCCCACCATCTTACAGAAGGGCATTGCAGTGATTGGCTTGCTGTCTGCGGCGTCACAGGGGCTATAAAGAGGCGTTCCCGCCGACCGCCATCTTACTGCTGCTGATCTGAGCATAGGGAGAGGTTGCTGCCGCTTCGTCAGAAGCAGGGATAGCGTTAGGCAGGGTACATTAACCCCCCTGTGCTGTGCTGTAGCGATTTCCACTGTCCAACACCACCTTTTGTTTGCAGGGACAGTGGAAGCTACATTTTTTTTCTCAGCGCTGTAGCTCATTGGGCTGCCCTAGAAGGCTCCCTGATAGCTGCATTGCTGTGTGTACGCCGCTGTGCAAACCAACTGCTTTTTTCAAAGCACATATCCTGTTGTTCCTTCCTTTCTGCACAGCTATCTTTTTTGTTTGTCCACACTTTTGATTTAATTTGTGCAGCAGTCCACTCCTTGTTATTGCTGCCTGCCATACCTGGCTGAGATTACTGCAGGGAGATAGTGCTTGAGTACCAGTCGTGTGTGCCATCTCTCTCCAATTGTGGAGCACAGAAAGCCTAGTGTCTATAATCCTTTTTTTTTTTCTCCCTAAAAAAAAAAGTAGTGGGAGATTAAGATTGGCATTTCTGCTAGAGTGCCAGTCCTGTGTGTGCGATCTCTCTCCAATTTTGGGGCAGAGAAAGCCTAGTGTGTATTACTGGCCCTGATTTCTTGGCAATTCTCCCTAACCAAAAAAAGCAGTGGGAGATTAAGATTGGCATTTCTGCCAGAGTGCCAGTCCTGTGTGTGCCATCTCTCTCCAATTTTGGGGCACAGAAAGCCTAGTGTGTAATACTGGCCCTGATTTCTTGGCAATTCTCCCTAACAAAAAAAAGGAGTGGGAGATTAAGATTGGCATTTCTGCTAGAGTGCCAGTCCTGTGTGTGTCATCTCTCTCCAATTTTGGGGCACAGAAAGCCTAGTGTGTATTACTGGCCCTGATTTCTTGGCAATTCTCCCTAACCAAAAAAAGTAGTGGGAGATTAAGATTGGCATTTCTGCTAGAGTGCCAGTCCTGTGTGTGCCATCTCTCTCCAATTTTGGGGCACAGAAAGCCTACTGTGTAATACTAGCCCTGATTTCTTGACAATTCTCCCTAACAATAAAAAGGAGTGGGAGATTAAGATTGGCATTTCTGCTACAGTGCCAGTCCTGTGTGTGCCATCTCTCTCAAATTGTGGGCCACAGAAAGCCTAATGTCTGTTTTTTTTTTAATTTGGTTTATAAATTCTCCCTGACAAAAAAAAACAGTGGGAGATTAATATTGGCCTTTGTGCTTCTGTGCCAGTCGTGTGTGCCATCTCTCTCAAATTGTGGGCCACAGAAAGCCTAGTGTCTGTTTGTTTGTTTTTTATTTTGGTTTTTAAATTCTCCCTGAAAAAAAAAATAAACAGTGGGAGATTAATATTGGCCTTTGTGCTTGTGTGCCAGTCCTGTGTGCCATCTCTCTCAAATAGTGGGCCACAGAAAGCTTAGTGTCTGGTTTTTTTTTTTTTTGGTTTTTAAATTCTCCCTGAAAAAAAAAAACAGTGGGAGATTAATATTGGCCTTTGTGCTTGTGTGCCAGTTCTGTGTGCCATCTCTCTCAAATAGTGGGCCACAGAAAGCCTAGTGTCTGTTTTTGGTTTTTAAATTCCCCCTGAAAAAAAACAAAAAAACAGTGGGAGATTAATATTGGCCTTTGTGCTTGTGTGCCAGTCCTGTGTGCCATCTCTCTCAAATAGTGGGCCACAGAAAGCCTAGTGTCTGTTTTTGGTTTTTAAATTCTCCATTAAAAAAAAATAAATAGTGGGAGATTAATATTGGCCTTTGTGCTTGTGTGCCAGTCGTGTGTGCCATCTCTCTCAAATAGTTGGCCACAGAAAGCCTAGTGTCTGTTTTTGGTTTTTAAATTCTCCATTAAAAAAAATAAACAGTGGGAGATTAATATTGGCCTTTGTGCTTGTGTGCCAATCCTGTGTGCCATCTCTCTCAAATAGTGGGCCACAGAAAGCCTAGTGTCTGTTTTTGGTTTTTAAATTCTCCATGAAAAAAAAATAAACAGTGGGAGATTAATATTGGCCTTTGTGCTTGTGTGCCAGTCCTGTGTGCCATCTCTCTCAAAAAGTGGGCCACAGAAAGCCTAGTGTCTGTTTTTGGTTTTTAAATTCTCCCTGAAAAAAAAAAATAAACAGTGGGAGATTAATATTGGCCTTTGTGCTTGTGTGCCAGTCTTGTGTGCCATCTCTCTCAAATAGTGGGCAACAGAAAGCCTAGTGTCTGTTTTTGGTTTTTAAATTCTCCCTTAAAAATAATAAACAGTGGGAGATTAATATTGGCCTTTGTGCTTGTGTGCCAGTCCTGTGTGCCATCTCTCTCAAAAAGTGGGCCACAGAAAGCCTAGTGTCTGTTTTTGGTTTTTAATTCTCCCTGAAAAAAAAAAAAACAGTGGGAGATTAATATTGGCCTTTGTTCTTGTGTGCCAGTCCTGTGTGCCATCTCTCTCAAATAGTGGGCCACAGAAAGCCTAGTGTCTGTTTTTGGTTTTTAAATTCTCCCTTAAAAAAATAAATAGTGGGAGATTAATATTGGCCTTTGTGCTTGTGTGCCAGTCATGTGTGTGCCATCTCTCTCAAATTGTGGGCCACAGAAAGCCTAGTGTCTGTTTTATTTTATTTTTTATTTTGGTTTTTAAATTGTCCCTGAAAAAAAAATAAACAGTGGGAGATTAATATTGGCCTTTGTGCTTGTGTGCCAGTCCTGTGTGCCATCTCTCTCAAATAGTGGGCCACAGAAAGCCTAGTGTCTGTTTTTGGTTTTTAACCCCTTCGCGACATGCGCCGTACTAGTACTGCGCTGCCGGCACTGCATTAGTGCCAGCAGCAGTACTAGTACGGCGCACCGATCACCGCGGTCTCGCGCTGAGCGCCGCGGTGATCGGGTGCGGGTGTCAGCTGTATACGACAGCTGACACCCCGCAGCAATGCCCACGATCGGCGCTATCGCCGATCGCGGGCATTTAACTCCTCTGATGCCGCTGTCAGTAGTGACAGCGGCATAGAGGGGGATCGCGCAGGGACGGGGGCTCCCTGCGCTCTCCCACCGGAGCAAAGCAATGAGATCGCGTTGCTCCGGTGACCCGGAAGGAGTCCCCGGATCCAAGATGGCCGCCAGACTCCTTCCGGGTCATGAAGTGACCTGGCTAGCCGGCGCCTGCTGAGAGCAGGCGCTGGAGAGCCAGCTAAGCTGCCTGTCAGATCGTTGATCTGACAGTGTGCTGTGCACAGTGTCAGATCAACGATCTGATCTAATACAGAGATGTCCCACCCTGGGACAATGTTAGAAAGTAAAAAAAAAAAAAAATAGAATGTGTAAAAAAAAAATAAAAAAAAATCCCCAAATAAAAAAAAAAAAACATTTCCCAATAAATCCATTTATTTATGTAACAAAAAACCAAAACAATAAATGTACACATATTTGGTATCGCCGCGTCCGTAACGACCCGCTCTATAAAACTATCCCACTAGTTAACCCCTTCAGAGAACACCGCAAAAAAAAAAAAAAAAAACAAGGCAAAAACAACGCTTTATTATCATACAGGCGAACAAAAAGTGGAATAACACGCGATCAAAACGACGGATATAAATAACCATGGTACCGCTGAAAATGTCATCTTGTCCCGCAAAAAAAAGCCGCCATACAGCATCATCAGCAGAAAAATAAAAAAGTTATAGCTCTCAGAATAATGCGATGCAAAAACAATTATCTTTTTATATAAAATAGTTTTTATTGTGTAAAAGCGCCAAAACATAAAAAAAATTACATAAATGAGGTATCGCTGTAATCGTACTGACCCAAAGAATAAAACTGCTTTATCCATTTTACCACACGTGGAACGGTATAAACGCCCCCCCTAAAAGAAATTCAGGAATTGCTGGTTTTTGTTCATTCCGCCTCCCAAAAATCGGAATAAAAAGCGATCAAAAAATGTCATCTGCCCGAAAATGTTACCAATAAAAACGTCAACTCGTCCCACAAAAAACAAGACCTCATATGACTCTGTGGGCCAAAATATGGATAAATTATAGCTCTCAAAATGTGGTGATGCAAAAACTATTTTTTGCAATAAAAAGCGTCTTTTAGTGTGTGACAGCTGCCAATCATAAAAATCCGCCAAAAAAAACGCTATAAAAGTAAATCAAACCCCCCTTCATCACCCCCTTAGTTAGGGAAAAATAATAAAATGTAAAAAAAGTATTTATTTCCATTTTCCCATTAGTGCTAGGGTTAGGGCTAGGGTTAGGGCTAGGGCTAGGGCTAGGGTTAGGGCTAGGGCTAGGGCTAGGGTTAGGGTTAGGGCTAGGGTTAGGGTTGGGGTTAGGGTTTCAGTTATAATTGGGGGTTTCCACTGTTTAGGCACATCAGGGGGCGTCCGATCTCAATTCCAGCCAATTCTGCTTTGAAAAAGTAAAACAGTGCTCCTTCCCTTCCGAGTTCTCCTGTGTGCCCAAACAGTGGTTCCCCCCAACATATGGGGTATCAGCGTTCTCAGGACAAGTTGGACAACAACTTTTGGGGTCCAATTTGTCCTGTTACCCTTGGGAAAATAAAAACATAGGGGATAAAATAACATTTTCGTGGAAAAAAAAATATTTTTTATTTTCACGGCTCTGCGTTATAAACTGTAGTGAAACACATGTTGGTTCAAAGCTCTCACAACACATCTAGATAAGTTCCTTTGGGGGTCTAGTTTCCAATATGGGGTCACTTGTGGGGGGTTTCTACTGTTTAGGTACATCAGGGGCTCTGCAAATGCAACATGACGCCTGCAGACCAATCCATCTAAGTCTGCATTTCAAATGGCGCTCCTTCCCTTCCGAGCTCTGCCGTGCACCCAAACAGTGGTTCCCCCCAACATATGGGGTATCAGCGTTCTCAGGACAAGTTGGACAACAACTTTTGGGGTCCAATTTGTCCTGTTACCCTTGGGAAAATAAAAACATAGGGGATAAAATATCATTTTCGTGGAAAAAAAATATTTTTTATTTTCACGGCTCTGCGTTATAAACTGTAGTGAAACACTTGTTGGTTCAAGCTCTCACAACACATCTAGATAAGTTCCTTGGGGGGTCTAGTTTCCAATATGGGGTCACTTGTGGTGGGTTTCTACTGTTTAGGTACATCAGGGGCTCTGCAAATGCAACATGACACCTGCAGTCCATTCCATCTAAGTCTGCATTTCAAACGGTGCTCCTTCCCTTCCGAGCTCTGCCATGCACTCAAACGGTGGTTCCCCCCCAGATGTGGGGTATCAGCGTACTCAGGACAAATTGGACAATAACATTTGTGGTCCAATTTCTCCTGTTACCCTTGGGGAAAAAAAAATTGCGGGCTAAAACATCATTTTGTGGAAAGAAAAAATGATTTTTTAATTTTCACAATGCTACATTCTAAACTTTAGTGAAACAATTGGAGGTTAAAAGTGCTCACCACACATCTAGATAAGTTCCTTAGGGGGTCTTCTTTCCAAAATGGGGTCACTTGTGGGGGGTTTCCACTGTTAAGGCACGTCAGGGGCTCTCCAAATGCGACATGGCGTCCGATCTCAATTCCAGCCAATTTTGCATTGAAAAGTCAAATGGCACTCCTTCCCTTCCGAGCTCTGCCATGCGCTCAAACAGTGGTTTATCCCCATATATGAAGTATCGACGTACTCAGGACAAATTGCACAACAACTTTTGGGGTCCAATTTATCCTTTTACCCTTGGGAAAATAAAAAATTTGGGGCAAAAAGATCATTTTTTGTGAAAATTAATAAAAATGTTTTTTTTACGGCTCTACATTATAAACTTCTGTGAAGCACTTGGAGGTTCAAAGTGCTCACCACACATCTAGATTAGTTCCTTAGGGGGTCTACTTTCCAAAATGGTGTCACTTGTGGGGGTTTCCACTGTTTAGGCACATCAGGGGCTCTCCAATCGTGACATGGGCTCCGATCTCAATTCCAGCAAATCTTGCATTGAAAAGTCAAATGGCGCTCCTTCCCTTCCGAGCTCTGCCATGTGCCCAAACAGTGGTTTACCCCCACATATGGGGTATCGGCGTACTCAGGACAAATTGTACAACGACTTTTGTGGTACAATTTCTTCTGTTACCCTTGGTAAAATGAAACAAATTGGACCTGAAGTAAAAATTTTGTGAAAAAAAAGTTAAATGTTCAATTTTTTTAAACATTCAAAAAATTCCTGTGAAGCACCTGAAGGGTTAATAAACTTTTTGAATGTGGTTTTGAGTACCTTGAGGGGTGCAGTTTTTAGAATGGTGTCACTTTTGGGCATTTTCTGTCATATAGACCCCTCAAAGTCACTTCAAGTGTGAGGTGGTCCGTAAAAAAATGGTTTTGCAAATTTTGTTGCAAAAATGAGAAATCGCTGGTCAACTTTTAACCCTTATAACGTCCCAACAAAAAAAATTATGTTTCCAAAATTGTGCTGATGTAAAGCAGACATGTGGGAAATGTTGTTTATTAACTATATTATGTGATATAACTCTCTAATTTAAGGGCATAAAAACTAAGAGTTTGAAAATTGCTAAATTTTCATAATTTCCGACAAATTTTTGTTTTTTTCACAAATAAATGCAAGTCATATCGAAGAAGTTTTACCACTATCATGAAGTACAATATGTCACGAGAAAACAGTGTCAGAATCACCAGGATCCGTTGAAGCGTTTCAGAGTTATAACCTCATAAAGTGACAGTGGTCAGAATTGTAAAAATTGGCCCTGTCACTTAGGTGAAAACAGGCTTTGGGGTGAAGGGGTTAAATTCTCCCTGAAAAAAAAAATAAACAGTGGGAGATTAATATTGGCCTTTGTGCTTGTGTGCCAGTCCTGTGTGCCATCTCTCTCAAATAGTGGGCCACAGAAAGCCTAGTGTCTGTTTTTGGTTTTTAAATTCTCCCTTAAAAAAATAAACAGTGGGAGATTAATATTGGCCTTTGTGCTTGTGTGCCAGTCCTGTGTGTGCCATCTCTCTCAAATTGTGGGCCACAGAAAGCCTAGTGTCTGTTTTTGGTTTTTAAATTCTCCCTGAAAAAAAAAAAAAAAAACAGTGGGAGATTAATATTGGCCTTTGTGCTTGTGTGCCAGTCCTGTGAGCCATCTCTCTCAAACAGTGGGCCACAGAAAGCCTAGTGTCTGTTTTTGGTTTTTAAATTCTCCCTGAAAAAAAAATAAACAGTGGGAGATTAATATTGGCCTTTGTGCTTGTGTGCCAGTCCTGTGTGCCATCTCTCTCAAATAGTGGGCCACAGAAAGCCTAGTGTCTGTTTTTGGTTTTTAAATTCTCCCTTAAAAAAAAAAAAACAGTGGGAGATTAATATTGGCCTTTGTGCTTGTGTGCCAGTCCTGTGTGTGCCATCTCTCTCAAATTGTGGGCCACAGAAAGCCTAGTGTCTGTTTTATTTTATTTTTTATTTTGGTTTTTAATTTGTTCTTGAAAAAAAAAAACAGTGGGAGATTAATATTGGCCTTTGTGCTTGTGTGCCAGTCCTGTGTGCCATCTCTCTCAAATAGTGGGCCACAGAAAGCCTAGTGTCTGTTTTTGGTTTTTAAATTCTCCCTGAAAAAAAAAAAAACAGTGGGAGATTAATATTGGCATTTGTGCTTGAGTGACAGTCCTGCGTGTGTGGCATCTCTCTCATTTAGTGCCACAGAAAACCGAGTGTGTAACATTGTGCCTGATTTTCCTTGCAGTCTCACCCACCTATAAAAGGATATCTAAATCCTACAGAAGTTTGAGTTCAACTTGTAAGTTGTTTTACAGTAACAAATACCGTTACTTTGGTTACATTTTTAAAACAATGAGGAAGTCTGGTGGAAGAGGTCGTGGCTGTGAGCGTTCATTGCCAGCTGGTAATGATGGTAGTGGTGGTGGAGCATCAGGTGGTCGTGGGAAAAACAATATAGCACCTAAGTCTCGAGCTGTGGAGCCAGGTTCGTCGTGTGGCTACACATGGCCTCGAACGCTCCCTTTTCTGGGAGTAGGAAAACCGCTTTTAAAGCCGGAGCAGCAAGAGCAAGTTTTGGCTTACCTTGCTGACTCAGCCTCTAGCTCTTTTGCCTCCTCTTCTGAAACTGGTAAATGTAAAAGCAGTGTGTCGTTAGTGGATGTTCACGGTCAGGGACAAGTCGCTTCCTTGTCCTCTTCAGCAAAAACAACAACAGAGAAGGATGCGGCAGGCGACACAACGGGTTACTCCATGGAGCTCTTTACAAATGCCGTCCCTGGCTTAGAAAGTGAAACAGTTAACAGGCCATGCCCATTACAAGTTGAATCGGACATGGAGTGCACTGATGCACAGCCACAGCCAGATTACTATGCTGTTCTTTTGACTCAGACCACAACATTGCCCTCACAGTGTACTGATCCAGAATCAGACCCTGATGAGACTAAGGTGCCCCATCACGAACGCTATACCACCGACTTACACGGTGACACAGACGAAGTTGCACACGAGATAGAAGAGGAGGTTATAGATGACCCAGTTGTTGACCTTGATTGGCAGCCATTGGGGGAACAGGGTGCAGGCGGCAGTAGTTCTGAAGCGGAGGAGGAGGGGCCGCAGCAGGCATCAACATCGCAACAGGTTCCATCTGCCGGGCCCGTATCTGGCCCAAAACGCGTGGCAAAGCCAAAACCTGTTGGAGGACAGCGTGACCATCCGGTTAAAGCTCAGTCTGCAATGCCTGAAAAGGTATCCGATGCTAGAAAGAGTGCAGTCTGGCATTTTTTTAAACAACATCCAATTGATCAGCGCAAAGTCATCTGTCAAAAATGTTCAACTACCTTAAGCAGAGGTCAGAATCTGAAAAGTCTAAATACAAGTTGCATGCATAGACATTTAACCACCATGCATTTGCAAGCCTGGACTAACTACCAAACGTCCCTTAAGGTTGTAGCACCCTCGGCCAATGAAGCTAGTCAGCAACGCAACATCCCTTCCGTCACTGTAAGGCCACCATTTTCCGCACCACCTGCAGTATCTGTGCAGGTTTCGCTGCCAGGCCAAAGCAGTCAGGGTCAGGGAATCACCAGTTTCGTAGTAGGAAACACTGCATCTAGGGCACCAGCGGCAACAATACCGTCTCCAACCGTCTCTCAGTCTACCATGTCCACCGGCACCCCCGCTAGTTCCACGATCTCCAGCTCTCCAGTCCAGCTCACCCTACATGAGACTCTCATTAGAAATAGGAAGTACTTAGCCTCGCATCTGCGTACACAGGGTTTGAATGCCCACATAGCTAGACTAATTTCGTTAGAGATGATGCCCTACCGGTTAGTTGAAAGCAAAGCTTTCAAAGCCCTGATGGACTACACTGTACCACGCTACGAGCTACCCAGTCGACTCTTCTTTTCGAGAAAAGCCATCCCAGCCCTCCACCAGCATGTTAAAGAGCACATCGTCCATGCACTCAGGCAGTCTGTGAGTACAAAGGTGCACCTGACAACAGATGCATGGACCAGTAGGCATGGCCAGGGACGTTACGTGTCCATCACGGCACACTGGGTGAATGTGGTGGATGCAGGGTCCACAGGGGACAGCAATTTTGGGACAGTTCTGCCTAGCCCACGGTCTAGGAAACAGTTGGCTGTAGCCGTTCGCACCCCCTCCTCCTCCTCCTCGTCCTCCTGCAGAAGCGAGAGCTCGTCCACAGACCGCAGTCGCACAACCACTCCATCTGCAGCTGCCACTGTTGCACACCAGGTGTCCAATTATGGGGCAGCTACTGCCAAGCGTCAGCAGGCTGTATTGGCTATGAAGTGTTTGGGCGACAACAGACATACCGCAGAAGTTCTGTCCGAGTTCTTGCAGAAAGAAACGCAGTCGTGGCTGGGAACTGTAGATCTTGAGGCAGGCAAGGTAGTGAGTGATAACGAAAGGAATTTCATGGCTGCCATCTCCCTTTCCCAACTGAAACACATTCCTTGCCTGGCTCACACCTTAAACCTGGTGGTGCAGTGCTTCCTGAAAAGTTATCCGGGGTTATCCGACCTGCTCCTCAAAGTGCGCGGACTTTGCTCGCATATCCGCCGTTCGCCCGTACACTCCAGCCGTATGCAGACCTATCAGCGGTCTTTGAACCTTCCCCAGCATCGCCTAATCATCAACGTTGCAACAAGGTGGAACTCAACACTGCACATGCTTCAGAGACTGTGCGAACAGAGGTGTGCTGTTATGTATTTGTGGGAGGATACACATACACGGGCAGGCAGTAGGATGGCAGACATGGAGTTGTCAGGTGTGCAGTGGTCGAAGATACAAGACATGTGTCAAGTCCTTCAGTGTTTTGAGGAATGCACACGGCTGGTTAGTGCAGACAACGCCATAATAAGCATGAGCATCCCCCTAATGCGTCTGCTGATGTTTGACGCACATAAAGGAGCAGGCGTCTGCAGCAGAGGAAGAGGAAAACCTTGATGACAGTCAGCCATTGTCTGGTCAGGGCAGTGTACAGGACGAGGTAGCGGGCGAACAGGAGGAGGAGGACGAGGAGGATGATGGGGATGATTATTTTTGTAATGAGGAAGCTTCTCCGGGCCAATAGCAACTGGTGGCGTTGCAAGGCCGGGGTCAGGTTTTTTTAGGGAGACAAGTGACTTAGATGTGCCTGAAACTGCCCCTCAACCCAGCACAACCACAGATTTGACAACTGGAACTTTGGCCCACATGGCGGATTATGCCTTACGTATCCTCAAAAGGGACACACGTATTTGTAAAATGATGGCCGATGACGATTACTGGTTGGCCTGCCTCCTTGATCCTCGCTATAAAGGCAAATTGCAAAATATTATGCCACATGAAAACCTGGAACAAATATTAGCAACCAAACAATCAACTCTTGTTGACCGTTTGATTCAGGCATTCCCAGCACACAGCACCAGTGATCGTTATCACACGAGCTGCAGGGGGCAGCAGGCCAGAGGTGTTAGAGGTGCACAAATCAGAAGAGGCGTTGGACAGAGGGGTTTTCTGACCAGGTTGTGGAGTGATTTTGCTATGACCGCAGACAGGACAGATACTGCAGCATCAATTCAAAGTGACAGGAGACAACATTTGTCCAGTATGGTTACAAACTATTTTTCATCCCTTATCGACGTTCTCCCTCAACCGTCATTCCCATTTGATTACTGGGCATCCAAATTAGACACCTGGCCAGAATTGGCAGAATATGCATTGCAAGAGAATTCCAAGTGTCTACAGCCCACTTTTGTTATGTTAGGCCTACTAAGCCTGTCTGCGGTCCCTCCTTCCACTAGTCCTCCACTGACCAGACCACTGCTGCCCGTCTACCCCTGGAACCTATTTTAAAGTGCCTACAGCCTAATTTTGTAATGTTAGGCCTACTAAGCCTGTCTGCGGTCCCTCCTTCCAATAGTCCTCCACTGACCAGACCACTGCTGCCCGTGTACCCCTGGAACCTATTTTAAAATGCCTACAGCCTAATTTTGTTATGTTAGGCCTACTAAGCCTGTCTGCAGTCCCTCCTTCCACTAGTCCTCCACTGACCAGACCACTGCTGCCTGTGTACCCCTGGAACCTATTTTAAAGTGCCTACAGCCCACTTTTGTTATGTTAGGCCTACTAAGCCTGTCTGCGGTCCCTCCTTCCACTAGTCCTCCACTGACCAGACCACTGCTGCCCATGTACCCCTGGAACCTATTTTAAATTGCATAGAGCATCCTTTTTTTAATAGTAGGCGTACAAACTCTGTCTGCGGTCCATAATTGAAATTGTCCTCCACTGAACAGACCAATGCTGCCTGTGTACCCCTGTAACCTTTTTTAAACTGCATTGAGCCAAATTTTGTGTTTAAGGCCTACTACCTGTGTCTGTCTGCGCCACTCAATACAGCTGTCCTCCTTTTAAAAAAGCTGAGCGTCAATAGTCTGGTTTTCAGCCTATAGGAATTTGAAAACTGCATTGGGGCTACTACTACTACTTCGGTAGGGCCTACTAACGGTGTCTGCCGCTCCAAGGTGTTCCCCAGGTTTCCTCTCCATAGCTTCGAGCTTCTAGCTCTCGTTTAGTAGTTGTTGAAAACAACACTGCATTAGGCCTACAAGTTGGGTCTGGGTTGTAGAGACGGTGTCTTCCACTCCAAGGTGTTCCCCAGGTTTCCTCTCCATAGCTTCGAGCTTCTAGCTCTCGTTTAGTAGTTGTTGAAAACAACACTGCATTAGGCCTACAAGTTGGGTCTGGGATGTAGAGACGGTGTCTTCCACTCCAAGGTGTTCTCCAGGTTTCCTCTCCATAGCTTCGATCTTTTAGCTCTCGTTTAGTAGTTGTTGAAAACAACACTGCATTAGGCCTACAAGTTGGGTCTGAGTTGTAGAGACGGTGTCTTCCGCTCCAAGGTGTTCTCCAGGTTTCCTCTCCATTGCTTCAATCTTCATGCTCGTCTTAAGTAGTTGTTGAAAACAACACTGCATTAGGCCTACAAGTTGGGTCTGGGTTGTAGAGACGGTGTCTTCCACTCCAAGGTCTTCCCCAGGTTTCCTCTTCATAACTTCGAGCTTCTAGCTCTCGTTTAGTAGTTGTTGAAAACAACACTGGATTAGGCCTACAAGTTGGGTCTGGGTTGTAGAGACGGTGTCTTCCACTCCAAGGTGTTCCCCAGGTTTCCTCTCCATAGCTTCGAGCTTCTAGCTCTCGTTTAGTAGTTGTTGAAAACAACACTGCATTAGGCCTACAAGTTGGGTCTGGGTGGTAGAGACGGTGTCTTCCGCTCCAAGGTGTTCCCCAGGTTTCCTCTCCATAGCTTCGAGCTTCTAGCTCTCGTTTAGTAGTTGTTGAAAACAACACTGCATTAGGCCTACAAGTTGGGTCTGGGTTGTAGAGACGGTGTCTTCCACTCCAAGGTGTTCCCCAGGTTTCCTCTCCATAGCTTCGAGCTTCTAGCTCTCGTTTAGTAGTTGTTGAAAACAACACTGCATTAGGCCTACAAGTTGAGTCTGGGTTGTAGAGACGGTGTCTTCCGCTCCAAGGTGTTCTCCAGGTTTCCTCTCCATAGCTTCGAGCTTCTAGCTCTCGTTTAGTAGTTGTTGAAACAACACTACATTAGGCCTACAAGTTGGGTCTGGGTCGTAGAGACGGTGTCTGCCGCTCCAAGGTGTTCTCCAGGTTGCCACATAATCGAAGCTGCATAGAGCCTATTTTGTAATTTTACGCCTACAAAGTCTTTCTGCGGTCCCTCCTTCCAATTGTCCTCCACTGAGCACACCAATGCAGACCATGTACCCATGTAACCTTTTTTAAACCTGCGTCGCGCCAACTTTGTGGTTTAAGGCCTACTTGTAGTGTCTGGCTGCGCCACTCAATACAGCTGTCCTCTTTACAAAAAATGACCTGCAATTATCTGGTTTTCAGCCTATCGGAATTTTAAAAATGCAGTGGGCCTACTAGTTGGGTTGGGGCCTTCTATCGGTGTCTGCCGCTCCTTGCTGTTCTCCTCCAGTGAACAAAGCTGTGCCGCCTGTTTACTACTGTTGCCAATTTTGAACTGCATTTAGACTACTTACTGATTTGGGCCTACTCTCTGTGTCAGCCTCTCATTCCAGTTGTCCTCCACTGAACAAAGCAATGCCCCCTGGTTAGTCCTGTTACCAATTTTGAACTGCATTTAGCCCACTTTATTCTTTGGGCCCATATCTGTTTCCCCCTCATCCTGCCCATTGCCCAGCCAGTGATAGATGAGTCTGCTGGTACATTGACCCATAACGCAACATTCCCCGTGCACGCTACACTGCAAGATTGTGACCCTGCTGAAAGTCAGGTTCCCCTTCCCGCATACCATACCACCTTACATGGGGACAAAGAAGAAGGTGCAGATGAAGGTGCAGGTTCCTTCATCAGGTGGGGGGAGGAATACTCGTTGGCGATGTCACTGGCACAGGGCCCCTCATAGTACGCAAAAGTGTTGCTGCCGGTGGGAGGCGCCCCCGCCGTGCAAACACGCCGCTGTACTTTGAGGGGCCCTGTGCCAGTGCCAATGCCAACGAGTGGGCCCCCTGCTTGCTCAGGATCACAGCACTTGCAAAGTTGAAATACTTACCTCTCCCTGCTCCACTGCCGTGACGTGGTCCAGATTTCCTGGGCCCACTAATTACTTGAACCAGCCCTACCCCCCACAACTTTAGCCAAATGACCCCCAATTTCTAATGCCTTACTATTATTATAAGGTACATTAAGATTGACCAGCTTCAGTAACAAGAATGGATGTTTTTGCCATTAAAATGGGCTCTGTACATGTTTTCCTGGCCTCCACTCACTGCCGACTATGCTCCCCCATTGACTTGCATTGGGTTTCGTGTTTCGGTCGATCCCCGACTTTTCGCGATAATCGGCCGATTCCACTCGACTCGACTTTTGAGATAGTCGGGTTTCGCGAAACCCGACTCGACTCTAAAAAAGTCAAGGTCGCTCAACCCTAGCGGTGATACTTCTTTAGGGCCAACCCTTTTATTATCTGAGCAACTGAGCCATGTTCCCTTCCCCATAGATCCCAAACTAAACAAAAGGCAAAAGTTTAAAATGAGGCTCTACATGCTCACATATTGCACATCACACTCAAACGTTTTGGTTGTATTTACACGCGCTGAGTTCAGATCGTTCAGTGAGCGCGATAGACAATATTGAAGTCGTTCAGAGCTTGTTTCCCGACTGAGGAAAAATGATGGGGACAGAAAAATAACTAATAGAAAATGTTATGCCAAAACATATCATGTTATCAGCAGCACTTCTGCAGTTTACACCGGTGATGTGCTGCTGAGAACAATGAATTTTGTTCTGCCATAAACAATCGAATCACTCGCTGAATGAGCAGTATTTTGCTTGTTCGTTGGAAAACTCACTGCCAACAAGTTTACACCTATGAACTCTTGTCTGCACTGCCGGAATTTATAAATATGAATGACGCACACACACAATACTGCAGTGTGTCTATACCCGGCCATCTACATATACTATTAACATATATGCAAGTTAGAATAATGAAATAAAATATATTAAGATATACAGTTATAAAGGCATATACAGTACACACATACACACATGTACATGGCACACACCTATGTGCACACACGTACATGGCACACACAGACACACACGTACATGACACATACGTACAGTTAGGTCCATATATATTTGGACAGACAAAACATTTTTCTAATTTTGGTTATAGACATTACCACAATGAATTTTAAACAAAACAATTCAGATGCAGTTGAAGTTCAGACTTTCAGCTTTCATTTGAGGGTATCCACATTAAAATTGGATGAAGGGTTTGGGAGTTTCAGCTCCTTAACATGTGCCACCCTGTTTTTAAAGGGACCAAAAGTAATTGGACAGGTTCAATAATTTTAAATAAAATGTTCATTTTTAGTACTTGGTTGAAAACCCTTTGTAGGCAATGACTGCCTGAAGTCTTGAACTCATGGACATCACCAGACGCTGTGTTTCCTCCTTTTTGATGCTCTGCCAGGCCTTCACTTCGGTGGTTTTCAGTTGCTGTTGGTTTGTGGGCCTGTCTGTCTGAAGTTTAGACTTTAACAAGTGAAATGCATGCTCAATTGGGTTGAGATCAGGTGACTGACTTAGCCATTCAAGAATATTCCACTTCTTTGCTTTAATAAACTCCTGGGTTGCTTTGGCTTTATGTTTTGGGTCATTGTCCATCTGTAGTATGAAACGACGACCAATCAGTATGGCTGCATTTGGCTGGATCTGAGCACACAGTATGTCTCTGAATACCTCAGAATTCATTCGGCTGCTTCTGTCCTGTGTCACATCATCAATAAACACTAGTGACCCAGTGCCACTGGCAGCCATGCATGCCCAAGCCATTACACTGCCTACGCCGTGTTTTACAGATGATGTGGTATGCTTTGGATCATGAGCTGTACCACGCCTTTGCCATACTTTTCTCTTTCCATCATTCTGGTAGAAGTTGATCTTAGTTTCATCTGTCCAAAGAATGTTATTCCAGAATTGTGCTGGCTTTTTTAGATGTTTTTTAGCAAAGTCCAGTCTAGCCTTTTTATTCTTGATGCTTATGAGTGGCTTGCACCGTGCAGTGAACCCTCTGTATTTACTTTCATGCTGTCTTCTCTTTATGATAAATTTGGATATTGATACGCCTACCTCCTGGAGAGTGTTGTTCACTTGGTTGGCTGTTGTGAAGGGGTTTCTTTTCACCATGGAGATTATTCTGCGATCATCCACCACTGTTATCTTCCGTGGGCGCCCAGGTCTTTTTGCATTAATTAGTTCACCAGTTCTTTCTTTCTTTCTCAGGATGTACCAAACTGTAGATTTTGCCACTCCTAATATTGTAGCAATTTTTGGATGGGTTTTTTCTATTTTCGCAGCTTAAGGATGGCTTGTTTCACCTGCAATGGAGAGCTCCTTTACCGCATGTTTACTTCACAGCAAAACCTTCCAAATGCAAGCACCACACCTCAAATCAACTCCAGGCCTTTTATCTGCTTAATTGAGAATGACATAACGAAGGGATTGCCCACACCTGCCCATGAAATAGCCTTGGAGTCAATTGTCCAATTACTTTTGGTCCCTTTAAAAACAGGGTGGCACATGTTAAGGAGCTGAAACTCCTAAACCCTTCATCCAATTTTAATGTGGATACCCTCAAATGAAAGCTGAAAGTCTGAACTTCAACTGCATCTGAATTGTTTTGTTTAAAATTCATTGTGGTAATGTCTATAACCAAAAATAGAAAAATGTGTCTGTCCAAATATATATGGACCAAACTGTATATACACACACGAACATGGCACATATTAACCCCTTCATGACCGGGGGATTTTTCGTTTTTCGCTCCCCTCCTTCCCAGAGCCATAATTTTTTTATTTTTCCGTCAATTTGGCCATGTGAGGGCTTATTTTTTGAGGGACAAGTTGTACTTTTGAACGACATCATTGGTTTTAGCATGTCGTGTACTAGAAAACGGGAAAAAAATTCCAAGTGCGGTGAAATTGCAAAAAAAGTGCAATCCCACATTGGTTTTTTGTTTGGCTTTTTTGCTAGGTTCACTAAATGCTAAAAATGACCTGCCATCATGATTCTCCAGGTCATTACGAGTTCATAGACACCAAACATGACTAGGTTATTTTTTATCTAAGTGGTGAAAAAAAATTCCAAACTTTGCTAAAAAAAAAAAAAAAAAAAAAATTGCGCCATTTTCCGATACTCGTAGCGTCTCCATTTTTCATCATCTGGGGTCGGTTGAGGGCTTATTTTTTGCGTGCCGAGATGACGTTTTTAATGATAGCATTTCGGTGCAGATACGTTCTTTTGATCGCCCGTTATTGCATTTTAATGCAATGTCGCGGAGACCAAAAAAACGTAATTCTGGCGTTTCGAGTTTTTTTCCCGATACTTTTTTTTATTTGATAGATCGGGCGATTCTGAGCGCGGCGATACCAAATATGCGTAGATTTGATATTTTTTTTATTGATTTATTTTGATTGGGGCGAAAGGGGGGTGATTTAAACTTTTATGTTTTTTTTATTTTTTTCACATTTTTTTAAACTTTTTTTTTTAACTTTTGCCATGCTTCAATAGCCTCCATGAGAGGCTAGAAGCAGGCACAACCCGATCGGCTCTGCTACATAGCAGCGATCTGCTGATCGCTGCTATGTAGCAGAATTGCACGTGTGCTGTGAACGCCGACCACAGGGTGGCGCTCACAGCGACGGGAAATCAGTAACCATAGAGGTCTCAAGGACCTCTATGGTTACAATATACAAGCATCGCCGACCCCCGATCATGTGACGGGGGTCGGCGATGACGTCATTTCCGGCCGCCCGGCCGGAAGCGGTAGTTAAATGCCGCTGTCTGCGTTTGACAGCGGCATTTAACTAGTTAATAGGTGCGGGCAGATCGCGATTCTGCCCGCGCCTATTACGGGCACATGTCAGCTGTTCAAAATAGCTGACATGTCCTGGCTTTGGTGCGGGCTCACCGCGGAGCCCTGCATCAAAGCAGGGGAGCCGCCATCGGACGGTATAGTACGTCCGATGCCGGTAAGGGGTTAAAACACACGTACATGGTACATACTTATACACACGTACATGGCACATACTTATACACACATACATGGCACATACTTATACACAAATATATGGCACGCACTTATATACACACATACATGGGACATTCTTAAACACACTCACACATATAAATGTCATGCATTTATACACATACAGACATGTACAAGGCACATATTTATACATACATACATGGCACACACTTATACACACACATGTACAAGGCACACACTTGCTGCACAACAAATGCTCAGTAGATACACAAATTACATACAGCACATGTATGCAGGACAACAAACATTCATGTAAACACATACAAATATCTCACAGACAGCACACACTACACATACCTGAGATACACACACTGCATATACCTCAGATTCACACACTGCACACACTACACATACCTCAGATGCAGACACTACACATACCTGAGATACACACACCTTAGAAACACACACTACACATACCTCAGATAGATACACTGCACACACTGCACATACTTCAGATACATACACTGCACACACTACACATACCTCAGATAAATACACTGAACACAGTACACATACCTCAGACACTCACACTGCACATACTTCAGATACACACACTGCACATACTTCAGATACACACACAGCACATACTATACATACTTCAGATACACACACAGCACATACTATACATACTTCAGATACACACACTGCACATACTATACATACTTCAGATACATACACTGCACACACTACACATACCTCAGATGCACACCCTGTACATACCTCAGATACACACACTACACATACCTCAGATACACACCCTGTACATACCTCAGATACACACACAGCACATACCTCATATACACACACTGCTTTATGTTGGAGGGAATGAAAATGTTCCACTCTATGAACTAAAGCTTCTCCTGCTCACTGCAGCACTGTCCCAGCAGACACCTCCCTGCCTTCTCCTCTGCTGCAGAACCTCCCTGCCTTCTCCTCTGCTGGGACTGCTGACAAGAGCAGGTGGAGGCTGACAGGACAGAAGCCACGTCTATCATCAGGAGGAGCAGGACAGTACACAGGTGGATACAGGATAACTTATCTGGCAGCTCAGCTTGGCAGGTTCGGGGTCTCTGGCTCTCCCTCCCTTTCAAAGGGGCCGTGCAGGAGGATAGGAGCACTTACCACGTTGTTTTCCTGGGGGTGGAAATAATTGTGAATCAGTTCCTTCATTACAGAAAGGGGTAGTTATTGCAACTATATGTTCTGATCTGGAGAGGGAGATGTAGAAGCTCAGAGGGATGCCCTTACTGCTTGCCCTTTAGGTAAACTGTATGTTTTTGTGAATCTCCTTCTGAAATTTTAAACGAACATCTTGATTTGGTCTTGGCAGGGGATCCTAGTAGTAAAGCCACTAGAGATCTCCATACTATGTTTTTGGTGGTCTGTGGTGCACCAGGATGTTCAGGAGTATGTAGCTGCCTGCAATGTTTGTGCATGTTCTAAGACCCCTCATACTTTTCTGTGTAGGACTCTTCAACCATTGGCGATTCCCAGTAGACATTGGACTCATTTTTCAGCAGATTTTGTCATGGATCTACCCGTATCGGCAGGTAATACAGTAATATTGGTGGTGGTGGATAGATTCAGCAAGATATCTAATTTCATTGCGCTGTCCGTTTTATTTATCACCTTGGCACAAACGTTTATCAAAGAAATTGTGAACTTACATGGGATTCCTACTGATATTGTTTTTGACTGAGGGGTGCAATCTATTTCCAAATTTTGGAATTTTGGAAAGCATTTTGCACTTGTTTGGGGATCCATCTTTCATTTTCTTCAGCCTTTCATTCATAGTCTAATGGGCCAACTAAACTTGTAAACCAGAATCTTGAGACTTAGCTTAGGTGTTTTGTGTCTGAGAATTAGGAAAATTGGGTTACTTATTTACCTGTCGCTTAATTCACTGTCAAAAATGTTGTCATGAGTCTACTGGAAAGTTCTTTGGGGCATACAGATTTCATCCTCAGTTCTGCTCTTTTAATAGTAATATCTGAAGAGGAACGGTGTTCGTCATCTATTACAACAGTGTGGCAATGTGTTCTTGATAATTTGAACAAGATTGGGTCCAAATATAAGAGTGTGACTCATCAGAGACATTTGGTGTGTCCAGACGTGTGTTGGTGATTTGGTGCGGTTGTCCTCAAGGAACATTAAGCTAAAGGTTCCTTCTTGGAATTTGGGACCCAAGTTCATTGGTCCCTATGAGATTATGTCGTCAACCCAGCAGCATTTCGCCTTGCTTTGTCACCTACTTTTAGGATTTACCTATCTCTACTCAAAAATACATTGCGCCTCTGAACCATCACCACCACTACCCGCCCCAGTCATTGTTAATGGGAATTTGGAATTTCAGATAGCGAAGATTATCGATTTTTGTTTGGTTTGTAAATTTCTTCAGTATCTGGTACACTGGAAGGGTTATGGTCCTGAAGAGAGAATATGGGTACCATCATCTGACATCTATGCAGTCAGGTTCATGCATTTTCACATGGCAGACCCTGATAACCTGGCCATGGGGTTTTGGAGGTCCTGCTTTGAAGAAGAGGTACTGTCACGGGAATACCGTAATAGAGAGGGTCCAGAAGAAGGTGTCTGGTTTCACACACTCCTGCACTGGTTAGAAGTATTTCACCATCATTTTAAGCAGTGCAGGTTTTTTTCTTGCTAGCAGTGCAAGGGTTAATCTGTTCAGTTGAAGCTCCTGGAGCATTCCTACTTGGATTATCTCAGCTGTTCAGTGTTGGCCACTCCCCTCAGCTATATATGCTCGCTTTGGGGGAGAAGACAGACCTGGGTAGATAAAGGAGCATAGCAAGGCACGAAAACCCAGCATCTCCACCTTTATCAGTAAACCGGTGGACAGGGATAGACCAGAGTGCCCCTAGTTCTAGGGGCCTGGTTAGCGTCAAAAGTCCCAACACCTTTGTGACAGCTGCATTTATGTACTGGCTGTGGTTCTGGCACTGCATTCATGTTCTAATGGTGGTTCTGTTCTTTTACACATGTAGCAATCCATAACATGTTTTATGGCAGGGGTCTCAAACTGCATTCCTTGAGGGCCACAAACCATACGTGTTTTCAAGATTTCCTTAGCATTGCACAAGGTGCTGTAATCATTATGTGTGTAGGTGATTAAATTATCACCTATTCAGTACAAGGAAATCCTGAAAACATGACCTGTTTGCAGCCCTTGAGGAATGCAGTTTGAAAACTCTGCTTCGTGGCTCTGTTAAAGCTTAAAAAATCCTCAAAACTTAGATATTTGAGAAATTGGCAAGTTTCTGCTACAAAAACTCAGTTAAGTTAGCATGTGTTCACACTGATTTTTTTCAAGCAGAAGCTGAGCAAATCCACCTCAAATACTTAAAACTAGGCTTCTAGTGATGTATTAATGTACTGATGGTTGTTCTGGTGATGAATTCATGTAAGTACCCCTTTAAAATTTATTGCTGCCCTGGTGATTTGTTCAGCATGACAATGTGGCCCTTAGACCAAAATATGTTGTGTATGCCTGCTGTAGATGATGGGCATATGTGGAGATACCAGGGGACCGCAGGTGCTCTAGTCAGCTGGCCTGAGACAACATGGACCAGGGCTCATCCCACTGAATGCCCACCCTGCTTTTACCGTGGAAATAATTCTACACAGACAGTACAGGGCGAGGCTAAAACAGAATGGCAATATTTTATTTAACCACAAAACAGACAATAATATATAGTACAGTCCCAGCAAAATACCCCAGATGATGCAAAATTATAGAGTCTCACCCTTCCGCTGACTCACCGAGATTATAGCAGCTGCGACTATGGGGCTTCCAGAACCAACTAAACCCTTCTGCTGTAAGCACAGAGAGGAGGTATCAACAACCTTTATCAAGCTGACTGAGAGCAGTGAGGTATGTGGCCAGGTGTACTGATTGTCCCAACTTGGATTCTTCAAGAAGTCTGTGTTCTTCCAGCTGGGGCCGTTGTCCCCTAAGCTGACATCCAGTAGAATGTTCCTGGCTGAGGTTTTGTATAGTCTCTAGACTCTCCTTTGTATAGTTCACAACTGTTGTCCTTCAAGCCATCATCCAGAGATCAAGAGGAAGGTGTGATGAGATTAAAGGGACACTGTCACCTGAATTTGGAGGGAACAATCTTCAGCCATGGAGGCGGGGTTTTAGAGTTTTTGATTCACCCTTTCCTTACCCGCTGGCTGCATGCTGGCTGCAATATTGGATTGAAGTTCATTCTCTGTCCTCCGTAGTACATGCCTGCACAAGGTGCAATCTTGCCTTGTGCAGGCGTGTACTATGAAGGACAGAGAATGAACTTCAATCCAATATTGCAGCCAGCATGCAGCCAGTGGGTAAGGAAAGGGTGAATCAAAAACTCAAAAACCCCGCCTCCATGGCTGAAGATTGTTCCCTCCAAATTCAGGTGACAGTGTCCCTTTAACTTGCATTGTTTGCGTATTTAGTCAATCTACAAAGTTCATTCTTCTCTGTTTTGCAAGTCAACAAGCCACAGGACCCACACAATGGTCAATCAAAATATTAGGCAAACATCTATGGTTCAATGACCCTGCGTCCCTACCTTGCAGAGATAGCAGACAATAAGTTACAATAAATATCAACATAAAGATAATAGTCTATGTCTCTGTGCCTACCGAATTTACATCTGGCATCGTTAAGAAGAAATGCTGTGTTGTCACAGCATCCAATACTGATCATTATCCTTGTCCCTTGTGGACATGGAATTCTCCAGAACCTCTGAATATTTTGATGATATTATGTCTCGTAAATGGTGGAATATTCAAAGTCTTTGTAATTTTACACAGCGGAACATTTTTCTGAATTTGTTCCACAATTTTTACACATAGTTGTTTACAGACTGGTAAAAACTGACCCTCCAGCTATTTTTCACTAGTGTCACTTGATGAGTTCATTTTTTCAAATTAAATGGAACAATGTCTAACTTTCAGTTTATAATCTGTGTCTTGTTCCGTTGTGAATAAAACATGACTATAAGAGATTTTCAAATCATTACATTCTCATTTTCTTTACATTTTACACAGCAGCCCAACTTTTTTGGAATTGGGGTTGTATTTTTAAAGAGTACATGTTTTTTATTTTCAAAACGGCCAATTTCACTAAGCCTTTAATTGCCCAGAAAAAATGTGTAATAATCTGAGGTCTCCTAGGACTATATTGAACCCCTTTTTGAACTTTTTAATACAAATACAGCAATATAAATGTCAAAATCGCCTCATTATATCTGGCTGTGTTTAAACAGATGGTAAAGAGTGAAAACCAACATCCTGTTTAACAACACACTGCATTAATAAACTTGTAGCCTTTTTAAATTGTTAAAATAATTTAAAAGATATCCGTTTTGGGGGCAAATTCTTACCTTTCTGGTGTTTATACATGGGTGGTAAAGACAGAAGAAGTTATGGCTTTTTCACAAAGCATGGTAAAAACATCTCTATTTTGGTAGTAGCAAAGGGTTTGTTGTTGGTGTAGGAGGGTCACTGGTAATGTGCTGGAGGGGAGATATGTTTCACTGAAGTCATTAGCTTCATTGATATTAACCGGAAACTTTTGATCCAGCATGTTATGTGCTGAGAGGGACTAATCAGTCGTGACAGGGCCAGATCTATTATGAACAATTGAATATGTGGGCGCAACAGGTGTTCACTATATCTTCACCCTAGGGAGGGGAGTACACAGAGTTCTGTGTACTCTGGAGGGGAGCTGAGCTCCAGAGCTGGGCTCTTATTAAACAGACCTGAATCCTGTTTTTTGTGCAGGCGAACCCCGCAGTTATAAGGACTATTGTGAGTGCTGTTTTGTTTATATCAAGAAGACTGAATATGTCTATTTTTTTGTTTGGACTGGTTTATGAAGCCTGTTTTTAATAAACCAGTTGAACATTTAAACGAGAAGCATTCCTGTGACTGCCACGTTAAGCAGCCGAATGAACCGATCTACCACAGTTGGTGGAGAACGTGGGCAAGATTCTCAGGAATCAAGTAAAATGGCTGTGGACAAACTGCATATCCTGGATGAAGGCATCTTTAAGGATGGAACAGCGGTCGGACAAAACAGAGAAACTGATCGAGCACCTGATCCAAAGCTACCAGCAGCAGCTCCAGCAGCAGGAGACAAATAAACTCCTGATACAACAGATACAAATACAGCAACAGCAGGTCGAACTACTGATATTGTATGTCCGCAACAGAGAATCCGCCCCAACCCCACACAAGTCCAGATGTTGACTCTCACATCCGGAAGGTGCTAAGATGTGCCATGGAAAAGATGACCCAGAGGGAAAATGTCGAAGCATTTTTGTCGGTATTTGAAAGGGCGCAGAACGAGAGAGGCTGCCGCCATAGGAATGGGCTGAGGTCCTGGCACCTTATCCCACTGGCGAGCCCCAAAAGGCTTATTATGACCTCACTCTACAGGATGCAAAGGAATAAGCCAAACTAAAGACAGAAATATTAGGAGTGACTTTTTCTTTCAGGGCACAGCTGTAATGCCCCAAAGTTGTTGTGTATGTACCTTTAAGATGTAGCAGAGCTAGAAGCTGCCTCATTATGTTTGCACAATCTTCACATTTCCTTTGTAGATAATGTACCTTAGAATCAAGAAGTGGTTTAAATATGCATAAAGTGATAAACTTATTATGTTCTGCCATTAGGAGATTACTAAAGAGTCAACGTCAGCTCGGCTTTCCATACATGGCAATAAGGTCACACGCCCCCTTGGAAGAAGCATTCACTGCGAAACGGCGCTCCTCGGGCGCGGGGTAGGACACATCACTTTTTTCTGACCACACCACCAGGCAGCAACTACACACCCTGAGCAGGTAACATTTGGATACCATAGCATTCTATAGTCACTGAGGGGTTTTGTGTATATATGGTTGCTGCATGGATACATACAGTACTTTTTGATTCAGGAGAATGTCAATTAGGCTATATATGGAATTTCATTAGTCCCCACACCTCCTCTGGGTGTCAATATAGTTTGATCTTACATATTTTACCAATAAGGAGGTATCATTCTGGACGCATAAGGTTTATCATTCCTCTTTATATCCTTTTCAGGACATTTGTCCTTTCCTAGCCATTTGCCTGCCATATATTTCATGACACCCATTACTTTTCTCCAAAATGTTTTCATCTTGGTGCAGGTTCCAGTTTTATGTTTTATGTGTTGTCTCCTTCCTCATTTGTTTCTTGGAGGTTATCCTTTATTCCCCTGCCTTTTTACACGATATTCTTTCATGCTTTTTATATTGTAATTAAATAAAAGATATGCATTTTATTCACTTTCTTTTGTTTCTGGTCACTTCCTGCTGTTATGGTACAGTGTGGTATATAATTAGTCCATTGAAGTGCGTTTTGGCCTGGTTTATTTAGGATGATAACAATAATAATCTTTATTTTTATATAGCACTAACATATTCCGCAGCGTTTTACAGTTTGCACACATTATCATCGCTGTCGCTGATGGGGCTCACAATCTAAATTCTCTATCAGTATGTCTTTGGAATGTGGGAGGAAACCGGAGTGCCCAGAGGAAACTCACACAAACACGGAGAGAACATACAAACTCTTGCAGATGTTGTCCTGGGTGGGATTAATTAAGTAGCCAGGTGGTGAAGTGGTCAAAGAAGGTGGTGGCTGGCCCTGGGGGTGGTAAATGACAGCCAGTTGGAGGTTGGAGGGGGAGTAGATGCGCACAGAGTGCACCTCAAAGGGAGGGAGGGTAACAGAGGGTGGCAGTGGGATTGGGGTGAAGGAGCAGTTATCTGACAGGAGAAAACCAACTCCTCCGCCATGCTTGCTGCTGGGGCGGGGTGTGTGAGAAAGGTGGAAGCCACCACACGAGAGTGCAGCAGGAGAGGCTGTGTCAGAAGGGGTGAGCCAGGTTTCGGTGATGGCGAGGAAGTAAAGTTTGTGAGTAATAAAAAGAACATGGATGGTAGGCTGGTTTCACATTTGCGTTTTTTGCCGCTGCGTTTGTAATGCATATAAATGCATGCATCTTATTTTCCTATATTTAACATTAAAAATGCATGCGGTTTTTTTTTGTACGCGTTTGGCCGCGTTTGACGACGCATGCGTTGTTTCGATGCTTGCGTCTTGGTGCGGAAATGCAACATGTAGTCATTTCTAGAGGCTTTTTTTGCCGCAAAAACGCATCCGTTCGATTGCGTCAAAAAAACGTATTGCTGTCTATGTAAACGCATGCGTTTTTTAGCACATGCGTTTGGTTGCATTTTGAATGTATGCGTTTCAATTAAGATAACAATGTCTAGACACTGATAAGCCACCCCCCACCATCAAGGTGATAAAAGGGAGGGTGTGGACAGTTGCAGGTCACTTCTCACCAGACTCTGAAGCCGAAGAGACATGGACAGGCCACATCTTGGAGGACAAGACCCTGAACAATGTGACTATATCCTAGCCAATGCCTTTATTTTCTATTTTCTGTCTCTACATGTCCTAATTTCTGCCATTTTTTTCTTTCTACATGCATCAGAATGTCATCTTCGGATTCTTCATCTGGTGAGGAGTTTCAGCCACGACAGTCTGAAGTGGAGCATGTCAGTGAGGTGAGTATTTGCCTCGTCAGATTAGTAAGTATTCACTGTCACATCGACACATGTGACAATTTGATTTTTCCTTTTTTTTTAGAGCTCTTCTACTGAGGCAAAGACAGGGCAGGAGCAGGGGAGTCAAGGTCCGGTGGGAAGACGGCAGCGGGTACGTATACAAGGCTGACTGTCCTCAGTGTAATATTCTTGAATCCTCCTTTCTTTCCATTCGCATTTTTTTTACCTTTTTCTTCTGGAATCCTTTTGTATCTTGACTTTCCTATTCATGCCATTTCTCAGCATCTTTTTTCTTTCTTTTCCTTGTGTAATTGAGCAAACTTTAGTGACTTTCTTTCATTTTTAGGTTTCACAATGGGACGACCTGATAGACAACGACCTACTGATCACCCTGGTCCAGGAGCGAGTCCCGTTGTGGTACAGCCGGGATCCACTGCACTCGAACAACACCACGATTCGGCGGTTGTGGAATGAGGTGGCCCAAGCGATGTGGGATGGCTGGGACAACGCCACGACACGGGTCCGAAGTACATTTGGTAAGTATTACACTGCAGTGTGAAGCAGCAGAGACCTTGGCCGTGCTCACTCGACTGTGTGTGATGAAAGAAACTCTCCGGAAGTTTCTCTCATGACACACAGTTGGCTGAGCACGGCAAAAAGTCCATTTTCTGACCATAATGTTTTTTTTTTAACAGTGGACAAAGTAAAAACACGTTGGCGTTCGATGAAGGACCGCTTCAACAAGGACCTGCGTCAAGAGAGTCGTGTTCCCAGTGGTTCAGGAGCAAGGATCCGAATCTACAAATACCATCGCGTTCTGGCATTTTTAAGACCGGTCCTTGCCCAGAGAACGTAAGTATTTATCACATGCTTTAGGTTGTATTGTATTGCCATAATCTGTATTTTTAAATTCCACAGGATTTTACGTCTGGTTAATTTTTGGTATTAATTTTCTTTTTCCTTTTTTCACAGCACATACAGCACGACTGTCGGCCCAGGTTCTGGAGCGGTCCTTCATCCGACAGCCACGGACCCGTCCCAGCCATCCAGCAGGGCAGCAGCAGGTGGGCCTTCCACACTAATTGGAGACCAGGGAGCTGGTCCATCAGGGCTTCCCCTTTCGCAGTCCTCTTCCACTGCCCCTTTTTTTGGGGCTCATTCCGGCAGCGGCAGAGGGCTTTGGACAGGTCACTCATGCCCGAGTTTTCGCACTTGAGTTCGGTTTTACACGAAGCAATCAAGGCTTTAGGTGACCGAATGGATGTTTCACATAACCTCTTGAATGCCCGTATCCAGGAGGTCACCAAAAGCCTTGATCAAGTGAAAGCCGACCTCCAGAGGTCAGCTCATCATTTGCCGGGGCCCTGGCGAGACAGGGGGGCCCATTCAAGGCCGGCGTTAAGGGCAGGCAGCTGCCAGTGCCTAGGACCACCACTCCTCCAGGGGCCCTCAGCTAGCGGCACATCACGGAGCTGACTCGGCAGGGTAGGGGGAGCGGCCGGGAGCTGTCTAATTAAACTCACCTACTCCTGGCGGCTGGCGCGGTCCCTGCAGGTCCCAGGCTCCCCAGCTTCTTCCTGTACTGAGCGGTCACATGGTACCGCTCATTACAGTAATGAATATGCGGCTTCACCTCCCATAAGGGTGGAGCCGCATATTCATTACTGTAATGAGCGGTAACAGTGACCGCTCAATACAGGAAGAAGCTGCCGGCAGCGGGAAGCAGGGACTGCACAGCGCCAGGAGCAGGTGAGTATAACGGGGAGGGAAGCGCTGCGCTGCGAGATATTCACCTGCTCCTCGTTCCAGCCGCCGCTCTATCTTCCACGTCCTCTGCAGACAGTGACACTGAGGTCAGAGGGCGTGGTGAAGTGGTTAGTGCGCACCCTCTGCCTGAGCGTCAGTGCAGAAGATGCTGAAGAAGATGGAGCGGCAGCTGGAACGAGGACAGGTGAATATTGAAAGTGCCGGGGGCCTGAGTGACGGAGAGGTGAGTATGTGATTTTTTTTTTTTTTTTATCGTAGCAACAGCAAATGGGGCAAGTGTCTGTTTGGAGCATCTATGGGGCCTTAACGTTTGTGCAGCACTATATGGGGCAAGTGTCTCTATATACTACATGGCTGTTCTATATACTACGTTGGCTGTGTTATATACTATGTGGGTGTGCTATATACTATATGGGCTGTGCTATAAACTATGTGGCTGTGTTATATGCTATGTGGGCTGTTATATACTACATGGCTGTGTTATATGCTACGTGGCTGTGTTATATACTACGTGGGCTGTGTTATATACTACATGGCTGTGTTTATATGCGATCATGAATCGTGGTATGTGTTAAAGAGGGGGGCCCACTGAGACTCTTTCGCCCGGGGCCCTTAAAAACCTGGAGCCGACCCTGCATGTATCTCCATAATCTCTTTTTGTCTGTGCCTAGTGTGGCAGTCTGAAGAGAAAATGGTGGAAATACAGTGCAGACCTCTACTGAACAGGTCAGGTGTCAAAAAACTCATTAGTTATGACACCTGACCTGTTGAGTAGATAACTGCCTTGTATAACCACCATTTTCTCTTCTTTATACATAATCTATTACACACAAATTGAGGGGACAATGGTTGTCACACGCTACCTATCCATGCTCACCTGCCCAGGTGTCAGAAATAGTGAATTCATGAGACACGGTCAACACAACCAAAGCTAAAGTTTATTAATGAGAAATATTACTATCATTGTAGAAAATTACTGGTACAGATATAATTACAACAGGACATTTACACAACATTGTCCTGCCATGACACACGGCAAATATCTGAATCAAAAAAGGCAGCAAATTGGTCCCGCATGTGACCAACTTCAGCAGTTGACCGCTGCGGGCAATGCTGGAAATCGGGCAGTGTGTGTGCAACTGGTTCATCCAGTTCAATGTTGGGTCGCTCCTTAGTCATTATGTAATTGTGCAGAACCACACAGGCTTTGACCACCTCGTCGACATTTTCCACTTTTAGATTTATGGCTGATGCAAGAATGCGCCATTTAGCGACCAGAATGCCAAAGGTACACTCTACTGTTCTTCGGGCCCTGGTCAGTCTGTAGTTAAAGATCCTTCTAGTGTGGTTCAAGTCCCGACTAGAATAGGGCTTCAGTAGGTTTTCACACATCTGGAAGGCCTCATCCCCAACCATAACAAATGGCAGCGGTGGACCTTGAGTGTTGGGGAGAGGTTGTGGCAGGGGAAAATTGAAATTTTTGCCATACGCACGCCGGCCCATATCTGAGTTCTTGAAAATCTGGTAATAGTTGCCACGGCCAAAAGCTCCAATGTCCACGGCGATGAAGCGACAGTCCGCATCACCTATTGCCATGAGCACAACAGAAAAATATTTTTTATAGTTAAAAAACTCCGATCCTGTTCTGGCAGGTTTGATAATGTGGATGTGCTTTCCATCCACCGCTCCTAAACAGTTGGGGAAATTACACACACTCCAGAATGTTTCAGCTATTTCAAGCCACATGTCCGCGGTGGGTACGGGTATAAACTCATCCCGGAGTACATTCCACAAAGCCCGGCAGGTGTCCGCAACTATTCCGGACAGGGTGGATATTCCAAGCCGGTATTGGAAGAGGAGGGATGATAAACTCTCTCCGGTTGCCAGAAATCTGTAGAAAAACAGAAACAAAAATTACAATCTATTCTATTTATTGTGTGTTTACGCTAAAGAAAGATAGGTAAATAGCCAAAACATACATGTCTGAAAACAAAAAATTTGGACTGTCATTGGGTTTAGATTTGTAATGTACCTTAATGTAACCAGCAGACGTTCCTCCGGTGGAATCGCTCTACGGAGCTGGATGTCCTGTCTCCGTATGGTTCCTTGGACACGAGCAAGCAAATCCCGGAACGAGTCTTGCGACAACCTTGTATATTCATGGAATTTCTCCGGGTTGGCATTAAGCTCGGCATAGAGCGTGTGATAGGCTCCACGGCTCTCACGTACTTCGATAATGGGGTGCCTCCAAAAACGCCTACGTTGTCTCCTTCTCCATCTTTCGCGATTTCTGTCTTGCTCCCAAGCAAAAGCACAGGCAAGAAACAGCTTGAAGCTGAAATCCAGGTTGAAATAAAAGCTTTCCATGCGAAGATCCATCATGACACAGGATACAGTAGCAAACTGTTAAAATTTCAGTTGCCCTAGGGTCTATATATAGAGATCCCATCATACACGCCCTCTGTAGTCCCATTGGCGGTGTCTGGTTATCTTGATTTTTCTGCTGTGAAATTTGTCATCATGCGCACCAAAAACGCAAATGCAGGAAAAACGCATGTAAACGCGTACAAACGCGCCGTTTTTTTAACCGCATGCGTCAACGCAGGCGTCTAAAAATGTGTTTGTACGCGTTTATATGCATTTTTTCCACCACTTGCGGATGCGTTTAAAACACTGCGGATTTAAATGCAAATGTGAAACCAGCCTAAGAAAGCTTGTTGCAGACAGAGCGAGCGTTGCACAGAGCTCCTGTTAGTGGGACTGGGGAGGCGGGGGCCGGGCGAATGGGTATAAGGTTAGAGAGGTTACGGAAATTTGTGATAGAGCGTGGATGGGAGGTAGAACTGACTGTGGGGATGTGGTGAGGAGGACCAGGATTTGGAGAGATATCACCAGCAGTGAGAAGGAGCAGAGAAAGTGTTAGAAGGTGGAAGCAGGAGAGGGCATGAATTGGCTGTCTGTGCTTGGAGACAGAGGATTTTATGTTGAGGAACAGTTCTGAGGAGGCGAGATGGATGGGGAGGATTGAAGAAGAGATGAACAGTTCCTTACTAGGTGTAGGGATTAGAGGAGTTAGCAGAAATTGAAGGATTATTGGGGTGAAAGTGAAAACAAACAGAAACATTGTTTACAGTGACTTGCCAGTTACCTTCAGTTGCCTTCTGGTTCAATTCTGGTTTTAATTATAAATTAATCTTCACACTTCAAGGACACACTTATAGGAATCACACTGCAGACTGAAGTCATTGCAGACTTGTGCTATGCAATATATGTACAACTAAGTGCATTCAGGTGTGAAGCAAAGAGGAGTGGTCTCTGTTCATCTTGGTCAGAAAATTAAGAGTGGACCAGATGCATATAATCAAGCCAGAGTAAAGAAGGTAATACATAACACGGGTGGAGGGGGGATGGGTAAAGCTGGGGTTAAATGGAAGAAGTTTGGGACCACCAGAAGTCTTCCTAGACTTGGCCGTCCATCCAAACTGAGTGATTGTGGGAGAAGAGCCTTGGTGAGAGAGGTAAAGAAGAACCCCAAGATGACTGTGGCTGAGCTCTAGAAATGCAGAAGGGAGATGGGAGAAAGTTCCACAAAGTCAACTACCACTGCAGCTCTCCACCAGTTGGCCTTTATGGCAGAGTGGCTCGACGGAAGCCTCTTCTCAGTGCAACACATATCAAAGCCCGCATAAAGTTTGCTAAAAAAACACATGAATGACTCCCAGTCTATGAGAAATAAGATTTTCTGGTCTGATGAGAAGAAGATAGACCTTTTTGGTGATAATTCTAAGCGGTATGTGTGGAGAAAACCAGGCACTGCTCATCACCTGCCCAATAGAAGCCCAACAGTGAAACTTGGTAGCAACATCTTGCTATGGGGGTGTTTTTTAGCTGCAGGGACAGGATGACTGGTTGTCATTGAAGGAAACATGAATGCGGCCAAGTACAGAGATATCCTTGATGAAAACCTCTTCCAGAGTGCTCTGGACCTCAGACTTTTGCCGAAGGTTCACCTTCCAACAAGATAATGACCCTAAGCACACATCTAAAATAACAAAGGATTGGTTTCAGAACAACTCTGTGACCATTCTTGACTGGCCCAGCCAGAGTCCTGACCTAAACCCAATAGAGCATCTCTGGAGAGACCTGAAAATGGCTGTCCACCAACGTTCACCATCCAACCTGAAGGAACCGGAGAGGATCTGCAAGGAAGAATGGCAGAGGATCCCCAAATCCAGGTGCGAAAAACTTGTTACATCATTCCCAAGAAGACTCATGGCTGTAATAGCTCAAAAAGGTGATTCTACTCAATAGTGGAGGGTCTGAATACTTATGACCATGTGATGATGAAGACCGAATCTTCAATAGGCAAGCAGCTTGGTGTGAGGAAATCAACTGTGGGAGCAATAATAAGAAAATGGAAGACATACAAGACCACTAATAATCTCCCTCGATCTGGGGCTCCACGCAAGACCTCACCCCTTGGGGTCAAAATGATCACAAAAACGGTGAGCGAAAATCCCAGAACCACCCCTAGTGAATGACCTGCATAGAGCTGGGACCACCGTAACAAAGGCTACCATGGGTAATACACTACGCCGCCAGGGACTCAGATCCTGCAGTGCCAGACGAGTCCCTCTGTTTAAGCCAGTACATGTCCGGGCCCGTGTGAAGTTTGCTAGAGAACATCTGGATTATCCACAAGAGTATTGGGAGAATGTCATATGGTCTGATGAAACCAAATTAGAACTGTTTGGTAGAAACAAAACTCGTGTTTGGAGGAGACAGAATGTTGAGTTGCATCCAAAGAACACCATACTTGCTGTGAAGCATGGGGGTGGCAACATCATGCTTTGGGGCTGTTTATCTCCAAAGGGACTAGGATGACTGATCCGTGTACATGAAAGGATGAATGGGGCCTTTTGTTAATTACCAAATACTTATTTTCCACCATAATTTCCAAAATAAATCTTGCCAAATTAGACAAGGTGATTTCCTGGATTTGTTTTCTCATTTTGACTCTCATAGTTGTGGTCTACCTATGATGTCAATTACAGGCCTCCCTCATCTTTTTAAGTGAGAGAACTTGCACAATAGGTGGCTGACTACATACTTTTTTCCCCACTGTATATTCTCTAGAAGCAATGCTTCTCTGAAGGATAGGATTAAAGGACCCCATGCACATTTGACTAAATTTGTCTAAAATCTCACAGTCAACAATCTAATGTGCATAGAGGCCTAAAAATCTCTCAGATGATGTCAAGAGAAAGAAGGATCCAGCATGGTAGATATCCAGCAGCCAATCCTTTTGTTGAGGAGTCTGTGTATGGGTACAGTAAGTAGGGAGAGATGGCGCAAATAGCTATCTAATGTGTATATGGGGCATTAGGCTCCGTGCATAGCTGTGTACGTACGGCTGTGTGCACTGGGCTCTGCTGTGCATACGCTCTGAGTATACCAGTTATAGGGGAATTTCCATCTCAAGTAATGGTACATTGCTAGAATATACTATTACTTATTTATCACTGGGGGTTTGGAACCCCCACCAATCCTGAGAATAAAAGAGATGTGTCATTTTTTTCCTCTGAACAGTGTTATTTTTGGCCATACACTGATATTTGGCTTCATTCAAGTGAATGGAGTCAGCTGAAAAATGGGACACTGTACTGGAGCAGTGCTGTGTCCTTTCCATTTTCAGGATGAGTGAGGGTTCTCAGAAGTTGGACCTCCAGTGGTCATTAACCCTTTTACCCCCAAGGGTGGTTTGCACGTTAATGACCGGGCCAATTTTTACAATTCTGACCACTGTCCCTTTATGAGGTTATAACTCTGGAACGCTTCAACGGATCCCAGTGATTCTGACATTGTTTTCTCGTGACATATTGTACTTCATGACAATGGTAAAAATTATTTGATAGCACCTGCGTTTATTTGTGAAAAAAACGGAAATTTGGCGAAAATTATGAAAATTTCGCAATTTTCCAACTTTGAATTTTTATGCAATTAAATCACAGAGATATGTCACACAAAATAGTTAATAAGTAACATTTCCCACATGTCTACTTTACATCAGCACAATTTTGGAACCAAAATTTTTTTTTGTTAGGGAGTTATAAGGGTTAAAAGTTGACCAGCAATTTCTCATTTCTACAACACTATTTTTTTTTAGGGACCACATCTCATTTGAAGTCATTTTGAGGGGTCTATATGATAGAAAATACCCAAGTGTGACACCATTCTAAAAACTACACCCCTCAAGGTGCTCAAAACCACATTCAAGAATTGTATTAACCCTTCTGGTGCTTCACAGGAATTTTTTGAATGTTTAAATAAAAATGAACATTTAACTTTTTTTCACAAAAAATTTAATTCACCTCCAATTTGTTTTATTTTACCAAGGGTAACAGGAGAAAATGGACCCCACACATTGTTTTACAATTTGTCCTGAGTACGCCAATACCCCACATGTGGGGGTAAACCACTGTTTGGGCGCATGGCACAGCTCGGAAGCGAAGGAGCGCCATTTGACTTTTCAATGCAAAATTGACTGGAATTGAGATGGGACGCCATGTTTCGTTTGGAGAGCCCCTGATGTGCCTAAACATTGAAACCCCCCACAAGTGACACCATTTTGGAAAGTAGACCCCCTAAGGAACTTATCTAGAGGTGTGGTGAGCACTTTGACCCACCAAGTGCTTCACAGAAGTTTATAATGTAGAACAGTAAAAATAAAAAATCATATTTTTTCACAAAAATTATCTTTTTGCCCCCAATTTTTTATTTTTCCAAGGGTAAGAGAAGAAATTGTACCCCAAAAGTTGTTGTACAATTTGTCCTGAGTACGCTGATACCCCATATGTGGGGGTAAACCACTGTTTGGGCGGATGGGAGAGCTCGGAAAGGAAGGAGCGCCGTTTGACTTTTCAATGCAAAATTGACAGGAATTGAGATGAGACGCCATGTTGCGTTTGCAGAGCCCCTAATGTACCTAAATAGTAGAAACCCCTCACAAGTGACACCATTTTGGAAAGTAGACCCCCTAAGGAACTTATCTAGATGTGTGGTGAGCGCTTTGACCCACCAAGGGCTTCACAGAAGTTTATAATGGAGAGCCGTAAAAATAAAACAAAAATTTTTTCCCACAAAAATTATTTTTTAGCCCCCAGTTTTGTATTTTCCCGAGGGTAACAGGAGAAATTGGACCCCAAAATTTGTTGTCCAATTTGTCCTGAGTGCGCTGATACCCCATATGTGGGGGGGAACCACTGTTTTGGCGCATGGGAGGGCTCGGAAGGGAAGGAGCTCCATTTGGAATGCAGACTTAGATGGAATGGTCTGCAGGTGTCACATTGCATTTGCAGAGCCCCTAATGTACCTAAACAGTAGAAACCCCCCACAAGTGACACCATTTTGGAAACTAGACCCCCTAAGAAACTCATCTAGATGTGTTGTGAGAGCTTTGAACCCCAAGTGTTTCACTACAGTTTGTAACGCAGAGCCGTGAAAATTAAAAAAAAATCTTTCCCCCCAAAATTATTTTTTAGCCCCCAAGTTTTGTAGTTTCCCGTGGGTAAGAGGAGAAATTCGACCCCAAAAGTTGTTGTCCAATTTGTCCTGAGTACGCTGATACCCCATATGTTGGGGGGAACCACCGTTTGGGCGCATGGTAGGGCTCGGAAGGGAAGGAGTGCCATTTGGAATGCAGACTTAGATGGAATGGTCTGCAGGCGTCACATTGTGTTTGCAGAACCCCTAATGTACCTAAACAGTAGAAACCCCCCACAAGTGACCCCATATTGGAAACTAGACCCCCCAGGGAACTTATCTAGATGTGTTGTGAGAACTTTGAACCCCCAAGTGTTTCACTACAGTTTATAACGCAGAGCCGTAAAAATAAAAAATCTTTTTTTTCCCACAAAAATTATTTTTTAGCCCCCAGTTTTGTATTTTCCCAAGGGTAACAGGAGAAATTGGACCCCAACAGTTGTTGTCCTATTTGTCCTGAGTACGCTGATACCCCATATGTTGGGGTAAACCCCTGTTTGGGCACACGGGCGAGCTCGGAAGGGAAGAAGCACTGTTTTACTTTTTCAACGCAGAATTGGCTGGAATTGAGATTGGACGCCATGTCGCTTTTGGAGAGCCCCTGATGTGCCTAAACAGTGGAAACCCCCCAATTATAACTGAAACCTTAATTCAAACACTCCCCTAACCCTAATTCCAACGGTAACCCTAACCACACCTCCAACCCTAATCCCAACCCTATTCCCAATTGTAAATGTAATCTAAACCCTAACTGTAACTTTAGCCCCAACCCAAACTGTAACCCTAGCCCTAACCCTAACCCTAGCCCTAACCCTAGCCCTAACCCTAACCCTAGCCCTAACCTTAGCCCTAACCCTAGCCCTAACCCTAACCCTAGCCCTAACCCTAGCCCTAATGGGAAAATGGAAATAAATACATTTTTTTAATTTTTCCCTAACTAAGGGGGGTTTGATTTACTTTTATAGCGGGTTTTTTAGCGGACTTTTATGATTGGCAGCCGTCACACACTGAAAGACGCTTTTTATTGCAAAAAATATTTTTTGCGTTACCACATTTTGAGAGCTATAATTTTTCCATATTTTGGTCCACAGAGTCATGTGAGGTTTTTTTTTTTGCGGGACGAGTTGACGTTTTTATTGGTAACATTTTCGGGCACGTGACATTTTTTGATCGCTTTTTATTCTGAGTTTTGTGAGGCAGAATGACCAAAAACCAGCTATTCATGAATTTCTTTTGGGGGAGGCGTTTATACCGTTCCGCGTTTGGTAAAATTGATAAAGCAGTTTTATTCTTCGGGTCAGTACGATTACAGTGATACCTCATTTATATTTTTTTATGTTTTGGCGCTTTTATACGATAAAAACTATTTTATAGAAAAAATAATTATTTTGGCATCGCTTTATTCTCAGGACTATAACTTTTTTAGTTTTTTGCTGATGATACTGTATGGCAGCTCGTTATTTGCGGAACAAGATGACGTTTTCAGCGGTACCATGGTTATTTATATCTGTCCTTTTGATCGCGTGTTATTCCACTTTTTGTTCGGCGGTATGATAATAAAGCGTTGTTTTTTGCCTCGTTTTTTTTTTCGTACGGTGTTTACTGAAGGGGTTAACTAGTGGGCCAGTTTTATAGGTCGGGCCGTTACGGACGCGGCGATACTAAATATATGTACTTTATTGTTTTTTTTTATTTATTTAGATAAAGAAATGTATTTATGGGAATAATATTTTTTTTTTTTCATTATTTAGGAATATTTTTTTAATTTTTTTTTACACATTTGGAAAAATTTTTTTTAACTTTTTTACTTTGTCCCGGGGGGGACATCACAGATCGATGATCTGACAGTTTGCACAGCACTCTGTCAGATCACCGATCTGATAGCAGTGCAGGCTGCTTCACAGTGCCTGCTCTGAGCAGGCTCTGTGAAGCCACCTCCCTCCCTGCAGGACCCGGATCCGCGGCCATCTTGGATCCGGGCCTGGAGCAAGCAGGGAGGGAGGTAAGACCCCCGCAGCAACGCGATCACATCGCGTTGCTGCGGGGGGCTCAGGGAAGCCCGCAGGGAGCCCCCTCCCTGCTCGGTGCTTCCCTATACCGCCGGCACACTGCGATCATGTTTGATCGCGGTGTGCCAGGGGTTAATGTGCCGGGGGCGGTCCGTGACCGCTCCTGGCACATAGTGCCGGATGTCAGCTGCGATAGGCAGCTGACACCCGGCCGCGATCGGCCGCACTCCCCCCGTGAGCGCTGCCGATCGCGCTGGACGTACTATCCCGTCCGTGGTCATAGTATCCCACCCCACCTCGACGGGATAGTACGTCCGATGTCAGAAAGGGGTTAAGAAATAGCATATTCTAGTATTATGTGATCACTTATTAAGATAGGAATACCCATTAATATAATAGCATTTGTTTATTAAATTGAGATTATCACCAGGTCTTCATGGAGCCACAACACACCCTACATATATTTTACAAATTATGGATGAGGGATTGTATTTTAAAAGGGAACCTAACAGCTGATACATACTGTCCGATGCATGGCCAGCATTTATCAGGCACTGGCTGTATGATTTCAGCCAGATATGTTTCAGGCTGAAAGACTACAGGGTTTCAGAGAAAAACATACTTTAACCACTTAGTGACAGAGCCAATTTGGTACTTAATGACCAAGCCAATTTTTACAATTCTGACCACTGTCCCTTTATGAGGTTATAACTTGGGAACGCTTCAACGGATCCCGCTGATTCTAAGATTGTTTTTTCGTGACATATTGTACTTCATGTTAGTGGTAACAATTTCTTCGATATTACTTGCCTTTATTTATAAAAGAACGGAAATATGGCGAAAATTTTGCAATTTTCAAACTTTGAATTTTTATGCCCTTACATCAGAGAAATATGTCACACAAAATGGTCAATAAATTACCAAATAATTATAAATTAATAATAATAATAATTTCCCCTATGTCTACTTTACATCAGCACAATTTTGGAAACCAATTTTTTTTTTATTAGGGAGTTATAAGGGTTAAAATTTGACCAGCAATTTATTTTTACAGCAAAATTTACAAAACCATTTTTTTAGGGACCACCTCACATTTGAAGTCATTTTTAGGGGTCTATATGGCAGAAAATGCCCAAAAAGACACGATTCTAAAAACTGCACCCCTCAAAGTGCTCAAAACCACATTCAATAACTTTATTAACCCTTCTGTTGTTGCACAGGAACTGAAGCAATGTGGAAGGAAAAAAATTAACATTTAACTTTTTTTCACAAACATTTTAATTCAGAACCAATTTTTTTATTTTCACAAGTGTAAAAAGAGAAAATGAACTACAAATTTTGTTGTGCAATTTGTCCGGAGAATGCCGATACCCCATATGTGTGTGTGTGTGTGGGGGGGGGGGGCACTGTTTGGGTGCACAGCAGAGCTCAGAAGGGAAGGAGCGCCATTTAACTTTTTCAACACAGAATTTCCTGGAATTGAGATCGGACACCATGTCGCGTTTGGAGAGCCGCTGATGTGCCTAAACAGTGGAAACGCCCCACAAGTGACCCCATTTTGGAATCTAGACCTCCTGAGGAACTTATCTAGGTGTGTGGTCAACACATTGAACCCCCAAGTGCTTCACACAAGTTTATAACGTAGAGCCGAAAAAATTAAAAATCATATTTTTTTCACAAAAATGATTTTTTCACCCCCAATTTTTTATTTTCCCAAGGGTAGCAAGAGAAATTGGACCCCAAAAGTTGTTGTGCAATTTGTCCTGAGTATGTCAATACCCCATATGTGGGGGTAAACTTCTGTTTGGGCGCACTGCGGAGCTCGGAAGGGAAGGAGCGCTGTTTGACTTTTTAATCTCTTAATTGCAAGAGCGGACGCCATTATGGGTTTGTAGATGTGCCTAACAGCAGAAACCCCCCACAACTGACCCTATTTTGGAAACTACACCCCTGAAAGATTTTATTCAGTGGTATAATGAGCAATTTGAACCCACATGTACGAAACAAAGTTTGATAACATTAGGTCGTCATATTGAAAAAATTCATTTTTTTCCATGAAAATCTTGTTTTAGACCTGAATTTCTCACTTTTTTCAGAAATAACATCAAAAAGTGGACACCACAATTCGTTACCCACTTGATTATGAGCGCAGCGATATCCCATATGTAGTCAAAAAGTTCTGTTTGGACAAATGGCAGGGCTTGGACAGAAATGGGCACAATGTGACATATTTGGCTTTATTTGAAATAGATTGTTATACTGGCAGAGCCTGTATGGTTCAAGAGCAACAGAAATCCCCCATAAATGTCTTTTTTTATAAATTGTACCCTCTAATATATTTATCTAGGGAGGTAATGAGTAGTTTGATGCCACCATTTTTTACGCAGTTGATGCAACACAAGCTTGAAAATTTACAATTTGCATTTTTTTCACTGTCTCTTTTATGATTCTTTTTTGTAAGTTCTGAGGAACACACCTCAAATTTTATTTCACTGGTTTTTAAGTGTTCAGAAATATCTCCAATATGGCACCAATGTGAATACTGGTGATAAAGCAGTGTCTATAATAGATGGCACACCATTTGGTCTTTAGGGTGAATTTGAGATCCAGGACCCATTCAAAACTTCTAGAGACATTGAGCAAGCAAGAAAATCCTTCCAGGAATTATTACTCACAGAGGAGGCATGCTCCTAAAACACATTGGCTGATTATAAAATTGGTCTTGCTAACAAAACAGTTGTCCCGAATTTGTGTATATTGTAGTAGGAAGAATAAACTGTACTGGAATGAAGGGCAAAATGTGGAGGAAAATGCAGCCAACTATGTGGCAAAGTGGAGTTTGTTCCAAAGATGAAAGAACACCATCAGGGCTAGAATGGCAGACACTTTCAGAGACTGGTCGTACAACGTCCTTTTAGCTCCATCAATCCCTATACAGTTAGGGCCAGAAATATTTGGACAGTGACACAATTTTCGCGAGTTGGGCTCTGCATGCCACCACATTGGATTTGAAATGAAACCTCTACAACAGAATTCAAGTGCAGATTGTAACGTTTAATTTGAAGGGTTGAACAAAAATATCTGATAGAAAATGTAGGAATTGTACACATTTCTTTACAAACACTCCACATTTTAGGAGGTCAAAAGTAATTGGACAAATAAACATAACCCAAACAAAATATTTTTATTTTCAATATTTTGTTGCAAATCCTTTGGAGGCAATCACTGCCTTAAGTCTGGAACCCATGGACATCACCAAATGCTGGGTTTTTCCTCCTTAATGCTTTGCCAGGCCTTCACAGCCGCAGCCTTCAGGTTTTGCTTGTTTGTGGGTCTTTCCGTCTTAAGTCTGGATTTGAGCAAGTGAAATGCATGCTCAATTGGGTTTAGATCTGGAGATTGACTTGGCCATTGCAGAATCTTCCACTTTTTGGCACTCATGAACTCCTGGGTAGCTTTGGATGTATGCTTGGGGTCATTGTCCATCTGTACTATGAAGCGCCGTCCAATCAACTTTGCAGCATTTAGCTGAATCTGGGCTGAAAGTATATCCCGGTACAATTCAGAATTCATCCGGCTACTCTTGTCTGCTCTTATGTCATCAATAAACACAAGTGACCCAGTGCCATTGAAAGCCATGCATGCCCATGCCATCACGTTGCCTCCACCATGTTTTACAGAGGATGTGGTGTGCCTTGGATCATGTGCCGTTCCCTTTCTTCTCCAAACTTTTTTCTTCCCATCATTCTGGTACAGGTTGATCTTTGTCTCATCTGTCCATAGAATACTTTTCCAGAACTGAGCTGGCTTCTTGAGGTGTTTTTCTGCAAATTTAACTCTGGCCTGTCTATTTTTGGTATTGATGAATGGTTTGCATCTAGATGTGAACCCTTTGTATTTACTGTCATGGAGTCTTCTCTTTACTGTTGACTTAGAGACAGATACACCTACTTCACTGAGAGTGTTCTGGACTTCAGTTGATGTTGTGAACGGGTTCTTCTTCACCAAATTAAGTATGCGGCAATCATCCACCACTGTTGTCATCCGTGGACGCCCAGGCCTTTTTGAGTTCCCAAGCTCACCAGTCAATTCCTTTTTTCTCAGAATGTACCCAACTGTTGATTTTGCTACTCCAAGCATGTCTGCTATCTCTCTGATGGATTTTTTCTTTTTTTTCAGCCTCAGGATGTTCTGCTTCACCTCAATTGAGAGTTCCTTTGACCGCATGTTGTCTGCTCACAGCAACAGCTTCCAAATGCAAAACCACACACTTGGAATCCACCCCTGACCTTTTAACTACTTCATTGATTACAGGTTAACGAGGGAGACGCCTTCAGAGTTAATTGCAGCCCTTAGAGTCCATTGTCCAATTACTTTTGGTCCCTTGAAAAAGAGGACGCTATGCATTACAGAGCTATGATTCCTAAACCCTTTCTCCGATTTGGATGTGGAAACTATCATATTGCAGCTGGGAGTGTGCACTTTCAGCCCATATTACATATATAATTGTATTTCTGAACATGTTTTTGTAAACAGCTAAAATAACAAAACTTGTGTCACTGTCCAAATATTTCTGGCCCTAACTGTATGAGAGACAAATGTGCCAATAGACGTGGTACACCATAGCAAGCTCCCACCCGCCAAGGTCAGAACCGCTATATGCACAAAACAACCAGTTCTCTATAGAAAGTATTGTCTGGTACCAGAGGTTCGGCAAGAACCATAAAGTAAAACTCATAGTGTATAAGTGCGGAACTTCCTAATTTTTTAGAAATCCTACAATAAAATGATCATGCCCGTATCATCAACATAAATATAAGTAATATAAATGGAAGCCAAAGTTTTGTGTAGCAAGACAGTCGTAAAAACAGTCAAAGTCAGATAAATGGTCAAAAATGTTTGTGAGTAATCAGGTCCTAGAATTCATTTTCAGATGATCTCACTTTTCAAGATAATTTCTGGGGTCCACATTCTAACGCTTATTGACGCGGGTACGTGGAAAAAAATTTGTTGGAATAGTAGTTTGGTATGGGATTGATCGAGTCCTAGAATTTTCAGATGACCTGACTTTGCAAGAACATTTGTGGGGTCCACACTCTAGAGCGTACAGACGTGGGTACGTGGATGAGAATTTGTTGGGATAGTAGTTTGGTATGGGATTGATCAAGTTCTAGAATTAATTGTGAAATGGGGTAATATGAGATCTACTAATTAAAATATTCTTTATCAATTGTTCCAAATTGTTCTACTGGGGCCACTAAGCAGAAAATAAAAATTATTGAAAAAGCAAACAAACTAATAATTGTAGGTGGTGTGGTAGGTCACAAAACAGGGGGAGATACAAAGGCCTGGTTGGGATGGGCATGTGGGGCAATAGAATCGGGAATCACTCCATCTGCCATGCTTTCTGCAAACTCGGCATCTTTTTTGAGGATACCTTTGGGTGGGAGTGACAGGGACAGGGTGAGGAAAATGGCGTTCTGCAAGTCTCCGGGAATCCTCAGAGCTGAAGGCTTCCCCCGGTGCCATTGACTCAAATATGAGGCTCTCTACGACTTTTTCCTGAAAGTGCAGGAACGTAAGTAGTCCTTGGGACTTTTTATACAGGACAAAGCTGTTATATGTGGCAGTTTAAATAAGGTAGATTGCCACCTTTTTGTACCAGGCCCTGGTCTTCCTCTTGACCAGGTATGGTTGCAGAACCTGGTCTGACAAGTTTACGCCACCCATATGTTTTTTATAGTCTGTGACGCAGACTGGTTTTTCCTTGTCCCTGGTGGCACCCCACTCTCTGACCGTCACAGTGGTGTCCGCATGCAGTGTGGAAAGCATGTAGACGTCCTTCCTGTCTTTCCACTTCACTGCAAGAAGTTGGTCACTTGCGAGTGAGAATGACACCCCCCTCTCCAAATGTCTGGACACTAACTGTGAAGGAAACCCCACTCTGTTTTTCCTGACTGTCCCACAGGCCCCTGTATTTGCAGCATGGCGGGATTTGTATAGGGGGATGCTTGTGTAGTAGTTGTCAGTATACACGTGGTACCCTTGATGGAGAAAGGGCGTCATTGGCTCCCAGACAATTTTGCCTGGGATACCAATTGTCTGGGGGCAGTTTGGGGGGTTTATTTGGCGGTCCCTACCTTCATAAATTAGGAAGGTGGACGTTTACCCTGATGAGCTCTCGCAAGTTTTGTATAATTTTATGCCGTATTTGGCTCTCTTGGAGGGAATAAATTGGCGGAATGACAGACGGCCCTTGTAGCTCATCAAGGACTCGTCGACTGCCACATTTTGCTCTGGGGTATAGGAATTTAGGAATGAAGTTTTTAAGAGGGAAATTAGGGGTCTCAATTTATTTAGCCGATTGTAGTTGGGGTCAGTTCTTGGGGGGGGCTTGGGAATTGTCACTGAAGTGGAGGAATCTCATCAGGGCTTCGTAATGGACTTGGGACATGACGGCTGCAAATACAGGGGTGCACCATAACCATGTTGTTGGCAGAACCAGCATCTAGCTTACATGAATAAGAAGAAACTCACAGAGATCACATTAGTGCCACATGGTTGGGAGCATGTTAAATTCATCAGGTATTTATATTCACCCACGTAGTTTAAATGGATAGTAATTGTATACTTCTGTATAACACAAAAACCCAAACATTGGAGTACTATACAATATATAAAATATATATAAAAAATCTTTATTAACCCCTTTCTGACATATGACGTACTATCCCGTCGAGGTGGTATGGGCCCGTATGACCACCGACGGGATAGTACGTCATCACCGACCAGACTCGCTCACGGGGGGAGCGCGACCGATCGGGGCCAGGTATCAGCTGAATATCGCAGCTGACATCAGGCACTATGTGCCAGAAGCGGTCACGGACCGCTCCTGCCACATTAACCCTCGGAACACTGCGATCAAACATGATTGCAGCGTTCCGGCGGCATAGGGAAGCATTGCGCAGGGAGGGGGCTCCGTGCGTGCTTCCCTGAGACCCTCGGAGCAACGCGATGTGATCGCGTTGCTCCTAGGGTTTCCTACCTCCTCCTCCTTGCAGGCCACAGATCCAAAATGGCCGCAGGGGGCCTTCCGGGTCCTGCCTGCTCATAGCAGGCGCCAGCAAGCCTCCCTGCAGTGCCTGTCAGATCGCTGATCTGACACAGTGCACTGCAAAGTGTCAGATCAGTGATCTGACACTATATAGTCATGTGTCCTCCTGGGACAAAGTAAACAAGTAAAAAATAAAAATCCTAAATAAAGAAAAAATATATATATATTGTGTTAGGGCTAGCGGAAAGCACCGAGTAAATATAGATGTTTTATTGTTATTGATGCGTTCGCAGCCCGAGGTCCACTGTGCAGGAGAACCTGCTGCTAGCAAACGGCGGCACTATATGGCGGTATGAACTAGCTCTGTTATTTCACAGAGTAGCCATGAAAGCAAAGCACTGCGCCCTGTTAGACTTCACAGAGGCACAGGCTAACTACCCAACTGAGAGCAGTCAGTGGTCATGCATGCACACAAAACTCCTCGCCGGAGGTGCCAGCATTCTAGGGGCTTATTTCAGCCAGGTCCCTGAACACAAACTTACATGACCACACTGGCGCAAAGCACATAACATAGAAAGATACTAGCGCATGGCCGTGCGGCCATGCGAGCCTTAAATAGTTGCAGCACGTACAGGACCTTCCTAGAAGGACCAATGAGAGGCTGCCACAGAGCCTGAGCACCTACAGGACCTTCCTGAAGGACCAATGGCTTTAGCTGCAGTATCTGAACATGTGACCCTCGATCTCCACTGAGAGATCTTACTCTGGGCATTGTTGTGAATTCTGTGGCTGAGTTCACTTCTGTGGTCACAAGTGGTATTGCAGTCTCTGGGCTTCCTCCCTCAGGTGTTTTGGTGAGCTCGTTGGCTGCCTTGCTATTTAGCTCCACCTGAGTCTGTCTTCCTTGCTCCTTGTCAATGTTCCAGTGTTGGATCTGAGCTACTGCATCTTTCCTTGGGCCTGCTGCTCTGCTAGATAAGTGCTTCTAGTTTGTTTTCTGTTTTTTCTGTCCAGCTTGCTATTAACTTTTGCTGGAAGCTCTGAGAAGCAAAGGGGTGCACCGCCGTGCTGTTAGTTCGGCACGGTGGGTCTTTTTGCCCCTTTGCGTGGTTTTCGTTTTAGGGTTTTTTGTAGACTGCATAGTTCTCTTTGCTATCCTCGCTCTGTCTAGAATATCGGGCCTCACTTTGCTGAATCTATTTCATTCCTACGTTTGTCTTTTCATCTTGCTAACAGTCATTATATGTGGGGGGCTGCCTATTCCTTTGGGGTATTTCTCTGAGGTAAGTCAGGCTTGTATTTCTATCTTCAGGCTAGTCAGCTCCTCAGGCAGTGCCGAGTTGCATAGGTAGTTGATAGGCGCAATCCACTGCTGCTTACAGTTGTGTGAGGATAGATCAGGTACTGCAGTCTACAGAGATTCCACGTCTCAGAGCTCGTCCTATTGTTTCGGGCTATTGCCAGATCTCTGTATGTGCGCTGATTACTGCACGCTGTGTTGCCTGATTGCCAGCCATAACAGTACAAGGAGCCCTTCAATGATTTCCAATAGAGGGAAAAAAGAAATCCTGACATCATTTTTTTTTCTTAGCTCTGTCTTCAGTCTTTTTTTTCCCCTAGACATTAGAGTGCTTCAGGACACAGCTGTGGACATGGATATTCAGGCTCTGTGCTCCTCAATGGATAATCTCGTTGTAAATGTACAAAAGATTCAAGATACTATTGATCAGAAATCGATGCTAGAACCAAGAATTCCGATTCCTGATTTGTTTTTTGGTGACAGAACTAAGTTCCTGAGCTTCAGAAATAATTGTAAGCTATTTTTGGCCTTGAAACCTCATTCTTCTGGTAATCCTATTCAACAGGTTTTGATTATTATTTCTTTTTTGCGCGGCGACCCACAGGACTGGGCGTTTTCTCTTGCACCAGGAGATTCTGCATTGAGTAATGTTGATGCATTTTTCCAGGCGCTGGGATTGCTTTACGATGAGCCTAATTCAGTGGATCAAGCTGAGAAAAATCTGCTGGCTTTATGCCAGGGTCAGGATGATGTAGAAGTATATTGTCAGAAATTTAGAAAATGGTCAGTACTCACTCTGTGGAATGAATCTGCACTAGCGGCTTTGTTCAGAAAGGGTCTCTCTGAAGCTCTTAAGGATGTAATGGTGGGATTTCCTATGCCTGCTGGTTTGAATGAGTCTATGTCCTTGGCCATTCAGATCGGTCGTCGCTTGCGCGAGCGTAAATCTGTGCACCATCTGGCGGTATTGTCTGAGAGTAAGCCTGAGCCTATGCAGTGCGACAGGACTATGACTAAAGTAGAACGGCACGAACACAGACGTCTGAACAGACTGTGTTTCTATTGTGGTGATTCTACTCATGCTATTTCTAATTGTCCTAAACGCACTAGGCGGTTCGATAGCTCTGCCGTTATTGGTACTGTACAGTCCAAATTCCTTTTGTCCATTACCTTAATGTGCTCTTTGTCATCATATTCTGTCATGGCGTTTGTGGATTCAGGCGCTGCCCTGAATCTGATGGATTTGGATTATGCTAAACGTTGTGGATTTTTCTTGGAGCCTTTGCGGTGTCCTATTCCGTTGAGAGGAATTGATGCTACACCTTTGGCCAAGAATAAGCCTCAGTACTGGGCCCAGCTGACCATGTGCATGGCTCCTGCACATCAGGAAGTTATTCGCTTTTTGGTACTGCATAATTTGCATGATGTGGTCGTGTTGGGGTTGCCATGGCTACAAACCCATAATCCAGTATTGGATTGGAACTCTATGTCGGTGACCAGCTGGGGTTGTCAGGGAGTACATGGTGATGTTCCATTTTTGTCTATTTCGTCATCCATTCCTTCTGACATCCCAGAGTTCTTGTCGGACTTTCAGGATGTATTTGAAGAGTCCAAGTCTGATGCCCTACCTCCGCATAGGAATTGTGATTGTGCTATCGATTTGATTCCTGGTAGTAAATTCCCTAAGGGTCGTTTATTTAATTTGTCCGTACCTGAACACACCGCTATGCGCAGTTATGTGAAGGAGTCCCTGGAGAAGGGACATATTCGCCCATCGTCGTCACCATTGGGAGCAGGGTTCTTTTTTGTAGCCAAGAAGGATGGTTCGCTAAGACCGTGTATTGATTACCGCCTTCTTAATAAGATCACTGTTAAGTTTCAGTATCCCTTGCCATTGATTTCTGACTTGTTTGCTCGGATTAAGGGGGCTAGTTGGTTTACTAAGATTGATCTTCGTGGTGCGTATAATCTGGTGAGAATCAGGCAGGGAGATGAATGGAAAACGGCATTTAATACGCCCGAGGGTCATTTTGAGTATCTGGTGATGCCGTTCGGACTTGCCAATGCTCCATCTGTTTTTCAGTCTTTTATGCATGACATTTTCCGTGAGTATCTGGATAAATTCTTGATTGTTTACTTGGATGACATTTTGATCTTCTCAGATGATTGGGAGTCTCATGTGAAGCAAGTCAGAATGGTTTTCCAGGTACTGCGTGCTAATTCCTTGTTCGTGAAGGGATCAAAGTGTCTCTTCGGTGTGCAGAAAGTTTCATTTTTGGGGTTCATCTTTTCCCCTTCTACTATCGAGATGGATCCGGTTAAGGTTCAGGCCATCCAGGATTGGACTCAGCCGACATCTCTAAAAAGTTTGCAGAAATTCCTGGGCTTTGCTAATTTTTATCGTCGCTTCATCTGTAATTTTTCTAGCATTGCCAGACCATTGACCGATTTGACCAAGAAGGGTGCTGATTTGGTTAATTGGTCTTCTGCTGCCGTGGAAGCTTTTCAGGAGTTGAAGCGTCGTTTTTGCTGTGCCCCTGTGTTGTGTCAACCTGATGTTTCTCTTCCGTTCCAGGTCGAGGTTGATGCTTCTGAGATTGGTGCAGGGGCGGTTTTGTCACAGAGAGGTTCTGGTTGCTCAGTGTTCAAACCATGTGCTTTCTTTTCCAGGAAATTTTCTGCTGCTGAGCGTAATTATGATGTGGGCAACCGAGAGTTGCTGGCCATGAAGTGGGCATTCGAGGAGTGGCGTCATTGGCTTGAGGGTGCTAAGCATCGCGTGGTGGTTTTGACTGATCATAAGAACCTTACTTATCTTGAGTCTGCCAAGCGCTTGAATCCTAGACAGGCCCGTTGGTCGTTATTTTTTGCTCGTTTTGATTTTGTGATTTCATACCTTCCGGGCTCTAAAAATGTGAAGGCGGATGCTCTGTCTAGGAGTTTTGTGCCCGACTCTCCGGGGTTATCTGAGCCGGCGAGTATCCTCAAGGAAGGAGTCATTGTGTCTGCCATCTCCCCTGATTTGCGGAGAGTGTTGCAGAAATTTCAGGCTAATAAACCTGATCGTTGTCCGGCCGAGAAACTGTTCGTCCCTGATAGGTGGACTAGTAAAGTTATCTCTGAACTTCATTGTTCGGTGCTGGCCGGTCATCCAGGAATCTTTGGTACCAGGGAGTTGGTTGCTAGATCCTTCTGGTGGCCATCTCTGTCACGGGATGTGCGTGCTTTTGTGCAGTCCTGTGGAATTTGTGCTAGGGCTAAGCCCTGCTGTTCACGTGCCAGTGGGTTGCTTTTGCCCTTGCCGGTCCCGAAGAGGCCTTGGACACATATTTCGATGGATTTCATTTCTGACCTTCCCGTTTCTCAAAAAATGTCTGTCATTTGGGTGGTCTGTGATCGCTTTTCTAAAATGGTCCATCTGGTGCCCTTGGTTAAATTGCCTTCCTCCTCTGATTTGGTGCCTTTGTTCTTCCAGCATGTGGTTCGTTTACATGGCATTCCTGAGAATATTGTTTCTGACAGAGGTTCCCAGTTTGTCTCGAGGTTCTGGCGAGCCTTTTGTGGTAGGATGGGCATTGACCTATCTTTTTCCTCGGCCTTCCATCCTCAGACTAATGGCCAGACCGAACGAACCAATCAGACCTTGGAAACATATCTGAGATGTTTTGTTTCCGCTGACCAGGATGATTGGGTGTCATTTTTGCCGTTGGCTGAGTTCGCCCTTAATAATCGGGCCAGCTCGGCTACCTTGGTCTCTCCATTTTTCTGCAATTCTGGGTTCCATCCTCGTTTCTCTTCAGGACAGGTTGAGTCTTCGGACTGTCCTGGTGTGGATTATGTGGTGGACAGGTTGCAGCAGATCTGGACTCAGGTAGTGGACAATTTGACCTTGTCCCAGGAGAAGGCTCAGCTTTTCGCTAATCGCAGACGCCGTGTGGGACCCCGACTTCGTGTTGGGGATCTGGTTTGGTTATCTTCTCGTCATATACCTATGAAGGTTTCCTCTCCTAAATTTAAACCTCGTTTTATTGGTCCGTATAGGATTTCTGAGATTCTCAATCCGGTGTCTTTTCGTCTGACCCTCCCAGACTCCTTTTCCATACATAATGTATTCCATAGGTCGTTGTTGAGGAGATACGTGGCACCTATGGTTCCATCTGTGGAGCCTCCTGCCCCTGTTTTGGTGGAGGGGGAATTGGAGTATATTGTGGAGAAGATTTTGGATTCTCGTGTCTCTAGACGGAAACTCCAGTATCTGGTCAAATGGAAGGGTTATGCTCAGGAAGATAATTCCTGGGTTTTTGCCTCTGATGTCCATGCCCCAGATCTTGTTCGTGCCTTTCATGTGGCTCATCCTGGTCGGCCTGGGGGTTCTGGTGAGGGTTCGGTGACCCCTCCTCAAGGGGGGGGTACTGTTGTGAATTCTGTGGCTGAGTTCACTTCTGTGGTCACAAGTGGTATTGCAGTCTCTGGGCTTCCTCCCTCAGGTGTTTTGGTGAGCTCGTTGGCTGCCTTGCTATTTAGCTCCACCTGAGTCTGTCTTCCTTGCTCCTTGTCAATGTTCCAGTGTTGGATCTGAGCTACTGCATCTTTCCTTGGGCCTGCTGCTCTGCTAGATAAGTGCTTCTAGTTTGTTTTCTGTTTTTTCTGTCCAGCTTGCTATTAACTTTTGCTGGAAGCTCTGAGAAGCAAAGGGGTGCACCGCCGTGCTGTTAGTTCGGCACGGTGGGTCTTTTTGCCCCTTTGCGTGGTTTTCGTTTTAGGGTTTTTTGTAGACTGCATAGTTCTCTTTGCTATCCTCGCTCTGTCTAGAATATCGGGCCTCACTTTGCTGAATCTATTTCATTCCTACGTTTGTCTTTTCATCTTGCTAACAGTCATTATATGTGGGGGGCTGCCTATTCCTTTGGGGTATTTCTCTGAGGTAAGTCAGGCTTGTATTTCTATCTTCAGGCTAGTCAGCTCCTCAGGCAGTGCCGAGTTGCATAGGTAGTTGATAGGCGCAATCCACTGCTGCTTACAGTTGTGTGAGGATAGATCAGGTACTGCAGTCTACAGAGATTCCACGTCTCAGAGCTCGTCCTATTGTTTTGGGTTATTGCCAGATCTCTGTATGTGCGCTGATTACTGCACGCTGTGTTGCCTGATTGCCAGCCATAACAGGGCATGCTCAGAACGAGAAAAGCAGGACTTAGTCCCAGAAGCGTCTGCTCGCCGCTGCACAGCACTGACTTCAATGGCAGAAGCAGGAAAAGCAGCAGTAACTCTTTGTACAGAGTCAGAGTGAGCGAGACGCTGGGACTGACTTCTCCACTGAGCAGGCTCCACTGAGGCAGGGGAAAAATGGGAGACCACAGCGAAGATGGCCCGAGATTCCCCCTGTGCAGAGGCGGGAACTCGACCCCTAACATATTGCTCCAATAAATTCATTTCTTTATCTAAATAAAAAAAAAACAATAAAAGTACACATCTTTAGTATCGCCACATCCGTAACGACCCGACCTATAAAACTGTCCACTAGTTAACCCCTTTAGTGAACACATTTTAAAAAAAAAAACTAGGCAAAAAACAACGCTTTGTTATCATACCGCCGAACAAAATGTGGAATAACATGCGATCAAAAAGAGGGATATAAAAAAAACATGGTACAGCTGAAAACGTCATCTTGTCCAGCAGAAAATGAGCTGCCATACAGTATCATCAGTGAAAAAATAAAAAAGTTATAGTCCTCAGAATAAAGCGATGCAAAAATAATTATTTTTTATATAAAATAGTTTTTATCGTATAAAAGCGCCAAAACATAAAAAAGATATAAATGAGTTATATCTGTAATCTTACTGACCTGAAAAATAAAACTGCTTTATCAATTTTACCAAACGTGGAACGGTATAAACGCCCCCCAAAAGAAATTCATGAATTGCTGGTTTTTGATCATTCTGCCTCACAAAAATCGGAATAAAAAGCGATTTAAAAATGTCACCCGCCCGAAAATGGTACCAATAAAAACGTCAACTCGCCCAAAAAAAACAAGACCTCACATGACTCTGTGGACCAAAATATGGAAAAATTATAGCTCTCAAAATGTGGAGACGCAAAAACAATTTTTTTGCAATAAAAAGCGTCTTTTAGTGTGTGACAGCTGCCAATCATAAAAATCAGCTAAAAAACACGCTATAAATAGTAAATCAAACCCCCCTTCATCACCCCCTTAGTTAGGGAAAAATAATAAAATTAAAAAAATGTGTTTATTTCCATTTTCCCATTAGGGTTAGGGTTGGGGCTAAAGTTAGGGATAGGGTTGGGGCTAAGTTAGGGTTAGGGATAAAGTTAGGGTTAGGGTTGGGGTTAAAGTTAGGGTTAGGGTTGGGGCTAAAGTTAGGGATGGGGCTAAAGTTACTGATGGGGCTAAAGTTAGGGATAGGGTTTGGATTACATTTACGGTTTGGATTAGGGTTAGGGGTGTGTCAGAGTTAGGGGTGTGGTTAGGGTTATGGTTGGTATTAGGGTTAGGGGTGTGTTGGAGTTAGGGGTGTGGTTAGGGTTATGGTTGGGATTAGGGTTAGGGGGTTAGGAGTGTGTTGGGGTTAGGGGTATGTTTGGGATTAGGGTTAGGGGCGTGTTCGGGTTAGGGGTGTGGTTAGGGCTATGGTTAGGGTTGGAATAAGGTAAGGGTTAGAGGTGTGTTTGGTTTAGGGTTTCAGTTAGAATTGGGGAGTTTCCACTGTTTTGGCACATCAGTGGCTCTCCAAACACGTCCAATTGCGTCCGATCTCAATTCCAGCCAATTTTGCATTGAAAAGTCAAACCGTGCTCCTTCCCTTCCGAGCTCTGCCATGTGCCCAAACAGTGGTTTACCCCCACATATATAGGGTATCAGCGTACTCAGGACAAATTGAACAACAACGTTGGGGTCCAATTTCTCCTGTTACCCTTGGTAAAATAAAACAAATTGGAGCTGAAGTAAATTTTTTGTGAAGATAAGTTAAATGTTCATTTTTTGTTAAACATTCCAAAAATTCCTGTGAAACACCTGAAGGGTTAATAAACTTCTTGAATGTGGTTTTGAGCACCTTGAGGGGTGCAGTTTTTAGAATGGTGTCACACTTGGGTATTTTCTATCATATAGACCCCTCAAAATTACTTAAAATGTGATGTAGTCCTTAAAAAAATGGTGTTGTAAAAATGAGAAATTGCTGGTCAACTTTTAACCCTTATAACTCCCTAACAAAAAAAATTTTGCTTCCAAAATAGACATGTGGGAAATGTTACTTATTAAGTATTTTGTGTGACATAACTCTGTGATTTAAGGGCATAAAAATTCAAAGTTGGAAAATTGCGAAATTTTCAAAATTTTTGCCAAATTTCCGATTTTTTCACAAATAAACGCAGGTAATATCAAAGAAATTTTACCACTATCATGAAGTACAATATGTCATGAGAAAACAAAGTCAGAATCATCAGGATCTGTTGAAGCGTTCCAGAGTTATCACCTCATAAAGGGACAGTGGTCAGAATTGTAAAAGTTGTCCCGGTCATTAACGTGTAAACCACCCTTGGGGGTAAAGGGGTTAAACAATTAGTACATATTGAAACAATCACCAATAGAACAGTATAAACAGCAATAATAACAAGGACAGATGACCCTAGTAGAAAGCATGGGTCCAAGGCATGTCTAGTAGTACATATGCAGTCATAGTAAAAAAAATATGATGGTAGGTACAAAAAAAGGCTGATCATCGAGACACATGTGCATCATTGCAGTAATGTATACCAAAGCAAGCACAGTTCAGAAATAACTATACTGTCACGATCAGGGGCTGGCTGGCACTTTTTAGCCTGGGGGGCAATCACAAGGCAGTGGCCCACCAGTTGCGGTGGACCACCCCTGCCCTGATTATCTCTGGTCCCTGCATTAAAGCAGCAGAAATAACATGCTTTAAAAAATGGGAAGGTATATAGATATGGGAACAGAACGGAGCTTGCTGAATAGATACTGCAACAGAAGCAAGCTGACTGCATAGACACGAGAATGGAACTAAGATTACTACATACGGTACATACCTGAACTGAAATGAGCTTACAAAAAAGACATGTGAGCAGAATCAAGCTTACTACAAAGCTATGGGAAAAGAACGGAGCTTACTACAGAGATAAGGGAGCAGAGCCAAGCTTTCGCCTACTAAGTCTACTACATAGATAGAGCAATAAAACCAAGACTCCTACGTAGATATGGGAACAGAACCAAGCTTACCGCATACATATGGTACCAGAATCTAGATTATTATATTGATACAGTGCCAGAACCAAGCTTACTGCTTACATATGGTACTATAACTGAGCTGATTTACAAACATACATACAACTCCAGAAACACGGACATGTAAAACACACAGTATGGCAGGGGTGTTGCTAGGGTCATAAAAGATCAGGGGCCCAAGCCCCAAAGTGCAAGTCTCCCTATACGACCCCCCTCTAGCTATTTAAAATAGCATCTATACGTGTATAATTACAGTGTATACTGTTGCTAACCAAAAACACAATGCAATGACCAATATTATAAAATTACGGCTATAAAATGCCAAATAATACGGCTACACAATGTCAACTACCATAACCACTACACAACGAATACATATTATCATATTACCATTACCTCTACATAACAAAACACTTTATATAAATACCAATGACACCACTATACAGCTTCTACTACATAATGACTGAAACACATTAAGCTGTTACTAAATAAAAAAAAGAAAACAAAAATGCTACTAAAGAGCAATAATACCACCTTATAGTAACCATATATTGGTAGATCCCAGCCCTGCACATACATGTGATTACAGTACAGTCATATATAGTAACTTACAGATGACGTTTTTTTCTGATTCAGGTGCCCCTATGAAAACTATTAATTTCCCTATTTATAACAAATAATGTCCTCTGGGTTCCCAACCAGCTCTGTATACAGTGGATACAGAAAGTACCGTATTCAGACCCATTTAAATTTTTCACTCTTTGTTTCATTACAGCCATTTCGTAAATTCAAAAAAGTTTATTTTTTTCACATTAATGTACACTCTGCACCCCATCTTGACTGAAAAAACCCTGAAATGTAGAAATTTTTACAAATTTATGAAAAAGCAAAAACTGAAATATCACATGGTCATAAGTATTCAGACACTTTGCTCAGTATTGAGCCTTCTTGGGAATGATGCAACAAGTTTTTCACACCTGGATTTGGGGATCCTCTGCCATTCTTCCTTGTAGATCCTCTCCAGTTCCGTCAGGTTGGATGGTGAACATTGGTGGACAGCCATTTTCAGGTCTCTCCAAAGATGACCATTGGGTTTAGGTCAGGGTTCTTGCTGGGCCAGTCAAGAATGGTCACAGAGTTGTTCTGAAGCCACTCCCTTGTTATTTTAGCTGTGTGCTTAGGGTCATTGTCTTTTTGGAAGGTGAACCTTCGGCCAAGTCTGAGGCCCACAGCACTCTGGAAGAGGTTTTCATCCAGGATATCTCTGTACTTGGCCGCATTCATGTTTCCTTCAATGACAACCAGTCGTCCTGTCCCTACAGCTGAAAAACACCCCCATAGCATGATGCTGCCACCACCATATTTCGCTGTTGGGATTGTATTGGGCAGGTGATGAGCAGTGCTTGGTTTTCTCCACACATACGCTTAGAATTATCACCAAAAAGGTATATCTGCATCTCATCAGACCAGAGAATCTTATTTCTCACAGTCTGGGAGTCCTTCATGTGTTTTTTTTAGCAAACTATTGGGGCTTTCCTATGTCTTGCACTGAGGAGAGGCTTCTGTCTGGCCACTCTGCCATAATGGCCTGACTGGTGGAGGGCTGCAGTGATAGGTGACTTTGTGGAACTTTCTCCCATCTCCCTACTGCATCTCTGGAGCTCAGCCACAGTGATCTTGGTATTCTTTACTTCTCTCACCGAGGCTCTTCTCCCACGATTGCTCAGTTTGGCTGGACGGCCAGGTCTAGGAAGACTTCTGGTGGTCCCAAACTTCTTCCATTTATAAGCGACTGTTCTATAAGGAACCTTGAGAACTGCAGAAATTCTGTTGTAACCTTGGCCAGATCTGTGCCTTACCACAATTCTGTCTCTGAGCTCCTTGGCCAGTTCCTTTGACCTCATGATTCTCATTCGGTCTGACATGCACTGTGAGGTCTTATATAGACAGGTGTGTGCCTTTCCAAATCAAGTCCTATCAGTTTATTTACAAAACTGGACTCCAATGAAGGAGTAGAACCATCTCAAGGAGGATCACTAGGAAATGGACAGCATGTGACCTAAATATGAGTGTCTGAGCAAAGGGTCTGAATACTTATGACCATGTGATATTTCAGTATTTCTGTTTTATTAAATTAGCAAAAATTTCTACCTTCCTGTTTTTTTTTTCAGTCAAGATGGTGTGCAGAGTGCACATTAATGAGAAAAAAATGAAGATTTTTGAATTTACCAAATTGCTGCAATAAAACAAAAAGTGAAAAATTTAAAGGGGTCTGAATACTTTCCGTACCCACTATCTATACAGGATAATATGTGAGTGGTGTATATTACACAATGACTACAGACATCAGATATTACACCAGTCACATATCCAGTATATACCATCAGATGTCTGTGAAGGTAGTATATTACATATAGTATACAGGATATGTAACTGGTGGGTGATATGTCTACAAACATCAGATGTCATATACAGGATAGTATGTGACTGGTATACTGTATATAATACTACGAGTACAGACATCAGGTATTTGACTATCACATACAATATTATCTACTATATAACATCTGATGTCTGTACACATAGTATAAGGGTATGTTTCCATGGTCCGGAAAGTAGCGCTTTGGACGCAGCGGATACCCCGCTCCGCCCAAAGACCCCCTTTGTACGCGTGGTGATTCCGCCTGTGTTCATTGAGCACATGCGCATGAGGAATCACCGCATCCTGTACATAGAGTGGGTTAGTTATCTTGCAGAGACGGAGCTGTTCCTAGATCGTGGGAACTTTCCTAGAAAGCTCCCTGGCTCGAGTTCATATGAGGACAACCAGCAGAGGGCGCCCTCTTATGATCTCGAGCCTGGGAGCTTTCTAGGAAAGTTCCCACGATCTAGGAACAACCAGCAGAGGGCGCCTCACCGCAAATGCAGGTAAATATAGGTCAATGACCTACTTTACCTACATTCTCCGGGGTTTTGCAGACAGGAGTAGCTCTGCATTAGCAGAACTCCTGGCTGCAAAATATTTTAACCCCTTCAGATGGATTTACATCGTTGGACGTGACAGATCCTCAGAAGGTATGGATATTGTTGGTTTATTATTTTTTTTGTATTTACAGATCGAGGGTCTTCAGTGAGTGGATTGAGAGTAGAATAAATTAATACAACAACCTTTGTGATTTTTTCATTAAATTAATTTTTAATAATGTGTGTGTGTTTTTTTTTAACCCTTTACTAGTATTGAATTAATAATGGATAGGTGTCATAATTGACGCCTCTCCATTATTAATTTGGCTTAATGTCACCTTACAATAGCAAGGTGGCATTAACCCTTCATTACCCCATATCCCACCGCTACACGGGAATGGGAAGAGAGTGGCCAAGTGCCAGAATAGGCGCATCTTCCAGATGTGCCTTTTCTGGGGTGGCTGGGGGCAGATGTTTTTAGCCGGGGGGGGGGGGCAATAACCGTGGACCCTCTCCAGGCTATTAATATCTGCCCTCAGTCACTGGCTTTACTACTCTGGTGGAGAAAATGGAGCGGGAGCCAACGCCAATTTTTTCCGCCATTTAACCCTTTAATTTACTAGCTAGAACGGCCAAATTTTGCATAGACACACTACTAACATTATTAGTGTGGAATATGCAAAAAAAATGGTGATATGAGATGGTTTACTGTATGTAACTATGTCACATATCATGTCGGGTTTAGGAAGGAGAAAGCAAAAGTCAGTAATTGAATTACCGGCTTTCTGCTATATCGCGCTGGATGAAATAATAATATACAGGTCCTTCTCAAAAAATTAGCATATAGTGTTAAATTTCATTATTTACCATAATGTAATGATTACAATTAAACTTTTATATATTATAGATTCATTATCCACCAACTGAAATTTGTCAGGTCTTTTATTGTTTTAATACTGATGATTTTGGCATACAACTCCTGATAACCCAAAAAACCTGTCTCAATAAATTAGCATATTTCACCCATCCAATCAAATAAAAGTGTTTTTTAATAACAAACAAAAAAACCATCAAATAATAATGTTCAGTTATGCACTCAATACTTGGTCGGGAATCCTTTGGCAGAAATGACTGCTTCAATGCGGCGTGGCATGGAGGCAATCAGCCTGTGACACTGCTGAGATGTTATGGAGGCCCAGGATGCTTCAATAGTGGCCTTAAGCTCATCCAGAGTGTTGGGTCTTGCGTCTCTCAACTTTCTCTTCACAATATCCCACAGATTCTCTATGGGGTTCAGGTCAGGAGAGTTGGCAGGCCAATTGAGCACAGTAATACAATGGTCAGTAAACCATTTACCAGTGGTTTTGGCACTGTGAGCAGGTGCCAGGTCGTGCTGAAAAATGAAATCTTCATCTCCATAAAGCATTTCAGCCGATGGAAGCATGAAGTGCTCCAAAATCTCCTGATAGCTAGCTGCATTGACCCTGCCCTTGATGAAACACAGTGGACCAACACCAGCAGCTGACATGGCACCCCACACCATCACTGACTGTGGGTACTTGACACTGGACTTCAGGCATTTTGGCATTTCCTTCTCCCCAGTCTTCCTCCAGACTCTGGCACCTTGATTTCCGAATGACATGCAAAATTTGCTTTCATCAGAAAAAAGTACTTGGGACCACTTAGCAACAGTCCAGTGCTGCTTCTCTGTAGCTCAAAAGTGGCTTTACCTGGGGAATGCGGCACCTGTAGCCCATTTCCTGCACACGCCTGTGCACGGTGGCTCTGGATGTTTCCACACCAGACTCAGTCCACTGCTTCCTCAGGTTCCCCAAGGTCTGGAATCGGTCCTTCTCCACAATCTTCCTCAGGGTCCGATCTCCTCTTCTCGTTGTACAGCGTTTTCTGCCACATTGTTTCCTTCCAACAGACTTACCATTGAGGTGCCTTGATACAGCACTCTGGGAACAGCCTATTTGTTGAGAAATTTCTTTCTGGGTCTTACCCTCTTGCTTGAGGGTGTCAATGATGGCCTTCTTGACATCTGTCAGGTCGCTAGTCTTACCCATGATGGGGGTTTTGAGTAATGAACCAGGCAGGGAGTTTATAAAAGCCTCAGGTATCTTTTGCATGTGTTTAGAGTTAATTAGTTGATTCAGAAGATTAGGGTAATAGGTCGTTTAGAGAACCTTTTCTTGATATGTTAATTTATTGAGACAGGTTTTTTGGGTTATCAGGAGTTGTATGCCAAAATCATCAGTATTAAAACAATAAAAGACCTGACAAATTTCAGTTGGTGGATAATGAATCTATAATATATGAAAGTTTAATTGTAATCATTACATTATGGTAAATAATGAAATTTAACACTATATGCTAATTTTTTGAGAAGGACCTGTATATACATATATGTGTCTACTGACATATATATACATATATACCTATTCTATGTGTACACATTTATTCTATCTATTCTACTGTAAGCTGTCAGTGTGATTTTACTGTACACCGCACTGAATTACCGGCTTTTCTCTCTAACACCGCTGCGTATTTCTCGCAAGTCACACTGCTGGTCCGTGTGTAATCCGTATTTTTGGGGCTTCCATAGACTTTCATTGACGTTTTATTTGCGCAATACGGTGACAAACGCAGCATGCTGCGATTTTCTACGGCCGTAGAAAGCCGTATAATACTGATCAGTAAAATACGGCAGATAGGAGCAGGGGCATAGAGAATAATTGTGCCGTATGTTTTGCGAGTTTTACGGACGTAGTTTCTGCGCTCTTACGTCCGTAAAACTCGCAAGTGTGACGCCGGCCTTAGTCTGAGTGAAATCTGCAGCAAATGCACTGATAAAAGTGATATGCTGAAGATTTACATATCTACCAAATCTGCAAGGAAAAAACATAAGGAATGTTTGCACGAGACATCAGGATTCTCAGTCACTTGATGGCATTAGGAATCCGTTTCGGTTTGGTGACAAATCTGTTCAGAAAAATCTGCGACAATCTGCAGCGTGTGCACAGGCCCTAACACATACAACATAACATATAACTGGCATTTGATATACTGTTAGGCCTGGTTCACATTAGCGTTTGAGACCCCAGCGTGGTGCTGTGGACTTTATTCCTTAACCTCTGCCTACTTCCACATGCGTCCTGTCTACCTATCTTTAACATTGTGTACGCAGGGACATGTGTTGTATGCGGTGCGACGTTTTGATGTGCCTGCCGAACGCAACATGTTGCATTTTCTTCTGTTCTAAGGGGACGTCAAAATGATGCACGCGGATGCATCCACATACAATGCATGTCCCTGCGTACACAATGTTAATAGGCATGCAGAGTAGGTGGAACTTAAGGAAAGAAGTCGCAGCACCACGCAGGGGACTCAAACGCTAATGTGAACTTAGCCTTATACAGTATACGCATTTTTGTATGTATAATACAGATCTAACATAGTGTGTACATGGTATAACCTCTGATCTCTGTATTATTCTTTGTACCAGGCTCCGGCTGGATCAGTCCAGGGCAGGATTCAGTATTGTGTCTCTGGTCACTCTGAAGTACAGGGATGGAGATTTATTGCAGGAGATTGAACTTTCCTGCAGATCTGGTGACCCTGGAGCTGATAACCTGTCACTGACAGGGCCACCCTGAAAGTCCACTCTCCTGCAATAAATCTCAGTGATCAGCAGAGCAGCCGCTGACTCTATACAGAAGCGGCCCTGGACTTATCAGCGTCCCCTCCTCACCACACAGAAGCTCTACAGCAGGGGTCCCCAACTCCAGTCCTCAAGGCCCACCAACATGTCATGTTTTCAGGATTTCCTTAGTCTTGCCCAGGTAATAATTGCATCACCTGTGCAATGCAAAGGAAATCCTGAAAACATGACCTGTTGGTGGGCCTTGAGGACTGGAGTTGGGGACCCCTGCTCTACAGCTCACCGTCCGGCCTCCTGTCTGAGCCGCCCACAAGCTCCTCTCCGGCTGGAAGAAGATATACAGCCGCGCTCCCCCACTCCAGCAGAGCAGACGGCCGCACACAGGGAGCTGTGCCTGCATCTGTGTCTCCTCCACTGTGATGCCGCCTGCACAGCTAAAACAAGGCGGCCCCCTAATCAGCTGCTTAGTGACCGGCCCAGGGGGCAAATGCCCCTCTTCCACCTGGGCCAGTCCGCCCCTGGTCACGATGCACATGGTATCAGAGGTCAGACCATGTAGAACCTGCTACAGAGTATAGCCTCAAAGTATCATAGTGATATAGTAGGTAAAACAGAGTTTTACAATTGCACACAAGCTCTTACCCTTGATGTATAAGTGGATATGCTGGGGAGCCAGGCACAATCCCGACGCGCGTTTCGCTGTAGCTTTTTAAAGAAGGAAATGTGACAGCATATATGCAAATCACATATTTGCAGCCATGCTCCCACCATTCCTGATGCCAGCACTAAAGAATCCTCACAGCGTCCAGTGTGCGCAATATGAGGATTCATAAGTCTGCAGTCACATAGTGACTGCAGACTTGCAGTTTAAGACTAGACAACCACTTTAATGCTACAAGCCAAATAATAATCTAATCTTGGATTTGGAAATTAATGTATCTAGCCCCCTTCCATAGAAAGTTACCGAAACATACAATACGTGGTGGGCGTCTTTTTCTGCCTAGTGGCACTGGCTATAAAAATTGTGATGAATCAGATCAGAGGAAGAAAGAGTGACACTTTATTTAGTATAGTTGTTACTGAAGTTTAAGATTAGACAGGGCAGTTTGAAGTTATAGGTGCCCTTTGGATAATCACCAATGACTTCACATATACTATACTATATACCGTATTGATGCTATATTGTTCTGCTATAGATCGCAACAAAACAATGTTGTATAAAATGTTTATGTTGTATAAATGAAGTTATTGTTTGGAAGTAATTTTAAGATGCAGCAACGCACAGACTATGGAATAAAAAAGAAACGTGTCTCCCCAGGGCCATTGCAAATAAACAAATAAATGCTCTTCTCCATCAAGGGTGTAAGACATAAAAAGAAGTCCGAAAATCTGTATGCATAATTCAGGCAGATGAGTCAGTGTGCTAAAGATAGGATGCTAATGTCGCAATGTTGAGTAATGTTTTGGGGTGCAGTAAATGGGTGTGCTTTCAGCCAAGTAGCTTTGGGGAGTAAAGGTCTCTTAAAAAGTTTTCTCCTGAGCCAGCAGATGTGGTAATGTCTTTGTTTTCTGGAATTATTTGTCATATTTTAAGAATTTTGGAGAAGAAAAAACTAAATAAATCCATCTCTAGCCATGTGTTTGCAGCTGCTAAAGACATAAGTATACAACAGAAGAAAATAAAAACAACTGCCTGCTGGATTTTGTTAAGACGTAGAGCTGTGGTTTAATGGAAATATGTGTCTCCAGATGGCTATGTTACTTAACATCCCAGACGCATCTTCAGCGTGGGGTTGTTTAAATATATTTTCTTAGCAGTGGTGGATTTCATGGGGGCAGGCAGGGCTGACTATGAAGCAACCTGTATTAAAAGAATATGCCCAAAAGACCATTCAAAGCAGGGTTTTATGGACCATTCCTTGAAATGACCCAGCACCATTGACATTAGCTTTACATCAGTAACAGTACAGATTTGTCATTGATGTGAGTGAGGACAGTACATGTACAGTGCTGAGGAATATGTTGGTGTTTTAGAATCAACGTGAAATGAATTCAATGTTTTCTATAAATATGGTACATTGCCGTACAAAGTGAAGAGGGATGATAACAGTTTTATACTTTAAAGGGAACCTGTCACCATGAAAATGTAGTCCAATCTGCAGGCACCACGTTATAGACCAGGAGGAGCTGAGTAGATGGATATATATTTTTGTGAGAAAAGGTTCAGTATAACCTGTGTTTTATTCAATTAAACCTCTGCTCTTTCGGGTATTTTCAGTCTGGTGGGTGGTCCTTTCAGTGATTGACAGCTTTTTTTGTATAACTGTGCACTTAACTCCCCTACCTGATCTATCTATCACAATAAATGAGATCACGCTTTCCCCTGTATCGAAATTCCACTGCCTCAGTGTAATCCTCAACTCTGCAACACCTGCAGCCTCCAACACAAAAATATTTCCAGAAACCGTCCTTTCCTCAACCCTGAATTTACTAAAATGTTAGTGCATGCCCTCAACATCTCAAGGTTCAACTATTGCAATATCCTCCTCTGTGGCCTTCCTGCTAACACTCTTGCACCTCTCCAGTCCATCCTTCACTCTGCTGTCAACTAATCCACCTTTCTCTTCGCTGCTCCTCTGCTTCTCCCACCTGCAAATCACTTATTTTACTCCCAAATCCCCAATGTATCCAGTTCAAACTACTAACATTGACCTACAAAACCGTATACAGTATAATCTACCCCCTCCATATGTCATCCAACATTTAACTTCCTTTCCTCTAAAGACGACCTCCTCTCTTCCACACTCATACGATCTTCACCCAATCGTCTCCATGACTTCTTTTGAGTTTCCACCATCTTCTGGAATTCTGTGCCCCAACACGTCTGATTATCAGCCACATTCAAAACTATTAGACGGAACTTGAAAATCCATCTCTTCAAGAAAGCCTACAGTTTGCTGCCACCTCACCACCAAAAAAGCTGAAGCAAACCTCCAACCTACTGTCTCCATCACCATTATCCTGTAGACAGTGATTGGCATGCTCCCCACTAAGTATTTGCTATTAATTTTGTTCGCTGTGTTATGCACAGGTTACGTGGTGATCGATATGGACTATAGAGCCAAGGAGAAAAAATGGCTCGAGCAGGTGGATCAGGTGTTCAGTGACGGTGGGATGGATACTCAGCAGGCGGTGGACTCGGAGTGGGATGACAAGTTACAGTCCATTAAAAATATGTTATTAAAACGTTCACGCTTATGGTGGAATCGAATATTTTTGGAAAAGTATGTCAGGAATAAAATGGTCCCTCGGGGACTGAGGGTCAGGGTGATCCCATCATTTCCGGTTGAGGATACGTCTTTCGTGACACAGTGGGAAGAAGCTTGTACCCTGTGTTCAAATACATTTATGCAACTACTAATTAACTTCAATACAAATTCAATTGCGGAACTAGACAAATCTATTGATTCCATACAGATTGAAGTTAAGACTGGTTGCCCTACAAATAAATTGCAGACTTTTGAGGGTGATCTTGAGAAGTTGATGGATGCACTGGCCAAGAAAATTCAAGAATCACAACTTTCTAAGTTTGGTAGGGATAGTAAGGACTATCAAACAGGGAGGGTGTATTTGTGGAGAAACAAAAATAATCAACCATTGATAAGAACAGCTTCCAGCAATTCTCTGTCATCCCTGAGTGCACGGTCTGATTTATCTTCAGCATCGGTCTCTACAGTTGGTGGAGGTGGCAGTAGATTGCGGGATCATTCCTACCACCCCTATAAAAGAGGGAATACAACATTTGATTCATCCAAAAAAGATAATAAGGTGATTAATTTGAGTAGGCATATATTATCATCTGTGGATTACAAATTGTTGGAGAAAGGTCTTTCCTTCTCCCCTTCATCCAATTTTGATATGTTTTCCAGCGTCAAAGACCTTCATTTGTTTGCTCGGTCGTTGCTGTTCAGGCGATATCATTTTAATAATGAATTACACTTATTGTTCCCCACAGAGGAAGAACAGAATGCGTTAAGAATTCTGGAGGAGTTGGCTGTTGAACATAGGCATGATGGAGGTAAGATTCCTCCATCGATTCGCCCTCATTCCAACAGGTTTCCCCCTTTATCTTCCTGCGCTAATGTTGATTTACATAGTAACATAGTTAGTAAGGCCGAAAAAAGACATTTGTCCATCCAGTTCAGCCTATATTCCATCATAATAAATCCCCAGATCTACGTCCTTCTACAGAACCTAATAATTGTATGATACAATATTTTTCTGCTCCAGGAAGACATCCAGGCCTCTCTTGAACCCCTCGACTGAGTTCGCCATCACCACCTCCTCAGGCAAGCAATTCCAGATTCTCACTGCCCTAACAGTAAAGAATCCTCTTCTATGTTGGTGGAAAAACCTTCTCTCCTCCAGACGCAAAGAATGCCCCCTTGTGCCCGTCACCTTCCTTGGTATAAACAGATCCTCAGCGAGATATTTGTATTGTCCCCTTATATACTTATACATGGTTATTAGATTTGTTTGTCCAGGTGGTGACGGAGGAATTTGGGAAGATTCAATGTTCCTTTTTACAGGACAATTTAACTAGAGCTGAGAGGGAAAGACTAAGGTTCCTCAAAAATCTGCCTGACATTGTCATCAAGCCAGCAGATAAAGGTGGTAACGTCGTCCTGTGGCCCGTGGATATGTATGAGAAAGAAGCATATAGACAATTAGATAATAAGATCTGCTATAAGAAACTTACCTATAATCCACTTTCCACTTTTGCTGGTAAGTTGGACTCTATTATCCAGCGGGCCGTGCAGGACGACGTTATCACCAAGGACTTGGCTATTGCCTTGTCTGTGAAGGAACCTACGGTACCTACTATGTACCTGCTCCCTAAAATACACAAAAACCTCCAGTCACCGCCTGGCAGACCCATTATCTCGGGACGAGGGAACCTGTTGGAACATGTAAACAGGTGGATTGATTTTCATCTTCAACCCCTGGTTACGAGCCTCCCGTCCTTCCTCAAAGATACTGGGGACCTCTTGCGCAGGGTCGACGGATTGTGTTTGGAGGGTGGGTCTCTATTGGTTACAGCGGATGTGGAATCTCTTTATACTAACATCAGACATAGTGATGGCATTAATGCCGTTAAATTTTTTCTTGATACTTCATCACTATCTATGGGTATGAGAACACTTCTGCTGGAGCTTCTAGAGTTCACCCTCACCCACAATTTTTTTGTATTTAAGGGGTCCTTCTACCTGCAGCTCCAGGGGACCGCCATGGGGGCGGCCGTTGCGCCCGCCTATGCCGGTCTCTTTTTGGGGCTGTGGGAGAGGGACCTCCTCCTGTCCGATGAACAGGGATCAATAGATCGTGTCCCATTTTGGACACGATATATTGATGATATCTTCTTCATCTGGCAGGGCACATCCGTCGACCTTGTTCAATACATGTCTCGCCTGAACAGCAACGATATGAATATCCACCTTACATTCATGGCCGATGCTGAATCTATTAATTTTCTTGATGTCACTATTAAAAGGGGCCCTATGGGAGTGATAAATACTGATATATTCCGCAAGGAAACATCTACGAACACTCTCTTGCACGCCTCCTCTGGTCATCCGGCCCATATGATTAGATCTATACCGGTGGGGCAGTTTCTTCGTCTTAGACGAATTTGCTCCTCCGATGGTGATTTTGAGAAAAGGGCGGAGGAACTGAGGGGGCGTTTTAGAGAGCGCGGGTATAGTGGAAGGTCGATTAAAAGGGCTTATTTAAGAGCTAAACATACTAAACGTGACAACTTAATTTATGGTTCATCGGACCGGGCAGTTACGGGTGACGGTGACAAGTTGAGATTTGTTACCACTTTCAGTACCAAGTCTCACCAGGTACGCCAGATATTGCAAAAGGCCTGGCCAATATTAATGGTTGATTCTACCATTAAGAAATTTCTCCCTGATCGGCCCTCTCTGACATTTAGACGTGCGAGGAACCTCAGGGACCATTTAGTGCGGAGTCATTATAGTGGTCAGCAAATTAGGACGTTCTTGGATAATTTTCCACCCAAATTTGGTTGCAGTCCATGTGGCCATTGTGTCGCCTGCCCCAACATTGAAAGGAGTGTCTCTTTTTCTAACTCAAAGGGCACTAAATCCTTCCACATTAGACAGCATATTACTTGTACTACGAGGTATGTAGTCTATTATGCCACATGCCCATGCGGGTTAATATATGTTGGCCTTACCACCCGCCAACTAAAAATCCGCATTAGAGAGCATGTGTTGGGGATACAGGCGGCCTCTGGCCACATGGACGGATCTACATTAAAGACTATACCGAGACATTTTTTGGAACATCATGAGTGTAACGCGGCATTATTGAGGGTGAGAGGCATTGAAGCCTTACATATTAATATTAGGGGCGGTCAGCTGGCTAAGAGACTAGCGAAATTGGAGACGCAATGGATTTGGCGTCTTCAAACCGTTTATCCTGACGGACTCAATGAGAACCTGTCTTTTGCCCCCTTTCTGTAGTCCACCGCCTGCTGTTTTTCCTCCCTGCGTACGTCATCCGCATACGTGTGTTTTTATTTTATTTTAATTGTTTTTATTCCTTTTTAGTATTACGGACTACGACAGTAAACATTTGGTGACTTCTGTGGTTGGAAAGTGAAGCGGATCATCTACATGGACTTTTATTCGGAGCTTTTGGAGAGGATATAGTGGACATCCTATTATGACATATAGGGAGATGAAGATACTGCCTTGTGCTATATGTCATAGTTTACAGCACTGCTTACCATTTCAGATGGTGGCCATGCGAAGATTGGACACTTTAGTGTGTATATATATGGGATAGTTGCTATATTATGAGTATTGATATGGTGTATACATTATACTGTTTTCCTGTTAACATATGTGCATTTTTTGTATCCATGCATGGAGTGGGATGAGGATGTATAGGAGAGGTATATACATATGTAGCACACTTACTAACGTCTATATATATATATTATCCACGAGTGATACTTTATTGATACTAATGGTGGATATTGGTTTTTGATACTGTTTATGCATTCCTTGGTCAATCCGCTATTTTGTAGGGTGGCCATGTTTATATCTACTCTGCATCCTCACCTCCTCTTTTTATATATATATATATATATATATATATATATATATATATATGTTATTTTAGATTTGTCCCTATTATTATGGCCGCTATGGGGTCTTTGCAGTGGCGATTATTAATCTCTGACAATATGGCCGTGGTTGGTCATTTGCGCATGCGATATTCTGTATTTGTCTCCATTATTATGGCCGCCGTAATTCCTCCTCAGTGGCGACTATTAGTCTCCAATAATATGGCCGCAGTTGGCTGTTTGCGCACGCGCGGTCGGCATTGGTAGTTTTCCCTTTATTCCTTCTGCGGGGATCCATGTGCGCATGTCCGCCCTCTATCTTTACCAAGATGGCGGCTTGGCGGCTTCACTCCCACAGTACACATACTTCTTCCGGCTCCTGTCACCGCGGTGCCGCTGCCCGTGATCACATGGGGCCCCTGTGCTTCCGGGTGAGACGGCCATGCGGGACAGCTGCCGGTAATTACAGGTACTGTTGTACTTCCGGGTTTGTGAGTATATAGGTCACCGTATCTACACACCAGTTACCCCTTGAGAAAGGCACCTTGCCGAAACGCGCGTTGGGGGGGACGGGTCTTGATTGCACGTGTACACCAATCATTTACTACCGGTATGTATGGACTAGAATATTGTTACTAATTGCCAAGATATGGCTATGATGTTCTGATATATGCTGTATATTTACCTGGCTTTGATATTTATATTATGGGGTATAGTGCATTAGGGCTTGTCCGTTTGGTATGTGCTGTTGATGACATGGGTGGGTTTCCCTCCTTTTACTGTATACCGATCAGTTAGTATTTAATAAAGTTTATATATTTTGTATATTTGGACTTATGACTGTGTTCTTCTGGGTTTTGTGTGTTTTACGTATATGCAGTTTGTTCAGGTGGTCCTAGTCAATCAGATATTCCTTGTTATTTGATTTATGATATATGTTTAGTGATTGGCATGCTCCCCACTAAGTATTTGCTGTAGACAGTAAGCCCGCAAGGGCAGGGTCTTCTCCCCCTCTGTACCAGTCTGTCATTGTTAGTTTGTAGTGATGAGCGAATGTGCTTGGATAAGGTGTTATCCAAGTATCTCTGGCGTCCTCAAATAATGTGTTTGAGTCCCCATGGCTGTATGTCTCGCGGGTGTTAGACAGCCAAAACACATGCGGGGATTGCCTAACAAACAGGCTATGTAACAGCCATGAGACGTGCAGCCCAGGGACTCGAACATATTAATCAAGCACGCCCGAGATATTAGAATAACACCCGAGCATGCTCAGACAATACCTTATCCAAGCACGTTCGCTCATCATTAATAGTTTGTTCTCTATTACTTATATTTGTGTTTTGCATGTAAACCCTTCTCATGTACAGCACCATGGATCAATCGTGTTTTACAACTAAATAATAATAATAATACAGAGTGAGCTGACAGTGAGGGCCACCCACTGAACTTAAAATCCCAGAAAGAGCAGAGGATTAAAGGAGTAAGATACAGGTTATACTGAATCTATTCTCACAGAGCTATATATCAAACTGCTCATCTCCCCCTCCTCTCTAGCATGGTGCCTGACGATTGTTCTGCATTTTCATGGTGACAAATTCACTTTAAGGAGTTGCTGGCTGAATGCTTAATTGTCCAACTATTTTTTGTTGATGCCTCCTACACATACATACACAGCTCAGCTGACCGTGCATGAGTTTTATATTCAGAACGAGTGTTCTGTCTTTATACATGTTGATACGGTGTGTGATCCAGCATACAGCATAAACCACTTCTGTCCTCCAAATAAGCAGACTGTTCTCTGTAGTCTAACTTTTTTATTGGTAAACAGGTATTGTAAACACGGTAAAATGGATAAACTTAACCAGGATGGCAAGTAAGTGAGATGGTTCCAGCACAGCACATGAGCACGTGTGTCCCAGGTAGCACACAGAAAATAAGGGAGTTTCCCTCTCCCAGCATACCTTGGTATAATCCCACAATGCAACAATCTAATTGTTACTAAGGCACAGATTATAAATTTAACCACCACTAGATGGTGCTATAACACAGCAAACCAAACACTATAGTACTAAACTTCAATGCATAATACGAGCCACACTGTCCTTCCTGGAATGGACAGAACACTCCCCGCTTGGCATCAACTGATGCCACCTACAGCTCCTTCGGCGAAAACAGTAAGACAAGTTCCGAGTTGAGAACCTGTTGAAATGGTGGGATTTGAGGTGATTGTCTTTAGTCACCGTACGTAGAACGGATACCTGAGGGCGGATTTCCTCATCTGCCTCTTTATCTACTAGTACAAAGGTGTTTGACCCGTCAATGTATGGCATCGAACGATATAAGAATGTAGGGCCAGTAAACCAGGTTGTGTCCTTAAGGTGTCTTGCTTCAACGGATCTGGTTGCGTGGTCCGCAGGATTGTGGTGTGTGGACACATAGTGCCACTGTTTAGGGTAGGTGGATCTCCTGATCCTTAGCACCCGATTGCTGGCATAGACATAGTCAGTGTAGAACTCGACTTCTTTGACTTCCAAGTCAATTTCTGTCGAGATAAGTTCAGCCAACTCTACTGCTAGCACAGCTGCACAGAGTTCCAGTCTGGGTACTGTGTGTTCACGGAGTGGGACCAGTTTTGTCCGGCTCATAACAAGCCTTACATGGCATTGTTTGTTGATGTCTGTAGTTTTCAAATACGCTACTGCTGCAATTGCTTTGGTTGAGGCATCGCAGAAGATAAAAAGCCTTTGCATCTTGACTTCTGTTGATGGCACAAAAGCATATGCTGTGCCATGTAGAGACTTGACAGGACTTCTAAAGAGTTCTTCCATCTTACCCACAAGTCTCTTTTCTCACTGGGAAGTGGATCATCACAATCAGACGTCTCTTGGGTGAAGTCTCTCAACATCATTTTACCTTGGATAGTTACAGGGGTTACAAATCCCAGAGGATCGTACAAGCTGTTTACAACGGACAGGGCGCCTCTACGCGTGAAGGGTTTCTCTTCTTCGCTGATCTGGAAGGTAAAGGCTTCCTTTTTCAAATCCCAGAGTAAACCAAGGCTTCGCTGCATGGGAAGGGAGTCCATGCTTAAATACAAGTCTTTTAAATTGGTTGAGTAATCTTGAAAGGGAAAGGCTGCCATTAGTTTTTTGGCTGTTGGAAGCAATTTTGTGCAACCTCAAATTGGACGAAGCGAGCATTTCTTGTGCCCTTTTTAGGAGACTGACTGCCGACTCATCTGTGGTTGTGGATTTCAGGCAGTCATCTACGTAGAAATCCTTTTCCACAAACAATCTTACATCCGATCCATACTTTGCTTCACCCTCTCTGGCTGAATGTCTAAGGCCATAGATAGCGACAGCAGGGGAGGGGCTGTTTCCAAAGATGTGTACCTTCATACGATATTCCACGATATCCTTGTGGGGGTCATTATCGCGGTACCAGAAGAACCTCAAGTAGTTTCTGTGTTATTCTTTAACAAGGAAGCAGTGAAACATTTGTTGTATGTCGGCCATAAATGCTACTGATTCTTGGCGGAAACGAAGAAGTACTCCCAGAAGTCTGTTATTGGGGTCTGGACAAGACAGAAAGACGTCGTTTAAAGAAACACCTCTGTATCTGGCACTTGAGTCAAATACCACTCTTATCTGACCTGGTTTCTTCGGATGATACACGCCGAAAATAGGTAAGTACCAACATTCCTCGGAATCTTGAAGTACAGGGGCAATTTCCACGTGGCCACTCTGGAATATTCTCTCCATGAAGGTAAAGAAGTGTTTTCTTGTTTCTGGTGTCTTCTGCAGTTTGCGTGTAAGGGAGACAAATCAACTGTAGATAAGTTCTCTGTTGTTGGGTAAGCGTTGCCTCTATGGTTTGTTTGGTAAAGGTGCGACCCAACGCTTTGATTCATCTCTTACTATCTCTCGATCCATGATGTCCAAAAACAGTCTGTCCTCTATGAACGTTGCTACCTGGTTGTCTTCTCTTGTCCTGTCAAAATCTGTGCACCCTATATGATCTTGCTCACCATCGCATGCATGGTCTTCACAGGAAGGATCAGCTAACGGACAAGGTGGAGGGGCGTTGTGTGGCAATTCTTTAATCAGGAAACTGCTCTCACATGGCTGGAAGAGAGACGGACGTCCATTTTCGAGAGTATTGGTGAGCATGTTGTTGACTGATGTCGGCCTGTGTGCTCCACCCAAACAGTCATCTCCCACAATGACCCATCCTAGGTCATGTCTCTGAGCATATGGGGCATTTTGTGGGCCGTTATTCTGTCCTCTATCCTTGTGGACCCGTAGTATGTCTCTTCCGAGGAGTAAGACAATTGGAGCCCCTTGGTCCAGTTCCGGTATCAGGTGAGCTATACATTTCAAGTGGGTATCATGAGCTGCTACCTTTGGTGTAGGTATCTCAGACCTGTTGTCAGGAATCTGGTTGCACTCCAGTATTGATGGCAAGAATAAGCAGGTTTGACCGCCTATAGACTCTACTTTGAATCTGGTCGCTTTTCTCCCTGCAAATCTTCGAGCAGGATCTTCCTGCTAAAAGTTCCTTGCAGATCTCTGTACAGTGAGAAGTGACCACTGGGGTGTCTATGTCAGTGTCCATCTGTTTTTTGGCAGACTCTTCTACTCGCGACGATACCCCCGAGGGTGGTCCAGGGTGTAAGGCCGTGTTGTGCTCCACACTACTACATTCTGTGCATTTCACACTGGTTTCACAGTTCTTGGCGACGTGTGAGGTCGTCGCGCAGCATCTGAAGCATATCTTGTTTTCCTTTAGGAAACTCTTACGGTCTTCTAGAGACTTCACCCTGAAGGCTCTACATTTTAGTAGGGGGTGAGGTTTCTTGTGTAGGGGGTAGTGTTTGCTGAGATCCTGAGGATTGTCCTCTTCTGGAGAGGACTTACTTGCCCTGTAAGGAAGCCCTGTGGCGGTAACATTAGTTTTGTGGACTGCCACTAGTGTTTTACTGGGTTTTACACCAGAGGCAGTGGTGCATGACATAGTGAAATCGAAACTGGGATCATTTCTAACTTTAGCCTGCTGAGCAACAAAGTCTACAAACACCCTGAAAGGAGGAAATGGTACCTTTTGAGCCTGTTTGTAACGGGACCCGTGACTGACCCACATTTCTTGTAAGTTGTAAGGGAGCTTTTGGACAATTGGGTTTACACATCTGGCAGTGTCCAGGAATGCCAACCCTGGTAGGTCACCTTCTGGCTAAGCTGCATGTACCTCAATTAACAAGTCGCTCAGTTCCCTGAGCCTTTGATAACCCTTATTTGCTATCTTGGGAAAATCATCAATTCTTTTATACAAAGCATTTTCTATAGCTTCTATTAACCCATAACATTCTTCGAGTCTCTCCCACACGATACGAAGTCCTGTGTGTGGGTACTTTATGTTAATGTTCCTGATTCTTTTGGCGTGTTCAGCTGACTCGTTCCCAAGTTACTTTACCAGTAGATCTAACTCTTCACTACTGGAAAGATCCAAGTCTCTGATGGCATTCTGGAAGGAGGCTCACTATGCTCTATAGCTTTCAGCTCGATCTGTGAACTTTACAAGTCCTTTGGTCACCAGCTCCCGGCGGGTAAAGAACCTTGCAAAGTTCATAGTGGCTGAGTCAATGCCGAAATGAGCTGGAGTGCTGTTGTCATGCGGTGTGTGGTGCGTCCTCATACCTGGTAGGAGCTTCTGGCTTAGGAAAGTCTGTATAAACCCCTTCCGAAGCGAACTGTGTCCCTGTCAGTCTGGTAGGAGGTCATACCTTCTGTTCTATAAGACGGTAGTGGTGGTCGACATCGTTTTGCAGTGTACCTTCCTGCTTCCAGTACGGCAATTGGAGTAAGGATCTCTGGTAATCAGTATAGGCTGGTTGGTGTAACGGATCAGAGTTATCATCTATTCTAGGATGTTGGTGGACATATTCTGAGATGCGTTGAGCTGATCCCTGTCGATCAAGGTCCGGTCCATGTACGTCGCTGTCTCTCTCAGATTCAGGAAACTCCACGGCTTCTAGGAACTCAGCTTTGGCTATTGCGACTGCTGCTTCTTTTTCAGCGGAAAGCCTTTCCAAAGTCGCTCGCAGGCATGCTGTATCTGCGTCTCTATCTGCTTGCAGGCGGGCTCTTTCGGCTTCTCTATCTGCTTGCAGGCGGGCTCTTTCTGCTTCTCTATCTGCTTGCAGGTGAGCTCTTTCTGCTTCTTGCTCTGCTTGTCTTAACTTTAACTGCATCTCTTGTGCAGCGAAGGAGGATCTTACTTTCGCCGCCTCGGGTCCTGTGTGGGCGAGAGCGGCAGATCTTTTCGATGATGACTTGCTAGAGCGGCTTGTTTGGGACCTCGTCCCTAGTGACGATGCTCGACTTGTAGACATTTTGTGTCTGTTTGCAGACTGTAGGACGTCTCAGAGCGGGTAGAAATGAACTTCAGCGTGGGCTGAGACGTGTCGCGCTTGGTGGGCTGCACTCTCGGTACTTGTGACTGTATGGTGGCCGCTGCAATATCTGCAGGTGATGTGGTACAAGTGGCTGCGTAAGTGGTATTTGCTATCGCTGGCATCTAGCCTCCGTTTTACTGTTCTGTCTTCATACATGTTGATACGGTGTGTGATCCAACATACAGCATAAACCACTTCTGTCCTCCAAATAAGCAGACTGTTCTCTGTAGTCTAACTTGTTTATTGGTAAACAGGTATTGTAAATGCGGTAAAACGGATAAACTTAACCAGGATGGCAAGTAATTGAGATGGTTGCAGCACAGCACGTGAGCACGTGTGTCCCAGGTAGTACACAGAAAATAATGGAGTTTCCCTCTCCCAGCATACCTTGGTACAATCCCACAATGCAACACTCTAATTGTTACTAAGGCACAGATTATAAATTTAACCACCACTAGATGGTGCTATAACACAGCAAACCAAACACTATAGTACTAAACTTCAATGCATAATATGAGCCACACTGTCCTTCCTGGAATGGACAGAATGAGGACTAGGCTGCATCTGCTTTTATTCAACAGGACCAAAAATATCAGGCATGCTGAATTCCGGCATGCCCAATCCCAATCCCTTTTCTTCCCAACAGCTGCTAGCCAGGAAAACCCTTATACACATTAGATAATTGTCTGATCTTGCTGAAATTGGTAGACCTAACCCACTGTGTATTGGGAAATGTAGAGGCATCATGCACCATATTTCTACATTTATTGAAACTATCTTAGAGCTTTCCCATGGTTTCGTCATCTCAGGTCACAAGCCCGTTACAAGTTACTGTATGATGCACATAATTTAGGTAAAATAAATGCATTGTCTAACATTGGTCCATGATGATACTGCCATAATGGCCAACCCGTACCTGGTGAATTGTGACTACTGAATATTTATAATCTCTGAAGAAAACTAGAATTCATGCCTTCTATAGTATTATAAATTTGTCAGAGGACATGCATCCTTTTTAAGGACTAGGTCATGCATATTGCTCAACTTAATGACTAATTTTATACAGCGCCAGTACCTCTCTCTGCCACATTACTGATTACTGTGTGCCCCATTGTGTTCCTATATAAATCTAGAAAATACACCGCACTCACTTGTGGAATATGATGCAGAAAAATTTAACAATTTATTGTGTATATAAGCACATCAATTGGTAACAAATACATAAAGTGAGAAGCGTTTCATCAATACATGACATTTCGAATCCACCGGATTCTTATTCATATAACGCTTTCACAAAGTATAGCCAGTAATGCTATGTACCCAAGGGGGAAGTATACGCTGTATTCAGGATATGTGCTAGGATAATGGCGTGCGGCATCAGGGTGACAGCTGGACCTTGATGAGTAGTCAGGAAAAGCGGCGCTCCCGCGCCCTGCTCGTGCTGTGTGTGCATGTGAATGGCCACAGCGTGATTGTGTTCCTAGTCAGGGCCCAGATGTTGATTAATAACTAAGGAGGATTGAAAAATTCTAATTTCCTTAAAGTATATTGCAACAATAAATTAATTGCATGCATAGAGAATAAAGTACTGTATGTAATATACAGTATGTCTCCTGTATAAGTGTATATATATTATCTTATCTGAAAAACGTCGCCCACAAGCAACATTACCTTCGCAGTCCTAGTGTCCTTCTGAAGCTTGTCTAGTTTCGCTTCATTTGTGCTCAAAAAACTCTTCAGAATGCTGTTATCATGGTGGAAGCTCTCCTTTCGGATCAAATCCATTCCTTTCTGCAACTCCCCGACATCCAGTAGTACATTTTCTAAAAACACTGCAAGTACAAAACAAAATTATACCGGTGACTTTGTCACAGAAACAGAGGATTTCTATCATCATCACTGTTGTTGTCTATGGTTTTTCACTATTGTGTGAGTTTCCTGTTTTGAATATATTTTTAAGACTATGAACCCCAATAGATTCCACAGTGTTTTACAGACATTACCATTACTGTCCCATTGGGAATCTAGATTCCCTATCAGTATGTTTTGGGCGTGTGGGAGGAAAACAGAGATTCCAGAGGAAATCCATGCAAACATGAGGAGAACATATAAACTCTTTGCAGATGTTGTCCTTGGTGGTGTTTCAAAGTAGTACCCCAGCACTGCAAAGCAATAGTGCCACTGAGCCACTGTCCTGCCTGTAAGGGCCCCTTTCCACTTGTGAGGAAAACGGACGAGTGCAATCCGATAAAAAATCGGATTGCACTCGGACCAATGTTAATCAATATGTGACACTCCATTTGCGATTTTTTTTCCCAGCCGAAATCGGACTGAGAAAAATCTGTGTCGGCTGAGAAAAAAATCGCAGCATGCTGCGTATTGCTGAGATTCTCGGACGAGACTCGCCAATGCAAGTCAATGGGTGCGAGAAAAAAAACGCACAGCACTCGCACCATGCGAGTGCTGTCCGATTTTTACGCACCCGTGTCCTTAGAAAAGCCGGCAATTCAGAGCAGAGTACAGTAAAATCACACTGACAGGTTAGATGAGAGTAGATATATACACATAGAATAGGTATATATACATATATATATGTCAGGGAGACACCTATATATATATATTTATATTTAATGCAGCGCGAGATAGCTTTAAAGCTGGTAATTCAATTACCGGCTTTTGCTTTCTCCTTCACAAACCCGACATGATATGAGACCTGGTTTACATACAGTAAACCATCTCATATCACCATTTTTTTTGCATATTCCACACTACTAATGTTAGTAGTGTGTATATGCAAAATTTGGGCGTTCTAGCTATTATATTTAAGGGTTAAATGGCGGAAAAAATTGGCGTGGGCTCCCGCACAATTTTCTCCGCCAGAGTAGTAAAGCCAGTGACTGAGGGCAGATATTAATAGCCTGGAGAGGGTCCATGGTTATTGGCCCCCCCCTGGCTAAAAACACCTGCCCCCAGCCACCCCAGAAAAGGCACATCTGGAAGATGCGCCTATTCTGGCACTTGGCCACTCTCTTCCCATTCCCGTGTAGCGGTGGGATATGGGGTAATGAAGGGTTAATGCCACCTTGCAATTGTAAGGTGACATTAAGCCTAATTAATAATGGAGAGGCGTCAATTATGACACCTATCCATTATTAATCCAATTGAAAGAAAGGGTTAAAAAAAATACACACACACATTATTAAAAATTATTTTAATGAAATAAAAACAAAGGTTGTTGTAATTTTTTATTTAACGCCCAATCCACTCAGTGAAGACCCTCGTTCTGTGACAAAAAAATAAAAATAAACCAACAATATACTTACCTTCCACAGATCTGTAAAGTCCAACGATGTAAATCCTTCTGAAGGGGTTAAAACATTTTGCAGCCAGGAGCTTTGCTAATGCAATGCTACTCCTCGCTGCAAAACCCCGGGGAATGAGTCTAAATATAGATCAATGAGCTATATTTAGCTTCATTTGCGGTGAGGCGCCCTCTGCTGGCTGTTCATAGATCGTGGGAACTTTCCTTTCCTTCACGGGGGGAGCGCGGCCGATCGCGGCCGGGTGTCAGCTGACTATCGCAGCTGACATCCGGCACTATGTGCCAGGAGCGGTCACGGACCGCTCCCGGCACATTAGCCCCCGGCACACCGCGATCAAACATGATCGCGATGTGCCGGCGGTACAGGGAAGCATTGCGCAGGGAGGGGGCTCCCTGCGTGCTTCCCTGAGACGATCGGTACAAGGTGATGTGCTCACCTTGTACCGAACGTCTTCTCCCTGCAGGCCCCGGATCCAAAATGGCCGCGGGGCTGCATCCGGGTCCTGTAGGGAGTACTTCCGGGTCGCCAGCAGGTGCTGGTAAGCCTGCAGCGATGTCAGTGAGATCGCCGATCTTACAGAGAGCTGTTCAAACTGTAAGATCGGCGATCTGTGATGTCCCCCCCGGGACAAAGTAAAAAAGTAAAAAAAAAAATTTCCACATGTGTAAAAAAAAAATTTACTAAATAAATAAATTAAAAAAAAATATTGTTCCCATAAATACATTTCTTTATCTAAAAAAAACAAAAAAAAACAATAAATGTACACATGTTTAGTATCGCCGCGTCCGTAACGACCCGACCTGTAAAACTGTCCCACTAGTTAACCCCTTCAGTGAACACCGTAAGAAAAAAAAAAAAAAACGAGCCAAAAAACAAAGCTTTATTATCATACCGCCGAACAAAAAGTGGAATAACACGCGATCAAAAAGACAGATATAAATAACCATGATACCGCTGAAAATGTCATCTTGTCCCGCAAAAAACGAGCCACCACAAAGGATAATAAGCAAAAAAATAAAAAAGTTATAGTCCTGAGAATAAAGCGATGCCAAAATAATTATTTTTTCTATAAAATAGCTTTTATCGTATAAAAGCACCAAAACATAAAAAAATGATATAAATGAGGTATTGCTGTAATCATACTGACCCGACGAATAAAACTGCTTCATCCACTTTACCAAACGCGGAACGGTATAAACGCCTCCCCCAAAAGAAATTCATGAATAGCTGGTTTTTGGTCATTCTGCCTCACAAAAATCGGAATAAAAAGTGATCAAAAACTGTCACGTGTCCAAAAATGTTACCAATAAAAACGTCAACTCGTCCCGCAAAAAACAAGACCTCACATGACTCTGTGGACCAAAATATGGAAAAATTATAGGTCTCAAAATGTGGAGACGCAAAAACTTTTTTTGCTATAAAAAAAGCGTATTTTAGTGTGTGACGGCTGCCAATCATGAAAATCTGATATAAAAAATGCTATAAAAGTAAATCAAACCCCCCTTCATCACCCCCTTAGTTAGGGAAAAATAATAAAATTAAAAAAATGTATTTATTTCCATTTTCCCATCAGGGCTAGGGTTAGGGTTAGGGCTAGGGTTAGGGCTAGGGTTAGGGCTAGGGTTGGGGCTAGGTTGGGGCTAGGGTTGGTGCTAGGGTTGGGGTTAGGGTTGGGGCTAGGGTTAGGGCTAGGGTTAGGGCTAGGGTTAGGGCTAGGGTTAGGGTTGGGGCTAGGGTTAGGGTTGGGGTTAGGGTTGGAGCTAAAGTTAGGGTTAGGGTTGGGGCTAAAGTTAGGGTTAGGGTTGGGGCTAAAGTTAGGGTTAGGGTTGGGGCTAAAGTTAGGGTTAGGGTTTGGATTATATTTACGGTTGGGATTAGGGTTGGGATTAGAATTAGGGGTGTGTCAGGGTTAGGGGTGTGGTTAGGGTTACCGTTGGGATTAGGGTTAGGGGTGTGTTAGGGTTAGGGTTTCAGGTAGAATTGGGGAGTTTCCACTGTTCAGGCACATCAGGGGCTCTCCAAACGCGACATGGCATCCGATCTCAATTCCAGCCAATTCTGCGTTGAAAAAGTAAAGCAGTGCTCCTTCCCTTCCGAGCTCTCCGGTGTGCCCAAACAGGGGTTTACCCCAACATATGGGGTATCAGCGTACTCAGGACAATTTGGACAACAACTTTTGGGGTCCAAGTTCTCTTGTTATCCTTGGGAAAATAAAAATGTGGGGGGCTAAAAATAATTTTTGTGGGAAAAATAAGATTTTTTTTATTTTCGCGGCTCTGCGTTGTAAACTGCAGTGAAACACTTGGGGGTTCAAAGTTCTCACAACACATCTAGATAGGTTCCTTGGAAGGTCTAGTTTCCAATATGGGGTCACTTGTGGGGGGTTTGTACTGTTTGGGTACATCAGGGGCTCTGCAAATGCAACTTGACGCCTGCAGACCAATCCATCTAAGTCTGTATTCCAAATGGCGCTCCTTCCCTTCCGAGCTCTGTCATGCGCCCAAACAGTGCTTCCCCCCACATATGGGGTATCAGCGTACTCAGGACAAATTGGACAACAACTTTTCGGGTCCAATTTATCCTGTTACCCTTGTGAAAATACATAACTGGGGGCTAAAAAATCATTTTTGTGAAAAAAAAAAGAATTTTTATTTTCAGGGCTCTGCGTTATAAACTGTAGTGAAACACTTGGGGGTTCAAAGTTCTCACAACACATCTAGATAAGTTCCTTGGGGGGTCTAGTTTCCAATATGGGGTCACTTGTGGGGGGTTTCTACTGTTTGGGTACATCAGGGGCTCTTCAAATGCAACGTGATGCCTGCAGACCAATCCATCTAAGTCTGTATTCCAAATGGCGCTCCTTCCCTTCCGAGCTCTGCCATGCGCCCAAACAGTGCTTCCCCCCCACATATGGGGTATCAGCGTACACAGGACAAATGGGACAACAACTTTTGGGGTCCAATTTATCCTGTTACCCTTGTGAAAATACATAACTGGGGGCTAAAAAATCATTTTTGTGAAAAAAAAAAGAATTTTTATTTTCACGGCTCTGCGTTATAAACTGTAGTGAAACACTTGGGGGTTCAAAGTTCTCACAACACATCTAGATAAGTTCCTTGGGGGGTCTAGTTTCCAATATGGGGTCACTTGTGGGGGGTTTCTACTGTTTTGGTACATCAGGGGCTCTGCAAATGCAACGTGACGCCTGCAGACCAATCCATCTAAGTCTGTATTCCAAATGGCGCTCCTTCCCTTCCGAGCTCTGCCATGCGCCCAAACAGTGATTCCCCCCCACATATGGGGTATCAGCGTACTCAGGACAAATTGGACAACAACTTTTGGGGTCCAATTTATCCTGTTACCCTTGTGAAAATACATAACTGGGGGCTAAAAAATTATTTTTGTGAAAAAAAAAAGAATTTTTATTTTCAGGGCTCTGCTTTATAAACTGTAGTGAAACACTTGGGGGTTCAAAGTTCTCACAACACATCTAGATAAGTTCCTTGGGGGGTCTAGTTTCCAATATGGGGTCACTTGTGGGGGGTTTCTACTGTTTGGGTACATCAGGGGCTCTTCAAATGCAACGTGATGCCTGCAGACCAATCCATCTAAGTCTGTATTCCAAATGGCACTCCTTCCCTTCCGAGCTCTGCCATGCGCCCAAACAGTGCTTCCCCCCCACATATGGGGTATCAGCGTACACAGGACAAATGGGACAACAACTTTTGGTGTCCAATTTATCCTGTTACCCTTGTGAAAATACATAACTGGGGGCTAAAAAATTATTTTTGTGAAAAAAAAAAGAATTTTTATTTTCAGGGCTCTGCTTTATAAACTGTAGTGAAACACTTGGGGGTTCAAAGTTCTCACAACACATCTAGATAAGTTCCTTGGGGGGTCTAGTTTCCAATATGGGGTCACTTGTGGGGGGTTTCTACTGTTTGGGTACATCAGGGGCTCTGCAAATGCAACGTGACGCCTGCAGACCAATCCATCTAAGTCTGTATTCCAAATGGCGCTCCTTCCCTTCCGAGCTCTGCCATGCGCCCAAACAGTGATTCCCCCCCACATATGGGGTATCAGCGTACTCAGGACAAATTGGACAACAACTTTTGGGGTCCAATTTATCCTGTTACCCTTGTGAAAATACAAAACTGGGGACTAAAAATCATTTTTGTGAAAAAAAAAAAGAATTTTTATTTTCACGGCTCTGCGTTATAAACTGTAGTGAAACACTTGGGGGCTCAAAGCTCTCAAAACACATCTAGATAAGTTCCTTAGGGGGTCTACTTTCCAAAATGGTGTCACTTTTGGGTGGTTTCAATGTTTAGGCACATCAGGGGCTCTCCAAACGCAACATGACGTCCCATCTCAATTCCAGTCAATTTTGCATTGAAAAGTCAAATGGCGCTCCTTCCCTTCCGAGCTCTGCCATGTGCCCAAACAATGGTTTACACCCACATATGGGGTATCAGCGTACTCAGGACAAATTGCACAACAACTTTTGTTGTCTAATTTCTTCTCTTACACTTGGGAAAATAAAAAATTGGGGGCATAAAGATCATTTTTGTGAAAAAATATGATTTTTTATTTTTACGGCTCTGCATTATAAACTTCTATGAAGCACTTGGTGGCTCAAAGTGCTCACCACACATCTAGATAAGTTCCTTAAGGGGTCTACTTTCCAAAATGGTGTCACTTGTGGGGGGTTTCAATGTTTAGGCACATCAGGGGCTCTCCAAACGCAACATGGCGTCCCATCTCAATTCCAGTCAATTTTGCATTGAAAAGTCAAATGGCGCTCCTTTCCTTCCGAGCTCTGCCATGCGCCCAAACAGTGGTTAATCCCCACATATGGGGTATCAACGTACTCAGGACAAATTGTACAACAACTTTTGGGGTCCATTTTCTCCTGTTACCCTTGGTAAAATAAAATAAATTGGAGCTGAAATAAATTTTGTGTGAAAAAAAGTTAAATGTTCATTTTTATTTAAACATTCCAAAAATTCCTGTAAAACACCTGAAGGGTTAATAAACTTCTTCAATGTGGTTTTGAGCACCTTGAGGGGTGCAGTTTTTAGAATGGTGTCACACTTGGGTATTTTCTATCATATAGACCCCTCGAAATGACTTCAAATGAGATGTGGTCCCTAAAAAAAAAATGGTGTTGCAAAAATGAGAAATTGCTGGTCAACTTTTAACCCTTATAACTCCCTAACAAAAAAAAATTTTGGTTCCAAAATTGTGCTGATGTTATGAAGTGCACAGACATAGTGAACAATGCTGTGTATCCTCTGTAGTCCCAGAGTGTCTCTCCCATATTGTGTAAATATATGTATAAAGTGTATATGTATGTAGGCATACTGTATATAATGTATATAAACCGTTTCTGTGTGTATATACTTTATATATGTGCTTGTACACACTGTATGTGTCTGTATACTGTATATACAATATATAGTGTATGTTTCTATATGTATAAAGTATATATAATGTGTGTACATGTATAGTGTGTATCTGTGTATATGTGCTGCATATATAGTTCTGTAATTGTAGTGTTGCCATAATAGGGATCAGCAGTTTATGTTTAACCCCTTCATGACCCAGCCTATTTTGACCTAAATGACCTGGCCATTTTTTGCAATCATGACCAGTGTCCCTTTATGAGGTAATAACTCAGGAACGCTTCAACGGATCGTAGCGATTCTGAGATTTTTTTTCCTGACATATTGGGCTTCATGTTAGTGGTAAATTTAGGTCGATAATTTTTGTGTTTATTTGTGAAAAAAACGAATATTTGGCAAAAATTTTGAAAATTTCACAACAATTTTTATTCTGTTAAACCAGAGACGTATGTGATGCAAAATAGTTAATAAATAACATTTCCCACATGTCTACTTTACATCAGCACAATTTTGGAAACAAAATTTTTTTTTGCTAAGAAGTTATAAGGGTTAAAATTTGACCAGCGATTTCTCATTTTTACAGCAAAATTTACAAAACCATTTTTTTAGGGAACACCTCACATTTGAAGTCAGTTTGAGGGGTCTATATGGCTGAAAATACTAAAAAGTGAAACCATTCCAAAAACTGCACCCCTCAAGGTGCCCAAAGCCACATTCAAGAAGTTTATTAACCCTTCAGGTGTTTCACAGCAGCGGAAGCAACATGGAAGGAAAAAATGAACATTTAACTTTTTAGTCACAAAAATGATCTTTTAGCAACAATTTCTTTACTTTACCCAGGGTAATAGGAAAAACTGGACCCCGAAAGTTGTTGTCCAATTTGTCCTGAGTACGTCGATACCTGATATGTGGGGGGTAACCACTGTTTGGGCGCACGACAGGGCTCGGAAGGGAAGGAGCGCCATTTGACTTTTTGAATGAAAAGTTGGCTCCAATTTTTAGCGGACACCATGTTGCGTTTGGAGAGCCCCTGTGTGCCTAAAGATTGGAGCTCCCCCACAAGTGGCCCAATTTTGGAAACTAGATCCCCCAAGGAACTTATCTAGATGCATAGTGAGCACTTTAAACCCCAGGTGCTTTACAAATTGATCCGTAAAAATGGAAAAGTACTTTTTATTCACAAAAAAGTTCTTTAGCCTCAATTTTTTCATTTTCACATGGGCAACAGGACAAAATGGATCCTAAAAATTTTTGGGCAATTTCTACTGAGTACACCGATACCTCACATGTGGGGGTAAACCACTGTTTGGGCACACGGCAAGACTCGGAAGGGAAGGAGCGCCATTTGACTTTTTGAATGAAAAATTAGCTCCAATCGTTAGTGGACACCATGTCGCGTTTGGAGAGCCCCTGTGTGCCTAAACATTGGAGCTCCCCCACAAGTGACCCCATTTTGGAAACTAGACCCCCCAAGGGACTTATCTAGATGCATAGTGAGCACTTTAAACCCCCAGGTGCTTCAGAAATTGATCCGTAAAAATGAAAAAGTCCTTTTTTTCACAAAAATGTTCTTTTAGCCTCAATTTTTTCATTTTTCCATGGGCAACAGGATAAAATGGATCCTAAAATTTGCTGGGCAATTTCTCCTGAGTACACCGATACATCACATGTGGGGGTAAACCACTGTTTGAGCACAGGGCAAGGCTTCGAAGGGAAGGAGCGCCATTTGACTTTTGAATAAAAAATTTGCTCCAATCGTTAGCGGACACCATGTCAGGTTTGGAGAGCCCGTGTGTGCGTAAACATTGGAGCTCCCCCACAAGTGACCCCATTTTGGAAACTAGACCCCCCCCAAGCAACTTATCTAGATGTGTGGTGAGCACTTTGAACCCCCAAGTGCTTCCCAGAAGTTTATAACGCAGAGCCGTGAAAATAAAAAATCATTTTTCTTTCCTCAAAAATGATTTTTTTAGCCCGCAATTTTTTATTTTCACAAGGGTAACAGGAGAAATTGGGCCCCAAAAGTTGTTTTCCAGTTTTTCCTGAGTACGCTGATACCCCATATGTGGGGGTAAACCACTATTTGTGCACGTCAGGGCTCGGAATGGAAGTAGTGATGTTTTGAAATGCAGACTTTAATGGAATGGTCTGCGGGCATCACATTGCGTTTGCAGAGCCCTTGTTGTGCGTAAACATTAGAAAACACCCACAAGTGACCCCATTTTGGAAACTAGACCCCCAAGGAACCTATCTAGATGTGTGGTGAACACTTTCAACCCCCAAGTGCTTCACAGAAGTTTATAACGCAGAGCCGTGAAAATAAAAAATAATTTTTCTTTCTTCAAAATGATTTTTTATAGCACAATTTTTTCATTTTCACAAGGGTGACAGGAGAAATTGGACCCCAAAAGTTGTTGTCCAGTTTGTCCTGAGTATGCTGGTACCCCATATGTGGGGGTAAACCACTGTTTGGGCACACATCGGGGTTCAGAAAGGAGGGAGCACCAGTTTACTTTTTGAACGCAAGATTGGCTGGAATCAATAGTGGCGCCATGTCGCGTTTGGAGACCCCCTGATGTGCCTAAACAGTGGAAACCCCTCAATTCTAACTCCAACACTAACCCCAACACATCGCTAACCCTAATCCCAACTCTAACCATGACCCTAATCACAACCCTAACCCCAACACACCCCTAACCTAATCCCAACCCTAACCACAACCCTAACCCCAACACACCACTAACCCTTATCCCAACCATAACCCTAACCAAAAGCCTAACCCTAACCCCAACACACCCCTAAACTTAACCCTAATTCCAACCCTAACTCTATTTCCAACCTTAACTCTAATTCCAACCCTAAGGCTATGTGCCCACGTTGCGGATTTGTGTGCGGATTTTTCGGCACCGTTTTTGAAAAATCCGCAGGTAAAACGCACTGCGATTTACCTGCGGATTTACTGTGGATTTCTAGTGTTTTTTGTGCGGATTTCACCAGGGAATTCCTATAGAGGAACAGGTGTAAAATGCTGCAGAATCCGCACAAAGAATAGACATGCTGAGGAAAATACAACACAGCGTTTCCGCGCTGTATTTTCCACACCATGGGCACAGCGGATTTGGTTTTTCATAGGTTTACATGGTACTGTAAACGTGATGGAAAACTGCTACGAATCCGCAGCAGCCAATCTGCTGCGGATCCGCAGCCAAATCCGCACCATGTGCACATAGCCTAATTCTAACCCTAATTCTAACCATAACCCTAACCCTAATTGCAACCCTAACCCTAATTGCAACCCTAACCCTAGTTCTAACCCTAACCCTAATCCTAGTGGAAAAATAAAAATATGTTGTTTATTTTATTGAGTTCCCTATCTATTGGGGTGATAAAGGGGGGTTTATTTACTTTTTTTTTGCTTTGATCACTGTGATATGATCTATCACAGTGATCAAAATGAATGAATGAATCTGCCGGCCAGCAGATTCGGCGAGCGCACTGCTCATGCACCCGCCATTTTGGAAGATGGTGGCGCCCATGCAGAAAACGGACGGACACCAGCAGGGACACCGGAGGTCGGTAAGTATGGGGGGTGGGATCGGAGCACGGGGGAGCGGACAGGAGGACAGAGGGGAGCAGAGGACAGGACGGAGGATGGAGCGGTTGATCGGTGGCGGGGGCAGATCAGGGTTTCCAGCCATGGTTGATGATATTGCAGCATCGGCCATGGTTGGATTGTAATATTTCACCAATTTTCATTGGTGAAATATTACGATTGCTCTGATTGAAAGTGAAAGTGAAACGTCACTTTCAACAGCCAATCAGAACGATTGTATCCATGGGGGGGCGAAGCCACCCCCTGGGCTCAAACACCTCTCCCCCTGTCCCTGCAGTTCAGGTGAAATTACAGTTAACCCTTTCACCCGATCTGCAGGAACGCGATCCTGCCATGACGCCACATAGGCATCACAGGTCGGATTGGCACCGACTTTCATGACGCCTACGTGGCATCACAGATCGGGAAGGGGTTAATGCCTGTATTTTACATTAGGGCCTGTTCACACGGTCTTTCTTTACTGTGCCTGGTGGGATCTGCCTGAGGCCCCTATAGAACCATAGATTGCAATGACAGGAATGGAGTTCACATGAATTCCACATGTGATGTTTTTATTTTCTGAACATGTCTGTCTGTTCCAACAGCCACAGAAAAGTGGACACTTGTAGATGAAAAAACACAAGCAGACTCTGAGGGTAGGTGCACATGATCACTAATCTCTGCGGGTTGGATGCTGCGTACATGTGCAGCGTCCAGATGTTACAGCATAGTGGGGAGATTTCAAGAAATCCCATCTTCACTATGTGTGCATGGACGCCTGCGGATCACCTGCTGAGATTGACATGTGGCACGTCTTTCCAGACCGCAGCATGTCCTTTTATCTTGTGGAGACGCAAGATAAATATCAGCCGTACAATGTATTGGACGCCGTGATTCTGTGCAGCTCAGTGATCACATGTGTTCAATAGAAAGCAGCGCTTTGGACGTAGCAAACATGCTGCCAATTCCTGAACATGCTGCCAATTCCTGACCCTGTGCACGTGGCCTAAGAAGATAAATCAGTCAATTTCAGAAGAAAAAACAAATTCATTTGACCTCTGCTGGTGTCAGGGGAATTTATGTGAATCCTATTTTAAGGGGATTCAGGCAGAGCCCCTGGACGCACAGCAGAAGAGCAGTGTGAACAGGGATTATTATACTATTGTGTGGAATAGTGCAGTCTACTATACTATTCTGCGCTGTCCCAGTACAGCAGCCAGACACGGACACAAGACACTTTTTTTTATAAATCTGTTGCTGTCGTCTTTCAGCATTTCTGCAGCATTTTTTCCCTATTCAAATGAATGGGACACAAAAAATGCAAGTGAAAAGGCTGCAAAAACACTGAATATTTCCTGCCAACACTGTAGATCAATCTGCAGCAAAAATGGTGCATGTGAAAAAACACTACAGGGGTTTTCTGAGAATGTAAAAATAATTAGCATGAAATGATAAATCCCCTGCGGCTCCAGCACCGATGCTCTGGGGGTCTCTGCCAGTCTTCGCACTGGGCTGCAGTGGTCTTGTGGGTCTGGGGGTCTCTGCCAGTCTTAACACTGGGCTGCAGTCATCTTGTGGCTTCACCTTATATTATAGCTGCAAAGTGAATTATAACCATCAAGGACCCCGAACCATCGACCTTGGAGCTAGAGGGAATACAGCAGAATTGTTTGGGGGGCATGTAGGATTTTTTTTAAATCCCTTTTTATTCTGCTGTTTGTGAGCTAGGATGTAGAAAAAGATGGCAATTCTGCTAATGTTTTCTATTATTTGTTGACTGTACAGCCCCCTTCACACAACCGTGTGTAATGTTTTTCACGGATGCCACATGTGCCCTATTTAACCTACGGTCCTACACTTATATCCACGGTTGGTCCAAAGGGAGCAGTGCCTTGCGGGTGTAGTTTACTGTACTTGTTAATAAATTAATGAAAAAAATGATGTAGGGTCCCCCCTATTTTTAATAACCAGCCAAGGGAAAGCAGACAGTTGTGAGCTGGTCTTATTATGCTAGGAAGGAGTCAATATCCATTTAGCTTCCCAGTCTATTAATATCAGCTCCCAGCTGTCTACTTTGCCTTAGCTGGTTATTAAAAATGGGGGGACCTTAAAATAATTACATGGTATCCCCCTATTTTTAAAATCCAGCCGCTATGAACTGAGGTGACCTTACTGACGTTACCTCAGTTTACAGTGGTCGGGTCTCGCATAGTACAACATCAGACCCGACAGTGGCTGCAGCTTCAGTCTGAATGCAGCTCCATAGACTAGAGGAAAATAACTGGGATCATCGTGGGACCTTCATTTTGATTATGACGTATTACGCCTGTGGATTATTTTTTTCTTTTCAATAAATGGCGGGAAAAGGGGAATTTGTTTGTGAGTGCCTTTTACAATTAAAGTACGTTTGCCTTTCTTTCTTTTGACAATGGGCTTAGTAATGGGGGCATCTGACAGGCACCAGGCAATCAGGAAGAGCTGAGCCTAAGCACAAGATTTGGCACATGTAATGGATGTGCCATTTCTGAGGCAGCTGTGGGCTGGTATTATTAGGCTGGCATGGAGCCAATATCCATGGCTCTTCTCAGACAATTAATGTGAGCCAACAGCTGTCTGCTCAGCCTTAGCTAGTTAGTAAATAATAGGGGGGACCCCATGTCATTTTCTGTAGGACCCGCCACCCCTCCCATTGTTATTAACCAGCTAAGGCAGAGCAGACAATTGGAGGCTGATAATAATAGGCTGGTAATCTAAATGGATATTGACTACTTCCCAGATAACAAGACTAGTGCTGAGCTGTCTGCTTTCCCTTGGGTGGGTATAACAATAAGGGGGCCCCTATGTTGTTGTTTTTTATTTATTTTTTTCACATTGTCAGACCAGTCACATGGTGCATCTGTCAACCACAGCCATGCCATTACTTGACATGTCTGTGATGGGTCCGGAAGGGCCCACAGTCTTAAAGCTTGTTGATTGGCTGTGCTGCCACCTTTCAACAAGCTTTATTAGACAGCCAAACCCGAAACAGTAACATGACGTACAGTAAGAAGCCCGTGTTTGGGGTTCAGTACCGGATATTATGTGTCCGGTACGAACCCTGTACATTAGAGTTCATGTTTGCTCATCCCTAGATAGCACATGAGCACACGTTTGGAAGTCGCATGCTCACTACTGGCACTGGAGAATCCTCAGCACGCATTGCGCGCAATATTAGGATTCACAAGTGTGCAGACACATAGAGTGACTGCATACTTGTACCCTAAGGCCAGACAACCCCTTTAACATTACTCACTTGGTGAGAAACAATATTTGCATTAGTTCTAATTAGTCTGGATGTGTCATGTAGCTTTTACACTATTTCCCATGTATGCATATATATATTTTTAATGACCAGGTCTGTGTAGTTAAAATATTATTATGTATCTATGAATTTTAGAGGCATGGAAATGTACACAAGAATCCATCATAATTAGAAAGCCACTGTGTATATTTATTGTGAATTGATGGCTTTCTTTCATATGGACGAAGCTGCTTTACTGCTGGAGTATAGCATGTAAGGCTATGATGAAAGGTGTTGTTATTCGTCTTCTCGTGGGAATCATAGTAACAGGTTTCATTTCCTGATCCAGGAAGTTCCACCCTTCTTCAGTTTCCCAAGTATTCCTTATTTTCCTACTTTATAGAATGGCAATTAGAGAACCCGCATTAACTACTATGCCCATAATTACATTGGGTCTAAAGGCATTTAGAATTTTGCAAAAAAACTGAAAAACCTTAGACACATTTACCACCAGCTATATTGTAGTTTTTACCTTTCTTGAATCTCTTGCCCCTAACACCCTCTCTGTGGCATTTCTTAACCCTTCCAGGAAGGGGAACATCCGATTTGAGAAAAGGAGCATTCATTCTTATCGGTGACTAAAAACAGATTTCCAGATTGCGCATGAATAGTTGTATTTTTGGGTCACAAGTAAATCTGTAAGAAAACACATTCAGGCCAATGAATACTTTGCATCATTTCTTCCCCTACAGTGGCGTATTTATATTATTCATGTTTGCTTCTAGACCATGAAAGAGAGATCTGTATGGTTATGGTCTAGTGACCTAGGAATGGGAAGGTGTTATGTAAAGCAACAGAGCTGACTTCCCATGACAGCAATAAAAAAGTAGGCCATGTTAACTTGTGCACTGCCAGATACCCTACCAGGTTACACAAATAAACGACAGCTGCTATGAAAATGATGTTTGTAGGCCACAGCTACAAGACAGGAGACTAATAGGCATCATTACTGCCTTGTGTAGGCAATGATGAACATCTGACTATATCCAGATACGACTGAAGGATTAGCTAAGCTTGTTAAAGGGAATGAAATGCAAATTGTTTCATCTTTTAATTTATGTATGAAACACTAAAGAAAATGTAGAGATGTATCAAACAAAACCAGCAGGAGAGGAGGTTGTTAGCCAAAAGTGTCAAAAGAGCAACATCATTAGAAATAGCAAGAAATAATACTCCAATTATTAGGGAATTAGCCAAGAACTACGATAGCAGTTGCATCAGTCCTACCATCAATTATCTCAGGTCCCGACAATGTGTCAGGATCAGATTGAGGGTAGCTAGTCTCAGGAGCTGATAAGGGATCCTTAGCATGAGCCTCCAGGTAGCGGTCCTCAAACTAAAGGTACCTTCACACTGAACAACTTAACAACGATATCGCTAGCGATCCGTGACGTTGCAGCGTCCTGGATAGCGATATCGTTGTGTTTGACACGCAGCAGCGATCTGGATCCTGCTGTGATGTCGTTGGTCGGAGCAGAAAGGCCAGAACTTTATTTCGTCTCTGGATCTCCCGCAGACATCGCTGAATCGGCGTGTGTGATGCCGATTCAGCGATGTCTTCACTGGTAACCAGGGTAAACATCGGGTTACTAAGCGCAGGGACGCGCTTAGTAACCCGATGTTTACCCTGGTTACCAGTGTAAATGTAAAAAAAACCAAACACTACATACTTAAATTCCGGTGCCTGTCGCGTCCCCCAGTGTTCTGCTTCCCTGCACTGACTGTGAGCGCCGGCTGGCCGGAAAGCACAGCGGTGACGTCACCGCTCTGCTTTACGGCTGGTGCTTACACAGTGCAGGGAAGCAGAGCGCCGGGGGACGCGACAGACACCGGAATGTAAGTATGTAGTGTTTTTTTTTTTTTTTTACATTTACACTGGTAACCAGGGTAAACATCGGGTTACTAAGTGCGCCCTGCCCTTAGTAACCCGATGTTTACCCTGGTTACCCAGGGACTTCGGCATCGTTGGTCGCTGGAGAGCTGTCTGTATGACAGCTCTCCAGCGACCACACAGCGACGCTGCAGCGATCGGCATCGTTTTCTAGATCGCTGCAGCGTCGCTAAATGTGACGGTACCTTTAGGCTAGGGTCACACTACAGTATAAAAAATGGGTACGATTTTCATCCAGAAACGTGGGGTGATTTTTTTTTTCTTACTTATTATCCATATACAATCTGCTTTTTTACAGCAGCTGCTGTTTACAAGACCATTTACAGTTTCCCATCTTACATAATTGCAATATATCCTTAAAAATAGGATGCCATACTGCGACATCCATTTTTTTTCTCACACCCACAGACTTGAAAAGGTGAGTCTCATCCGTTTTCAGAGTAAAATTGCAGCATGATCGCAGATTGCGTCAGTGAAATAAAAATCTGTCATCAGCACTGTCCCATTGCATAACATTGTGCTATCTCATAAAAAATTGCACAGACAAGCATATAAATCAGACAAGTGCCATCTGATTTTTTAGCAGACAGCACACTGACCCATTTTATTCAACAGTGCTGTTCAGATGAATGATTCTTTTCAGGAAAAAAACACAGCATCCACTTTTTCTTCCATGTCTCGGATGAAACTCACAGATTAAAGTCTATGGGCGTAAGAAGAAAATTGGATCCCGCTTTCACCGTCAGAGTAATATCCAATTTTTATGGATAGATGTCTATTATAAGACCTCATTCACACATTCAGTATTTGGTTAGTATTTTACATCAGTATTCGTAAGCCAAAATCAGAAGTGGGTGAAAAATACAGAAGTGGTGATGTGTTTCTATTATACTTTTCCTCATAGGCCAGGATCACACATGCTAGAAATATTGCCGAGTCTCGCATGTTAATACCCGGCATTGCTGCCATCACTCAGGAGCGGAGCGTGCAGCCGCATAGCAATACATGGAGCCCCACGCTCCGCTCCTGAGTGCCGGGTGCAGTGCCGGTTGCAGTGCCGGCTATTAACATGCGAGACTCGGCCGTATTTCAGCTCCTGGTTTTAGCTTACAAATACTGATATAGAATACTGACCAAATACTGAATGTGTGCATGTGGCCTAATCTTAGGAAATTGTATGTGATCATGTACATGTTTTAATGTAGTTGTATGAAAATGGATCTCACATGAACATAAAAAATGGACACAAGCAGTGTCGGACTGGCGTGCCAAGCGCCCACCAGAAACATTGACTTTGGGGACCCACTTTTCACTTGCATACAAATATTATACTACCCTCATTCACAAATTTCCCTTTATCTCTACATAATAATAAACTAAATAGTTTGGTTACTGAATGAGATGCTGCTTTTTTCGGTAGAAAGTAAATTATGTGAATTATGCCAAGTACTGCCCATACAGTGGGGTTGGGGGCCCAGAATTGCACAGGGGCCCACCGGAGGATTCCCCTGTTAGGCCGGTTTCACATGTCAGTGGCTCCAGTACGTGAGGTGACAGTTTCCTCACATACCGGAGCCACTGACACACGTAGACGCATTAAAATCAATGCATCTGTGCAGATGTCATTGATTTTTTGCGGACGTGTCAGTGTTCGTGGGAGCGCACATATTACACGGACCCATTAAAGTCAATGGGTCCGTGTAAAACACATACCGCACACGGACGTTGTCCGTGTGCAGTCCGTGTGCCGTGCAGGAGACAGCGCTCCAAAAAGCGCTGTCCCCCCCACATGGTGCTGAAGCCACGATTCATATCTTCTGTGCAGCAGCGTTTGCTGCAGAGAAGATATGAATAATCCATTTTTTTGTGGTTTTTCGTGTATAAAATAAAGGTCCATGTCCCCACCCCCTGTGCGCCCCCCCGCTGTTCTGAAAATACTCACCCAGCTCCCTCGTTGGCTGTCGCTGCTTCCTCTCCTGGCCGCACCTTCTACTGTATGCGGTCACGTGGGGCCGCCGATTACAGTCATGAATATGCGGCTCCACCTCCCATAGGGCCGATGGCCGGAATACCGCGGGAGTAACTGACTCTAGGCCTTACTTCGAACTCCGCAGGACAGTTAGTTATAGGTTGGCTGTCTACCTTACTACACCTACGAAGACATAGGGGGCAACAGTGGGAGAGGGGCGTCTCTAGGGTCCCGGAAGACCTCCAGGCCTTCCCGTCATACGGGTGCGTCCTAGCCATAACATATCTGGGGGACGTTGAAACTAGAAACATCTGGAACCAAAGAGAGAGAGAGCTGTAGAGAACGAACGAATGAGAACAGCAGTTGTGAGGACTATTCCGAATGCTCAGCAGGGTAGGACTACAACACACAGGCGCTAGTGGTAGGCAACGATTTCCATCTGCGAAGGAAACTCTGGATGTGGCCATCGGACCGGCCGGTCTCAGATAGCCCTGTTAAGCGTGCTCTGGATTGAAGATCCTGAAGTCTTCAGTAAAGAGGTAAAGAGACTGCAACCCTGTGTCATCGTTATTGACTGCACCTCCCACCATTACCCTCCACCTTACTGGGAAGCCCTGGGGACATACTTCACCTGTGGGAAGGTATACCATCCAGCTACCATTCCATCACTAGGATGTTGCCTCAGTCTCTCGGCACGACTCCTACTGGTACTCCTTTGTGCTTGATCTCGTTTACACTGTTCCACAATATCCTTCCCTTCGTGTCTCTCTTTTGGATACCGCCGTGGGGTGTGCAGGCGCGGTTCCGTTACATTCTGCTCTGTTCGCTAGGCACCTGCCAGGTTCCCACGCCTGACAGGGACCCCCCTTTGTCTTCTCCCTGCAACACTCCCTGCCACGGGATGTTGCCTGAATCCAACCCAGTCAGCTTCTGACTAACTTCCTTCCCGACCCCTAGTTTTACCAGTGTGAGGAGTGGCCCAATAAATAAAGCCTTTTGCTCCCCCTAGTGGCCGGAGTGTGAAGTGTAATGTGTTCTGGTGATACCTGGTCAGGAGAACTCCTTAGTGCCATTAGACGTACCATCACTCTCCTTAGTGGCAGAGCGTCATACTGCAACGACCAGGTCTCTGGGGTGCTGCACTCCCCCCCGGTTAAATCCAGTACTCCTGGACTGGGAAGAAGAACAACAATACATTGCAGCAAAAGACATACAAAATTTTGAAATGCTTAAAACAGGTAATTAGAATAATGCTTCCCTTTATGGGAGGTGAGAACACTTGAACGTTACAAACAAAAACAAGGTTAAATATTTTTAAATAACATTCTGACTATAAATAACTCTCAGTACCCAGCCGGGTATTCTACCAAGTGCAAACTCTGAACAATAATTTAACTTTTCCTTTAAGGGCGTATAAGCTGTACCCACTAAAGGCCTACAATAAAATACTATATAAATAACTCAACTTTTCTTTCCATTCTAGCTTCACCAATGCAGGACCACCTAGCTCCTTGGCTGGGCCTACTGACATTGGACCGACCATCATTCTACGGTTCTCAGGAGGACTCTCTCTCTAACCCCTACGGGTTCACTTCAAGCTTTCCTGTCCTCAATCTTTATTAACATTATCAAACTTTACTAACTTTCAACATTATTAACGTTTCGATCTTTTCCAAAGTAACATGTCAACATTCCCTTTAAGAGGGAACCAAGTCTCTAGGAAGTAGTGCAGATTCTCTCTGTCTGCAAGTCCACTGAAAGCAAGACCTTCTGCGTCATGTCCAGAAGCATTATCTTCGCAAAGTCTTCTTTCGCTTGTAAAACCAGTAGGGAGCACCTTTAAGAAGGTGCAAACTATATACAAAACAGTTTTGAATCATTCACTGTTCATGATCCGGCAGTCTTTCAAACAATGATGAACTTGTGCAAAAATAGAAAAAGAACTATAAACAATAGGGATCCCGGGTAAACAAAGGGACCCCTTAAAGGAATAACCCTGGACGGGTTTAAAGCAGCAAACAGGAAACAGTTAACTATGTACATATTCGGGTCTTCGAGGTTTAGGGCTGTAATAGGTGACACGACATCAGCCGATGGTGACCACGTCCCAGCCGGGGAAGGTCTGGCCCGGTGTCACCGTCCAGCACCGTCTTCATCGAATCAGCAACGGTCTGGGTACGAGCAGTGATGCCGGTGGCAGACTCCGCAAGCAGGACATCACACGCCGGGGTGGTAGTGCTGGGTCCTGTGGGGTTAGGTGTCAGTGGAGTCCCGCCACCAGTTTCGGTCATGATCGTAGATGGCGCGACCACTAGCGCACAGCGTTTGACTTTCTTAGCATACCACCCTCGCTCACTCCAGTGGAGGGTGTACGTCACATGATCCCCTCTGTACAAGTTTCGAAGTGGAGGTACACTGCGGGACTGGGGTTCCACGTTGCAGCTAGTCACATAGACCTCGGTCAGCAGCCCTGGCTCTAATATGAAGCCACAACCCCTCCCCTGTTGGAAGGCCAACACAATCCCCTGTTTTATCAAACTCTCAGGGCAGCAATTGACGAGGGGCACCCGTTCCTCTGGTCGGACAGTCTGTTCCATTCGTTCCCGGTCTTCCCATTGTGAAATCAAACTTTGTCTATACTGATCCCAGGTGAGCCTGATGACGTAGGAGCCCTCCTGTCGGGACCCGTCTGGTTGGAACCGGGGAGCATTCCACTCAAAGACCACCCCCCTGGGGCTCATGTCTATCGGTGTTCCCAGAGGTGTCGGCAGCGGGGGCAGGATCCCCTTCATGGCGTAAAGGGCTGCCACCACAATCTCAGTAGCGGGAGACCAGTCATCAATGGGCTGGGGAGCGGTCACCGGAGCAGTCGGTGGGGCAGGGTCGCTTTTGGTACCTGCGTCTGATGTGGTTCCACCGATGTCGGTCGGCTCCGCTGACGAGGACGCTGGAGTCCACTGCGGCCCTGACCACGGCTCCCCCCGGGCGGCCTTCCAGCACAGCTCCGACTTCCATTTCCTCGCCGTCGCCGATCCCCCGTCTGGAGTCGGGTGGTCCGATGCCTCCTCCGGCAATTCCAGGGGATCCGGGTTCCCCTGTGACGGCAAGCCCTGGTCCGGCTCTGCTGGGCTGCGGTGATCCCGGGTCACTTCGTCGTCGTTCAGGTACCCGCTGGTCGTCAGCTCTGCTCCTTGGTCTGCAACGGCACACACACGAGGCTCCGCCATTTTCTGGGGTTTGATCTCCTCCATTCCTGAGCTCGTCATCCTGCAGCCGTAGTCGGAGTGGGCGGAGGCTGCTGTTCTTGCCGTTTTCTCGATCTCCTCCCATGACACGCCCTCCTTCTTCTCTGGCGCTCCTCGTGGCGCGGCAATGGCGGCGGTTTTGGCGGGAATCATGCGGCAGATAGCAATACACAGTCTTTGCAATAAATCACAGTCCAAACACGTTTCAATCACAGTTCCAAGGCACACATGACCTGCTTCTCAGGCTTAAGTAGGATCCTGTTCGTGACGCCAAGTTGGAGCGCCCCCAGACACAGGGCCACGCGTTCTCAGTACCGGGCCTCTCTGGTTCGGTTCTGAGGCTGTCACGGTGGCTAGACCCAGTCCGCGACCCTGCTAAGGGGCGTCCAATAAAGGTGGTACAGTCTGTCAGGGGTTCGTGACGCCACCTGTGGTGTTCGGTCAGGGTGACCGACGCTGCTGTGGGGTCCGCTGGGGTGATGGAATGGCAGCTGGATGGTATACCTTCCCACAGGTGAAGTATGTCCCCAGGGCTTCCCAGTAAGGTGGAGGGTAATGGTGGGAGGTGCAGTCAATAACGAGGACACAGGGTTGCAGTCTCTTTACCTCTTTACTGAAGATTTCAGGATCCTCAATCCAGAGCACGCTTAACAGGGCTATCTGAGACCGGCCGGTCCGATGGGCACATCCAGAGTTTCCTTCGCAGATGGAAATCGTTGCCTACCACTAGCACCTGTGTGTTGTAGTCCTACCCTGCTGAGCATTCGGAATAGTCCTCACAACTGCTGTTCTCGTTCGTTCGTTCTCTACAGCTCTCTCTCTCTTTGGTTCCAGATGTTTCTAGTTTCAACGTCCCCCAGATATGTTATGGCTAGGACGCACCCGTATGACAGGAAGGCCTGGAGGTCTTCCGGGACCCTAGAGATGCCCCTCTCCCACTGTTGCCCCCTATGTCTTCGTAGGTGTAGTAAGGTAGACAACCAACCTATAATTAACTGTCCTGTGGCGTGCGAAGTAAGGCCTAGAGTCAGTTAGTCTCCCGCGGTGTTACGGCCACCAGCTACGCGCCTCAGTAGGATGTTGCCTCAGTCTCACGGCACGACTCCTACTGGTACTCCTTTGTGCTTAATCTCATTTACACTGTTCCACAATATCCTTCCCATCGTGTCTCTCTCTTGGATACCGCCGCGGGGTGTGCAGGCGCGGTTCCGTTACGTTCTGCTCTGTTCGCTAGACATCTGCCAGGTTCCCACGCCTGACAGGGACCCCCCTGTGTCTTCTCCCTGCAATACCCCCTGCCACAGGATATTGCCTGAATCCAACCCAGTCAGCTTCTGACTAACTTCCTTCCCGACCCCTAGTTTTACCAGTGTGAGGAGTGGCCCAATAAATAAAGCCTTTTGCTCCCCCTAGTGGCCGGAGTGTGAAGTGTAATGTGTTCTGGTGATACCTGGTCAGGAGAACTCCTTAGTGCCATCAGACGTACCATCACTCCCCTTAGTGGCAGAGCGTCATACTGCAACGACCAGGTCTCTGGGGCACTGCATTCACATTTAAACAAATGAGGGCCTTACACCTCAAAAGTGGCTTTAATTTCACCATAGTAAAAATAACATAATAGGGGCCAACAGGTTTTACACTACGCCCAATCCCGAAGATGGACACCCAACCAGGAGTGTTCACATTTCCAAAAATTATTGGCAGACAATACCAAAGTGGCATCAATTTCACCACAGTATAGATAGTATAAGGCCGGTTTCACATTTGCGGTTGTGTCCGCAGCGTTTCTTCCGCATATATCCGCATGCGTTGTGTATTCCTATATTTAACATTAGGGATGCATGCGTCTGCGATCGTTTGCTTTTTGCCGCGTTTGATGACGCATGTGTCATTTTGTCGTCTGCGGTTTTGCGTGGAAATACAACATGTAGTCATTTTTAGAGGCATCAATTTGCCGCCTATAAACGTATGCGGTCGATTGCGCAAAGGAATGCGGCAAAAAAACCATTGCTGTCTATGTAAACGCATGCGTTCACAAGCACATGCGTTTGCTTGCATTCGTAAAAGCATGTGTTGCACCAGAGAAAAACATGGCTAGACACTGATAAGCCATCCTCCACATACCAGGTGATGAAGGGAGGTAGTGGACATTTGCAGGTCACTACTCAGCAGACAGCCAAGCAGAACAGACAGACCACAGCAGACAGCCAAGCAGAGCATACAGACCACAGCACCTTTGAGAAAACAAGCCTCTGAACAATGTGAGTATATCCTAGCCAATGCCTTTATTTTCTATTTTCTGTCTCTACATGTCCTAATTTCTGCCATCTCTTTCTTTCTGCATGCATCAGAATGTCTTCTTCCTCTGATGAGGAGCAACGTCCTGGGCCTTCTGAAGTAGAACATGTCAGTGAAGTGAGTACTCACCTCCTCAAATTGGTACGTATTCACTGTCAAATCTACACATATGACAATTTTTTGTTTTTCATTTTTTTTTAGAGCACTTCTTCTACTGCGGCAGAGACTGGGCAGGAGCAGCGGAGTCACGGTCGGGTGGCAAGGCGGTAGCGGGTACGTATACAAGGCTGACTGCTGTATCCTCACTGTTGTATTCTTTAATCTTCCTTTCTGTACTTTACTCTTTCTTTTTAATTCTCTTCTGGACTCCTTTTTTATCTTGACTTTCCTTATTCATGCCATTTCTCAGCCTCTGTTTTCTTTCTTTTCCTTATGTTAATGTATCCAACATTAATGTCTTTATTTAATTTTTAGGTTCCAGAAGGGATGAAGACCTCATAGAAAATGACCTCCTCATCTCCCTGGTCCAGGAGCGAGTCCCGTTGTGGGACACCCGGGATCCACTGCACTCAAACAACGTAACGATCCGGTGCCTATGGAATGAGGTGGCCAAAGCGATGTGGGATGGCTGGGACAACGCCCTGACTCGGGTCCGAAATGCATTTGGTAAGTATTGCACTGCAGTGTGAAGCAGCAGAGACCTTGGCCGTGCTCACTCAACTGTGTGTGATGAAAGAAACTCTCAGGAGTTTCTCTCATCACACACAGTTGTGTGAGCACGGGCAAAAGTCCACTTTCTGACCATTATGTTTTTGGTTTTTTTTAACAGTGGCCAAAGTCAAAACACGTTGGCGTTCGATGAAGGACCGCTTCAAAAAGGACCTGCGTCAAGAGAGCTGTGTTCCCAGTGGTTCAGGAGCAAGGATCCGAAAGCACAAATACCATCGTGTTCTGGCATTTTTAAGACCGGTCCTTGCCCAGAGAACGTAAGTATTTATCCCGTGCATTAGGTTGTGTTGTATTGCCATAATCTGTATGTTTCTATTCCACAGGAGTTGTCATCTGTTTAATTTTTGGTACAGGAAAGATATATATCTTGGTACCTTATTAGCCAGTAGATAGAAAAATATTTAGAATTGAGAGTTCTCAGTGGTTGATACCAGGTAATTTTTGGTATTAATTTATTTTTTCCTTTTTTCACAGCACATGGAGCACTACTGTTGGCCCAGATTCTGGAGCGGTCCTTCATCAAACAGCCACGGACCCATCCCAGCCATCCAGCAGCGCTGCAGCAAGTGGGCCTGCCACACAAACTGGAGACCAGGAAGCTGGTCCAACAGGTCTTCCCCTTTCCCAGTCCTCTGCCACTGCCCCTTTTTTTGGGCTGCTCCCGGCAGCGGCAGAGAGCATTAGACAGGTCCCTCATGCCCGAGTTTTTGCACTTGAGCTCGGTTTTTCACGAAGGACTCAAGGCTTTGGGTGACCGAATGGATATTTCCCTTAGCCACATGAATACACATATCCAGGAGGTCACCAAAAGCCTTTACCAAGTAAAAGCCGACCTCCAGAGGCCAGCACATCATTTTTTTTTAACCAAATTGAGCAGGGCATGTCGGAACACTTTACTCCTGATCTCCAGCTTAGTGTCATGCAGGCCTGCAATGCTGCTTACGTGTAGGCTATGCAGCAGAGTTGGTATTTTCAGCAGACAGTGGCAAAATATCCACCTGTGCCTTCACTGTCACGATTAACCTCAATGCTGACCTCTGCTGCATACCACTGCATGGCCACCTCTATTCTTAGCACTGCCGGACACCAGTATAGCACCACCACCATGCCGAGTGCTGTTGGACAGCCCACCGCCACCACCATGACAATCGCTGCTCCTGCTTGGACCTCCTCCACTGACACCACGATGCAGTAGGGCCCTGGCATGGCCTTCCGTACCGCCACGATGCAGCAGGACCCTGGCATGGCCTTCCGTACCGCCACCACCATGATGCAGCAGGACCCTGGCATGGCCTTCCATACCACCACCACCACGATGCAGCAGGACCCTGGCATGGCCTTCCGCTCTACAAGCACTATGGACTCTGGCATGGCTGCATGATCTATGAGCACTATGGACTCTGGCATGGCTGCACGCTCTACGAGCACTATTGACCCTGGCACGGCTGCACGCTCTACGAGCACTATGGACTCTGGCATGGCAACAAAAAGGTAAATTATAATATTAACATAACTAGCACCTCTGCTTTATCACCCACTCCTGGTTTTGGATTACAAATACTGATATTAAATACAGACCAAATACTGCTAGTTTGAGGACAGCCTAGGTTTGTAGAGGAAATACATAGGAGACACAGTCAAGACAACAAAAAATAAAGTTTATTAATGTGAAATATTATTAACATTTAAGAAAATTACTGGTACAGATAAAATTACAACAGGACATTTACACAACATTGTCCTGCCATGACACACGTCCAATATCAGAATCAAAAAAGGCGGCAAATTGGTCCCGCATGTGACCAACTTCAGCAGTTGACCGCAGCGGGTGATGATGGTAATCGGGCAGTGGGTGTGCAACTGGTTCATCCAGTTCAATGTTGGGTCGCTCCTTAGCCATTATGTAATTGTGCAGAACCACACAGGCTTTGACCACCTCGTCGACTGTCTCCATTTTTAGATTAATGGCTGATGCAAGAATGCGCCATTTTGAGACTAGAATGCCAAAGGTACACTCTACTGTTCTTCGGGCCCTGGTTAGTCTGTATTTAAAGATCCTTTTAGTGTGGTTCAAGTCCCGACTGGAATATGGCTTCAGTAGGTTTTCACACATCTGAAAGGCCTCATCCCCAACCATAACAAATGGCATCGGTGGACCTTGAGTGTTGGGGAGCGGTTGTGGCCGAGGAAAATTAAAATTTTTGCCATACACACGGCGGCCCATATCAGAGTTCTTAAAAGTCTGGGAATAGTTGCCACGGCCAAAAGCTCCAATGTCCACGGCGATGAATCGACAGTCTGCATTGGCTATTGCCATGAGCACAACAGAAAAATATTTTTTGTAATTGAAGTACTCCGATCCTGTTCTGGCTGGTTTTATAATGCGGATGTGCTTTCCATCAACCGCTCCCAAACAGTTGGGGAAATCACACACACTCCAGAATTTTTCCGCAAATTCGAGCCACATGTCCAAGGTGGGTAGGGGTATAAACTCATCCCGGAGAACATTCCACAAAGCCCGGCAGGTGTCCGCAACTATTCTAGACAGGGTGGAAATTCCAAGCTGGTATTGGAAGTGGAGGGATGATAAACTCTCTCCGGTTGCCAGAAATCTGTAAGAAAAAAAATAATTTACAATCTACCGTATATACTCGAGTATAAGCCGAGATTTTCAGCCCAAAATTTTGGGCTGAAAGTGCCCCTCTCGGCTTATACTCGAGTCAAGGTGGGTGGCAGGGTCGGCGGGTGAGGGGGTGAGGGCGCTGAGGTATACTTACCTAGTCCCAGCGATCCTCGTGCTGTCCCTGCCGTCCCACGGTCTTCTGTGCTGCAGCTTCTTCCCCTCTTCAGCAGTCACGTGGGACCGCTCATTACAGAAATGAATAAGCGGCTCCACCTCCCATAGGGGCGGAGCCGCCTATTCATTCCTCTAATCAGCGGTGCCGGTGACCGCTGATAGAGAAAGAAGCTGCGGCACCGAAGACCAGGCAGAGGGACAGCGCGAGGATCGCCAGGACTAGGTAAGTATCGCATATTCACCTGTCCTCGTTCCAGCCGCCGAGCGTCGCTCCATCTTCCCGGCCGGCGCCTCCATCTTCCCGGCGTCTGCGCTCTGACTGTTCAGGCAGAGGGCGCGATGACGCATATAGTGTGCGCGGCGCCCTCTGCCTGATCAGTCAGAGCAGAGACGCCGGGAAGATGGAGGCGCCGGAACGAGACGCCGGGAGCTGCAATCAAGGGAGGTGAGTATGTGTTTTTTTTTTTTATTGCAGCAGCGGCGGCAGCGGCAGAGATTTATGTGGAGCATCTATGGGGCACAGTGAACGGTGCAGAGCACCGTATATGGCACAGCTATGGGGCACAATGAACGGTTCAGAGCACCGTATATGGCACATCTATGGGGCACAGTGAACGGTGCAGAGCACCGTATATGGCACATCTATGGGGCACAATGAACGGTGCAGAGCACCGTATATGGCACATCTATGGGGCACAGTGAACGGTGCAGGGCACCGTATATGGCACATCTATGGGGCACAGTGAACGGTGCAGGGCACCGTATATGGCACATCTATGGGGCACAGTGAACGGTGCAGGGCACCGTATATGGCACATCTATGGGGCACAGTGAACGGTGCAGGGCACCGTATATGGCACATCTATGGGGCACAGTGAACGGTGCAGAGCACCGTATATGGCACATCTATGGGGCACAGTGAACGGTGCAGAGCACCGAATATGGCACAGCTATGGGGCACAGTGAACGGTGCGGAGCACCGTATATGGCACATCTATGGGGCACAATGAACGGTGCAGAGCACCGTATATGGCACAGCTATGGGGAAATATGAACGGTGCAGAGCACTGTATGGCACAGCTATGGGGAAATAATGATCTATTTTTATATTTGAAATTCACCGGTAAATGCTGCATTTCCACCCTAGGCTTATACTCGAGTCAATAAGTTTTCCCAGTTTTTTGTGGCAAAATTAGGGGGGTCGGCTTATACTCGGGTCGGCTTATACTCGAGTATATACGGTATTCTATTTATTGTGTGGTTACGCTAAAGACAGAAATGAAAATACCCCAAAAATACATGTCAAACACCCAAAAATTTGGACTGTCATTGGTTTGGATTTGGAACGTACCTTAATGTAACCAGCAGACATTCCTCTGGTGGAATCGCTCTACGGAGCTGGGTGTCCTGTCTCTGTATGGTTCCTTGGACACGAGCAAGCAAATCCCGGAACGAGTCTTGCGACATCCTTGTATATTCATGGAAGTTCTCCGGGTTGGCATTAAGCTCGCCATACAGCGTGTGATAGGCTCCACGTCTCTCACGTAATTCAATCATGGAGTGTCTCCAAAAACGCCTACGCCGTCTCCTTCTCAATCTTTCGCGATTTCTGTCTTGCTCCCAAGCAAACGCACAGGCAAGAAACAGCTTGATGCTTAAATCCAGGTTGAAATAAAAGCTCTCCATGCGAAGATCCTTTATGACACAGCATACAGGAGCAAAACCTGAAGAGTTCAGCTGTTCAAGGGTCTATATATAGAGATCCAATAATACACGCCCTCTGTAGTCCCATTGGTGCTGTCTGGTTATCTAGATTTTTCTCCTGTTAAATTTTTCACCCTGCCCACCAAAAACGCAAACGCAGAAAAAAACGCATAGAAACACGTACAAACGCGGCGTTTTTTAACCGCATGCGTTTAAAAAACGCCGCGCTTGTATGTGTTTCTATGCGTTTTTTCCTGCACTTGCGGATGCAGATTAAACGCTGCGGATTCTACCGCAAATGTGAAACTAGCCTAATAGGGACCGACAAGTCTTCCACTACACCAAATCCAGCAGATGGATACTCAACCAGGAGTGTTCACATTTAAACAAATGAGGACCTTACACCACAGAAGTGGCATCAATTTCACCACAGTAGAACTTGTATAATAGGGACTATATACCGTATACAGGTCCTTCTCAAAAAATTAGCATATAGTGTTAAATTTCATTATTTACCATAATGTAATGATTACAATTAAACTTTCATATATTATAGATTCATTATCCACCAACTGAAATTTGTCAGGTCTTTTATTGTTTTAATACTGATGATTTTGGCATACAACTCCTGATAACCCAAAAAACCTGTCTCAATAAATTAGCATATCAAGAAAAGGTTCTCTAAACGACCTATTACCCTAATCTTCTGAATCAACTAATTAACTCTAAACACATGCAAAAGATACCTGAGGCTTTTATAAACTCCATGCCTGGTTCATTACTCAAAACCCCCATCATGGGTAAGACTAGCGACCTGACAGATGTCAAGAAGGCCATCATTGACACCCTCAAGCAAGAGGGTAAGACCCAGAAAGAAATTTCTCAACAAATAGGCTGTTCCCAGAGTGCTGTATCAAGGCACCTCAATGGTAAGTCTGTTGGAAGGAAACAATGTGGCAGAAAACGCTGTACAATGAGAAGAGGAGACCGGACCCTGAGGAAGATTGTGGAGAAGGACCGATTCCAGACCTTGGGGAACCTGAGGAAGCAGTGGACTGAGTCTGGTGTGGAAACATCCAGAGCCACCGTGCACAGGCGTGTGCAGGAAATGGGCTACAGGTGCCGCATTCCCCAGGTAAAGCCACTTTTGAACCATAAACAGCGGCAGAGGCGCCTGACCTGGGCTACAGAGAAGCAGCACTGGACTGTTGCTAAGTGGTCCCAAGTACTTTTTTCTGATGAAAGCAAATTTTGCATGTCATTCGGAAATCAAGGTGCCAGAGTCTGGAGGAAGACTGGGGAGAAGGAAATGCCAAAATGCCTGAAGTCCAGTGTCAAGTACCCACAGTCAGTGATGGTGTGGGGTGCCATGTCAGCTGCTGGTGTTGGTCCACTGTGTTTCATCAAGGGCAGGGTCAATGCAGCTAGCTATCAGGAGATTTTGGAGCACTTCATGCTTCCATCGGCTGAAATGCTTTATGGAGATGAAGATTTCATTTTTCAGCACGACCTGGCACCTGCTCACAGTGCCAAAACCACTGGTAAATGGTTTACTGACCATGGTATTACTGTGCTCAATTGGCCTGCCAACTCTCCTGACCTGAACCCCATAGAGAATCTGTGGGATATTGTGAAGAGAAAGTTGAGAGACGCAAGACCCAACACTCTGGATGAGCTTAAGGCCGCTATTGAAGCATCCTGGGCCTCCATAACATCTCAGCAGTGTCACAGGCTGATTGCCTCCATGCCACGCCGCATTGAAGCAGTCATTTCTGCCAAAGGATTCCCGACCAAGTATTGAGTGCATAACTGAACATTATTATTTGTTGGTTTTTTTGTTTGTTATTAAAAAACACTTTTATTTGATTGGATGGGTGAAATATGCTAATTTATTGAGACAGGTTTTTTGGGTTATCAGGAGTTGTATGCCAAAATCATCAGTATTAAAACAATAAAAGACCTGACAAATTTCAGTTGGTGGATAATGAATCTATAATATATGAAAGTTTAATTGTAATCATTACATTATGGTAAATAATGAAATTTAACACTATATGCTAATTTTTTGAGAAGGACCTGTATACTCGTGTATAAGCCGAGTTTTGCAGCAAATTTTTTGTGTGCTGAAAATGCCCCACTCAGCTTATATACGAGTCACTGAACAGAAAGCCGGTGGGGGAGGGGGTACAGCGGAGCAGCGGGTGCCAGGATCTGGCGCACACATCATACTCACCTACCTGCGTGCCCTCGGTGCTGGCACTGCATCTCTTTCTGGCTTCTGGCGTCTGCATCTCTTCCTGCCAAGCGATCACATGGTACCGCTCATTAAGGTAATGAATATGGATGCGTCTCTGTTCCCATAGGCGTGGAGCACATATTCATTACGTTAATGAGCGGTACCACGTGATTGCTCGGCAGGAAGAGCTGCAGGCAGGCACCGGCGGCTGGATCGAGATGCTGTGCCAACACCGAGGGAGCGCAGGTAGGTGAGTATGATGGTTTTGTTTTTTTAAATTGGAAACATGCACACAGGAATAGGGGATAAGGAGGCATGCATACAGGGAAGGGACGGGGGAGGCATTCATACCAGGACAGGGAAGGGAGAGGCATGCATACTGGGACGGAACGGGGGGGCATGCATACAGGGACGGAACGGGAGAGGCATTCATACCAGGACAGGGAAGGGAGAGGCATGCATACAGGGATGGAACAGGGGAGGCATGCATACCAGGACAGGGAAGGGAGAGGCATGCATACAGGGACGGAACAGGGGAGGCATGCGTACAGGGACGGAACGAGGGAGGCATGCAGACAAGGGCAGGGACGTGGAAGCATTCATACAAGGACAGGAAAGGGGGAACCATGCATACCAGGACAGGAATGAGGGGACAATGCATACCCGGCTTATACTCGAGTCAATAAGCTTACCCAGTTTTCCGTGGCAAAAGTAGGTGCCTCTGCTTATACTCGAGTATATACTGTATATATATCTGTATAAATACATATATACAAATGTATCTTTATTTAAATTGTAATAGATCCTTGGGGAAATTACCCTTACTTCTGGCACCAACTGTGGTATATCGGCTCACACGGAGGTAGACACTGGAACACTGTTTCTTTAAATCTCTCACTGGTTTATTTAAAGATACTGCATAAGCCAGTGCAGAGTTAGCAAAAATAAACACACATTTTCCGGCCTAAGGAAAAACAAAACATAACAGTGTGTGTTGTGGTGGGGATTCGCCCACTCAAGAGAACAAACACACACTGGTTCAGATTTTTCTTTTCAGGACAACCAAGCACTGGAGTTCCTATCTCTAGCCCTACTGAACACTCAATGTCTCTGGATGCTATTTAAACCCCAGACCGCACCCCGGGGTGGAGATAAGGTGGACAACATCCCACCCGCTGTATGGTTGTCTACAAAAACCCAGCCCTTAAAATAAACAATTAACCCCTCTCAACACATAATGTGATGGAGGAAACGTCTGGGTTTCAAATCACTGAAGCTATTAGCCTCAGTGAAATGTATTTCCCCTCCAGCACTTTGCCAGTGACTTTGTCACAATACAGTATATACCATGTAGTCTGATCTGTGGGTAGCATGATATCAAGCAGAGGGAACTGAGCGTATTGTCATTTACTATATTGTGGGAAAAGATTCAGTGTAACCTTTGCATTTTTCTTTAAATCTCAGTTCATTCTGGGCTTAGGAGACCAGTGGGTAATTCAAAACACTATCTTAAAGCTATCTCTCTATGCACACCCCTCCAAGGAAGACTGTTGATCACCAATAAAGCAACACACTGGACAGCTAAGCATTTTTTCTACAGCTGCGTAAAATTTGCACACAAGTGTGTGTGCGTGTGTTTGGTTGTGTGCGTGCTGCTCAAAAAAATAAAGGGAACACCAAAATACCACATCCTAGGTATCACTGAGTGAAATATTCCAGTTGCACCCCATGCAGAACCACTACTTTACATAGTTGTCTTACTACTTGCCTATAATATCTACACATTGACTGTTCCATTTGCACAACAGCAGGAAAAATAGATTCACGGTCGATGATGCTTCATAACTGGACAGGTTGATTTCACAGAAGTGTGATTGACTAGGAATTAAATTGTGTTGTTCAAGTGTTCCCTTTATTTGTTTGACCAAAAGTCTGGACACACCTTCTCATTTAAAGATTTTTCTGTATTTTCATGACTGTGAAAATTGTACAAGTATTTTTTTTAATGAAAACTGTACATTCACACTGAAGGCATCAAAACTATGAATTAACACATGTGGAATTATATACTTCTAGGTTCTTCCAAGTAGCCACCTTTTGCTTTGATGACTGCTTTGCACACTCTTGGCATTCTCTTGATTAGCTTCAAGAGGTAGTCACCGGGAATGGTTTTCACTTCACAGGTGTGCCCTGTCAGGTTTAATAAGTGGGATTTGTTGCCTTATAAATGGGGTTGGGACCATCAGTTGTGTTGTGCAGAGGTCTGGTGGATACACAGCTGAATAGACTGTTAGCATTTGTATTATGGCAAGAAAAAAGCAGCTAAGTAAAGAAAAACGAGTGTCTTTCATTACTTTATCCTACTATTTTACTTTATCCTAAGTCATATTGCACGACTCGTTAAAGAGTTGATTGTGACTTGTAGGATCGCTACTTCCAACAGGTGGCGCTATAGAGTTTAATTCCTCTTTTTCTCAGAAGAGGCAATTTGCATCATTACTTTAAGAAATGAAGGTCAGTCAGTCTAAAAAATTGGGAAAACTTTGAAAGTGTCCCCAAGTGCAGTGGCAAAAACGATCAAGCGCTACAAAGAAACTGTCTCACATGAGGACCGCTCCAGGAAAGGAAGACCAAGAGTCATCTCTGCTTCTGAGGATAAGTTTATCCGAGTCACCAGCCTCAGAAATCACAGGTTAACAGCAGCTCAGATTAGAGCCCAGGTCAATGCCACACAGAGTTCTAGCAGCAGACACATCTGTACCACAACTGTTAAGAGGAGACTTTGTGCAGCAGGCCTTCATGGTAAAATAGCTGCTAGGAAACCACTGCTAAGGACAGGCAACAAGCAGAAGATACTTGTTTTGGCTAAAGAACACAAGGAATGGACAATAGACCAGTGGAAATCTGTGCTTTGGTCTGATGAGTCCAAATTTGAGATCTTTGGTTCCAACCACCGTGTCTTTGTGCGACGCAGAAAAGGTGAACGGATGGACTCTACATGCCTGGTTCCCACCGTGAAGCATTGAGGAAGAGGTGTGATGGTGTGGGGATGCTTTGCTGGTGACACTGTTGGGGATTTATTCAAAATTGAAGGCATACTGAACCAGCATGGCTACCACAGCATCTTGCAGTGGCATGCTATTCCATCCGGTTTGCGTTTAGTTGGACCATGATTTATTTTTCAACAGGACAATAACCCCAAACACACCTCCAGGCTGTGTAAGGGCTATTTGACCAAGAAGGAGAGTGATGGGGTGCTACACCAGATGACCTGATGGTTTGGGGTGAGCTGGACCGCAGAGTGAAGGCAAAAGGGCCAACAAGTGCTAAGCATCTCTGGGAACTCCTTCAAGATTGTTGGAAGACCATTTCTGGTGACTACCTCTTGAAGCTCATCAAGAGAATGCCAAGAGTGTGCAAAGCAGTCATCAAAGCAAAAAGTGGCTACTTTGAAGAAGCTAGAATATAAGACATATTTTCAGTTGCTTCACACTTTTTTGTTAAGTATATAATTCCACAAGTGTTAATTCATAGTTTTGATGTCCTCAGTGTGAATTTACAATTTTCATAGTCATGAAAATACAGGAAAAATTTTAAATGAGAAGGTGTGTCCAAACTTTTGGTCTGTACTGTATATATATATATATATACAGTGGGGCAAAAAAGTATTTAGTCAGTCAGCAATAGTGCAAGTTCCACCACTTAAAAAGATGAGAGGCGTCTGTAATTTACATCATAGGTAGACCTCAACTATGGGAGACAAACTGAGAAAAAAAAATCCAGAAAATCACATTGTCTGTTTTTTTAACATTTTTTTTGCATATTATGGTGGAAAATAAGTATTTGGTCAGAAACAAAATTTCATCTCAATACTTTGTAATATATCCTTTGTTGGCAATGACAGAGGTCAAACGTTTTCTGTAAGTCTTCACAAGGTTGCCACACACTGTTGTTGGTATGTTGGCCCATTCCTCCATGCAGATCTCCTCTACAGCAGTGATGTTTTTGGCTTTTCGCTTGGCAACACGGACTTTCAACTCCCTCCAAAGGTTTTCTATGGGGTTGAGATCTGGAGACTGGCTCGGCCACTCCAGGACCTTGAAATGCTTCTTACGAAGCCACTCCTTCGTTGCCCTGGCGGTGTGCTTTGGATCATTGTCATGTTGAAAGACCCAGCCACGTTTCATCTTCAATGCCCTTGCTGATGGAAGGAGGTTTGCACTCAAAATCTCACGATACATGGCCCCATTCATTCTTTCATGTACCCGGATCAGTCGTCCTGGCCCCTTTGCAGAGAAACAGCCCCAAAGCATGATGTTTCCACCACCATGCTTTACAGTAGGTATGGTGTTTGATGGATGCAACTCAGTATTCTTTTTCCTCCAAACACGACAAGTTGTGTTTCTACCAAACAGTTCCAGTTTGGTTTCATCAGACCATAGGACATTCTCCCAAAACTCCTCTGGATCATCCAAATGCTCTCTAGCAAACTTCAGACGGGCCCAGACATGTACTGGCTTAAGCAGTGGGACACGTCTGGCACTGCAGGATCTGAGTCCATGGTGGCGTAGTGTGTTACTTATGGTAGGCCTTGTTACATTGGTCCCAGCTCTCTGCAGTTCATTCACTAGGTCCCCCCGCGTGGTTCTGGGATTTTTGCTCACCGTTCTTGTGATCATTCTGACCCCACGGGGTGGGATTTTGCGTGGAGCCCCAGATCGAGGGAGATTATCAGTGGTCTTGTATGTCTTCCATTTTCTAATTATTGCTCCCACTGTTGATTTCTTCACTCCAAGCTGGTTGGCTATTGCAGATTCAGTCTTCCCAGCCTGGTGCAGGGCTACAATTTTGTTTCTGGTGTCCTTTGACAGCTCTTTGGTCTTCACCATAGTGGAGTTTGGAGTCAGACTGTTTGAGGGTGTGCACAGGTGTCTTTTTATACTGATAACAAGTTTAAACAGGTGCCATTACTACAGGTAATGAGTGGAGGAAAGAGGAGACTCTTAAAGAAGAAGTTACAGGTCTGTGAGAGCCAGAAATCTTGATTGTTTGTTTCTGACCAAATACTTATTTTCCACCATAATATGCAAAAAAAATGATAAAAAAACAGACAATGTGATTTTCTGGATTTTTTTTTCTCAGTTTGTCTCCCATAGTTGAGGTCTACCTATGATGTAAATTACAGACGCCTCTCATCTTTTTAAGTGGTGGAACTTGCACTATTGCTGACTGACTAAATACTTTTTTGCCCCACTGTATATATATATATACATATATATATATATGTATATATATATATATATATATACTAGGTGTTTCCAGCCAGCTAATGCTCGGCACGCTCATTGCTATCTAATTAACGCTGCTGGTGATTGAACTAAAGTAAATAATGACAACATTCAATAGCGCTTACGCAGGTGGTAAATTAACGTGTGGTAATGTGTGAGGACGGAGCCTCGTGTGGTAATGTGTGGGGACGGAGCCTCGTGTGGTAATGTGTGGGGACAGAGCCTCGTGTGGTAATGTGTGGGGACGGAGTCTCGTGTGGTAATGTGTGAGGACGGAGCCTCGTGTGGTAATGTGTGGGGATGGAGCCTCATGTGGTAATGTGTGGGGACGGAGCCTCGTGTGGTAATGTGTGGGGACGGAGCCTCGTGTGGTAATGTGTGGGGATGGAGCCTCGTGTGTTAATGTGTGGGGACGAAGCCTCGTGTGGTAATGTGGGGGGCGGAATTATGTGTGGTAATGTGGTGGGGGGTGGGATTATGTGTCGTAATGTGGTGGGGGGGTGGGATTATGTGTGGTGATGTGGTGGGGGGTGGGATTATGTGTGGTGATGTGGTGGGGGGACGGGATTATGTGTGGTGATGTGGTTGAGGGGCGGGATTCCGTGTGGTAATGTGGTGGGGGGGCAGGATTACATGTGGTAATGTGGGGGGTGGGATTATCTGTGGTAATTTGGTGGGGGCGGGATTATGTGTAGTAATGTGGTGGGGGGGCAGGATTATGTGTGGTAATGTGGTGGGGGGCGGGATTATCTGTGGTGATGTGGTGGGTGGGCGGGATTATGTGTGGTGATGTGGTGGGGAGCAGGATTATGTGTGGTGATGTGGTGGGGGGGCAGGATTACATGTGGTAATGTGGGGGGTGGGATTATCTGTGGTAATTTGGTGGGGGCGGGATTATGTGTAGTAATGTGGTGGGGGGGCAGGATTATGTGTGGTAATGTGGTGGGGGCGGGATTATCTGTGGTGATGTGGTGGGTGGGCGGGATTATGTGTGGTGATGTGGTGGGGGCAGGATTATGTGTGGTGATGTGGTGGGGGGGTGGGATTGTGTGTGGTGATGTGGTGGGGGTGGGATTTTGCATGGTAATGTGGTGCGGGGGCGGGATTGTGTGTGGTAATGTGGTGGGGGCGGGATTATCTGTGGTGATGTGGTGGGGGCAAGATTATGTGTGGTAATGTGGTGCGGATTGTGTATGGTAATGTGGTGGGGGCGGAATTATCTGTGGTGATGTGGTGGGGGGCGGGATTATGTGTGATGATGTGGTGGAGGGTGGGATTATGTGTGGTGATGTGGTGGGGGGGCGGGATTATGTGTGGTAATGGGGTGGGGGAGCAGGATTATGTGTGGTAATGGAGTGGGGGAGCAGGATTATGTGTGGTAATGGGGTGGGGAGCAGGATTATGTGTGGTAATGGGGTGGGGGGGCAGGATTATGTGTGGTAATGGGGTGAAGGGGCGGGATTATGTGTGGTAATGGGGTGGGGGGCAGGATTATGTGTGGTAATGGGGTGGGGGGGCAGGATTATGTGTGGTAATGGGGTGAAGGGGCGGGATTATGTGTGGTAATGGGGTGGGGGCAGGATTATGTGTGGTAATGGGGTGGAGGGTGGGATTATGTGTGGTGATGTGGTGGGGGCAGGATTGTGTGTGGTAATGGGGTGGGGGGTGGGATTGTGTGTGGTAATGGGGTGGGGGTGGAGCTACTGTGCAGGGGGCAGGATTAGCGAGTAATCACGATGCCTCTTATATATATACTAGCTGGTTAGTTATAGCACCTCACTTCTCTTATTTTCCCATCACGCCTCTCATTTTCCCAATCACATCTTTCATTTTCCCCCTCACATCTCTCATTTTTTCCCTCACTCCTCTCATTCCCCCCTAACACTTGTCATTTCGACCTCACATCTGTCATTTTCCGATCACTCCACTATTTTCCCTCACTCCTCTCATTTTGCACTCACACCTTTTCATTTTCACCTCACACCTCTCATTTTCACCTCAGTATATACATGTTTGTCATTTCCCTTATACAGTGGGGCAAAAAAGTATTTAGTCAGTCAGCAATAGTGCAAGTTCCACCACTTAAAAAGATGAGAGGCGTCTGTAATTTACATCATAGGTAGACCTCAACTATGGGAGACAAACTGAGAAAAAAAAATCCAGAAAATCACATTGTCTGTTTTTTTTAACATTTTATTTGCATATTATGGTGGAAAATAAGTATTTGGTCAGAAACAAACAATCAAGATTTCTGGCTCTCACAGACCTGTAACTTCTTCTTTAAGAGTCTCATCTGTCCTCCACTCATTACCTGTAGTAATGGCACCTGTTTAAACTTGTTATCAGTATAAAAAGACACCTGTGCACACCCTCAAACAGTCTGACTCCAAACTCCACTATGGTGAAGACCAAAGAGCTGTCAAAGGACACCAGAAACAGAATTGTAGCCCTGCACCAGGCTGGGAAGACTGAATCTGCAATAGCCAACCAGCTTGGAGTGAAGAAATCAACAGTGGGAGCAATAATTAGAAAATGGAAGACATACAAGACCACTGATAATCTCCCTCGATCTGGGGCTCCACGCAAAATCCCACCCCGTGGGGTCAGAATGATCACAAGAACGGTGAGCAAAAATCCCAGAACCACGCGGGGGGACCTAGTGAATGAACTGCAGAGAGCTGGGACCAATGTAACAAGGCCTACCATAAGTAACACACTACGCCACCATGGACTCAGATCCTGCAGTGCCAGACGTGTCCCACTGCTTAAGCCAGTACATGTCCGGGCCCGTCTGAAATTTGCTACAGAGCATTTGGATGATTCAGAGGAGTTTTGGGAGAATGTCCTATGGTCTGATGAAACCAAACTGGAACTGTTTGGTAGAAACACAACTTGTCGTGTTTGGAGGAAAAAGAATACTGAGTTGCATCCATCAAACACCATACCTACTGTAAAGCATGGTGGTGGAAACATCATGCTTTGGGGTTGTTTCTCTGCAAAGAGGCCAGGACGACTGATCCGGGTACATGAAAGAATGAATGGGGCCATGTATCGTGAGATTTTGAGTGCAAACCTCCTTCCATCAGCAAGGGCATTGAAGATGAAACGTGGCTGGGTCTTTCAACATGACAATGATCCAAAGCACACCGCCAGGGCAACGAAGGAGTGGCTTCGTAAGAAGCATTTCAAGGTCCTGGAGTGGCCTAGCCAGTCTCCAGATCTCTACCCTATAGAAAACCTTTGGAGGGAGTTGAAAATCCGTGTTGCCAAGCGAAAAGCCAAAAACATCACTGCTCTAGAGGAGATCTGCATGGAGGAATGGGCCAACATACCAACAACAGTGTGTGGCAACCTTGTGAAGACTTACAGAAAACGTTTGACCTCTGTCATTGCCAACAAAGGATATATTACAAAGTATTGAGATGAAATTTTTTTTCTGACCAAATACTTATTTTCCACCATAATATGCAAATAAATTGTTAAAAAAACAGACAATGTGATTTTCTGGATTTTTTTTTCTCAGTTTGTCTCCCATAGTTGAGGTCTACCTATGATGTAAATTACAGACGCCTCTCATCTTTTTAAGTGGTGGAACTTGCACTATTGCTGACTGACTAAATACTTTTTTGCCCCACTGTATATAGTATACACCTGTATGTCATCTCCTGTATATAGTATATACCTGTATGTCATCTCCCCTGTATATAGTATATACCTGCTGTGTGTCATCTCCCCTGTATATATATATACCTGTATGTAATCTCCTCCTATATATAGTATATACCTGTATGTCATCTCCTTCTATATATAGTATATACCTGTATGTCATCTCCTCCTGTATATAGTATATACCTGTGTGTCATCTCCCCTGTATATAGTATATATCTGTGTGTCATCTCCTCCTGTATATAGTATATACCTGTATGTCATCTTCTATATATAGCATATACCTGTATGTCATCTCCTCCTGTATATAGTATATACCTGTAGGTCATCTGCTCCTATATATAGTATATACCTGTGTGTCATCTCCTCCTGTATATAGTGTATACCTGTATGTCATCTCCTCCTGTATATAGTATGTACCTGTATGTCATCTCCTCCTCTATATAGTATATACCTGTGTGTCATCTCTCCTGTATATAGTATATATCTGTGTGTCATATCCCCTGTATATAGTATATACCTGTGTGTCATCTCCTCCTGTATTAGACCTCGTTCACACGTTATTTGCTCAGTATTTTTACCTCAGTATTTGTAAGCTAAATTGGCAGCCTGATAAATCCCCAGCCAACAGGAAGCCCTCCCCTGGCAGTATATATTAGCTCACACATACACATAATAGACAGGTCATGTGACTGACAGCTGCCGTATTTCCTATATAGTACATTTGTTGCACTTGTAGTTTATCTGCTTATTAATCAGATTTTTATTTTTGAAGGATAATACCAGACTTGTGTGTGTTTTAGGGCGAGTTTCGTTTGTCAAGTTGTGTGTGTTGAGTTGCGTGTGGCGACATGCATGTAGCGACTTTTGTGAGATGAGTTTTGTGTGGCAACATGCGTGTAGCAACTTTTTGTGTGTCAAGTTGCATGTGACAGGTTAGTGTAGCAAGTTTTGTGCAGCAAGTTTAGCGCATGGCGAGTTTTGCGTGTGGTGAGTTTTATGTGTGGTGCCTTTTGAGTATGTGCAAGTTTTGTGTGAGGCAACTTTTGCATGTGTTGCAACTTTTGTGCATGTGGCAATTTTTCCGCGTGTGCAAGTTTTGCGTGTGGCGAGTTTTCCATGAGGTGAGTTTTGCACTTGTGGCGAGTTTTGCGTGAGCCTAGTTTCTGCATGTGGCGAGTTTTGCGCTTGGCGAGTTCAGAGCGGCGATTTTTGTGTTTCGACTTTTATGTGGCGAGGTTGGTGTATGTGTGGTGAAATGTGTGCTGAGGGTAATATGTGTTCAAGCACGTGGTAGTGTGTGGCGCCTTTTGTGGGTGTGTTCATATCCCCGTGTGTGGTGAGTATCCCATGTCGGGGCCCCACTTTAGTAACTGTACGGTATATACTCTTTGGCGCCATCGCTCTCATTCTTTAAGTCCCCTTTGTTCACATGTGGCAGCTGTCAATTTGCCTCCAACACTTTTCCTTTCACTTTTCCCCATTATGTAGATAGGGGCAAAAATTGTTTGGTGAATTGGAAAGCGTGGGGTTAAAATTTCACCTCACAACATAGCCTATGACGCTCTCGGGGTCCAGACGTGTGACTGTGCAAAATTTTGTGGCTGTAGCTGCGACGCCTCCAACACTTTTCCTTTCACTTTTTCCCCATTATGTAGATAGAGGCAAAATTGTTTGGTGATTTGGAAAGCACAGGGTTAAAATTTCACCTCACAACATAGCCTATGATGCTCTCAGGGTCCAGACGTGTGACTATGCAAAATTTTGTGGCTGTAGCTGCGACGCCTCCAACTCTTTTCCTTTCACTTTTTCCCAATTATGTAGATAGGGGCAAAATTGTTTGGTGAATTGGAACGCGCGGGGTTAAAATTTCACTTCACAACGTAGCCTATGACGCTCTTGGGGTCCAGACATGTGACTGTGCAAAATTTTGTGGCTGTAGCTGCGACGGTGCAGATGCCAATCCCTGACATACATACACACACACACACACACACACATTCAGCTTTATATATTAGATATATTTCTATGTTTCTATTTCTTGTTTCTATGTCGATGGTATGGCTTTTTGGGATCAACTCTTTCATAAATACCATTTCTGGACATATTTTACTAAACAGTATATGGGTATAGCTGGATCCCACTGGTTGCTGCCAGTTCTGAGCTGATAGCGTGCTTACTTCCCTTCAAAACTGGAAGAAGTTCAACAGTGCTATGTCTTTCATATGTGGCAGTAAATTTCCTTGGCCCGCCACTGCATCTATTGTCCCCAACTTTGACCATTTGTTGGTGCTTCTCCAAAAAAAGTTGAACAGCACATCCTTAAATCCAAGTCTGCTTTAAATCTGTTATACAAAGCAGGTTTCACAATACAAATACACATAAATAATAATAATAGGGGTTAAACGCCAAAACTATAAATAACCACTTCAAACCAAAAAGCATGAGAAAAAACACGCCTAAACAAAAGAGTATATTATGCCCAAAATAACTTTATTGTATAAAATAGTAGGACATAAATATATTAATTTAAAAACATGATGCTGCCATGATATGTGAGGACAAATAATCAAATATACCAAAAAAGTCTCATGCAAGATGTGCTAACATGAAGCAGAAGGGCAGTGTGTATTTCAAAACAAATCAGGGATGATACTTCCCCAATAATTAAATTGAACCAACTGCCTAAATGGCTGATAATAAATATAAGATAAAGCACTTATTTACACTGCTGTAGGTATTAAGCTGTCCCACGTGTTTCGCCCTTCTTCATCAGGGGGCGTGATGAAAAGGGCGAAATGTGCATTGCGGGGGTGAACAACACCAGTCATAAGTCTCTTACAATGCTCTTGGCTACACTTCTGTTCTTGGAAAACACCAATAAAGATACAATGGCCCACTCACCAACATTAACGCTAGAATGAGACAAACAATATAACAGACAGCTGGTTGGTAGCAGTGCTTGATGCCACTGGGCTAAATGAGGTTGATATCAAATAGCTTAGGTCTTACTTTGGGCTTCTATGGGTATGTTCACACTCAATTTTTTACTGAAAACATGAAACATGAAAAAGTATTTAGAGAACATTGGAAGCAGTTTTTGATTTTTTGAGATGGATATCCTTAAAAATATATGAAAAAAAAAAACCTCAGTATGAACGTAACAGAAATGTTTCTTTCTCCTGCCTAAGAGCAATTAGAAACAAGTTTGTATTTGACTTCATGCTCACTGATGAGACGAACAGTACCATTCATTACCAACACAACAAATGTAGTTAGAGAACAAACATCACATGCAGAAATGTTATTATATTCTAAACCATTTCTAAAATGAAATTAGAACCATGTGTCACATTTTTCCTGGCTTTTTATGGTTTTGGGATGGATATACCCTGGACTGCATCAAACTGTAGCCAATGTAAAATGTGAAGAATTGCCTTTCTCTGCATAATATTCATGTGTGAATATGAGGAAAGGAATTCAATAATTGTCTGAGTGATTGTCTCAAACTGTAAACAATTATCAGAATGGAGCCAGAGAACACAACAATGAGTCTGATTGTGAACTGAGCAGACAGGTTCTTGTGGATGGCACATTGTAAACTCACAGATGTTCGTGCACACAGACACGTTCATACATAAAAATGACATTGTCTAGACTTATACGTTGGTTATTTGCTAGGACAGCTGTTTGAGGGAAACCCGGCAAAAGCCAAAGCTGAGAGATCACTTCTTATTTCTGACCACCACAGCTGCAATGGAGAACACACTGGCTTAGTATTTTTTTATTTTATTTTTTATTTTGTTTCTGACCACAAAACGTACTAATAATAGAAGCTGACATCTGAGCAGGATAAGTGCAGCTAAGGGTGGTTTCACATTTGTGGTTTTTTTTTGCGTTTTTGCGGTGAAAAACACAAAAAAAGCATGCTTTTTCCCCCTAAATTTAACATTAAAAACGCGTGCGTTTTTTTGTATGCGTTTTGACGCGTTTTTTCAACGCATGTGTTTTTTTTCTGCATGCGTTGTGTTGCAGAAATGCAACATGTAGTATTTTTAGCGGCGTTTTTTTTTGCGGCAAAAAAAGCATGCGTTTTTTTGCGGCAAAAAATGCATTGCTGTCTATGTAAATGCATGCGTTTTTAACCACATGCGTTTGCATGCGTTAAAAATGCATGCGTTTAAAAAAAAAAAAAAAAAAAAACACTGATAAACCACCCCACACCATAAAATTGATAAAGGGATCCTACCCCTGCCCCTAACCCTACCCCTAACCCTAATCCCTTTAAGGGTAGAGTTAGGGGTAGGGTTAGGGTTAGGATCCCTTTAGGGTTAGGGTTAGGGGTAGGGTTAGGGTTAGGATCCCTTTAGGGTTAGAGTTAGGGTTTGGATCTCTACCCCTAAACCTACCCCTAACCTAGCTCTTTCTGTTTATAGTGGGTTTTTTACTTTATTTTGATGATTGGCAGCTGTCACACATTTATCTGCATGCGTTTAAAAAACGCAAACGCATGAAAAAACGCATGTAAATGCGTCAAAACGCCACGTTTTTTTCACCACATGCAAAAACGCATGCGTCAAAAAAACGCAGCGTTTGCACGCGTTTACATGCGTTTTTTCACCATGCGTTGTTTTTTTTTAAAAACGCATGCATTTTGAAACGCAAGTGTGAAACCAGCCTAAAATATGTTTTCGGATGTGAAGTAGCAGTGGCATAGCTAAAGGCCTCTGGATCTGGTTCAAAATCTGAATGAGACCTTTCCTCTCTAAACACTTCACATCCCTCACATCACACAGAAGATTTCTGTGTTGAATTTTGCAATTGCAGTCCACGTTAGGCAAAGAGGGTTCTAAGCGACTGGAATATAATCTCATTCATGATTTTATATTTTTTCACTATTTTTCCTTTTCACTAACTTTGTGTTTCTCTGAAATGAAGAATTAGGAGGAAGCGTTTGTATTGGTAAGAATGGCACATATACCAAAAAAAATCTCCAACATATATGCTGAAGATAATCCTCAAGGCCTTTGGTTCAGAAGAGCAGATGGAATGCAGCACAGACAGATGATGGATGGTGATACTTGGAGGTTAACGGGTTGGAGCAACCCAGGTTGTAGAAGCTTGGAGACACAGTCAGTGTTGGAAGACCATTGAAACAGAGTTGAGTAAACAGCACAGCAGAGATGGATCAGAGATGTGGCTGAGCTGAAGAGATCAGGAAACTCACTGGTTTGGCATCATCACCATAGTAAATCTCCTAAACTACTCAACTCAGCTATATTACTTCAGAATTCAACAATGTAGCACAATTGGTTATATCAGGATGCACACTTTGGTTGGGTAGCTGAGCTCAGGAACATACCAGAACTTGGTAAGTCAGGAGCCACCACAGTATAGATCAATGGAGATACTTAGGTGGCCTGAGTATTCAGGTAGTTGACATCCACTCTACTACTGAGTTAGCCAATAAGGCCTAGAAGTGTGACCTCAGAGGAGCACACCAGGTTATCATGGTAACCCAACACGCACAGGAACAGAGAGAGAGACAACTGTTGGAGGAGGAACCCTGAAAGGCAGGTCCTGGAGCTGAGATAGGTGAGTAAAATTTATAAGTAATAGAGAACACCATTTAATAAATATGAAAATACTGTATATACCGTAGTAAAAAGTAAAATAATATAAAATAAAACAGGAATCATATTGTTGCATTCAAACTATGATGTTGGAGACTACTGAAACTACCATGAATGGTTAACAAGTAGATCCTCCATTAACTAGCACAGCAATGACCAAATTAAGACTGAACCTCATTATAGAAATATTCAATGTAAAGGACAAAAAAAAATAGAAGGCAAAAAGGAAATGGCAGGCTGCAATCACAACCAGGAACACACAACTGAAGACGCCAATAAGATCTTTGCAAGAGCACTGTTCATATGGTCGCCATGAGCTGCAATCCGACTTGTTGGCGCTTAACAATAATATTAGATATTTGAGGCCCTGATTAAACAGCTGCCTAGCCTAAAGCAGAGTTTATATGAGAGCTAAATATAACTAGTGCTAAGAAAAGGAAAATTACCGCACTATAAAAGAAAGTTTGTTTTCAATTTTCTTTTCTATTAATGTTTTCTGTAACATTTGGTATAGATTAATGCACAAAAAGAACCTAGTTCTCTGCATATTGGTATTTATTAACATGAACCAAAACTACAAAACTACAAAAGCTCAACTGCACAAGTAAAATGATTTGCAAAATAGTACATGGCTAAAATTCACTGGTCCTCTGAGCCCCAGGGTCAAATTTTGATCTGGGGCCACCTCCACCAGTAGGTTGCTCAGATACAAGAACCACCAATGGCACTTTCATAGCCTATGAAGACATGCTTTTCCACCGTAAAAAATAAATAAATAAATAAATATATATATATATATATATATATATACAGCAGAGATGTAGCTAGGGTTTTGGCTCAGGGGGGGCGAAGCTTCTGAGTGGGCCCAGAGGCGTAGCTAGAGCTTTTGCCGCCCGGGGCTGTTCCCGAGTTTGGCGCCCCCCCCCCCGGCTCAATACACACAAAGGTTACCAAAAACGGTTTTCCTGTTTTGTAGAACTTAAACTGGGCCTAATGGTGTCACCCCCACATGCCACACCTGTGACTTAATACCACCACACCATGACCAGGCCACATAGTGACCGAATAATACTACATACAAGGGACAAATACCACAACACCATTTCCAGACCACATATTACCACCACATAGTGACTGAATACTACAATACTGATCAGTAATAAAAAAAAAAACACAATACTATGGTAAACTAGAAGAAGAGGGGACGGGAAGAAAAACATTAGACTCGAACAAAGACGACCCAGGAAAACATACTCAGAAGGGAGGTAAGAACATTTCTAAAACAATCCACAGTGAGGAGATTGGAACAAAACAAAATCCTCTAAACTGCATGCTCGCAAACGCCAGAAGCCTGACAAACAAGATGGAAGAACTAGAAGCAGAAATATCTACAGGTAACTTTGACATAGTGGGAATAACCGAGACATGGTTAGATGAAAGCTATGACTGGGCAGTTAACTTACAGGGTTACAGTCTGTTTAGAAAGGATCGTAAAAATCGGAGAGGAGGAGGGGTTTGTCTCTATGTAAAGTCTTGTCTAAAGTCCACTTTAAGGGAGGATATTAGCGAAGGGAATGAGGATGTCGAGTCCATATGGGTTGAAATTCATGGAGGGAAAAATGGTAACAAAATTCTCATTGGGGTCTGTTACAAACCCCCAAATATAACAGAAACCATGGAAAGTCTACTTCTAAAGCAGATAGATGAAGCTGCAACCCATAATGAGGTCCTGGTTATGGGGGACTTTAACTACCCGGATATTAACTGGGAAACAGAAACCTGTGAAACCCATAAAGGCAACAGGTTTCTGCTAATAACCAAGAAAAATTATCTTTCACAATTGGTGCAGAATCCAACCAGAGGAGCAGCACTTTTAGACCTAATACTATCTAATAGACCTGACAGAATAACAAATCTGCAGGTGGTCGGGCATCTAGGAAATAGCGACCACAATATTGTGCAGTTTCACCTGTCTTTCACTAGGGGGACTTGTCAGGGAGTCACAAAAACATTGAACTTTAGGAAGGCAAAGTTTGAACAGCTTAGAGATGCCCTTAATCTGGTAGACTGGGACAATATCCTCAGAAATGAGAATACAGATAATAAATGGGAAATGTTTAAGAACATCCTAAATAGGCAGTGTAAGCGGTTTATACCTTGTGGGAATAAAAGGACTAGAAATAGGAAAAACCCAATGTGGCTAAACAAAGAAGTAAGACAGGCAATTAACAGTAAAAAGAAAGCATTTGCACTACTAAAGCAGGATGGCACCATTGAAGCTCTAAAAAACTATAGGGAGAAAAATACTTTATCTAAAAAACTAATTAAAGCTGCCAAAAAGGAAACAGAGAAGCACATTGCTAAGGAGAGTAAAACAAATCCCAAACTGTTCTTCAACTATATCAATAGTAAAAGAATAAAAACTGAAAATGTAGGCCCCTTAAAAAATAGTGAGGAAAGAATGGTTGTAGATGACGAGGAAAAAGCTAACATATTAAACACCTTCTTCTCCACGGTATTCACGGTGGAAAATGAAATGCTAGGTGAAATCCCAAGAAACAATGAAAACCCTATATTAAGGGTCACCAATCTAACCCAAGAAGAGGTGCGAAACCGGCTAAATAAGATTAAAATAGATAAATCTCCGGGTCCGGATGGCATACACCCACGAGTACTAAGAGAACTAAGTAATGTAATAGATAAACCATTATTTCTTATTTTTAGTGACTCTATAGCGACAGGGTCTGTTCCGCAGGACTGGCGCATAGCAAATGTGGTGCCAATATTCAAAAAGGGCTCTAAAAGTGAACCTGGAAATTATAGGCCAGTAAGTCTAACCTCTATTGTTGGTAAAATATTTGAAGGGTTTCTGAGGGATGTTATTCTGGATTATCTCAATGAGAATAACTGTTTAACTCCATATCAGCATGGGTTTATGAGAAATCGCTCCTGTCAAACCAATCTAATCAGTTTTTATGAAGAGGTAAGCTATAGACTGGACCACGGTGAGTCATTGGACGTGGTATATCTTGATTTTTCCAAAGCGTTTGATACCGTGCCGCACAAGAGGTTGGTACACAAAATGAGAATGCTTGGTCTGGGGGAAAATGTGTGTAAATGGGTTAGTAACTGGCTTAGTGATAGAAAGCAGAGGGTGGTTATAAATGGTATAGTCTCTAACTGGGTCGCTGTGACCAGTGGGGTACCGCAGGGGTCAGTATTGGGACCTGTTCTCTTCAACATATTCATTAATGATCTGGTAGAAGGTTTACACAGTAAAATATCGATATTTGCAGATGATACAAAACTATGTAAAGCAGTTAATACAAGAGAAGATAGTATTCTGCTACAGATGGATCTGGATAAGTTGGAAACTTGGGCTGAAAGGTGGCAGATGAGGTTTAACAATGATAAATGTAAGGTTATACACATGGGAAGAGGGAATCAATATCACCATTACACACTGAACGGGAAACCACTGGGTAAATCTGACAGGGAGAAGGACTTGGGGATCCTAGTTAATGATAAACTTACCTGGAGCAGCCAGTGCCAGGCAGCAGCTGCCAAGGCAAACAGGATCATGGGGTGCATTAAAAGAGGCCTGGATACACATGATGAGAGCATTATACTGCCTCTGTACAAATCCCTAGTTAGACCGCACATGGAGTACTGTGTCCAGTTTTGGGCACCGGTGCTCAGGAAGGATATAATGGAACTAGAGAGAGTACAAAGGAGGGCAACAAAATTAATAAAGGGGATGGGAGAACTACAATACCCCGATAGATTAGCGAAATTAGGATTATTTAGTCTAGAAAAAAGACGACTGAGGGGCGATCTAATAACCATGTATAAGTATATAAGGGGACAATACAAATATCTCGCTGAGGATCTGTTTATACCAAGGAAGGTGACGGGCACAAGGGGGCATTCTTTGCGTCTGGAGGAGAGAAGGTTTTTCCACCAACATAGAAGAGGATTCTTTACTGTTAGGGCAGTGAGAATCTGGAATTGCTTGCCTGAGGAGGTGGTGATGGCGAACTCAGTCGAGGGGTTCAAGAGAGGCCTGGATGTCTTCCTGGAGCAGAACAATATTGTATCATACAATTATTAGGTTCTGTAGAAGGACGTAGATCTGGGGATTTATTATGATGGAATATAGGCTGAACTGGATGGACAAATGTCTTTTTTCGGCCTTACTAACTATGTTACTATGTTACTATGTTACTATCACCATAAGTGCCAGTATTCACAGGAGATCTGTACTTAGTATGCAGTGTCTGTGTAGAGGTAATACAGAGATCACTGGTGACATTATACACAGGACCTCTATATAGTATACAGTGTATAGTGTCAGTGTATAGGTAACACTGACTCACCAGTTACGTCTCTAGGTGAAGTCCTTCATCTTTCATCCAGCACAGACCGCCATCATTCCTTCCAGCCAGGACTCGTTTCTGCAGGAAATAACACAGTTATCTCGAGCTCCGCTTGCAGAACACATTACTTAATTTTTCACAACTTCTACATTACATCACATGAAGAAAAAAAGGTGATATAGTGTCACTCTGCACAGTAACAGGACCGCCCCCCCATTTAAAACAGTATACTCAAAAAATAAAATAAATACATCACTGCAGTAATAATATCCCTTAATTAGCCCCTATGGTAATAATATTCCCCACCCTGGCCCCGTTTCTCATTCCTGGCTCCAGCCATATGTTCTCGCATCCTGCCCTCATGAGTATCCATTCTACCCCATATGATCTCCACATCCTGCCCCACCAGCCTCCATCGTATCCGTCCTGCCCCATGATCCAATCCTGCCCCGTGTCTCCAATCATGCCCCGTATCTACATTCTGCCCATGCCTCAAGTCCTGCCCCAGTGTGTCCAGCATATTACCCCCATGTTGTCCAGCAATCTGCCCCAGTGTGTCCAGCATATTACCCCCATGTTGTCCAGCAATCTGCCCCAGTGTGTCCAGCATATTACCCCCAGTGTGTCCAGCAATCTGCCCCAGTATGTCCAGCACTGCCCCCAGTGTGTCCAGCAATCTGCCCCAGTGTCCAGCCTTTCCCCAGTGTGTCCAGCAGTCTGCCCCAGTGTGTCCAGCATATTACCCCCAGTGTCCAGCATTGCCCCAGTGTGTCCAGCATATTACCCCCAGTGTGTCCAGCAATCTGCCCCAGTGTCCAGCATTGCCCCAGTGTGTCCAGAAGTCTGCCCCAGGGTCTCCAGCATTGCCTCAATGTGTCCAGAAATCTGCCCCAGGGTCTCCAGCAATCTGCCCCATGGTCTCCTGTATTGCCCCAGTGTGTCCAGCATTCTGCCCCATGGTCTCCAGTATTGCCCCGGTGTATCCAGCAATCTGCCCCATGGTCTCCTGTATTGCCCCAGTGTGTCCAGCATTCTGCCCCATGGTCTCCAGTATTGCCCCGGTGTGTCCAGCAATCTGCCCCATGGTCTCCAGTATTGCCCCAGTATGTCCAGAAGTCTGCCCAGGGTCTCCAGCATTGCCTCAATGTGTCCTGAAATCTGCCCCATGGTCTCCAGTATTCAGTGTGTCCAGCAATCTGCCCCATAGTCTCCTGTATTGCCCCAGTGTGTCCAGCATTCTGCCCCATGGTCTCCAGTATTTCCCCAGTGTGTCCAGCATTCTGCCCCATGGTCTCCACTATTGCCCCAGTGTGTCCAGCAATCTGCCCCATGGTCTCCTGTATTGCCCCAGTGTGTCCAGCATTCTGCCACATGGTCTCCTGTATTGCCCCAGTGTGTCCAGCATTCTGCCCCATGGTCTCCAGTATTGCCCCAGTGTGTCCAGCAATCTGCCCCATGGTCTCTTGTATTGCCCCAGTGTGTCCAGCAATCTGCCCCATGGTCTCCTGTATTGCCCCAGTGTGTCCAGCATTCTGCCACATGGTCTCCTGTATTGCCCCAGTGTGTCCAGCAATCTGCCCCATGGTCTCCAGTATTGCCCCAGTGTGTCCAGCATTCTGCCACATGGTCTCCTGTATTGCCCCAGTGTGTCCAGCATTCTGCCACATGGTCTCCTGTATTGCCCCAGTGTGTCCAGCATTCTGCCCCATGGTCTCCAGTATTGCCCCAGTGTGTCCAGCAATCTGCCCCATGGTCTCCTGTATTGCCCCAGTGTGTCCAGCAATCTGCCCCATGGTCTCCTGTATTGCCCCAGTGTGTCCAGCATTCTGCCACATGGTCTCCTGTATTGCCCCAGTGTGTCCAGCAATCTGCCCCATGGTCTCCAGTATTGCCCCAGTGTGTCCAGCAATCTGCCCCATAGTCTCCTGTATTGCCCCAGTGTGTCCAGCAATCTGCCCCATAGTCTCCTGTATTGCCCCAGTGTGTCCAGCATTCTGCCCCATGGTCTCCAGTATTTCCCCAGTGTGTCCAGCATTCTGCCCCATGGTCTCCAGTATTGCCCCAGTGTGTCCAGCAATCTGCCCCATGGTCTCCTGTATTGCCCCAGTGTGTCCAGCATTCTGCCACATGGTCTCCTGTATTGCCCCAGTGTGTCCAGCATTCTGCCCCATGGTCTCCAGTATTGCCCCAGTGTGTCCAGCAATCTGCCCCATAGTCTCCTGTATTGCCCCAGTGTGTCCAGCAATCTGCCCCATAGTCTCCTGTATTGCCACAGTGTGTCCAGCATTCTGCCCCATGGTCTCCAGTATTTCCCCAGTGTGTCCAGCATTCTGCCCCATGGTCTCCAGTATTGCCCCAGTGTGTCCAGCAATCTGCCCCATGGTCTCCTGTATTGCCCCAGTGTGTCCAGCATTCTGCCACATGGTCTCCTGTATTGCCCCAGTGTGTCCAGCATTCTGCCCCATGGTCTCCAGTATTGCCCCAGTGTGTCCAGCAATCTGCCCCATGGTCTCCTGTATTGCCCCAGTGTGTCCAGCATTCTGCCACATGGTCTCCTGTATTGCCCCAGTGTGTCCAGCATTCTGCCCCATGGTCTCCAGTATTGCCCCAGTGTGTCCAGCAATCTGCCCCATGGTCTCCTGTAATGCCCCAGTGTGTCCAGCAATCTGCCCCATGGTCTCCTGTATTGCCCCAGTGTGTCCAGCATTCTGCCACATGGTCTCCTGTATTGCCCCAGTGTGTCCAGCAATCTGCCCCATGGTCTCCTGTATTGCCCCAGTGTGTCCAGCATTCTGCCACATGGTCTCCTGTATTGCCCCAGTGTGTCCAGCATTTTGCCACATGGTCTCCTGTATTGCCCCAGTGTGTCCAGCATTCTGCCCCATGGTCTCCAGTATTGCCCCAGTGTGTCCAGCAATCTGCCCCATGGTCTCCTGTATTGCCCCAGTGTGTCCAGCAATCTGCCCCATGGTCTCCTGTATTGCCCCAGTGTGTCCAGCATTCTGCCACATGGTCTCCTGTATTGCCCCAGTGTGTCCAGCAATCTGCCCCATGGTCTCCAGTATTGCCCCAGTGTGTCCAGCAATCTGCCCCATAGTCTCCTGTATTGCCCCAGTGTGTCCAGCAATCTGCCCCATGGTCTCCAGTATTGCCCCAGTGTGTCCAGCAATCTGCCCCATGGTCTCATGTATTGCCCCAGTGTGTCCAGCAATCTGCCCCATGGTCTCATGTATTGCCCCAGTGTGTCCAGCAATCTGCCCCATGGTCTCCAGTATTGCCCCAGTGTGTCCAGCATTGCCCCAGCCCCAGACAGTCAGACATAAAGAAAAAAAAAAAAAAGTAAAATCCTCACCTCTCCCGTTCCTAGCGCAGGTCCGGTGCAGCCAGTCAGCGTCTCTCCGGCTCTGCGACGCTCAGGACAGAGAGGCAGAGCGGCGCGCACAGTAGTGACGTCATCGCGCCATCTGCTCTGAGACGTCGCAGAGTCAGAGGACGCTGCAGCTGCCGGCGCCGCAGGAACCAGGAGAGGTGAGTATAGAGCGGGGGGCGGGGTCCGGTGGTGGGGGGAGCTGGCCCTGGTCGTGGCGGCGGACGGCGCCGCCCGAAGATTTAAAGGGGCGTCTTTTTTTTTTTTTTTTTTTTTTTCTTCTCCTGCAGCGCCGGCCGTCCCCCGCATTGTGCCGCCCGGGGCGGACCGCCCCCCCCGCACCCCTCTTCCTACGCCACTGAGTGGGCCCCTAACCAGGTAACCTTCATTACAACTCGGTGACGCACCCTAATACTGGAGGAGAACCTCAGCAGATGACCGCGCTGTTACCGAAGATAATCTACTATATAATTGTCTAAGGGGTACTTCCGTCTTTCTGTCCTTCTGTCTGTCACGGATATTCATTGGTCGCGGCCTCTGTCTGTCATGGAATCCAAGTCGCTGATTGGTCGCGGCAAAACAGCCACGACCAATCAGCGACGGGCACAGTCCAGAAGAAAATGGCTGCTCCTTCCTCCCCACAGTCACTGCCCGGCGCCCGCATACTCCCCTCCAGTCACCGCTATTAACCCTGTGTGTCCCCAACTTTTTACTATTGATGCTGCCTATGCGGCATCAATAGTAAAAAAATGTAATGTTAAAAATAATAAAAAAACAAAAAACCTGCTATACTCACCCTCCGTACTCCGCCAAGCCGCTCGCGCCTGCTGCCACCTTCCGTTCCCAGCGATGCATTGCGAAATTACCCAGAAGACTTAACGGTCTCGCGAGACCGCTAAGGCTTCTGGGTAATTTCGCTATGCATCCTGGGAACGGAAGATGGCGGCAGCCGCGCGCCCATCGCCACAGCGCCGTTGGATCCCAGGGGTGAGTATGTAACTATTTTTTATTTTAATTCTTTTTTTTTTAACAGGGATATGTGCCCACACTGCTAAATACTGCGTGGGCTACATGGCTGCTATATACTACGTGGGCAGTACTATATACTACATGGCTGCTATATACTATGTGGGCAGTACTATATACTACATGGCTGCTATATACTACGTGGACAGTACTATATACTACATGGCTGCTATATACTACGTGGACAGTACTATATACTACATGGCTGCTATATACTGCATGGCTGCTATATACTACGTGGGCAGTACTATGTACTGCATGGCTCCTACATACTACGTGGGCAGTGTTATATACAGTGGGGCAAAAAAGTATTTAGTCAGTCAGCAATAGTGCAAGTTCCACCACTTAAAAAGATGAGAGGCGTCTGAAATTTACATCATAGGTAGACCTCAACTATGGGAGACAAACTGAGAAAAAAAAATCCAGAAAATCACATTGTCTGTTTTTTTAACAATTTATTTGCATATTATGGTGGAAAATAAGTATTTGGTCAGAAACAAACAATCAAGATTTCTGGCTCTCACAGACCTGTAACTTCTTCTTTAAGAGTCTCCTCTTTCCTCCACTCATTACCTGTAGTAATGGCACCTGTTTAAACTTGTTATCAGTATAAAAAGACACCTGTGCACACCCTCAAACAGTCTGACTCCAAACTCCACTATGGTGAAGACCAAAGAGCTGTCAAAGGACACCAGAAACAAAATTGTAGCCCTGCACCAGGCTGGGAAGACTAAATCTGCAATAGCCAACCAGCTTGGAGTGAAGAAATCAACAGTGGGAGCAATAATTAGAAAATGGAAGACATACAAGACCACTGATAATCTCCCTCGATCTGGGGCTCCACGCAAAATCCCACCCCGTGGGGTCAGAATGATCACAAGAACGGTGAGCAAAAATCCCAGAACCACGCGGGGGGACCTAGTGAATGAACTGCAGAGAGCTGGGACCAATGTAACAAGGCCTACCATAAGTAACACACTACGCCACCATGGACTCAGATCCTGCAGTGCCAGACGTGTCCCACTGCTTAAGTCAGTACATGTCTGGGCCCGTCTGAAGTTTGCTAGAGAGCATTTGGATGATCCAGAGGAGTTTTGGGAGAATGTCCTATGGTCTGATGAAACCAAACTGGAACTGTTTGGTAGAAACACAACTTGTCGTGTTTGGAGGAAAAAGAATACTGAGTTGCATCCATCAAACACCATACCTACTGTAAAGCATGGTGGTGGAAACATCATGCTTTGGGGCTGTTTCTCTGCAAAGGGGCCAGGACGACTGATCCGGGTACATGAAAGAATGAATGGGGCCATGTATCGTGAGATTTTGAGTGCAAACCTCCTTCCATCAGCAAGGGCATTGAAGATGAAACGTGGCTGGGTCTTTCAACATGACAATGATCCAAAGCACACCACCAGGGCAACGAAGGAGTGGCTTCGTAAGAAGCATTTCAAGGTCCTAGAGTGGCCTAGCCAGTCTCCAGATCTCAACCCTATAGAAAACCTTTGGAGGGAGTTGAAAGTCCGTGTTGCCAAGCGAAAAGCCAAAAACATCACTGCTCTAGAGGAGATCTGCATGGAGGAATGGGCCAACATACCAACAACAGTGTAATAAAAGTTTTGTGTACGTTTGTATATTATGAGCTTCTGACTCGTTTTTTCTCCTGTATTATTATTCTACAATATGTATGTATGTATATAGCAGCCACATACTATATAGCACAGGCCACGTACTATTTGTATGCTATATACTACATGGCTCCTATATACTACGTGGCCTGTGCTATATAGTATGTGGCTGCTATATACAGGTCCTTCTAAAAAAATTAGCATATAGTGTTAAATTTCATTATTTACTATAATGTAATGATTACAATTAAACTTTCATATATTATAGATTCATTATCCACCAACTGAAATTTGTCAGGTCTTTTATTGTTTTAATACTGATGATTTTGGCATACAACTCCTGATAACCCAAAAAACCTGTCTCAATAAATTAGCATATCAAGAAAAGGTTCTCTAAACGACCTATTACCCTAATCTTCTGAATCAACTAATTAACTCTAAACACATGCAAAAGATACCTGAGGCTTTTATAAACTCCCTGCCTGGTTCATTACTCAAAACCCCCATCATGGGTAAGACTAGCGACCTGACAGATGTCAAGAAGGCCATCATTGACACCCTCAAGCAAGAGGGTAAGACCCAGAAAGAAATTTCTCAACAAATAGGCTGTTCCCAGAGTGCTGTATCAAGGCACCTCAATGGTAAGTCTGTTGGAAGGAAACAATGTGGCAGAAAACGCTGTACAACGAGAAGAGGAGACCGGACCCTGAGGAAGATTGTGGAGAAGGACCGATTCCAGACCTTGGGGAACCTGAGGAAGCAGTGGACTGAGTCTGGTGTGGAAACATCCAGAGCCACCGTGCACAGGCGTGTGCAGGAAATGGGCTACAGGTGCCGAAATGGGCTACAGAGAAGCAGCACTGGACTGTTGCTAAGTGGTCCCAAGTACTTTTTTCTGATGAAAGCAAATTTTGCATGTCATTCGGAAATCAAGGTGCCAGAGTCTGGAGGAAGACTGGGGAGAAGGAAATGCCAAAATGCCTGAAGTCCAGTGTCAAGTACCCACAGTCAGTGATGGTGTGGGGTGCCATGTCAGCTGCTGGTGTTGGTCCACTGTGTTTCATCAAGGGCAGGGTCAATGCAGCTAGCTATCAGGAGATTTTGGAGCACTTCATGCTTCCATCGGTTGAAATGCTTTATGGAGATGAAGATTTCATTTTTCAGCACGACCTGGCACCTGCTCACAGTGCCAAAACCACTGGTAAATGGTTTACTGACCATGGTATTACTGTGCTCAATTGGCCTGCCAACTCTCCTGACCTGAACCCCATAGAGAATCTGTGGGATATTGTGAAGAGAAAGTTGAGAGACGCAAGACCCAACACTCTGGATGAGCTTAAGGCCACTATTGAAGCATCCTGGGCCTCCATAACATCTCAGCAGTGTCACAGGCTGATTGCCTCCATGCCACGCCGCATTGAAGCAGTCATTTCTGCCAAAGGATTCCCGACCAAGTATTGAGTGCATAACTGAACATTATTATTTGATGGTTTTTTTGTTTGTTATTAAAAAACACTTTTATTTGATTGGATGGGTGAAATATGCTAATTTATTGAGACAGGTTTTTTGGGTTATCAGGAGTTGTATGCCAAAATCATCAGTATTAAAACAATAAAAGACGTGACAAATTTCAGTTGGTGGATAATGAATCTATAATATATGAAAGTTTAATTGTAATCATTACATTATGGTAAATAATGAAATTTAACACTATATGCTAATTTTTTGAGAAGGACCTGTACATACATATTCTAGAATACCCGATGCGTTAGAATCGGGCCACCATCTAGTCTCTATATAAAGACCAATATAGACATTACCGCAATATGGTCAGTGGTAGATACCAGCCCTACAGAACATGTAACAGATCACAGCACGGTTACAGATAATGGCTTACCGCTGACGTTCTTTCTGATGGAATTGTTAATTTTTCCCATCTTTCCCATCTGGCCCAGACCGATATGACAACTTCTTCCAGCAACGACTCGGCTGCAGAGAATACAACAAAGACACATTTCACTTCTCATATTCCAGCCCCATCACCATCTATTCCCAACCTGCACAAACTCCACATCCTCCTGATACCCCAATACTGAGCTGCTGCTGCTGCCATATGTGACCCTATTACTGCACCTGATACCCAAATACTGAGCCGCTGCTGCCGTATGTATCCCTATTACTGCACCTGATACCCCAATACTGAGCCGCTGCTGCCGTATGTCTCCTCATTACTGCCTCTGATACCCCAAGATTGAGCCGCTGCTGCCGTATGTGTCCCTATTACTGCCCCTGATACCCCAATACTGAGCCGCTGCTGCCGTATGTGTCCCTATTACTGCCTCTGATACCCCAATACTGAGCCACTGCTGCCATATGTGTCCCTATTACTGCACCTGCTGTGTGGTTCTTTGTGGCTGCTAAATTCTAAAGCACCCCTCTATAATATAGTAATGCCAGGTGCAAGTGCCCTAGAAAAGAGTGCCCATATTTTGCCCCCTAGAAAGTAATATTGCCCTGTGTGCCTCTTTGATAGCCACAGTAACCTGAGTTCAGGTTATATAACAATAAGAGCCCACTTTACATTTAGTAATTTCCCGAGTCTCCCCCCTGTACAGCTCCCCTATACACAGTATGATGCTCTCTTATACACAGTATAATGCCTCCTCATTGTATAGTACCACCCACACAGTATACTGACCCCTTAGTAGCCCCCAAACTGTTTGATGGCTCCAACAATATATAATGACCCCCACACTGTAATCTCCACACTGTATGATGGCCCCCTAGATAGCCTCCATATACAGTAGCATAATTCACCAAATAGTCCACAATATAGTATTATGCACTCCCCATAGGCGCACTCTATAGCATAAGGCAGCCCCCATAGGCAGACACTGTAATAAGGCAGCCCCCATAGTCAGACCCTGTAATAAGGCAGCCCCCATAGGCAGACCCTGTAATAAGGCAGCACCCCCATGTAGGCAGACCCTGTAATAAGGCAGTACCCCCACAGGTAGACTCTGCAGTATAAGGCAGCACCCCCATAGGCAAACCCTGTAATAAGGTAGCACCCCCATAGTCAGACCCTGTAATAAGGCAGCAACCCCATAGTCAGACCCTGTAATAAGGCAGCACCCCCATAGTCATACCCTGTAATAAGGCAGCACCCCTATAGGCAGACCCTGTAATAAGGCAGCACCCACATAGTCAGACCCTGTAATAAGGCAGCACCCCTATAGGCAGACCCTGTAGTAAGGCAGCACCCCCATAGTCAGACCCTGTAATAAGGTAGCCCCCATAGTCAGACCCTGTAATGAGGCAGCCCACATAGTCAGACCCTGTAATAAGGCAGCCCCCATAGTCAGACCCTGTAATAATGCAGCCCCCATAGTCAGACCCTGTAATACGGCAGCACCCCTATAGTCAGACCCAAGCATAGGGAAAAAAATATGGAATCACTCAATTCTGAGGAAAACATTATGGAATCACCCTGTAAATTTTCATACCCCAAAATAACACTTGCATTTTTTCTACAAAATTAAACAACTGAATGAACATCCTCCAAGGCCGGTGATTCCATAATTTTTGCCAGGGGTTGTAATAAGGCAGCACCCCTATAGGCAGACCCTGTAGTAAGGCAGCACCCCCATAGTCAGACCCTGTAATAAGGTAGCCCCCATAGTCAGACCCTGTAATGAGGCAGCCCACATAGTCAGACCCTGTAATAAGGCAGCCCCCATAGTCAGACCCTGTAATAAGGCAGCTCCCATAGTCAGACCCTGTAATAAGGCAGCACCCCTATAGTCAGACCCAAGCATAGGGAAAAAATTATGGAATCACTCAATTCTGAGGAAAACATTATGGAATCACCCTGTAAATGTTCATACCCCAAAATAACACTTGCATTTTTTCTACAAAATTAAACAACTGAATGAACATCCTCCAAGGCCGGTGATTCTATAATTTTTGCCAGGGGTTGTATATACACACACACACACACACGCACACACACACACACACACACAATATATTCAGTGCCTTGAGAAAGTATTCAGCCCCCTGGAACTTTTCAACCTTTTCCCACATATCATGCTTCAAACATAAAGATACCAAATGTAAATTTTTGGTGAAGAATCAACTACATGTGGATCATAATTGTGAAGTTGAACGAAATTTATAGGTTCACAGAGCAGGTACATTTATACGGAGACTTGATTACACACAGGAAACAGTTTCCATAATTGTTCTCTTGTGTCTACAAGACTGGGGAGTTCCACCACTCCTCTTGGGCTATCTGCACAAAAGCTGTTCTACCCTGTATGCACACATGGATTTTTCCTCTCTGAACCCTGTTCACACAGGTTATATACAGATGATCAGGTTTTTAAATACATCAGATAGGGATTGCATACATTAGTTAGGACTGCTCTGATAAGGGTATACCGTGAAGATTGGTAGAGCAGCTTAGTATACATTTTTTGCAAAAAATGTATCAACCAAATACCCTGTTTTTTACATCTTTTACTAGCACTTGCGGATTACTGCAACATTTTTTAAACTGAGTGTTTTTGGTTTTACTATTCTCTTTTGTGTCTTCAGGTTTCTTGGTGGTGTGTGAACATGATCATACAGACTTGTTCACTGTGCAAGTAGCCCATGTGTTCCTGTTTCCATAATTGTTCTCTTGTGTCTACAAGACTGGGGAGTTCCACCACTCCTCTTGGGCTATCTGCACAAAAGCTGTTCTACCCTGTATGCACACATGGATTTTTCCTCTCTGAACCCTGTTCACACAGGTTATATACAGATGATCAGGTTTTTAAATACATCAGATAGGGATTGCATACATTAGTTAGGACTGCTCTGATAAGGGTATACCGTGAAGATTGGTAGAGCAGCTTAGTATACATTTTTTGCAAAAAACGTATCAACCAAATACCCTGTTTTTTACATCTTTTACTAGCACTTGCGGATTACTGCAACATTTTTTCAAACTGAGTGTTTTTGGTTTTACTATTCTCTTTTGTGTCTTCAGGTTTCTTGGTGGTGTGTGAACATGATCATACAGACTTGTTCACTGTGCAAGTAGCCCATGTGTTCCTGTTTCCATAATTGTTCTCTTGTGTCTACAAGACTGGGGAGTTCCACCACTCCTCTTGGGCTATCTGCACAAAAGCTGTTCTACCCTGTATGCACACATGGATTTTTCCTCTCTGAACCCTGTTCACACAGGTTATATACAGATGATCAGGTTTTTAAATACATCAGATAGGGATTGCATACATTAGTTAGGACTGCTCTGATAAGGGTATACCGTGAAGATTGGTAGAGCAGCTTAGTATACATTTTTTGCAAAAAACGTATCAACCAAATACCCTGTTTTTTACATCTTTTACTAGCACTTGCGGATTACTGCAACATTTTTTCAAACTGAGTGTTTTTGGTTTTACTATTCTCTTTTGTGTCCTCTTGATTACACACAGGCGGATTATATTTATCATCATTAAACATTTAGGACAACATCGGATCATTCAGAGATCCACGATGAACTTCTGGAGTGAGTTTGCTGCACTGAAATTAAAGGGGCCGAATAATATTGCACGCCCCACTTTTCAGTTTTTAAATTTCCACAAAAATTTAAAATAACCAATAAATCTCATTCAACTTCATAATTGTGTTCCACTTGTTGTTGATTCTTCACCAAAAATGTACATTTGGTATTTTTATGTTTGAAGCATGATATGTGGGAAAAGGTTGAAAAGTTCCAGGGAGCTGAATACTTTTGCAAGGCACTGTATATTCAGCAGGTGAAATAAGTATTGGACACTTCACCAATTTTCCAAGTAAATATATTTCTAAAGATGCTATTGGCATTAAATTCTCACCAGATGTCAGTAACAAGCCATCAAATCCACACCAGGAAAGACATTATACCACAGATGTCTAGAAATTAAGTTATGTGCAATAATGAGAAATGACACAGGAAAAAAGTATTGAACACATGAAGAAAGAAAAATGCAGAAATCCATGGAAAGTCATGACACCAGCTGAAGTCAATAAATAGAAAGCAATCCTGACACTCATTGAAAAATAACATCAGCTAGTTGAACTGATTGCCTATAAAAAGGTGTTTGATTACCAAGAAATATCTCATGATGGGTAAACCCAGTTAGCTGTATCAAAACATTTGTAACCTTATTGTTGCAAAACATACTGATGGCATTGGTTACAGAAGAATTTCTAAACTACTGAAAATTCCAGTGAGCACTATTGGGGCTATAATCCAGAAGTGGAAAGAACATCATTTCACCATAAACCAGCCATGACTAGGTGCGGCCACAAGATTTCAGACAGAGGAGTGAAAATAGAAGAGTTGTCTAAAGGTACCTTCACACATAACGATATCGTTAACGATATCGTTGCTTTTTGTGACGTAGCAATGATATCGTTAAGGAAATCGTTATGTGTGACAGAGACCAACGATCAGGCCCCTGCTGGGAGATCGTTGGTCGCTGAGGAAAGTCCAGAACTTTATTTTGTCGCTGGACTCCCTGCAGACATCGCTGGATCGGCGTGTGTGACACCGATCCAGCGATGTCTTCACTGGTAACCAGGGTAAACATCGGGTTACTAAGCGCGGCCCTGGTTACCAGTGTAAAAGTAAAAAAACAAACACTACATACTTACCTACCGCTGTCTGTCCCCGGCGCTCAGCTTCTCTGCACTCCTCCTGCACTGGCTGTCAGCGTCGGTCAGCCGGAAAGCAGAGCGGTGACGTCACCGCTCTGCTTTCCGGCCGCTGTGCTCACAGCCAGTGCAGGAGGAGTGCAGAGAAGCTGAGCGCCGGGGACAGACAGCGGTAGGTAAGTATGTACTGTTTGTTTTTTTTACTTTTACGCTGGTAACCAGGGTAAACATCGGGTTACTAAGCGTGGCCCTGCGCTTAGTAACCCGATGTTTACCCTGGTTACCCGGGGACCTCGGGATCGTTGGTCGCTGGAGAGCTGTCTGTGTGACAGCTCTCCAGCGACCAAACAGCGACGCTGCAGCGATCGACATCGTTGTCGGTATCGCTGCAGCGTCGCTGAGTGTGAAGGTACCTTAAGATTCAAGGACCATCTTTGGAGAGCTACAGAAAGACCTGGAATCAGCAGGTACAATTGTTTCAAAGGAAACTATAAATTTTGCACTCAAGCTCCATGGCCTGTATGCATGCTCACCACGCAAGACTCCATTACTTAATCAAAATCATGTTCAAGCACATTTAAAGTTTGCTCAACAACATTTAGACAAACCTGTGAAATACTTTGAGAATATAGTCTGGTCCGATGAGATCAAAATTGAACTCTTTGGATGTCATCATAATTCAAACTATGTTTGGAGGCCAAAAGGTACTGCATATCACCCCAAAAATACCATGGTGTTGGGAACATCATGGTGTATGGCTGTTTTTCAGCACATGGCACTGGCAAACTTCACATAATTGGAAGGAAGGATGAATGAACAAATGTACCGAGACACTCTTGATAAAAATCTGCTGCCATCTACCACACAACTACCACCACACAATCAAGGAAACTCTCAATTGATTTTAGAGAAAAAATTGGTTTCAGAGAAAGAAAATATAGGTGCTAGAGTGGCCCCACCAATCACCTGTCCTCAATCCAATAAAAGATTTATGGAAGGAACTAAAGATCAGAGTTCATAGGAGTCCATGGAACCTTCAAGATTTGAAGAGTGTTTGTGTGGAAAAATGAGCCAAGATCACATCTAAGCGATGCATGCGACTATTGCTCCATACAGTAGGCGTCTTGAAGCTGTCATCACAAACAAAGGCTTTTGTAAAAAGTATTAAATACATTTCAGTAAGCTCAATACTTTTTCATTATTTCATTATTATTTAATAATTTTGTAATTTCTCATTATTACACATAGCTTAATTTATAGACATATACAGTTACATAGATTGAATAAAGACCTAGGTCCATCAAGTTCAACCTTTCTCCACCAATTGTACATTTCGTGACTAATTTAACTGTAATCCGCAATGTTAGGCTACTTTCACACTGGCGTTTTTTGCAATACGTCGCAATGCGTCGTTTAGGGGAAAAAATGCATCCTGCAAAGTTTTTTGCAGGATGCGTTTTTGCCCCATAGATTAACATTAGCGACGCATTGCGATGCATTGACACACGTTGCAACCGTCGTGCGGACCGCCGGTAGCAAAAAACGTTACATGTAACGTTTTTTGCTGCCGACGGACCGTTTTTTCTGACCGCGCATGCGCGGCCGGAACTCCGTCCCCCCTCCCCGCACCTTACAATGGGGCAGCGGATGCGCAGGAAAAATGCATCCGCTGCCTCCGTTGTGCCTCCGTTTCACTGCTAGTGTCGGAACCTCGGCCCGATGCACTGCGACGGGCCGAGTCCGACGCTAGTGTGAAAGTAGCCTTGCGTGTATCAACGAAATCATCCAGCCCTTTTTTAAAAAGTGTCTGCCATTACTACCTCTTGTGGTAGGGCATTCCACAGTCTGACTGCTCTAACTGTAAAGTACCATTTCCTATTTAGCTGCCGGAATCGCTTTTCTTTCACCTGTAATGAGGGCCCCCTAGTCCTCAGTATGGTCTTTGGAGGGAATTGTAAGATCACTGAAAAAATATTACTTCTAAAATATAGTCATACTGTTAACAAATAACAGGTATTATGATCACTATACTGTTATTGAGTAAATTTTCAATACCAAGACCAATATCACTAAACAAGGGCATATAATGCCATCACGTAGTGACCATATATTATTACCACATCGTGCATCAATAGTACCACCATCTTTTAGATAAATAATGTCCACTATACCAAGACCAATGCATCAATAATACCACATACAAGTGAAAAGAATCACTACATAATACCATGACCAAATATTACCAACAGAAACATTTGTTACAAAATAGTACCACCACCATACTGATTATTAGGAACAACCACAGTACTAACACAAATATTCTACCAGGGGCAGTTATACACAGGAGCTCTTTAGATACAGTGGGGGAAATAAGTATTTGATCCTTTGTTGATTTTGTAAGTTTGCCCACTGGCAAAGACATGAACAGTCTATAATTTTAAGGGTAGGTTCATTTTATGATTGAGGGATAGAATATCAAAACTAAAATTCTGAAAATAGCATTGAATAAATTATATAAATTTATTTGCATTTTGCAGTGAGAAATAAGTATTTGATCCCTCTGGAAAATAAGATTTAATACTTGGTGGCAAAATCCTTGTTGGCAAGCACAGCAGTCAGACTTTTTTGTAGTTGATGATGAGGTCTGCGCACATGTCAGGAAGAATTTTGGTCCACTCCTCTTTGCAGGTCATCTCTAAATCATTAAGATTTTGAGGCTGTTGTTTGACAAATCAGAGCTTCAACTCCCTCCATTAGTTTTCTATTGGATTAAGGTCTGATAACTGGCTAGGCCACTCCATGACATTAAAGTGCTTCTTTTTGAGCCACTCATTTGTTGCCTTGGCTGTATGCTTTGGGTCATTGTCTTGCTGGAAAACCCAGCCACAACCTACTTTTAATGTCCTGGCAGAGGGAAGGAGATTGTCACTCAGGATTTTATGGTACATAGCTCCATCCATTCTCCCATGAAGTCCTGTGCCCTTAGCAGAGAAACACCCCCAAAACATTATGTTTCCATCTCCATGCTTGACAGTGGGGACGGTGTTCTTTGGATCATAGGCAGCATTTCTATTCCTCCAAATACGGCGAGTTGAGTTAATGCCAAAGACCTCAATTTTTGTCTTATCTGACCACAGCACCTTCTCCCAATCACTCACAGAATCATAAAGGTGTTCATTGGCAAACTTCAGATGGGCCCACACCCACACATGTGCCTTCTTGAGCAGGGGGACCTTGCGGGCACTGCAGGATTTTAAACCTTCACAGCGTAATGTGTTGCCAATGGTTTTCTTGGTGATCCCAGCTGCCTTGAGATCATTAACAAGTCCCCCCCCCCCGTGTAGTTTTAAGCTGATCTCTCACCTTCCTCATGATCAAGGATACCCCACGAGGTGAGATTTTGCATGGTGCCCCAGATCGATGTTGATTGACAGTTATTTTGTATTTTTTCTATTTTCTTACTATTGCACCAAAAGTTGTCTCCTCACCCAGTGTCTTGCTTATAGTTTTGTAGCCCATTCCATCTTTATGCAGGTCTATGATCTTGTCCCTGAGATCCTTAGAAAGCTCTTTGGTCTTGCTGCCCATGTTGTAGAGGTTAGAGTCTGACTAATTGAGTCTGTGGACAGGAGTCTTTTATAAAGGTGACTATGTATTAAGTCTTTAATGCAGGTAACGAGTTGATTAGGAGCGTCTAACTGGTCTATAGGAGCCAGAACTCATAATGGTTGGTAGGGGATTAAATACTTATTTCTCAGTGCAAACTGCAAATAAATTTATATAATTTATACGATGTGATTTTCTGGATTTTATTTTTGATATTTTATCTCTCAATGATAAAATTAACCTACCCTTACAATTATAGAATGTTCATGTCTTTGTCAGTGGACAAACTTACAAAATCAGCAAGGGATCAAATACTTATTTCCCCCACTGTATTATATATTGTGAGTGTTCAGGTATATCCAGTGACTCATTGGTGACGTCTACAATTGTAGTCGCTCATTTTCATCATCACCTGACACAGACTCCTATGACTTCTTCCAGGCAGTACTTTTCTCTGCAAAATATAACACGTAGAGTACATTGACTGATCACTTCCACAGTTTCCTCCCCACTTTCCTCCCACTTCTATACTATGCTGGATGAAAAAGAAAAGTGCCATAGTGTAATGATGGGTGAACCCCTGAATATTAGAGTCCAGCCGAACATTTAAAAAAAAGTTTGGTTCAGGTACCAGAACAGTACCCGAACCTGGGGGGCCAGAACATTCGTTGTTTACTATACTCATCTGCATGACAGCGCAGAAACACTATCTCTGAGGTAAGATTATTACTGGAGGTCAGAGAGCCGCAGTTCCCACGCTGTCAGACGACAGTGTGAGCCAGCAACTGTGACTAGCAATAAAACGTTTACCTCCGGTCAGAGAGGCATCGTCTGATGAGAGAGTACTACTCCCATCAGCCTACGCCTGCTGCCTCTAATAGCAGCAAGAGATATTTCTTACGGTGAACTTACTGAGCTCAGCGCTGCACCATAAGACTTTTTCTAAGGGCTCATACTCACTTGCACAAAACTCGGATGAGTCTCGCATGTTAATACCCATCGCTGCTGCCGGCACTCAGATCGGAGCGTGCGGCTGCATAGGAATACATGCAGCTGCACGCTCCGCTCCTCTGTGCCAGCTGCAGTGCCGGGTATTGCTGTGCGAGACTCATCCGAGTTTCACGCAAGTGAGTATGAACCCTAATGGTGATAGTGGTGATCTCACTGACGCCACCGCAGTTCATCGGCCTGGATCACACTGAAGTGAGCTGGGAACGCAGCCTAAGTGACCTGCGGTAACATCGATGACATCACCGCTAGTCACTGAGGCTGCGCTCGCAGCAGCTCATCCTCCCATGGTTTTCAGTCTGGACAATCGCATCTTGGCACAGTCCAGGTTCAAAACCAATTATTGGAGACATGGATTACGGCGTAGGACAGTATGTCCGACAGGTGAGGGATATTGTTTTTTATTTTTGTTTTACTACAGGAAACCAAGGCTTTAATGGAATGGGCTTTCGTGAGCATTATTGTTATTACTTTCAGTTTATTTTTACAGGAAATCAGGGCTTCAATGAATGGTCGTAAGGTGAGTTTAACTGTCTTATTTTAAATAAATTTGTAAAATGGTGTATATTTATTTCAAATATTCTGGGTGATTTTTATTTACAATAGGACTATGGGGTTAATAATGGAGAGACGTCTTATAGATGCCTCTCCATTACTATCCTGTGGGCTTGATGTCACAGACAATACAAAGGTGACATCAACCCACTTGCCATCGCATCAGGGCAAGTGAGAAGAGCCAGGCAAAGTGAAAGAATTGCTGCATCTAATAGATGCATCTTTTCTGCTGCAAAAGAGGGCTGCTATTATTAGTTAGTCGGGGGGGGGGGGGGGGGGATGGCAAAATCCATGGCCACTTACCAGCCTGAGAATACTAGCCACCAGCTGTCTGCTTTAGCTTGGATAGTTGTCAAAGATGGGCCCAATTCTGTCCTCAATCTAATAATATTGCCCCATATACTTGTAATTCTCTCATTCTGACCTTAACATAACATAGTTAGTAAGTAACATAACATAGTTAGTAAGGCCGAAAAAAGACATTTGTCCATCCAGTTCAGCCTATATTCCATCATAATAAATACCCAGATCTACGTCCTTCTACAGAACCTAATAATTGTATGATACAATATTGTTCTGCTCCAGGAAGACATCCAGGCCTCTCTTGAACCCCTCGACTGAGTTCGCCATCACCACCTCCTCAGGCAAGCAATTCCAGATTCTCACTGCCCTAACAGTAAAGAATCCTCTTCTATGTTGGTGGAAAAACCTTCTCTCCTCCAGACGCAAAGAATGCCCCCTTGTGCCCGTCACCTTCCTTGGTATAAACAGATCCTCAGCGAGATATTTGTATTGTCCCCTTATATACTTATACATGGTTATTAGATCGCCCCTCAGTCGTCTTTTTTCTAGACTAAATAATCCTAATTTCGCTAATCTATCTGGGTATTGTAGTTCTCCCATCCCCTTTATTAATTTTGTTGCCCTCCTTTGTACTCTCTCTAGTTCCATTATATCCTTCCTGAGCACCGGTGCCCAAAACTGGACACAGTACTCCATGTGCGGTCTAACTAGGGTCTAACTAGACCTTCATATGCTTTTAATGTCCTCCATTTTGGTAAACACCACATGTAATGTCCCTCAATTTTGGCCTCCATACACTTGGATGGGGGCCAGAGTAGGGACTATTTAACTGTATTATGGCTATTAAGTCTCCAATATACCTGCAATGCCCCCCCATAGTGATCCTTTTCACATTGAAAGAGAAAAAAAACAACCATACTTCTCCCCTGTCCACGTTGTCATGAGAAATGACTCCTTTTTCGCATGCTCTGTCTTTTTCTCATGTTTCTTCATCATCTGGCACAGGCGGTACAGTGCAATGATGTTATTACATTACCTGTAACGTCCCGACAACAGTTAATGGCCACTGATAGGCAGGTGGCATTTACTGATAGTACAGGGTGTCGAGCTTGTGGCTCACTGCACTGCAATAGTTTTCAACTGGATGTGCTTTCAAGGATGCACATCCAGATGTCTTATCCATGGTTTTTCCTTATTTTTTTTTTCTGTGCTATGTTGTGCATAAATATGTGATTCTTCAGAATTTCTTTTAGTCTTTGCCTGATGAAGAGACCTGTGTAGTCTCGAAAGCTTGCAATTTGTTACCATCTTTTCAGTTAGCCATTAAAAGGTATCAACCACTGAGGACTCTCAATTCTAAATATTTCTATATCTACTGGCTAACTCGGTACCAAGATATATATCTTTCCTGTATCAAAATGGAGGATACCAGAATGTACCGCATCTTTATGGAACTAAAACCACTTCTGAAGAAACATGCACAAATGGACAGTGACATTTTTTTCCTATCTAAATGCAAAAGGGAGAATCTAATTCCCAAAGGGCTCTGGATTACAAACCCAATTCTTCATACCTACAGTACCCATTATGCACAAAACCTGTGTCACAGGACTTCTGAGAGATTAAGGAATCATCTTTAGCATGTCCAAGTCCAAGGGCAATTTGAATGTCTAAAGGTACCGTCACATTAAGCGACACTGCAGCGATCTAGACAACGATCTCGATCACTGCAGCGTCGCTGTGTGGTCGCTGGAGAGCTGTCATACAGACAGCTCTCCAGCGACCAACGATGCCGGTCCCCTGGTAACCAGGGTAAACATCGGGTTACTAAGCGCAGGGCCACGCTTAGTAACCCGATGTTTAATATAACAAGCCCAAACTGAAACAAGTCATGTGAAACTTCTTCACCATGCTCACAACCCTAAGTAGGGGAGCCCAATTCAGAAGAGTAACACTACTGATTACATATAGGACACTCCCAATACTGCATTATATAGGACGAAAAATGGAGTAATTGTCCATAAAAAGTCGAGTTTATTGAAAATACATAAATAATCAAAATATCAACAACACAATAAATACTTATACACCAAAAAGGTATTATAGACAAAAGAAATGGCTATGGTAGCACAGATAGAAAGCAACGTGGAGTGGAGCCCCCTGACGAAGCTAACACGAAACGCGCGTTGGGGCTACAGCGTGGTGTTCTCCTGTGTGCCATCTCTGTGGGTAAGGATCCAGGGTCCCTATATGACTGTCCAGGATACTGTTTAGTGGTGGGAGCCTGTGTACAGGGCTCCGTGACTTGTCCACACGGACTTAATTTATTTCTTTAGATCAGATATACCCTGCCTCCTCTCCCCCTTAGTGAAACTGTAGCACTATGCACTTTATGTAAATAACAACTGGCACCAGGTTTACTCCACGTTGCTTTCTATCTGTGCTACCATAGCCATTTCTTTTGTCTATAATACCTTTTTGGTGTATAAGTATTTATTGTGTCGTTGATATTTTGATTATTTATGTATTTTCAATAAACTTGACTTTTTATGGACAATTACTCCATTTTTCGTCCTATATAATGCAGTTGCCAAAGAAGAAAGTGGAGCGCACTCCTCGATACGGACGAAGAAGTAATCTTTATTGAGACATCTTACAAGGAGGAGCGGACGGGAGAAAAATGTGTTCGGGAAAAACGGGACAACAGCTGTTTCGCGCAGCAAGCGCTTCAACAGGTCCTATGGCAGACGGGGATGAGGAGGAGGAACTTAAAGACCCAAAACAGGTGAAAATACCTCCCCTCATCAGCCGTGCACCAGACGTTATACGTGACCAGTGTTAAAATGGCAAGCACTACAGAGAGTGCTTATCACACAATAAAAAAATATAAAAAAGAGATATATACAAACATGAGATGTGCTAAATACAATTACAATAAGAAAGAACGGGAGAGGAAGTACAAAATACAATAAATTCCAGACCACTTACAAAAAAACCGACATATCAAGGCGTTCATTTAACCCCATAGGGCCGGTAGCATTGGTACGCATTATCCAGCGGGCTTCGCATTTTAAAAGAAGTCGATGCATATCCCCGCCATAAGGAGGTGGATACACCCGATTAATGCCTGCAAAACGTAAGGTCTTAATATCACTTGCATGGCATGATCTAACGTGATTAATTAAGCGGGGGACTCCTTTACCTGTCCGTACAGAGGAAAAATGTTCCTTTATACGAATGTATAGGGGACGGATAGTTTTACCTATATAAAAGAAACCACACTGGCAGAAAATGACATAAACTAAATAAGCCGTTTTACAGGAGATGAAATCTTTAACGACATGCTTGATTGGCCCTATCTGTATCGTGTTACCCGTTATGTGCTGTGTACAAATATTGCATTGTCCGCATCTATAGTTGCCTTTGGGGGTATCCCTGCTGAGCCAATTTGTATGGTCAGTAGTAATACGATTACGTACCAGGATGTCCCCTATATTTCTACTACGGCGACTAGCAAACAAAGGGCCCTTCTCAAGTCTATCTGTTAATACTTCATCCCTACCTAAGATATGCCAATTCTTCTTTATTATGGACCTGATATGTGTATCCATTGGGCCAAATTTAAAACTGAAAACAAAAGGTTTAACTTCACTTGTATTTTTTTGGGACACCGATTTTTTAAGGCAGGGGATTTCCTTATCCGCCCTCATCAGGGCCGCATCAAGAAGAGGGCGTGGATAGCCTCGATTCTCAAAGCGCTTATATAGTTGTTGCGATTGTTTCTTAAAACCTGCTGTCGTGTTGTTAATTCGCTTTACCCTTAAAAATTGACTATAAGGCAAAGCCTGTTTTGTATAAAAAGGATGAGCGCTTTGATAATGGAGGAGTGCATTAGAAGAAGAAGGCTTGCGGTACACTTCTGTATTAATTTCACCTGCTATAATAGAGATTTTTACATCTAAAAAATCTAGAGACTGATTCCCATACAGGAAGGTGAAATTCATATTCATAGAATTATTGTTGGATAAAAAGCGCACAAAATCATTAAAGTCATCCATTTACAGTGACTGGCTTTCCATGGATGCTGCACCCTCTTAGGACTGATTGCCTGGATGTTTGGAGTCTCAGCTTTCCGGACAAGCTCCACACACGAGGGGTGAGTGTACTACAGCGGTGCTGCGTCTTTTTCTCTTTTGTTTTTTGTGCTTCTATAGACTGTTATTTGCTCGCTGGCACGCTGCTAAACCTCCCCCGCTGACTGTGTAAATCCCTACGGACTTATGTGAGCTATTTTTGTCCTTTTCTATTATTATGGAGCCGGAGACCCAGCCTCTATCTCATGGACTTTTAGCGGGTCGGGAGAATGTGGAGGGTTATTTCACTGATTGTGACACACGTGATGATGTGTTTTCTTTAAGCACGAAAGCGCTTGAATTTAAGCTGTTCAATACGGCGGAGAGAGAAGTAAATTTATTCTGGACGAATAACTCTCTTAAATCTTATAAAGACTGCGGGAGGGTTCCCCGTGGTCTGAGAGTGATGAAACATATGTCTCAATTTCAAGATAACCCAGAATTTATTAAAAACTGGGAAACCATCCTCCTGAAATGCTCGCAGGATTTGTTGGACTTAGTCTTACAACAGAATATTATTAATTATGAGACAACTAAATTGAATCTGACAAAAACAAAAGAAGAACTTAAATCAAGGCTAACGGAAACTCAATGGACCACATTGGCTAAGAAACTAGACATTAAATTAATAAATTTACAAACTGAAATAAAACAAAAGAAAAGGGACAAATTTATCAGGGACAGAACGGACTTTGAGTCAGGCAACATCTTCAATTGGAACAAAAGAAGTTCTGGACAGGGCAATCGAGCCTTCATCAAAAGATCTCATAGATATACACCGTACCATAAAAATAATAAACTTTATACCAAAAGGGATTACCTGACCACAGACTCTGATTCAAGTGCAAATGAAGATTCAGCCCCAGCAACGGATCCAGAGGAGGCATCTGTGGGACAATCTTTCCCTTTGGACGGCGCACGCGGCGGGGAGGCCGCAGGTACCGCAATAAGATCGCAAAGGAAAAGCAAAAGGAAGCAGGTCTCTTGGAAGCCAATGACATAGAGCTTATACTCCCAAACGCTGTATTAAATTTGACTACTCACAATTTGGAATCTCCACACCTCTCCGTGTTGTCTAAGGGTCTCAATTTCTGTCTCCCTGAACATTTTAATCTGGTGGACTTTAAGATCGATATGTATAAAGCAGTAAGAAAAATACATTTATATAAAATGTTCAAAACCAGTGGTAATAAAAATAACATAGTAACATTACCTGGAGAAATTCCATGTCAAATAGGTCCCCTTGGCTTCATGCCCTTGAATAACACAACGGAAGATACGCATAATGACGCACTTCTGCTATTGGATCTTACAGATCCTGTTGCAGAATCAATATACAAAAATAAACCTCCAATGGAGCCGTTTATGGGAGGTGTTAAATCTACATTTGTTCCACAGGTTGCCCCAGGCAATCCTGTGGATATCTTCGAGGCACAGGTTGTTAAAGAAATAGAAGCGCTTTTGTATCCGTCATTGCCATCAAATTTGTCTGAAACTGAAAATAGGGCTCTAAAAGAGATATTAAATTGGCAGGATACAGTAGTCCGTGCTTCCGATAAAGGGGGTAATATCGTTCTCCTGACAAAAAGTTATTACATGTCTGAAGCCCTTAGACAGTTGACAAATGATACGACATATGAGAAAATTGAAAGTAATCCTACATTAAAATTTCAGAATGAGTTGAGATCCCTTTTGAGGACTTATGTTGAGGGGGGTATACTATCAAAAAGACAAGCAGAAAAATTAATACCGGTTTTACCAAATAAGCCGCACTGGTATCATCGGCCTAAAGTTCATAAATCATCTATTGAACCGCCAGGACGGCCAATTGTTTCAGGGGTAGGCTCTCTCACTGAGCCCTTATCAAGATATTTGGACTGGCTCCTGCATCCCCTGCTTCAAGATATACCCTCCTATATTAAAGACACCAACCACCTCTTACGTGTAATAAGGCACTTTACTTGGCAGGAAACCTTCAGTTTAGCTTCTATTGATGTAGAAAGCTTGTACACCAGGATCCCACAAAATCTAGGAGTTAATGTCGTAAGAGAGATTTTACAAAAAACACCAACAGACGCCCAGACCATCAGTTTCATTTGTGATAGTCTGACTTTTGTCCTAGAACATAATGCCTTTTTGTTTGACAACCAATGGTATATACAGAAGGAAGGGACAGCCATGGGTACGTCAGTCGCATGTACCCTGGCTAACCTATATTTGGCATTTTTTGAGGACAAATATGTATATTCGGAGGATAATCCCTACCTGAAGCATATAAAATTATATATTCGCTATGTGGATGATATCCTGGTGGTATGGGACGGCTTGATGGATGACTTTAATGATTTTGTGCGCTTTTTATCCAACAATAATTCTATGAATATGAATTTCACCTCCCTGTATGGGAATCAGTCTCTAGATTTTTTAGATGTAAAAATCTCTATTATAGCAGGTGAAATTAATACAGAAGTGTACCGCAAGCCTTCTTCTTCTAATGCACTCCTCCATTATCAAAGCGCTCATCCTTTTTATACAAAACAGGCTTTGCCTTATAGTCAATTTTTAAGGGTAAAGCGAATTAACAACACGACAGCAGGTTTTAAGAAACAATCGCAACAACTATATAAGCGCTTTGAGAATCGAGGCTATCCACGCCCTCTTCTTGATGCGGCCCTGATGAGGGCGGATAAGGAAATCCCCTGCCTTAAAAAATCGGTGTCCCAAAAAAATACAAGTGAAGTTAAACCTTTTGTTTTCAGTTTTAAATTTGGCCCAATGGATACACATATCAGGTCCATAATAAGGAAGAATTGGCATATCTTAGGTAGGGATGAAGTATTAACAGATAGACTTGAGAAGGGCCCTTTGTTTGCTAGTCGCCGTAGTAGAAATATAGGGGACATCCTGGTACGTAATCGTATTACTACTGACCATACAAATTGGCTCAGCAGGGATACCCCCAAAGGCAACTATAGATGCGGACAATGCAATATTTGTACACAGCACATAACGGGTAACACGATACAGATAGGGCCAATCAAGCATGTCGTTAAAGATTTCATCTCCTGTAAAACGGCTTATTTAGTTTATGTCATTTTCTGCCAGTGTGGTTTCTTTTATATAGGTAAAACTATCCGTCCCCTATACATTCGTATAAAGGAACATTTTTCCTCTGTACGGACAGGTAAAGGAGTCCCCCGCTTAATTAATCACGTTAGATCATGCCATGCAAGTGATATTAAGACCTTACGTTTTGCAGGCATTAATCGGGTGTATCCACCTCCTTATGGCGGGGATATGCATCGACTTCTTTTAAAATGCGAAGCCCGCTGGATAATGCGTACCAATGCTACCGGCCCTATGGGGTTAAATGAACGCCTTGATATGTCGGTTTTTTTGTAAGTGGTCTGGAATTTATTGTATTTTGTACTTCCTCTCCCGTTCTTTCTTATTGTAATTGTATTTAGCACATCTCATGTTTGTATATATCTCTTTTTTATATTTTTTTATTGTGTGATAAGCACTCTCTGTAGTGCTTGCCATTTTAACACTGGTCACGTATAACGTCTGGTGCACGGCTGATGAGGGGAGGTATTTTCACCTGTTTTGGGTCTTTAAGTTCCTCCTCCTCATCCCCGTCTGCCATAGGACCTGTTGAAGCGCTTGCTGCGCGAAACAGCTGTTGTCCCGTTTTTCCCGAACACATTTTTCTCCCGTCCGCTCCTCCTTGTAAGATGTCTCAATAAAGATTACTTCTTCGTCCGTATCGAGGAGTGCGCTCCACTTTCTTCTTTGGCATTTACAGTGACTGGCTTTCCATGGATGCTGCACCCTCTTAGGACTGATTGCCTGGATGTTTGGAGTCTCAGCTTTCCGAACAAGATCCACACACGAGGGGTGAGTGTACTACAGCGGTGCTGCGTCTTTTTCTCTTTTGTTTTTTGTGCTATATAATGCAGTAACCCGATGTTTACCCTGGTTACCAGCGTAAACGTAAAAAAAACAAACACTACATACTTACATTCCGGTGTCTGTCCTCCGGCGCTGTGCTTCTCTGCACTGTCAGCGCCGGCCAGCCGTAAAGCAGAGCGGTGACGTCACCGCTGTGCTTTACAGCTGGCCGGCGCTCACAGCCAGTGCAGGAAAGCACAGCGCCGGGGGACAGACACCGGAATGTAAGTATGTAGTGTTTTTTTTTTTTTACGTTTACGCTGGTAACCAGGGTAAACATCGGGTTACTAAGCGCGGCCCTGCGCTTAGTAACCCGATGTTTACCCTGGTTACCAGTGAAGACATCGCTGAATCGGTGTCACACACGCCGATTCAGCGATGTCTGCGGGAGTCCAGCGACGAAATAAAGTGCTGGACTTTCTGCTCCGACCAACGATGGCACAGCAGGATCCAGCTCGCTGCTGCCTGTCAAACTGAACGATATCTGTTGTGAATTCTGTTGTCGAACTCCCTCCTGTGGTCGTGAATGCTACTTCGGCGAGTTCTGTCTATGGGCTCCCTCTGGTGGCTATGAGTTAAGCTGCTGCTTCTGAGGTTCCTTACACAGGTGACGTGGTTTATCCTTTGATTGGCTTCTCTATTTAACTCCACTCAGATCGTTACTCCATGCCAGCTGTCAATGTTTTAGCATTGGTTCAGTTCGCTCCTGGATCTACCTGGTGACCTGTCTTCTCTTGCAGAAGCTAAGTTCCTTATTGTTATTTTTGCTCATTGTTTCTTTGTCCAGCTGGTTATCCTGATTTTGTCTTGCTAGCTGGAAGCTCTGGGATGCAGAGTGCCCCCCCCCCAGCACCGTGAGTCGGTGCGGAGGTCTTTTTTGCACACTCTGCGTGGTCTTTTGTAGGTTTTTGTGCTGACCGCAAAGATTCCTTTCCTATCCTCTGTCTATTTAGTAAGCCTGGCCTCTCTTTGCTGAAACCTATTTCATTTCTGCGTTTGTGACTTTCATCTTTTCTCACAGTCATTATATGTGGGGGGCTGCCTATTCCTTTGGGGAATTTCTCTGAGGCAAGGTAGGCTTTATTTTCTATCTCTAGGGCTAGCTAGCTCTGAGGCTGTGACGAGGCGCCTAGGGAGCGTCAGGAGCGCTCCACGGCTATTTTTAGTGTGTGTGATAGGATTAGGGCTTGCGGTCAGCAGAGCTCCCACATCCCAGAGCTCGTCCTGTATGAGTTTAACTATCAGGTCGTGCCGAGTGCTCCTAACCACCAGGTCATAACAGTACAGCTGGCCCAAAGTATTAATGCATCTCAATAGAGGGATAAGAGGACTTCTGAGACCATTTTTTTTTCTTTGCACTGTGTTTTGTCTTTCTTTTCCCCTAGACCTTTGGGTGGTTCAGGACACAGGTGTAGAGATGGACATTCAGGGTCTATCCTCTTGTGTGGATCATCTCACTGCAAGGGTACAAAACATTCAAGATTTTGTGGTTCAGAATCCTATGTTAGAGCCTAGAATTCCTATTCCTGATTTATTTTCTGGGGATAGATCTAGATTCTTGAATTTCAAAAATAATTGTAAACTGTTTCTAGCTTTGAAACCCCGCTCCTCTGGTGACCCCGTTCAACAAGTAAAAATCATAATTTCTTTGTTGCGTGGTGACCCTCAAGACTGGGCATTTTCCCTTGCGCCAGGAGATCCTGCATTGCGAGATGTAGATGCGTTTTTTCTGGCGCTTGGATTGCTTTATGATGAACCAAATTCAGTGGATCAGGCAGAGAAAATCTTGCTGGCTTTGTGTCAGGGTCAAGATGAAGCGGAGGTGTACTGTCAGAAGTTTAGAAAGTGGTCTGTGCTTACTCAGTGGAATGAATGTGCCCTGGTGGCAATTTTCAGAAAGGGTCTTTCTGAAGCCCTTAAGGATGTCATGGTGGGATTTTCCACGCCTGCTGGTCTGAATGAGTCTATGTCCTTGGCCATTCAAATCGATCGGCGCATGCGTGAGCGCAAAGCTGTGCACCATCTGGCGGTATTCTCTGAGCATAGGCCTGAGCCTATGCAATGTGATAGGACTTTGACTAGAGCTGAACGGCAAGAACACAGACGTCGGAATGGGCTGTGTTTTTACTGTGGTGAATCCACTCATGCTATCTCCAATTGTCCTAAGCGCACTAAGCAGTTCGCTAGGTCTGCCACCATTGGTACGGTACAGTCTAAATTTCTTTTGTCCGTTACTCTGATTTGCTCTCTGTCGTCCTATTCTGTAATGGCATTTGTGAATTCAGGCGCTGCCCTGAATTTGATGGACTTGGAGTTTGCCAGGCGCTGTGGTTTTTTCTTGGAGCCCTTGCAGTATCCTATTCCATTGAGAGGAATTGATGCTATGCCTTTGGCCAATAATAAGCCTCAGTACTGGACTCAATTGACCATGTGCATGGCTCCTGCACATCAGGAGGATATTCGCTTTTTGGTGTTGCATAATCTGCATGATGTGGTCGTTTTGGGGTTGCCATGGCTACAGGTCCATAATCCAGTATTGGATTGGAAATCTATGTCTGTGTCCAGCTGGGGTTGTCAGGGGGTACATGGTGATGTTCCATTGCTGTCAATTTCGCCTTCCACTCCTTTTGAAGTCCCTGAGTTTTTATCAGATTACCGGGATGTATTTGAAGAGCCCAAATCTGGTGCCCTACCTCCTCATAGGGATTGCGACTGTGCTATTAATTTGATTCCTGGTAGTAAGTTTCCTAAGGGCCGTCTGTTTAATTTATCTGTGCCAGAGCACGCCGCTATGCGGAGTTATATAAAGGAATCCTTGGAGAAGGGTCATATTCGTCCGTCGTCGTCACCATTGGGAGCAGGGTTCTTTTTTGTGGCCAAGAAGGATGGTTCTTTGAGACCTTGTATTGATTACCGCCTTCTTAATAAGATCACAGTCAAATTTTGGTATCCTTTGCCGCTGCTGTCTGATTTATTTGCTCGGATTAAGGGGGCTAGTTGGTTCACCAAGATAGATCTTTGAGGGGCGTATAATCTTGTGCGAATTAAACAGGGTGATGAATGGAAAACAGCATTTAATACGCCCGAGGGCCATTTTGAGTACCTGGTTATGCCATTCGGGCTTTCTAATGCTCCATCTGTGTTTCAGTCCTTTATGCATGACATCTTCCGAGAGTACCTGGATAGATTTATGATTGTATATTTGGATGACATTTTGGTCTTTTCGGATGATTGGGAGTCTCATGTGAAGCAGGTCAGAATGGTGTTCCAGGTCCTTCGTGCGAATTCCTTGTTTGTGAAGGGGTCAAAGTGTCTCTTTGGAGTTCAGAAGGTTTCATTTTTGGGTTTCATTTTTTCCCCTTCTACTATCGAGATGGACCCTGTTAAAGTTCAGGCCATTTACGATTGGACTCAGCCGACATCTGTGAAGAGCTTGCAGAAGTTCCTGGGCTTTGCTAATTTTTATCGTCGCTTCATCGCTAACTTTTCCAGTATTGCTAAACCGTTGACTGATTTGACCAAGAAAGGTGCTGATGTGGTCAATTGGTCCTCTGCGGCTGTAGCGGCTTTTCAGGAGTTGAAGCGTCGTTTTGCTTCTGCCCCTGTGTTGTGCCAGCCAGATGTTTCGCTCCCGTTTCAGGTGGAGGTTGATGCTTCTGAAATTGGAGCAGGGGCTGTTTTGTCGCAAAGAAGTTCTGATGGCTCGGTGATGAAACCCTGTGCCTTCTTTTCTAGAAAATTCTCGCCTGCTGAGCGCAATTATGATGTGGGCAATCGGGAGTTGTTGGCCATGAAGTGGGCATTCGAGGAGTGGCGACATTGGCTTGAAGGAGCTAAACATCGCGTGGTGGTCTTGACGGATCACAAGAATTTGACTTATCTCGAGTCTGCCAAACGGTTGAATCCTAAACAGGCTCGATGGTCGCTCTTTTTCTCCCCTTTTGATTTTGTGGTTTCATACCTTCCGGGATCTAAGAATGTGAAGGCTGATGCCCTGTCAAGGAGTTTTGTGCCTGACTCTCCGGGTGTTCCGGAGTCGGCGGGTATTCTTAAAGAAGGGGTAATTTTGTCTGCCATTTCCCCTGATTTGCGGCGTGTGATGCAAAAGTTTCAGGCTGATAGACCAGACCATTGTCCTACGGAGAAACTGTTTGTCCCTGATAGATGGACTGGTAGAGTTATCTCGGAGATTCATTGTTCAGTATTGGCTGGTCATCCTGGAATCTTTGGTACCAGAGATTTGGTGGCTAGATCTTTTTGGTGGCCTTCTTTGTCACGGGATGTGCGTTCTTTTGTGCAGTCCTGTGGGATTTGTGCTCGGGCTAAGCCCTGCTGTTCTCGTGCCAGTGGGTTGCTTTTGCCCTTGCCGATTCCGAAGAGGCCCTGGATGCATATTTCCATGGATTTTATTTCTGATCTCCCTGTTTCTCAAAAGATGTCGGTCATTTGGGTGGTTTGTGATCGCTTCTCTAAGATGGTCCATTTGGTACCCTTATCTAAACTGCCTTCCTCCTCTGATTTGGTGCCATTGTTTTTCCAGCATGTGGTTCGTTTGCATGGCATTCCGGAGAACATCGTCTCGGACAGAGGTTCCCAGTTTGTTTCGAGGTTTTGGCGGTCCTTTTACGCTAAGATGGGCATTGATTTGTCTTTTTCTTCGGCTTTCCATCCTCAGACTAATGGCCAAACCGTACGAACTAATCAGACTTTGGAGACATATCTTAGATGCTTTGTTTCTGCTGATCAGGATGATTGGGTGTCCTTCTTGCCTTTGGCTGAGTTCGCCCTTAATAATCGGGCCAGCTCGGCTACTTTAGTTTCTCCTTTTTTCTGCAATTCTGGTTTCCATCCTCGTTTCTCTTCAGGGCAGGTTGAGCCTTCGGACTGTCCTGGTGTGGATGCGGTGGTGGACAGGTTGCAGCAGATTTGGACTCATGTGGTGGACAATTTGACATTGTCCCAGGAGAAGGCTCAACGTTTCGCTAACCGCCGGCGTTGTGTTGGTCCCCGACTTCATGTTGGGGATTTGGTTTGGTTGTCATCTCGTCACGTTCCTATGAAGGTTTCCTCTCCTAAGTTTAAGCCTCGTTTCATTGGACCATATAAGATTTCTGAGGTTCTTAATCCTGTGTCATTTCGTTTGGACCTTCCAGCTTCTTTTGCCATCCATAATGTGTTCCATAGGTCGTTGTTGCGGAGATACGTGGTGCCTATGGTTCCCTCCGTTGATCCTCCTGCCCCGGTGTTGGTCGAGGGGGAGTTGGAGTATGTGGTGGAGAAGATTTTGGATTCTCGTGTTTCGAGACGGAAACTCCAGTACCTGGTCAAGTGGAAGGGTTATGATCAAGAAGATACTTCCTGGGTTTTTGCCTCTGATGTTCATGCTGCCGATCTTGTTCGTGCCTTTCATTTGGCTCATCCTGATCGGCCTGGGGGCTCTGGTGAGGGTTCGGTGACCCCTCCTCAAGGGGGGGTACTGTTGTGAATTCTGTTGTCGAACTCCCTCCTGTGGTCGTGAATGGTACTTCGGCGAGTTCTGTCTATGGGCTCCCTCTGGTGGCTATGAGTGAAGCTGCTGCTTCTGAGGTTCCTTACACAGGTGACGTGGTTTATCCTTTGGTTGGCTTCTCTATTTAACTCCACTCAGATCGTTACTCCATGCCAGCTGTCAATGTTTTAGCATTGGTTCAGTTCGCTCCTGGATCTGCCTGGTGACCTGTCTTCTCCTGCAGAAGCTAGGTTCCTTATTGTTATTTTTGCTCATTGTTTCTTAGTCCAGCTGGTTATCCTGATTTTGTCTTGCTAGCTGGAAGCTCTGGGATGCAGAGTGGAACCCCCCCCCCCCGCACCGTGAGTCGGTGCGGAGGTCTTTTTTGCACACTCTGCGTGGTCTTTTGTAGGTTTTTGTGCTGACCGCAAAGATTCCTTTCCTATCCTCTGTCTATTTAGTAAGCCTGGCCTCTCTTTGCTGAAACCTATTTCATTTCTGCGTTTGTGACTTTCATCTTTTCTCACAGTCATTATATGTGGGGGGCTGCCTATTCCTTTGGGGAATTTCTCTGAGGCAAGGTAGGCTTTATTTTCTATCTCTAGGGCTAGCTAGCTCTGAGGTTGTGACGAGGCGCCTAGGGAGCGTCAGGAGCGCTCCACGGCTATTTTTAGTGTGTGTGATAGGATTAGGGCTCGTGGTCAGCAGAGCTCCCACATCCCAGAGCTCGTCCTGTATGAGTTTAACTATCAGGTCGTGCCGGGTGCTCCTAACCACCAGGTCATAACAGATATCGCTAGCCAGGACGCTGCAACGTCACGGATCGCTAGCGATATCGTTCAGTGTGAAGGTACCTTAAGGAAAACACTTACAGAAGACACAGAACAAAAATTGCAACAATATTACAACAAACTACGGACCTTTCTGATTCATATCAAGGAAAAGAAACTGCACAGATTGCGCCTCAATTCAGGACTCTATGCAAACAGATACAAAACAAAGCCAAAAACTGACAACTTGGACAACCACTCCATTCCAGACACAAAAGCATCTAACTGTGTCATTAATCTCTCAGATTATAAACCAAACAAAGTGGAGCTGGCCGTGCTTTCCAGAGGACTGTCATTTTGTCCTGCTAAGGCCCTGGATAAAACTGAACTCTGCAGTGATATGGAACATTTTTTCAGGAGACTGCGCCTGAGGGAATATTTCAATGGTACAGAAGATTCAGAACCCACCTGGACTGAAGGAAAAGGGATCCTAACAGCAAAGAAGAGGTCAGACTGGACACCTCCACCTGGACGCAACCCTCATTTGGATAACTATATAGACTCCATCAGACATTTGATAAAATCCACCATCATAGATACTAACAGGAGACAAGCATCCAACATCAATGCCCAGGAGAGAAAGGCCATACAGTCTCTGAAAACCAACAAAGAAATCATCATCAAACCTGCTGACAAGGGAGGTGCAATAGTCATGATTGAGTCCCTCAATGTCTGTCTGCTATTTCATCCTTCTTCTCCACTAGATTTCTAAAACTTAACATGGACAAAACAGAATTCATCATCTTTCCCCCATCTCACACGACCTCCCCAACGAACCTATCCATTACAGTAAACGGCGGCCCACTCTCCCCAGTCCCACAAGCCCGCTGTCTTGGGGTAATCCTTGACACTGATCTCTCCTTTAAACCACATATCCAAACCCTTTCCACTTCCTGCCGCCTCCAACTCAAAAATATTTCACGGATCCGCACATTCCTAAACCTAGAATCTGCAAAGACCCTAGTCCATGCCCTCATCATCTCCCGCCTTGACTACTGTAACCTCCTGCTCTGCGGCCTCCCCTCTAACACTCTTGCACCCCTCCAATCTATTCTAAACTCTGCTGCCCGACTAATCCACCTGTCCCCCCGCTATTCCCCGGCCTCTCCCCTCCGTCAATCCCTGCACTGGCTCCCCATCACCCAGAGACTCCAGTACAAAAGCCTACCCATGACATACAAAGCCATCCACAACCTGTCTCCTCCATACATCTGTGACCTCGTCTCCCGGTACTTTCCTGCACGCAACCTCCGATCCTCACAAGATCTCCTTCTCTACTCCCCTATTATCTCCTCTTCCCACAATCGCATACAAGATTTCTCTCGTGCATCCCCCCTACTCTGGAATTCTCTACCACAACACATCAGACTCTCGCCTACCATCGAAACCTTCAAAAAGAACCTGAAGACCCACCTCTTCCGACAAGCCTACAACCTGCAGTAACCACCGATTGACCAAACCGCTGCACGGCCAGCTCTACCCTCACCTACTGTATCCTCACCCATCCCTTGTAGATTGTAAGCCCTCGCGGGCAGGGTCTTCTCTCCTCCTGTACCAGTTGTGACTTGTATTGTTCAAGATTATTGTACTGTTTTATTATGTATACCCCTCCTCACATGTAAAGCGCCATGGAATAAATGGCGCTATAATAATAATAATAATAATGATGAACACATCAGACTATATGAAGGAAGCAAACAGACAACTTATGGACACACACTACTACAAAAAATTGGAGACGGATCCTACACAGGACTATTACAAGGAACTAAACAAGTTGGTATCTTGTCTGCCCGACGAATCTATAAGAGCCAATGACCTGATAGCAGAAAGTCCAACAACAGGGACATTCTACATGCTTCCCAAAATCCACAAATCTGGAAATCCAGGAAGACCAATTATTTCATGTGTGGGCACCCTTACTGAGCAGGTATCTGGATGGGTAGCTGGTAAAGGATACACCCAGCTTCATTCAGGACACAACTGACCTATTGAATAAACTATCAACAATAGGTCAACTACCAGAAGGAACCATCCTGGCCACCATGGATGTGGAATCTTTGTACTCCAATATCCCACACCAGGATGGATTAAATGCCTGCAAATTCTGCCTGGAAAACACAGGGACTGATGCATATTCTGTGGTGAAACTTATAAAATTCATCCTCACCCACAATTACTTTGAATTTGACAAGAAGATCTATCTACAGGAGACTGGCACAGCAATGGGAAGTAAAATGGCCCCACAGTATGCAAATCTGTTCATTGCCAAGTTTGAAAGCGACTTTTTGTCCTCATGTCCCATCAGGCCTCTGGCGTACTACCGCTACATTGATGACATTTTAATCATCTGGACGGAGTCTGAGCCACAGCTAAAGACGTTCCATGAACAGTTTAACAGTTTCATCCTACCATCAACTTGACACTCAACTACTCCTGCACTGAAATTAACTTTTTGGACACCATCATTAAGCTGCAGAACAATAAAATAGAGACATCCCTGTATCAGAAGCCAATCGATCATCCAACATACCTTAAATGGGACAGTTTCCATCCGAAACACATAAAAACTCTATTGTCTACAGCCAAGCCATCAGATACAATCGTATATGTTCCAACCCAATGGATAGGGATGAACACCTTGGTCACCTCAGAAAGACCTTTTTGAATCAGGGCTACCATCCAAGAACAATTGAAAACCAGACTACAAGAGCCACCAGAATATCAAGGAATCATCTGCTACATTACAAAGCTAAAGAAGAAAATAACCAGGTACCTCTAGTAGTTACCTACAATCCAAATCTGGAGGTGCTAAGGGGAGCTGCACGGAAATTATAACCTTTACTACAAAAAGATGCCCGCTTACAATCCATTTTTCCAGACCCCCCACTACTGTGTTTTAGGCAGCCCCCAAATCTAAAAAGCATCTGTCATGGGGCTACCGCGACAGAGAGGTTCCAGAGAACCACAGCGCTCTGGGCCTCGTTCACACACAGTGAACAGAAGCTCTTCTCCTGTATTCTGACCTGGCTGCTTTGTGCCAGCAGTGCAGGAGTTAATCTTGTTGCTGAGTTGCTGTGAGCTGGGTCTCTCAGCTGAAGGTGATTTTGTAATCTCCTCCTCTATATAGACCCAGCCTTGACTTCAGCTATTGTCAGTGATCAGTTCAGCTGCCTGGCTTGGAGGTTGAAGGAGCATGGTGTATTAGGAGCTTGGAGGTTTATTTACAGAGATTGGTGTCTGCTGTTTTGGTTGCATGTTAAACCTGTTTTCCTTCCTAGATTTTTCCTTCTCTTTCCTTCTATGTGTTACCTCTGTGTTTGTGTGAGCATTTGGTAAGATTGAGACTTTTAGTTACCTTGTCTGTATACCCTGTTTATTGTTGTATTTATACACTGGTGCAGTCCACCTCCCTTGGGGGGTGGGGGGGCCATTGATAGGGCCTGCACAGGAGACAGGGATACGCTGGCGGCTCAGGCCTCCTAACCATCATAGGTACCCCTGAGATAAGGGAAAGTCAGGGCCCCATTACAGTGGCAGGGACAGGTACGTGTCCCAGTATGCCGTCCTGTGTTATGAAAGGTAATTCAGTGCCACAATGGACATAGAGGTCAGCGCACATACAGTGACCTGGCAATAATCCAAAAAAACAAGAACGAGCTCTGAGACGTGGGAACTCTGTTGACCGCAATCCCTAATCCTCTCCAACCACACTAAAGGCAGCCGTGGATTGCGCCTAACGCTCCCTATGCAACTCGGCACGGCCTGAGAAACTAGCTAGCCTGAAGATAGAAAATAAGCCTACCTTGCCTCAGAGAAATACCCCAAAGGAAAAGGCAGCCCCCACATATAATGACTGTGAGTTAAGATGAAAAGACAAACGTAGAGATGAAATAGATTTAGCAAAGTGAGGCCCAACTTTCTGAACAGAGCGAGGATAGGAAAGGTAACTTTGCGGTCAACACAAAACCCTACAAATACCACGCAAAGGGGGCAAAAAGACCCTCCGTACCGAACTAACGGCACGGAGGTACACCCTCTGCGTCCCAGAGCTTCCAGCAAGCAGAAAAAAACAAATTGACAAGCTGGACAGAAAAAAACAGCAAACAAATAGCAAAGAGGAACTTAGCTATGCAGAGCAGCAGGCCACAGGAACGATCCAGGAGGAAACAGGTCCAAAACTAGAACATTGACTGGAGGCCAGGATCAAAGCACTAGGTGGAGTTAAATAGAGCAGCACCTAACGACTTCACCACATCACCTGAGGAAGGAAACTCAGAAGCCGCAGTACCACTTTCCTCCACCAACGGAAGCTCACAGAGAGAACCAGCCGAAGTACCACTTGTGACCACAGGAGGGAGCTCTGCCACAGAATTCACAACAGTACCCCCCCCTTGAGGAGGGGTCACCGAACCCTCACCAGAGCTCCCAGGACGACCAGGATGAGCCATATGAAAGGCACAAACAAGATCGGGAGCATGGACATCAGAGGCAAAGACCCAGGAATTATCTTCCTGAGCATAACCCTTCCACTTAACCAGATACTGGAGTTTCCGCCTTGAAACACGAGAATCCAAAATCTTCTCCACAATATACTCCAACTCCCCCTCCACCAAAACCGGGGCAGGAGGATCAACAGATGGAACCATAGGAGCCACGTATCTCCGCAACAATGACCTATGGAATACGTTATGTATGGAAAAAGAATCTGGAAGGGTCAGACGAAAAGACACAGGATTAAGAACCTCAGAAATCCTATACGGACCAATAAAACGAGGTTTAAACTTAGGAGAGGAAACCTTCATAGGAATATGACGAGAAGATAACCAAACCAAGTCCCCAACCCGAAGTCGGGGACCCACACAGCGTCTGCGATTAGCGAAACGTTGAGCCTTCTCCTGGGACAAAGTCAAATTGTCCACTACATGAGTCCAATTCTGCTGCAACCTGTCCACCACAGTATCCACACCAGGACAGTCCGAAGACTCAACCTGCCCTGAAGAGAAACGAGGATGGAACCCAGAGTTGCAGAAAAATGGTGAAACCAAGGTAGCCGAGCTGGCCCGATTATTAAGGGCGAACTCAGCCAAAGGCAAAAAGGACACCCAGTCATCCTGATCAGCAGAAACAAAGCATCTCAGATATGTTTCCAAGGTCTGATTGGATCGTTCGGTCTGGCCATTAGTCTGAGGATGGAAAGCCGAGGAAAAAGACAAGTCAATGCCCATCCTACCACAAAAGGCTCGCCAAAACCTCGAAACAAACTGGGAACCTCTGTCAGAAACGATATTCTCTGGAATGCCATGTAAACGAACCACATGCTGGAAAAACAATGGCACCAAATCAGAGGAGGAAGGCAATTTAGACAAGGGTACCAAATGGACCATCTTAGAGAAGCGATCACAGACCACCCAAATGACTGACATTTTTTGAGAGACGGGAAGATCTGAAATAAAATCCATAGAGATATGTGTCCAAGGCCTCTTCGGGACCGGCAAGGGCAAAAGCAACCCACTGGCACGAGAACAGCAGGACTTAGCCCGAGCACAAATCCCACAGGACTGCACAAAAGTACGCACATCCCGCGACAGAAATGGCCACCAAAAGGATCTAGCCACTAACTCTCTGGTACCAAAGATTCCAGGATGACCAGCCAACACCAAACAATGAACCTCAGAGATAACTTTATTCGTCCACCTATCAGGGACAAACAGTTTCTCCGCTGGGCAACGATCAGGTTTATTAGCCTGAAATTTTTGCAGCACCCGCCGCAAATCAGGGGAGATGGCAGACACAATTACTCCCTCTTTGAGGATACCCGCCGGCTCAGATACACCCGGAGAGTCGGGCACAAAACTCCTAGACAGAGCATCCGCCTTCACATTTTTAGAGCCCGGAAGGTATGAAATCACAAAGTCAAAATGGGCAAAAAACAACGACCAACGAGCTTGTCTAGGATTCAACCGCTTGGCGGACTCGAGATAAGTCAAGCTCTTATGATCAGTCAAGACCACCACGCGATGCTTAGCTCCTTCAAGCCAATGACGCCACTCCTCGAATGCCCACTTCATGGCCAGCAACTCTCGATTGCCCACATCATAATTTCGCTCAGCAGGCGAAAACTTCCTGGAAAAGAAGGCGCATGGTTTCATCACCGAGCAATCAGAACTTCTCTGCGACAAAACAGCCCCTGCTCCAATCTCAGAAGCATCAACCTCGACCTGGAACGGAAGCGAAACATCTGGTTGACACAACACAGGGGCAGAAGAAAAACGATGCTTCAACTCTTGAAAAGCTTCCACCGCAGCAGAAGACCAATTGACCAAATCAGCACCTTTCTTGGTCAAATCGGTCAATGGTTTAGCAATACTAGAAAAATTGCAGATGAAGCGACGATAAAAATTAGCAAAGCCCAGGAACTTTTGCAGACTTTTCAGAGATGTCGGCTGAGTCCAATTATGGATGGCTTGGACCTTAACAGGGTCCATCTCGATAGTAGAAGGGGAAAAGATGAACCCCAAAAATGAAACCTTCTGAACACCAAAGAGACACTTTGATCCCTTCACAAACAAAGAATTAGCACGCAGGACCTGAAACACCGTTCTGACCTGCTTCACATGAGACTCCCAATCATCCGAGAAGATCAAAATGTCATCTAAGTACACAATCAGGAATTTATCCAGGTACTCTCGGAAGATGTCATGCATAAAGGACTGAAACACTGATGGAGCATTGGCAAGTCCGAATGGCATTACTAGATACTCAAAATGGCCCTCGGGCGTATTAAATGCAGTTTTCCACTCATCGCCTCGCTTAATACGCACAAGATTATACGCACCACGAAGATCTATCTTGGTGAACCAACTAGCCCCCTTAATCCGAGCAAACAAATCAGATAACAATGGCAAGGGGTAGTGAAATTTAACCGTGATCTTATTTAGAAGGCGGTAATCTATACAAGGTCTCTGTGAACCATCCTTCTTGGCTACAAAAAAAAACCCTGCTCCTAATGGCGACGATGACGGGCGAATATGCCCCTTCTCCAAAGACTCCTTCACATAACTCCGCATAGCGGCGTGCTCAGGCACAGATAAATTAAACAGTCGACCTTTTGGGAATTTACTACCAGGAATCAAATCGATAGCACAATCACAATCCCTATGCGGAGGTAGGGTATCGGACTTGGGCTCATCAAATAAATCCCGGTAATCAGACAAGAACTCAGGAACCTCAGAAGGGGTGGATGACGAAATAGTCAGAAATGGGACATCACCATGTACCCCCTGACAACCCCAGCTGGACACAGACATGGATTTCCAATCTAATACTGGATTATGGACTTGTAGCCATGGCAACCCCAACACGACCACATCATGCAGATTATCCAACACCAGAAAGCGAATAACCTCCTGATGTGCAGGAACCATGCACATGGTCAGCTGGGTCCAGTACTGAGGCTTATTCTTGGCCAAGGGCGTAGCATCAATTCCTCTCAATGGAATAGGACACTGCAAGGGCTCCAAGAAAAACCCACAACGCCTAGCATACTCCAAGTCCATCAAATTCAGAGCAGCGCCTGAGTCCACAAATGCCATGACAGAATACGATGACAAAGAGCAGATCAAGGTAACAGACAGAAGAAATTTTGACTGTACCGTACCAATGGTGGCAGACCTAGCGAACCGTTTAGTGCGCTTAGGACAATCAGAGATAGCATGAGTGGAATCACCACAGTAGAAACACAGCCCATTCAGACGTCTGTGTTCTTGCCGTTCAACTCTGGTCAAAGTCCTATCGCACTGCATAGGCTCAGGTTTAAGCTCAGGTAATACCGCCAAATGGTGCACAGATTTACGCTCGCGCAAGCGTCGACCGATCTGAATGGCCAAAGACATAGACTCATTCAGACCAGCAGGCATAGGAAATCCCACCATGACATCCTTAAGGGCTTCAGAGAGACCTTTTCTGAAAATAGCTGCGAGCGCACCTTCATTCCACTGAGTGAGTACGGACCACTTTCTAAATTTCTGACAATATACCTCTATTTCATCCTGACCCTGACACAGAGCCAGCAAATTCTTCTCTGCCTGATCCACAGAATTAGGCTCATCGTACAGCAATCCGAGCGCCAGGAAAAATGCATCTATATTACTTAATGCAGGATCTCCTGACGCAAGAGAAAATGCCCAGTCCTGAGGGTCGCCACGCAAAAAAGAAATAACGATCCTAACTTGTTGAACTGGGTCACCAGAGGAGCGAGGTTTCAAAGCCAGAAATAGTTTACAATTATTTTTGAAACTCAGAAATTTAGTTCTATCTCCAAAAAACAAATCAGGAATAGGAATTCTCGGTTCTAACATAGAATTCTGCACCACAAAGTCTTGAATAATTTGTACTCTTGCCGTGAGCTGATCCACACATGAAGACAGACCTTTAATGTCCATTGCTACACCTGTGTCCTGAACCACCCAAATGTCTAGGGGAAAAAAAAGGCAAAACACAGTGCAAAGAAAAAAAAATGGTCTCAGAACTTCTTTTTTCCCTCTATTGGGAATCATTAGTACTTTTGGCCTCCAGTACTGTTATGAAAGGTAATTCAGTACCACAATGGACATAGAGGTCAGCGCACATACAGTGACCTGGCAATAATCCAAAAAACAAGAACGAGCTCTGAGACGTGGGAACTCTGTTGACCGCAATCCCTAATCCTCTCCAACCACACTAAAGGCAGCCGTGGATTGCGCCTAACGCTCCCTATGCAACTCGGCACGGCCTGAGAAACTAGCTAGCCTGAAGATAGAAAATAAGCCTACCTTGCCTCAGAGAAATACCCCAAAGGAAAAGGCAGCCCCCACATATAATGACCGTGAGTTAAGATGAAAAGACAAACGTAGAGATGAAATAGATTTAGCAAAGTGAGGCCCAACTTTCTGAACAGAGCGAGGATAGAAAAGGTAACTTTGCGGTCAACACAAAACCCTACAAATACCACGCAAAGGGGGCAAAAAGACCCTCCGTACCGAACTAACGGCACGGAGGTACACCCTCTGCGTCCCAGAGCTTCCAGCAAGCAGAAAAAAACAAATTGACAAGCTGGACAGAAAAAAACAGCAAACAAATAGCAAAGAGGAACTTAGCTATGCAGAGCAGCAGGCCACAGGAACGATCCAGGAGGAAACAGGTCCAAAACTAGAACATTGACTGGAGGCCAGGATCAAAGCACTAGGTGGAGTTAAATAGAGCAGCACCTAACGACTTCACCACATCACCTGAGGAAGGAAACTCAGAAGCCGCAGTACCACTTTCCTCCACCAACGGAAGCTCACAGAGAGAACCAGCCGAAGTACCACTTGTGACCACAGGAGGGAGCTCTGCCACAGAATTCACAACAGTCCTGCCTCTTTATCGCCGTTAACGGCGTGACAGCATCATTGTCAAGAGCTCCCTGTCCTCTCCAACATCTGCAGGTACCTTTCCTTGCAATCAGAAAAAATGTAAAACCTGTCCATTTATAATGACCACGGACAAGATAAAGATCCCCAATTCACATCAAGACTACAAGATACCAGGTACTTTCAGCTGCGTCACTTCTAATGTGGTGTACCTAATTATTTGTACTAAATGTCCAACTGGAGGTCTGTATTTGGGGGAGACAGGGCAAAAGCTTAGAACAAGAATGAATTCTCACCGCCACACAATAAGAGAAAAAAGAATGGATCTACCTGTGGCAATACATTTTTGTCTCCCAAATCATAACATTATGGACATGAAATTACTTGTGTTAAAAGGTAGCTTCAAATCTCAGAGAGACAGAAGAGTCTGGGAATATAAAATGATGACGACCTTTGACAGTCTTAATGCAGGAATGAATGTGTCACACGGATTTATGTCTTTTTACATCAACTAAGGAACTTGCCCCTCAGACTATTAGGGGTCATCACAACAGAGACCCTAATCAGAGTACAATAAAACAATCCTTATCTAAGAACTGGCCCAATATTTATGGACATAACTGTTTATCACTCATGGTAATTCTGCTTCATGTCACCTGTCTTATCCATGGTTTTTCCTTTTTGTTTTTTTCTGTGCTATGTTGTGCATAAATATGTGATTCCTCAGAATTTCTTTTAGTCTTTACCTGATGAAGAGACCTGTGTAGTCTCGAAAGCTTGCAATTTGTTACCATCTTTTCAGTTAGGCATTAAAAGGTATCAACCACTGAGGACTCTCAATTCTAAATATTTCTCTGTGGTACCTGGATGCAGTTATCCTTTCTTGCCTCCGAACGTAGCATCACTCTCCCCGGGAGGAAAGCAATACCACTGTGACGACCAGGACCCTGGGGCACCACACTTACCCCCCGTTAAATCCAGTACTCCCGGACTGGGAAAAGAAGAACAGCAATACTTGTTAATGTAAAAAGACATACAATTTTTAAAATGCTATAAAATAAGTGAACAAGTTAATGTAAACTGATGCTTTCCTTTAGGGGAGGTAAGGACGCTTGAACATTGCAAAACATATTTAAATTGTGGACTCATTTTGCTAAGAATAGAAAACAATATAACAGTTAACTAACTATGAGAAACAATTACTCGCTACGAGTATACTATCTTAAAGCTTCAAAATGTAAATCAAGCATTTTATCTCTACTCTTCTTCAAGTACAAAACTTTCGACTAACCCCCACGGGTTCACTATATCTTCTTCTCAATTTTATTCAAAAGTGCATCATGGAACACCTCAATTTTATCGACTATATTAACTCTTTAATATATTAACCTTCTATCACACAACATATAATCCTAACTAGCAAAATGCAACAATTCAACATTCCCTTTAAGGGCGCAAACAGTATTGAAGTCCTTTTTCTTTTAATACTGAAGTGGTGCAATTTAATACTCAAGTCAATCATTAACTTTGCAACAGCAGTAATGATGCGAGGGACCCGTCAGTAACCCCCAATGTTGGCTTGGACGGGCTACAAGGCGTGTATCCAGACCTGGAATCCTGCCGCGCGAAATGGGTTTTTCTTCAGTTCTCTGGAAAACAAAGCAGTTCTCACAACAATGTTAGAAGCGGTCTTTTTAAAACTTATTTTGTTCTTTGTAAAACCAGTAGGAAGCACCCTTAAGAAGGTGCAAGCTATTTACAAGGAAAGTTTTTGAATAATTCACTGTCCATGACTCAATGTTCTTTAAGGCAACTTGTGCAAAACATAGGATCCCTTTAAACAGGGGACCCCTTTAAGAAGAAACCCTGGTCAGGTTCGATGAACTTGTAATGGCAACAGTCATTTTAGAAACTTGCAACAAAGAGTTAAGTTAACTATTTACAGTCATATTGCTTCTTTTTTATTTACTTTCTCTTATGCTGGGAGCGGGCCTACCACTGACTCTTCGGCCTGCAGTGTGGCACAGTTGGTGGCCGCAGTAAGGTCAGTCACTGGAATGGAGTCAGTAGCAGTCGCTGGAGCGGGGTCGGTCACTGGGGCAGGGCTGTTCCTCATACCTGCTCCAGATGCGGTCCCTCCGATTCAGGTCTGCTCCTCTGCTGGGGTCAGGATCACTTGTTGCGGTGCCTGGTCAGTGGGCTGCAGGGCCTTGTGCTGCAGCGTTGTCATCTCCGTTTGCAGCATCTCACTTTCCGGCAGTGTCTTCCTTTCTGGCTCCGTCGGGGTTGTGAGCGCTGGTGGTAAGTTTTGTCGTGGTCATCATCTTTTTCATAAGGGACTCCTTCCGTGTGGTCACCGCTGTCATCTGGGTCCACAGGAGTCGTCGGGCCAGCTCCTCCATCTCTCTCCACAGGAGTTCTTGCAGGTCCCGGCTGGGAGAGTCCTCTTGCTCCATCCCACGCTCCGGGGTCCGCTCACCTCTCTACACCATCTTGATTCCTGGTTCTTCCTTCTCCCTCACATCACAGTGCTTGCAGGGGGTGGGCAAGATCTTCGCGCCGCTCTGGTAGTCTCCTCCCATGCTGGCACGCCCTTCTTCTCTGGTGCTCTTCGTGGCGCTGTAATGGCGGCGGTTTTGGCGGCAATTTTTGGCAGTATTTCACAGTACACAGTCTCTCAATAAATCACAGTTCTGGCACAGTCCTTTAGGCGCACATGACACGATTTTCAGGGTCGGTCCATCCTGTTCGTGATGCCAAGAATGAATCGCCCCGACAGGGCGCGGGGTACTCGGTATTTCACAGGGGGATGTCACGGTGGATGCGACCTGGTCCATGGCCCTGAACGCCCATGTAAAAGGGGAAGGTCTTTAAAGGGATAAAGTTTATATTCGTGACGCCACCTGTGGTATTCGGTCAGTGGGGACCGACGCTGCTTTAAGGGGTGATGTTATGGCAGCTAGATGGTATATCTTCCCACATGTGAAGTATATCCCCAGGGCTCCCGGTGTGTAGATGGTGGTATCATGAGAGGTGCAGAGAAGAACGATGACACAGGATTGCAGTCTTTCTACCTTGTTTACTGTTGGTTTCAGCAGCCACAGTCCAGGGCACCAGACCACAGGGCAAGTAGAGTCCGGCCGTTTCAGGGGCAAGTCCAGAGTCCCCTTATCCAGGTGGAGAATAGAAGTCTTCCTTTGTGCTGTACTGGTGGTACTTGTGCTGGGGGCATGCTCTGTTGACCCTCTGTCCTCCTCAGATGGATGTCTGGAACTCAGTAACTTTCCCTACAGACTACCACTTATATATGTGGGGAGTCTCCTAGTAAATAGGATCAGAAGCTCCCCCTAGTGGCCTGGAGTATGAATGTGTTGCATGTTTGTGGTACCTGGATGCAGTTATCCTTTCTTGCCTCCGAATGTAGCATCACTCTCCCCGGGAGGAAAGCAATACCACTGTGATGACCAGGACCCTGGGGCGCCACAAAAGCCTAATAATAATATAATAACACCTAGCTATAACTTATGGGGAAAGTGCAGCACAAAAAAGATGTTGGTAAAATGAATGGACATGTTGGAATCTCTCTAGACAGAATCACTATATGTAGCCTCTCTCAACCTCAGCTTATAGATAGAAGTCCTGAAAGGGCGGCACGGTTTCCATGAACATGAAATTTCGTATTAGGATGTTTGAAAATTTTCTTCTAAACCAGACAACCTCCTCTGAAAGTATTAATGTATGATATCATTGTCACAATGATCTGTCACATCTTACTTATGTTGCACCCTATACCTGTGACATTGGGTTGGACTTCTGGATTTTAATTGATTTATTAAATTAATTACCTTTTGATGGCATCACTTTGTAATGTCTGCAGTGATATTATTGGGGATGGCTTTGATGTAGATAATTACATAATAGGATACATTGGGCTAAATCACATAGTCTGGTCCAGTAACCTACATACCATAAGTCTTCCCCAACTGTCTTTGGTAGTGATGGGCAATCCGGCTCTTCTTGGTGATTTAGCTCTCCTGGCTCCGCTCTCCAAAAAGAGTGAACCTAAATGGATCCCTATTAAATATGCATTCACCATAGGTGAACACATATTTAAGAGGATGTTAATGCAGCTGAAACCCCACCCACTTGTTAGTATTAAATTAATGAGTGGGCGGAGTTTTGTCAGGATGAACGGAGTTAAATCTGCCAAACACCTGAATTTTACGCCCAGTAAGAGCCATTCAGAGAATTTAGTTGTGAACAACCCATCACCAGTCTATGGAAAGTGCTTTTTGTATGGTACAGCCAACAAAATCAGGTTCCTTTATCAGGCAGAGCCATAGCCTGATAACGTCATATCTGCTGTCAACACTCCATGATATCTTATAGATTAAGATGTTGGCAGTTTTACCAAAACTGTGTCCCTGTCACCATTTAAACACCAGGCTCCTTGATGGTCCAGAAACTTTATGCGATTAAGCTGCTTAGATCTACAAGCTGCTTACAGATTTAAGCTTTGGAGAATATCCTATTTACAAGGGAGACCTAAGGACAGTGGTTGTTTTAATAGGTGAAATGTAGCTGATAGAAATTTCTACTAGTGCTACTGGAGGGAAAAGAATAGAGCTGAATTCCCACTGGCAATTAAATGTTCTTTCCTTACAGTCATTATTTTTGGTGAATAATGTTGGGAAGGAGAACAGATTTCTATAATATCAGCACTGCAGTAACCCTCTGGCCTGATTCACATAAATGCACTGTGGTCATGCTTGCTGCAAAGATACATATAATGACCGCCTGCTCTGCTCTCACTGCAGAGTGATTACAAGTTCATGTGAGCAGAATAGACATAAGTGTGATACTGACACCTTGGAGCTCTTATTTCCGAACAAGCAGTGTGGAGGAATAGGCAATATAGCAGAGTTGATAGTGCTTTGAGAGGATAGAAGAGTTTGTAATGTGACACAGCAAAACTCCGCTGTTCTGTACCTACCTCAACACTGACAGATGCAACCTTATCTAAAAGGTATTAGTCATCTGTGCTCTACTCCTAGCTCTGTCTAATTGGGCAGTTTAGAGCAGGAGATCACAGCTGCATCATTACATCACACACACTGAGCAACCTGCGCTCAGTATTGTGGGGATGTGTTCTTTTTTCTCCTGTGTGTTGCTGCCTGCTTATGATTGGGCAATGTCAGTGGGAAGAAGCACATGTCCTCAGTGAAGACCAGACTAAACTAAGACTCAATATATTCACGGATATAATATTAATATGGTAACAACAGGCAAATACTTTAGCATCCAGATTTTAATAAGTGAAATACATTCTATAGGTTTAGATAGCAACAACTGTAATTGTAACGAAAACTGGCTCAAAGATCGCACCCAGAGAGCTGTGATGAAAGACTGCTACACTAAGTGGTCTCCAGATATAAGTGATGTATCCCAAGGTTTAGTGTTGGGTCCGCTATTATTCAATTTATTGATTAACGATAAAGACTGGATTAATACTTTAGTTCTATTTTTCTACCTGACACCAAACTATGTAGTATAAGTGCAGATGATGGAAGATATTAATAAGTTACAAGTTAATGTGTACAAATTGAGTGTTTGAGAATTCACTTGGCAAATGAGGTTCAATGTGGATAAATGGAAAGTTATTCATTTAGGTACTAATAATATACATTTGTACTCAAAAGTTTACATACCCCGGCAGAATTTTTGCTTTCTTGGCCTTTTTTCAGACAATATGAATGACAATACCAAAATCAGAGCAGCATGGTATTGTAATGTATTAAATGATGTACATACACATAGGACTGGGACCTAATAGGAATACTTTACAAAGCCCTAGTGCAACTCCACCTGGTATTTGCAATTCTGTTCTGGGCACAAGTTCAGAGAAAGAATGTACTGGTGCTAGAAAAAGTAAGAAGAATAACCACCAAACTGATAAAAGGCATGGAGGATTTTGGTTATTAGGAAAGACTAAAAAAAAAAAAATTGCATTTATTTAGTCTTGAGAAGAGACGTATAAGGGGAGGGGGGGGCATGATTTATTTGTACAACTACATAAATGGCACATGCACTTAAGCCACGTGGTCAAAAGTGGTTTCATGCAAAATTCAATGGGCCATTCCCTCTATCTGAAGAAAGATATGTTCAATCTCCAGAGGAGAAAAGGCTTCTTTAATCTGGGGAATAGTCTACCTTGAGGGCTGGTCACTATGGGAACGATTGATGGTTAAAAAAAAAAAAGTTTAATTACAAGACAAATTATGTGAAGTTCTTTACTGAATGTTTAGTCTAGTGAATTGAGAACTGAGATCAGGAGGGAAAAATCAGCTTCTTGGGATGGACTGGATCATGCATTATGGTGAAGCATAAATCCCATCTCGTGAATGGTTTCCCATCCCTTAGTTGCTTGATGGACATGGTCTTTTTCAACCATATTAGATTCAATTTCCCACCCCTTGCCACCTCAACTGTCTATATGATCATGCTGCTTCCCGATAATGTCATCTGTATCTTTACTGATGCAATCTGTAACTGAAAAATTGCTGTTTTCAGTCACATGTCTCTACCTCTCTGGCTCCATTCTCTGCCCAGCTGCACTTTCCTCAGATTGACAAATTGATTGTATAGTCAAGCAGAGATAGGTGGAGATGGCCAGGAAATAGAATCCGGGAGTCAGAGGCTTGAGAAGTTCTTAGAAACCTCCAGTGCACTTGTCTCATTTGCATATGAATTAAAAACACAATTTTTCAATTAGGGAGCATCAGATTGCAACAGTAAAGGTATAGATTACAGAGGACATTTTACCAAGAGTAAAGTGACTATATAAACTTTTTTGTTGGAAGGGGGAGGGGTTGGGGGGTTGGAGAGGAGTTGTTAGCTGTGGATCAATTCCTACAAATCATGTGGACAAAGCTATTTTACTTTAAAGGCAACCGGTTGTTACAGTGATGTTGCCTTCCTTTCGGGGAGGGCGATATCATTCTTGGAGGCAAGGAGGATTCCCTTTACCAGGTAAAGCACCTACATGCAACACTTTCTGAATCCAGGCCAGAAGGGGGAGCTCTGAACCCGGATTCAGGGGAGCTTCAAGTATTCTGGTCTGGAGGAGGAGTTAGATCAGTCTGGAGAGACAGTGGAAGAGTGAGGACTGAGAGCAGACAGTGGGGCCGTGCAGCCACGTGTGAGCAGATAACCTGAAGGGTTGGAATGTAGTGAGCATCTGAGGAACGAAACACAGGAGCAGGAAAGGGCTTAGAGGGGGAACTGTGACCGGGCACCCTCTGAGCCGAACCACAGGAACCGGGAACCGGGAGCCCAAGGCTGTGTTGTACTCCAGGTTGCACGGCAGAACCGGAGGGCAAAGGACTTTATGTAGTTTGCCAGCACCCACACCTGAAGGTACAGCAGTACACAAAGAGCCCGGGTCGTGATAGAGACCCTATAAAAAGGCTCCCACTGCCCACCATACGGGTAACTGACCCAGGACAGGAGAGAGAGGACTTTGTACGGAAGCCACAGGCAGCAAGGACCTCGCATACGAGCGTGAGTCGGAAGGCTTACGAACCTCACCTGGGAGAGGGATCCACCATTGCCTCCAGGCCGGCCAGACCATATCACCACCTGTTCCTGGTACACTGGACTGTGGCTGCTTACAACTTCAGTAAACCAGGTAAAGACGTTACAACTCTGTGTCATCCATTTATTTGCCGACATACACCATCCCTGCCAAGCACACCGGGAGCCCTGGGAGCTCCGTTTCACCTGTGGGAAGCGTCATCATCTTTGCTGCAGTAACATCGCCCCAGAGGACCCTTTTAAGCAGTGTCGGTCCCCTCTGACCGAGAACCAAAGGTGGTGTCACGAACACAAACTTTATTCCAAATTCCTTAAAAAACCTTTCCCTTTTACTTGGGTGCCCAGGGCCACGGACCGGGTCGCAGCCACCATGACATCCCCTTTAAGGACTGGACCCGGTATAGAGTACCCCTACGCCCTGGCAGGCGACTCATTATCACTTTTGTCCTCGGTACTGCAGATTATTTGGCGCATGAATCAGCTATGCTTCTGTTTGCTTTTTGTAAAAATTTCAAAATGCTAGTGCACCCTTGTGGCTTTTTATGGAAGTAAAGAGAAAAAGAATACTAATAATAATAATAATAATAATCTTTATTTTTATATAGCGCTAACATATTCCGCAGCGCTTTACAGTTTGCACTACATAATTGTAATGACAAAGCTGAATAAACAACAAATACAGAGTGTAACAACAATAACACACCATATGGACAAAAGCATTGGGACACCTGCACATCACATATACATCTTTTATGACATTCCATTCTAGATCTATAGGCATTAAAGGGGTATTCCACTACTGAACAACCCCAGATTCATCAATACAGGACCCAAGTTAATATAACAACCGTGTATGTTCACCTCCTGTAGTGGAGGTGTTCCAGCGATGTTGGCACCACTATTCCTGGCAGGGACGGCCACTCATCAGCTGCAACCTTTTCTATTTTGTCAAAGTAGACATCTACCCTGATGGAATGTGGATGAACAGCAGCGAAAGAGCGGCAGCTTAGGCTACTTTCACACTAGCGTTAACTGCAAACCGTCACAAAAACGTCTTTTTCCCGAAAAAACGGATGCGTCAAAAAACTGCAAAACGTATGCAACGCACACAGCATTTCGACGGATCCGTCGCAAATCCGATAAACGGTTGCGTTGAAATGCTGGATGCGTTGCATACGTTGCATACGTTTTTACCATCCGTTGCATCCGTTTTTACGACGGATCCGTTGTTAAAATGGGAGGCACCAAAATTTGATTGGCTACTGGAAACTAAGGGAAATCTATATACTGACTGTATTTACAGCCCATCTTTGAGGGTTTTAGTTTAGTGGCAAGGATGGATGGTGTAATTGGGAGGATTGCGAGTTTGGTTACTGATGTTATATTTGAGACGAATCGCCTGGATATCATAGTGCGGGAGAAGGAGGCGGCAGCAGAAAGACGGAGGATGCAACGGAGAGTGCGACGATTCTGGATACATCCAATCAATGAGCTGCGGATGACCAGGGGTGTCCAGTCCACTCTCTATCTGGAGTTGCGGTGCAACCCACAGAAATTCTTTAATTATGTACGGATGAGGATGGAACATTTCCCTTATTTGGTTGGAAAACTAGAGGATGTCATCCAAAGGCAAGACACAAGGATGAGGCTTGCCATCACACCGGCGGAGCGGCTCCTGGTGACACTGCGGTAAGCATCTTTTTTTTATGTGATTGCTCATATTGAATGTTATTACATGCTGCAGAGAAAACTGCGCTGACACATTGCGCAGCATTTTCTGCAGCATGTAATTTTTTGGTTTGTTTGAGGCCATTCCACTGGTTGTTTTTTCTTGTGTCATTGGTCATATTGAATATTATTACATGCTGCAGAGAAAACTGCGCTGACACATTGTGCAGCATTTTCTGCAGCATGTAATTTTTTGGTTTGTTTGAGGCCATTCCACTGGTTGTTTTTTCTTGTGTCATTGGTCATATTGAATATTATTACATGCTGCAGAGAAAACTGCGCTGACACATTGCGCAGCATTTTCTGCAGCATGTAATTTTTTGGTTTGTTTGAGGCCATTCCACTGTTTTTTTTTTTCTTATGTCATTGGTCATATTGAATATTATTACATGCTGCAGAGAAAACTGCGCTGACACATTGCGCAGCATTTTCTGCAGCATGTAATTTTTTGGTTTGTTTGAGGCCATTCCACTGGTTGTTTTTTCTTGTGTCATTGGTCATATTGAATATTATTACATGCTGCAGAGAAAACTGCGCTGACACATTGCGCAGCATTTTCTGCAGCATGTAATTTTTTGGTTTGTTTGAGGCCATTCCACTGTTTTTTTTTGTTGATGGTCTGTGCAATTTTTTTTTACATTTTTTTTTTTTCTGCAGCTTCCTAGCTACGGGTGAGTCTCTGACTTCACTCCATTTCCAATTCAGGCTGGGGATTTCCACTATTGGCGGAATTGTGAAGGACACATGTCGGGCGATTTGGGACACTTTACAGCCGGAGTATATCCCACAACCATCAATGGACATCTGGTTGAGAAGTTCCGAACAATTTGAGAGAATTTGCAATTTCCCAAATTGTGTTGGTGCCGTGGACGGCAAACACATAAGGATTGCCAGGCTGGGGTCTTGCTGCCAGGCTGGGGTCTTGCTGCCAGGCTGGGGTCTTGGTGTCCAGCTGGGGTCTTGCTGCCAGGCTGGGGTCTTGCTGCCAGGCTGGGGTCTTGGTGTCCGGCTGGCTGGAGGCTTCTTTCTTCTCTCTGGGTCTTGCTGGCATATGTGGGGGTTGAAGGCCCAGACCAGGTTTATATAGATTTGGGGATGTCTGGCCAATTAGATAAAAAATCCTGTTTCTGAGCATGCTCAGTAGAAAAAAACGTATTGCAGCGCTGCATTGCGTCGTACGACGTGTCTCGACGCATCCGTCGCTCATAGACTTTCATTGTAGCAAAAGACGCATGCCGCAGGATGCGCCGAGACACGTTTTATTGTCGGAGCCAAAAAACGTTACAATCTACGCTTTTCCAGACGACGTGTCGCCTAATTTCGACGCATCCGTCAATACAAGTCTATGGGGAAAAAACGCATCCAGCAAAATATTTTGCTGGATGCGTTTTTTTCGGCAAAACGATGCATTTTAGCGTATTGCAGTTAACGCTAGTGTGAAAGTAGCCTTACTGGCTACAATCAGCTCGTCACACAATGTCACATCGCCACAGTGAGTGGCGCTGCTGCAGGATGTAAGTATACACTGGTTTTATTTTAATTCAAGTCCTCAATTAATTAAGCTGGGGATGTACGACTTCTTTAAAGTGAATGTGTCATCAAATTTGTTTTTAAAAGTTTTGAGCTCAAGTTAAAAAAAAATATTTATAAATATCTAAAATTAAACCGTATAATGTTTTTGTTTTATAACTTAACGGAGTTGCAATTTTTATTTGCGAGTGTGTGTCACAGGATAAGGCCGGCTTCACACTCAGCGTATGAAAATACGGTCCGTATATTACGGCCGTAATACGCTGAAAAGTCCCGAAAATAGTGGTCCGTAGCTCCTCCGTAGGCAGGGTGTGTCAGCGTTTTTTGCGCATGGCATCCTCCGTATGTAATCCGTATGGCATCCGTACTGCGTGGTTTTCTCGCAGGCTTGCAAAACCAACATACCGCTATAGAAGTGATCCATGTGTCCCAAAAAGAAAAAAAATATATATATATACTGTCTATATATATATATATATATATATATATATATATATATATATATATATATATGTCAGTAGACACATATATGTATATATATTAATATTTTTTCCAGCGCTATACAGCTTGAAAGCCGGTAATTCAATTACCGGCTTTTTCTTTCTCCTTCCTAAAACCCGACATGATTTGAGACATGGTTTACATACAGTAAAACATGTCTTCTCTCCATTTTTTTTGCATATTCAACACTACTAATGTCAGTAGTGTGTATCTGCAAAATTTGGCCGTTCTAGCTCTTAAAATAAAGGGTTAAATGGCGGAAAAAATTGGCGTGGGCTCCCGCGCAATTTTCTCCGCCAGAGTAGTAAAGCCAGTTACTGAGGGCAGATATTAATAGCCTGGAGAGGGTCCACGGTTATTGGCCCCCCCCTGGCTAAAAACACCTGCCCCCAGCCACCCCAGAAAAGGCACATCTGTAAGATGCGCCTATTCTGGCACTTGGCCACTCTCTTCCCATTCCCATGTAGCGGTGGGATATGGGGTAATGAAGGGTTAATGCCACCTTGCTATTGTAAGGTGACATTAAGCCTAATTAATAATGGAGAGGCGTCAATTATGACACCTATCCATTATTAATCCAATTGTAGTAAAGGGTTAAATAAAACACAAACACATTATTTAAAATTATTTTGATGAAATAAAAACAATGGTTGTTGGAGTATTTTATTCTACGCCCAATCCAGTCACTGAAGACCCTCGTTCTGTAAGTAAAAAAACATAATAAACCAACAATATCCATACCCTCCGCAGATATGTAACGTCCAACGATGTAAATCCTTCTGAAGGGGTTAAAACATTTTGCAGCAAGGAGTTCCGCTAATGCAGGCTGCTCCTTGCTGCAAAACCCCGGGGAATGAGGCTAAATATAGATCAATGATCTATATTTAGCTTCATTTGCGGTGAGGCGCCCTCTGCTGGATGTTCATAGATCGTGGGAACTTACCTAGAAAGCTCCCAGGCTTTTTTCCGCCATTTAACCCTTTATTTTAAGAGCTAGAACGGCCAAATTTTGCAGATACACACTACTGACATTAGTAGTGTGGAATCTGCAAAAAAAATGGAGACAAGACATGGTTTACTGTATGTAAACCATGTCTCAAATCATGTCGGGTTTTAGGAAGGAGAAAGAAAAAGCCGGTAATTGAATTACCGGCTTTCAAGCTGTATAGCGCTGGAAAAAATATTAATATATATACATATATGTGTCTCACTGACATATATATATATATATACCTATTCTATGTGTACACATTTATTCTACCTATTGGACTGTAAGCTGTCAGTGTGATTTTACTGTACACTGCACTGAATTACCAGCTTTTCTCTCTAACAGCGCTGCGTATTTCTCGCAAGTCACACTGCTTGTCCGTGTGTAATCCATATTTTTCACGCTTCCATAGACTTTCATTGGCGTATTTCTTGCGCAGTACGGTGACAAACGCAGCATGCTGCGATTTTGTACGGCCGTAGAAAGCCGTATAATACTGATCAGTAAAATACGGCAGATAGGAGCAGGGGCATAGAGAATTGTGCCGTATTTTTTGCAAGTTTTACGGACGTAGTTTCTGCGCTCTTACGTCCGTAAAACTCGCAAGTGTGAAGCCGGCCTAATACTTACATACTGCAAATACAGCAGTTCCAAGCCAAAAGACTGAGGTTGGCATGATGGCATCCAACCTTATTTCCCATACTGTGAACACTGTCAGCTTTGAACAATTCCCTATAATCCTTCATCTCGCCCCCTCTCTGTACGTGTCCCTCAAGGCTCTGTCCTTGAGCCCTTACTCTTCTTAATCTATACACTCGGCCTGGGACAACTCATAAGGTCCTATGGCTTCCAGACAGTACTATCTATATGTTGATGACACTCAGATCTACCTCTCTTGCCCAGATGTCACCTCTCTGCTCTCCAGAATCCCAGAGTGTCTATCAGACGCATCCTCCTTCTCCTCTCGCTTCCTCAAGGTCAATGTGGACAAATCTGAACTAATTATCTTTCCCCCATCTTGCATATCTTCCCTACCTGATCTATCTATCAAAATAAATGAAATCACATTTTCCCCTGTTCCCAAAATCCGCTGCCTCGGAGTAACCCTGGATACTGCCCTATCCTTCAAACCGCACATCCAAGCTCTCGCTACCTCCAGTCGCCTCTAGCTCAAAAATATTTCCAGAATTTGTCCTTTCCTCAACCCTCACTCTACCAAAATGCTTTTGCATGCCCTAATCATCTCCTGCCTCGACTACTGCAACATCCCCCTCTGTGGCCTACCTTCTAACACTCTCGCACCCCTCCAGTCCATCCTTAACTCTGCTGTCCGACTAATTAATCTCTCTCCTCGCTACACTCCTGCTTCCCCTCATTGCAAATCCATTCACTGGCTCCCAATTTCCCAGTGTATCCAGTTTAACCCCTTCATGACCTTGGGATTTTCCATTTTTCCGTGTTCGTTTTTGCTCCCCTTCTTCCCAGAGCCATAACTTTTTTATTTTTCCGTCAATATGGCCATGAGGGGGCTTATTTTTTGCGAAACAAGTTGTACTTTTGAACAACATAATTGGTTTTAGCATGTCATGAACAAGAAAACGGGAAAAAAATTCCAAGTGCGGTGAAATTGCAAAAAAAGTGCAATTCCAACTAGTTTTTTTGATTAGCTTTTTTTTACTAGGTTCACTAAATGCTAAAACTGACCTGCCATTATGATTCTACAAGTCAGTACGAGTTCATAGACACCAAATATGTCTAGGTTCTCTTTTATCTAAATGGTGAAAAAAAATTCCAAACTTTGCTAAAAAAAAAATAATAAAAAATTGCGCCATTTTCCGATACCTGTAGCATCTCCATTTTTCATGATCTGGGGTCAAGTGAGGGCTTATTTTTTGCGTGCTGAGCTGGCATTTTTAATGATAGCATTTTGGTGCAGATAGGTTTTTTTGATCGCCGGTTATTGCATTTTAATTCAATGTCGCGGCGACCAAAAAAACATAATTCTGGCGTTTTGAATTTTTTTCTCGCTACGCCGTTTAGCGATCAGGTTAATCCTTTTTTTTATTGATAGATAAGGCGAGTCTGAACGCGGCGATACTAAATATGTGTAGGTTTGATTTTTTTTATTATTTATATTGAATGAGGCAAAAGGGGGGTGATTTAAACTTTTATATTTTTCATATTTTTTTTACTTTTGCCATGCTTCAATAGCCTCCATAGGAGGCTAGAAGCTGGCACAATGCGATCGGCTCTGCTACATAGCAGCGATCATCAGATCGCTACTATGCAGCAGAAATACAGGTGTGCTATGAGCACTCACCACAGGGTGGCGCTCACAGCAGGCCGACATCAGTAACCATAGAGGTCTCAAGGACCTCTATGGTTACAATGCAGAAGAATCGCTGACCCCCGATCATGTGACAGGGGTCGGAGATGCGCTCATTTCCGGCCGCCCAGCCGGAAGCGGCGGTTAAATGCCACTGTCAGCGTTTGACAGCGGCATTTAACTAGTTAATAGCGGTGGGTGAATTGCGATTTCACCTGCCGCTATTGCGGGCACATGTCAGCTGTTCAAAACAGCTGACATGTCCCGGCTTTGATGCAGGCTCACCGCCGGAGCCCTGCATCAAAGCGCGATATCTGCCCTCGGACTTACTATCTCGTCCGAGGTCAGATAGAGATTAAACTACTAACACTGAGCTACAAAGCCATCCATAACCTTTCTCCTCCGTATATTTCCAAACTAATCTCAATATCTTCCCTCACGTAATCCACGGTCCTCCCAAGACCTCCTTCTCTCCACCACGCTTATTCGCTCCTCACCCAATTGGATCCCAGATTTCTCCCGAATATCCCCCATCCTCTGGAATTCTGTGCTCCAACACATCCGGTTATCCACCACATTTGGATCCTTCAAAAGAAACCTGAAAACCCACCTCTTCAAAGAAGCTTATGGAGTGCCCCCGTGGGGCAGTGGGATACTCGGTACCGGGCCCTTTGGTTCTCAAGGGGGATGTCACGGTGGCTGACGCGGTCCGTGGCCCTCGGGAGATCCGTTGTAAAAAAAGGGAAAGGTCTTTAAAGGGATAATGTTCGTGACGCCACCTGTGGTATTCGGTCAGGGTGACCGACGCTGCTTAGGGGTCCGCTGGGGTGATGTTATGGCAGCTAGATGGTATACCTTCCCACAGGTGAAGTATGTCCCCAGGGCTTCCCAGAGTGTGGATGATGGATGGTGTGAGGCGCATTGAAGAACGAGGACACAAGGTTGCAGTCTCTTTACCTTTTCCTGAAGGCTTCTGCATCCACAGTCCAGAGCACCAGCTCACAGGGCAGGCAGAGTCCGGCCGGTTTGAAGGCAAATCCAGAGTCCCCTTATCCAGGTGGAAATCAGTAGCCTTCCTCTAGTGCCTGGGTGTTGTAGTACCTTACTGCTGGGAAGGGTTGAGTGACTTTTCCTTTTTTGAGGTCGAGTCGGGTTTCGCGAAACCCGACTTTCTCAAAAGTCGAGTCGAGTGAAATCGGCCGATCTTCTTGAAAAGTCGGGGTCGGGGGATCGGCCGAAACACGAAACCCAATGCAAGTCAATGGGAAATCTGTATATTTTTATATATTAACTTCAGCGTGATATAGCAGAAAAGCCGGTAATTCAAATGCCGGCTTTTCATTTCTCCTGCCTAAACCCGACATGATATGAGACATGGTTTACATACAGTAAACCATGTCATATCCCCCTTTTTTTGGCATATTCCACACTACTGTTAGTAGTGTGTATGTGCAAAATTTCAGCGCTGTAGCTATTAAATTTAAGGGTTAAATCGCGGAAAAAATTGGCGTGGGCTCCCGCGCAATTTTCTCCGCCAGAGTGGTAAAGCCAGTGACTGAGGGCAGATATTAATAGCCTAGAGAGGGTCCATGGTTATTGGCCCCCCCTGGCTAAAAACATCTGCCCCCAGCCACCCCAGAAAAGGCACATCTGGAAGATGTGCCTATTCTGGCACTTGGCCACTCTCTTCCCACTCCCGTCTAGCAGTGGGATATAAGGTAATGAAGGGTTAATGTCACCTTGATATTGTAAGGTGACATTAAGCCAGATTAATAATGGAGAGGCGTCAATTATGACACCTATCCATTATTAATCCAATAGTATGAAATGGTTAAAAAAAACACACAATATTGCAAAGTATTTTAATGAAATAAAGACACAGGTTGTTGTAATATTTTATTACACTCTCAATCCACCTGAAGACCCTCGACCTGTAACAAATTAAAAATAATAAACCAATAATATACATACCTTCCGTAGATCTGTAACGTCCCACGATGTAAATCCATCTGAAGGGGTTGAAATATTTTACAGGCAGGAGCTCTGCTATAATGCAGCTGTGCTCCTGCCTGTAAAACCCCAGGGAATGAAGGTAATGTAGGTCAATGACCTGTAGTTACCTCGAGTCGCGGTGATGCGCCCTCTGCTGGATGTCCTCATATGAACTCGAGCCTGGGAACTTTTCTGAATATTTTCCCACGCTCGAGGTCATATGAGGACATCCAGCAGAGGGCGCATCACCGCGACTGAAGGTAACTATAGGTCATTGACCTATAGGTTAACGTAACTATAGGTTAACGTAACCTATAGGTTACCTATATAGGTTAACGTAACTATAGGTTACTATAGGTAACTATAGGTCATTGACCTAGGTTAACATAGTAACATAGTAACATAGTTAGTAAGGCCGAAAAAAGACATTTGTCCATCCAGTTCAGCCTATATTCCATCATAATAAATCCCCAGATCTACGTCCTTCTACAGAACTTAATTGTATGATACAATATTGTTCTGCTCCAGGAAGACATCCAGGCCTCTCTTGAACCCCTCGACTGAGTTCGCCATCACCACCTCCTCAGGCAAGCAATTCCAGATTCTCACTGCCCTAACAGTAAAGAATCCTCTTCTATGTTGGTGGAAAAACCTTCTCTCCTCCAGACGCAAAGAATGCCCCCTTGTGCCCGTCACCTTCCTTGGTATAAACAGATCCTCAGCGAGATATTTGTATTGTCCCCTTATATACTTATACATGGTTATTAGATCGCCCCTCAGTCGTCTTTTTTCTAGACTAAATAATCCTAATTTCGCTAATCTATCTGGGTATTGTAGTTCTCCCATCCCCTTTATTAATTTTGTTGCCCTCCTTTGTACTCTCTCTAGTTCCATTATATCCTTTCTGAGCACCGGTGACCAAAACTGGACACAGTACTCCATGTGCGGTCTAACTAGGGATTTGTACAGAGGCAGTATAATGCTCTCATCATGTGTATCCAGACCTCTTTTAATGCACCCCATGATCCTGTTTGCCTTGGCAGCTGCTGCCTGGCACTGGCTGCTCCAGGTAAGTTTATCATTAACTAGGATCCCCAAGTCCTTCTCCCTGTCAGATTTACCCAGTGGTTTCCCATTCAGTGTGTAATGGTGATATTGATTCCTTCTTCCCATGTGTATAACCTTACATTTATCATTGTTAAACCTCATCTGCCACCTTTCAGCCCATGTTTCCAACTTATCCAGATCCATCTGTAGCAGAATACTATCTTCTCTTGTATTAACTGCTTTACATAGTTTTGTATCATCTGCAAATATCAATATTTTACTGTGTAAACCTTCTACCAGATCATTAATGAATATGTTGAAGAGAACAGGTCCCAATACCGACCCCTGCGGTACCCCACTGGTCACAGCGACCCAGTTAGAGACTATACCATTTATAACCACCCTCTGCTTTCTATCACTAAGCCAGTTACTAACCCATTTACACACATTTTCCCCCAGACCAAGCATTCTCATTTTGTGTACCAACCTCTTGTGCGGCACGGTATCAAACGCTTTGGAAAAATCGAGATATACCATGTCCAATGACTCACCGTGGTCCAGCCTATAGCTTACCTCTTCATAAAAACTGATTAGATTGGTTTGACAGGAGCGATTTCTCATAAACCCATGCTGATATGGAGTTAAACAGTTATTCTCATTGAGATAATCCAGAATAACATCCCTCAGAAACCCTTCAAATATTTTACCAACAATAGAGGTTAGACTTACTGGCCTATAATTTCCAGGTTCACTTTTAGAGCCCTTTTTGAATATTGGCACCACATTTGCTATACGCCAATCCTGCGGAACAGACCCTGTCGCTATAGAGTCCCTAAAAATAAGAAATAATGGTTTATCTATTACATTACTTAGTTCTCTTAGTACTCGTGGGTGTATGCCATCCGGACCCGGAGATTTATCTATTTTGATCTTATTTAGCCGGTTTCGCACCTCTTCTTGGGTTAGATTTGTGACCCTTGTTTTCATTGTTTCTTGGGATTTCACCTAGCATTTCATTTTCCACAGTGAATACCGTGGAGAAGAAGGTGTTTAATATGTTAGCTTTTTCCTCGTCATCTACAACCATTCTTTCCTCACTATTTTTTAAGGGGCCTACATTTTCAGTTTTTATTCTTTTACTATTGATATAGTTGAAGAACAGTTTGGGATTAGTTTTACTCTCCTTAGCAATGTGCTTCTCTGTTTCCTTTTTGGCAGCTTTAATTAGTTTTTTAGATAAAGTATTTTTCTCCCTATAGTTTTTTAGAGCTTCAATGGTGCCATCCTGCTTTAGTAGTGCAAATGCTTTCTTTTTACAGTTAATTGCCTGTCTTACTTCTTTGTTTAGCCACATTGGGTTTTTCCCATTTCTAGTCCTTTTATTCCCACAAGGTATAAACCGCTTACACTGCCTATTTAGGATGTTCTTAAACATTTCCCATTTATTATCTGTATTCTTATTTCTGAGGATATTGTCCCAATCTACCAGATTAAGGGCATCTCTAAGCTGGTCAAACTTTGCCTTCCTAAAGTTCAGTGTTTTTGTGACTCCCTGACAAGTCCCCCTAGTGAAAGACAGGTAAAACTGTACAATATTGTGGTCGCTATTTCCTAGATGCCCGACCACCTGCAGATTTGTTGTTCTGTCAGGTCTATTAGATAGTATTAGGTCTAAAAGTGCTGCTCCTCTGGTTGGATTCTGCACCAATTGTGAAAGATAATTTTTCTTGGTTATTAGCAGAAACCTGTTGCCTTTATGGGTTTCACAGGTTTCTGTTTCCCAGTTAATATCCGGGTAGTTAAAGTCCCCCATAACCAGGACCTCATTATGGGTTGCAGCTTCATCTGTCTGCTTTAGAAGTAGACTTTCCATGGTTTCTGTTATATTTGGGGGTTTGTAACAGACCCCAATGAGAATTTTGTTACCATTTTTCCCTCCATGAATTTCGACCCATATGGACTCGACATCCTCATTTCCTTCGCTAATATCCTCCCTTAAAGTGGACTTTAGACAAGACTTTACATAGAGACAAACCCCTCCTCCTCTCCGATTTTTACGATCCTTTCTAAACAGACTGTAACCCTGTAAGTTAACTGCCCAGTCATAGCTTTCATCTAACCATGTCTCGGTTATTCCCACTATGTCAAAGTTACCTGTAGATATTTCTGCTTCTAGTTCTTCCATCTTGTTTGTCAGGCTTCTGGCGTTTGCGAGCATGCAGTTTAGAGGATTTTGTTTTGTTCCAATCTCCTCACTGTGGATTGTTTTAGAAATGTTCTTACCTCCCTTCTGAGTATGTTTTCCTGGATCTTCTTTGTTCAAGTCTAATGTTTTTCTTCCCGTCCCCTCTTCTTCTAGTTTAACGCCCTCCTGATGAGTGTAGCGAGTCTTCTGGCGAATGTGTGTTTCCCAGGTTTGTTGAGGTGTAGTCCGTCTCTGGCGAGGAGTCCATCGTACAAGTAATTCACACCGTGGTCCAGGAACGTCAAAACCGCTGCGGATCCGCAGCAAAAACCGCAACGTGTGGACATAGCCTTACAGCAAGAGGATCCAATAACCTGACACATACCACCCTGTGCTGCTGTTAAGTAATCCAGTACAGTATGTTGATTAGTGACTATGATAAGTTGGTTTTGGACAGCATCAGCAGTATTAAGTATATCCAATATATCCCAAATTTGATCATCTAGATAATCTGTGGCCCTAACCAATTTATCCCACATTTGTGTAATCATAGGGTAAATGAAAATAGAACTGACAATTTTATTGGCTATACCCATCTGTACTACATGTGGTCTCCCCGAACGAAAAAAAAAAACATTATGCCCCTTTATCTGACACTAGTCTGTTTAACCAGCTTGCAGTGCGATGCGTGGAACCACGTCGGCCTTCCTTCCAGCTTTACTGACATAGGAGTGATAAGGAGGACTTGGTAGGGTCAGTCATACAAGGGTTCTAGTCCGTGTTTCCGGATATGCCTTTTCACGACCACAAAATCACCAGGCTTCAAGTTGTGACAAATGTCGGTTTCGGCTGAATCTGGAAGGGAAGAAGAAACTAGAGCAAGGGTGTTAGCAAGATTTTTACTAAGCTGAATAACATATTGAACAGCATGGTCAGTTTCCTCTGATAACTGCTGAGGCTGGAAATTTGCAACTGGGGCCTAGCACCAAACAATATCTCATATGGGGACAGGCCATGTTTTGCAATAGGGGTAGTACGAATGTGGTACAGTACAATGGGTAGGAACTCTGGCCATGGAGCCGTAGTCTCCTGCATCATTTTTTGTCAATTGTCCCTTCAGTGTGCCGTTCAACCTCTCAACTTTCCCACTGGATTGTGGATGGTACGGAGTATGGAGGGCTACAGTGGATCCAAGCATTGTCAGAACCTCCTGATACTCATGAGAAGAAAAGGACGGGCCTTGGTCACTTTCAACAACTTCTGGGACACCATATCTGCATATGACTTCCATCACCAGTTTCTTTGCTGTGGTTTTTGCAGTCATGTTGGTAACGGGGAAGGAAGACACACAAGTTGGTCCTTTTTCCAGAGCCCATTGTCCATACGTGCTCCATCCGCCTTCCACTACTTCACTTCTTCCTTTGGGGACATTCTCTGCATCATCATTAAACGGTCTCGCGGGGTCCAGCAGAAAACCTCAGTCTGGCACAGATCATCAGGTTCCTGTAGAGTCAGTGTTTCTTGTAACTGTTTACGCTGAGAGCGTGTGTTCACCATAGTTGGTATTGTCAGTTCAACGGGTAGGAGAGCTGCACCTTTTGCTTGAATATCCGCAAAGGCGTTACCAACAGTCTGTGGACTGTTCCTAGGACCGTGCGCCTTAACTTTGATAATGGCCACAAGAGTAGGTAATTTGATTGAGTCCATGAGGGTTTTAACAGCTCCAGCATTCTTCACTGGAGTCCTGGCAGTAGTAACAAACCCTCGATTTGCCCAGAGGGTTCCAAAATCATGAGCAATACCAAATGCATACTGTGAGTCCGTCTATATATATTAGCCCACCTGTCTTTGGCCAGAACACATGCAGTAATCAGAGCCTGAAGTTCTGCTTCTTGTGCTGATTGTGAGGGAGTGCAGCTGCGTGCACTACAGTGTCTTCCGTAGTAACAGCGTATCCGTTGTGGAATCTGCCAAACTCATCAGCATATCTTGAGCCATCCGTGTATAACACCAGATCAGGATTTGGAAGTGGATTTTTGCTGACATTTGATGGAGTAGCTGTCTTCAGTCAGGAGTTGGGAACAGTCATGTTGGAGATGATTCTTATCACTGCCATCCTTCTTGGGGACCGGCAGTAAAGTAGCGGGGTTGATTGTAGTAGAGCGATGCAACTTGATGTAGTGAGGCAAAAGGAGTGAACACTGCAACCGCAGGTGTCGTTGTACAGTCAGATGTCTTGGCTGTTGGAGTGTCAGTATTGCCGCAATATCATGCAGGGCAAAAATGTGCGTCTCATGTCCAAGAATTATGTCTGCAGTCTTGTCAAGCAACGAGTGAGTGGCGTGAACTGCCCTCATGCAACTTGTGATGCTCGGGCCAAAGGGTCGAGGCGGACCGAATAATAGCCAACTGGCCATTGTCTATTGCCATGCGACTGTGTGAGTACCCCTGCTGCATGTCCTTCATTCTCAGACATAAACAAATGGAACTGTTGAGTATTGACTGGGGTGCCCAAGGCAGGGGCGGAAGCAATAGGCCACTTTAATTCAGAGGAGGCACGATAAAGGCTTTCCATACAAACCGGTGATCTTTCCTTATAGTTCATTATATCGTCTTTCAGGGCATTGTAGAGAGGTTGCATTATGCGTCATGCATCCGGTATCCACTGACGACAATAAGTACATAGCCCAAGAAAACGCTGGAGTTCTTTTTCATCTTTTGGGAGAGGAAGGAAGCTGACGGCTATTTTTCTTTATTTTGTGAGGTGTCTGACACCCTGAGGAAGACAGTGACCCAAAAATATCACTTGACCAAGGCAGAACTGAAGTTTCAAGGCCGAAACCCGACAGTTCAGATCTGCCAGATACTTGAGGAAGCTAACAGTGGCAGCAATGGCTTCTTGCTCTGTTCGTGCACACAACAAAAGATCATCCACATACTGAAGCAGCGTGACATAGGGGTGATCTAACTGCCAGGGTAAAAGACACTGTATTCTATTTGAGTTCCACTCTGCCTGCCTGGCCTTCGGTTTTGCTTGGTTTGAGGCACCATCTGATTTTAATGTTTTGTTATTTGTATTTGAATAAATTGTTATATGTTTTACAAAAATTGTGTTTGGTAACACTTCTTGATCTTTTGAGAGGGGTCGTTATGTTTGAATATTATTGGGGGAGAGTCTCAGCCTATCAGGCCCATCATAACAGTGGGAAGGGCGTGTAGGATACAGATCTCCTCATTGTGTTAATCTGCATAGGGGTTATATAATGTAAGTACCATCTGACCATCATCTTGGAATTTTATTCTGGAGCAGAACTGAATATAAATCTGCCCCCGGTAAATTTACCGGACATACGGGAGAGATTACGAACTGAGCAGTAACCTCGGAATGGTCCCACAGGGATGGGTTTTGTAACAGTATGTTTATTGGGTCTGCCATCTACTCCAATTAAAACAAGCTCTTGATCTGATAATTGACATGGCGGGGCAGGAAAGGGAGGTTCCCAGACATAGGGTTAAAAGGGATATCGGAGTATGGGACTGGATTTGTGTACTGTGGGGAGGGCAGGAGCTGGAGTCTGTGGCGCTGTGTCCTTGTAGCTGGGGAGGGGGCTGAGGTTGGAGTAGTAGTCGCTGTGGCCGTTGATTTAACCTTTAATTTCCCTGCTTATGCAGAGTGGGCTAAGTTCTTCTGAAAACTTTCTACTATTATCAATGCATCATCCGGAGTGGAAGTCTCGATTTCAGGTCCAACATTATTGCCTCTTTCAATTCAGATTTGAGGCCGGACATTAAAGCTGCCACAAAAAGGTGTGAATGGGCTTTATTATACAATGAGAATCCCAGATCTTTAAATACTACCACAAGACGCCCATAGAACTTCTCGGCAGTCCAGGATATATTGGTGCCTTGGGGTTAAGGGGCATAGAGCTTAGGGAGTCGGGAGAAGAGGCTTAATTTCCTGGGGCGGGACCATATCACCTAACAGAGAGGCCCCCTGTCCCAGATCATTATTTTTAACTGTTTGTCTCTCTGGCACATTAATCTCAGTCACTTCCTCTGTTGATCTTCCATTTGCTATATATATCAATCACTCAACTTAAAGCAGGTGAATCTTTTACCAATCTTTCAAACACACTGATAACCAAACAATCACTTACAAGTTTCCTTCTAAAACTAGGCACCATATTTTACTTTCAACTTACAATATTTCTTTCTACTTCAATACAGTACTTTTGCTTTAAACAAAAACACAGATCTCCCAGCGCGTACTACACAAAGGACAGAATATACAGATAATCTGGAGCACAGCTACGTGCCCCCTCCTATCCAAGACTTGAGCGGAGATAAGAACTCGCAGCATTCCTCAACACAGAAAAGAGAAAGCAATCGCGCAGCTGTTTAGACTGCCCCCTCCCATCATATTTTTAGAAATTTCACACAAACAGAATGCAGCACTTCTGAGACTTAATTTCTACAAAACCTTCATCACACAAATACTTCTTTTTCTTCCATGGAAACTGATTCTCCTCTAGAGCTAAATATCCTTACTTCAGTTGTGCACAGTACTAGAGCGGCCGTATAGTCTGTTCCACCGGGTCTACCTGTCCCCCACTGGGACAACCCAAAAAAAAGCGGTACTCAGTGAAAGGAGGAGGGCGTCTCAGACTATTCCCTCCGGATACCCCTGAACATAGATATATTCCTGAGTTATGTATCCTACCCAATCTTCGATCACCTCACCAAGCCTGATTCTAAGTGATCAGGATTTCAGGATATTTTGACTATAAAGAGAATTACAATCACTGGTCAATCCGGGGCGTCCTTCCCTTATGAGGTACGGTTCGAGCACTAGGCCCCCAACGGAACTACACCTCTATGATTCCACCCAAGAATCAACCCACCATCAGGGACAAACCTAAGATTCTCTTTGCAGCAACAAACACTGGAAAACCACACCAAACGGTCAGTCTGAACAGTATAACTGCCAACTTACCGTGATTGTTGTGGGGGATGATCAGTCCAAATTTTCTAGTGCCTGTGTCCAGTCCGAGGGTCCTTTGTCTCGTAGTCCTCCGGGGGGCAGAAGCGTTCTTGTTTGGGGCCCCATGTTCGGGCACCAAGCTGTTGAGGGAGGATCTGAAGTGACCCTTCACGGTTGACAGTGATTTTCAAATTGATCCACAGGGCGTTGCTGGCAACTGAAAATTACCAGACGGAGACGAATGTCTCTGCTTGGGGGGAAGGGGTGGGGGGTGGGGAGGTTAAATCGAGCAGATCTCTGAGCCCCCGTTTATTGTGTCACACTTTTCATAATCTTAGAAATTATACTTCAACCAATCAACATAAGAACACGCTCACAGTTCTTAACCTATAAGAATGCAGGAACAGCCTGCACGTCAAGGTCCCGTAGAACAATACACCCTCAGTGTCATATCTTGTTTCGGGCTTGAATAATTAAGGTCTCAGAACAACTATGAACTTTTACTTCGTAACAAAAATTTATCTTAAAACAGCAAGATTGAGTCGAAAAGCACAAAATGAAGCCTGCTTTAATTTCTTAGTTTAACCCTTCACAGAATATATATTTTTTTTTACACATGTAAATATTATGTTTTTTACATTGTCCCAGGGGGGACATCACATTAGTGACAAATCGCTGATCTGACACTTTGCAGTGCACTGTGTCAGATCAGTGATCACACAGGCACTGCAGGGAAGCTTCCCGGCACCTGCTCTGAGCAGGCACTTGAAAGCCACCTCCCTGCAGGACCCCGCGGCCATTTTGGATCCGGGCCTGCAAGGAGGAGGTAGGAAACTCTCGGAGCAACGCGATCACATCGCGCTGCTCCGAGGTCTCAGGGAAGCACGCAGGGAGCCCCCTCCAGGCGCCTACGCTGCCAGAACCCGTCACTGGGAATTAAGTCCCAGGCTACCTCGACGGGATAGTACGTCATATGGGATTAAGTAACGTGCACGCTTGATAGCCCGACAGCTGCTGGAAGCCTGTGACTTACAAGGAGGGTGCTGTTACAGAGAAATTAATAATCACTGCCAGTACAGTGAATATTCCTCTCTCTTTAGCAGCGGGCACAGACATTAGCCGCTGGCTCCTACCTCCTGTGACCCGCTGCCGCTCCCCCCGCTGTCTTCTTGGACAATGACTCGCGTATAAGCCGATGGGGGGCGTTTTCAGCACAAAAAAAAAAAAGTGTGCTGAAAAACTCAGCTTATACTCAAGTATATATGGTAGATTGAAAAGAATTGGTCGGAATAGATTTGCATGTTCCATTCTCCATGACAGTTATCTGTTGTGGCTGTATGGAACTGAGTGTACCACCTTTTCTCTGCCAGCATGTGCTTCTCTATTAGCCAGTCTGACTTCACGTGCCAGGCCGGCTAGTCGTAAGTAGAGCCATGGATGCTGAATGGTGAGAGGAAACATTCCAGTTCGCGTGCAGGTGCAACAGATCGTAAAGGTAACGCCAAAATCAAAGGTGAGCTAAGCCCACCGGCATCAGGGGCTTATCTACAGCATTCTGTAATGCTGTAGATAAGCCACCGATGTATCCTGAAAGATGAGAAAACTGTAATTAGACCTACCGGTAATTGTATTTCCAGGAATCCATCCTGACAGCACCACTGGAGGACATCCTTCTTACCCTCAGTGGGACAGGAACAACAAGCGGTTAAAAGGACCCTCCCCACTCCACCCACCAGTGATTTCCTAAGTACCACATCTGTATGGATGCAAAAAAGTTTATTAACAGTCATATACCAATGTTACATCACATTAGTCAATAGTATAAACTTGCAGTGGGAGGGAACTAGTAGTGCTGTCAGGATGGATTCCTAGAAATACAATTACTGGTAGGTCTAATTACAGTTTTCCAGTTCACCACCTGACAGCACCATTGGAGAAATACCAAAGGATGTTAAACTAGGGTGGGACTACTGCATGTAATATTTTTCTACCAAAAGCTAACTGATCTGATGAGACATCTAATTTATAGTGTCTTGCAAAGGTAGAAAGACTGGTCCAAGTCGCGGCCCTACAAATTTGCTCAGCTGAGGCTCCCCCCATGATGTAGAGATAGCTCGAGTTGAATGGGCTCTAAGAATATCCAGAGGATCTTTCCCTTGGCCTGTATATGCAAGGTTTATCATGGTTTTGATCCACCTAGCAATGGTTGATTTTGCTGCCTTACAACCTCTATTTAGACCCCCGTACTGTATGAACAAGTTAGTGTCCCGTCTCCAACCTTCCGTCGCCCCCAGGTATTTTAGAACAGTCTCCCTAATGTAAAGGTTATGGTAGACCCCTTCCTTTGTGTTTCTAGGGTGTTGGCAAAATGAGGGAAGGATTGTCTCCTGATTTATATTTGTTGAGGACACTACCTTGGGGAGGAAGGCTGGGTTAAGCCTTAAGACTATCCTGTCGTCAAAGATCTGAAGATATGGGTCCTGAGTGGAAAGAGCCTGCATCTCCCCCAATCTTTTAGCTAACGTGATGGCAATCAGGAAGGCAGTTTTAGGCTATGTTCACACTTTGCGGATTCCACTGCGGATTTTTCTGCAGCAGAATTCCAAAATCCGCAGTGAAAACCCGTCGCAGTTTTTACTGCGGATTTATCGCGGTTTTTACTGCGGTTTCTTCTGCGGATTTTCATCTGCAGTTTCCTATTGGAGCAGGTGAAAATCCGCAGAAAAGAAGTGACATGCTGCGGAATGTAATCCGCAGCGTTTCCGCGCGGATTTTTCTGCAGCATGTGCACAGCGTTTTTTGTTTGCCATAAGTTTACATTGTACTGTAAACTCATGGGAAACTGCTGCGGATCCACAGCGATCAAATCCGCTGCGGATCCGCAGCAAAATCCGCAAAGTGTGAACATAGCCTTAAAGGAGAGACTGGTTATGCCCATATCTTCTGATAACAAGTACGGGGTTTTACACAGGACATTAAGGACCAGGTTTAGGTCCCAAGGAGGAGTTGATTTTCTCACAAGTAGTCTCATTCTCTGCGTGACCCTGGAAAATCTTGCTATCCAAGGATGGGAGGCTAGTGACATAAAAAATGACACTAAGCGCTGCAATCTGTACTTTTAAACTACTAGGCCGGAGGCCCTTCTCAAAACAGAGTTGCAGGAAGTCGAGGATTCTGGGAATGTCAGGTTTTGAAGTATCCACAGGAACCTCTCCCAGAAAGGAACAATACCGCTTCCAGATTTTGTTATAAATCACTGAAGTCACCGGCTTTCTGCTTGCCTGGAGTGTGGTAATGACCTCTTCTAACAGGCCTCTGGATCTTAGGGTTCGCCGTTCAGGATCCAAGCAGATAGGTGTAGAGAGTCTGGGTCTTTGTGGAACACCGGGCCCTGTAGAAGGTCCTGCCTGTTCGGTAGTAAGATTGGTCTCTCTGTTGACATTCTGGGTAGTAGAGAAAACCAGCTCCTTTTTGGCCAAAAAAGAACCACCAGGATTACGGTTGCTCTCTCGTCTCGTATCTTCCTGAGTGTCTTTGGTATCAGAGGAAGAGGCGGAAATGCGTACAGGACACCTTCTCCCCAATACTGAGATAAGGCGTCTACTCCTGTGGCTCCATCTAGAGGATTGAGAGAGAAAAATGATCTGGTCTTTGCATTCGACCTGGTGGCAAAAAGATCCACCTGAGGTGTTCACCACTTCTGGCACAGACTGCTGAATATTTCTGGGTTCAGTTCCCATTCTCCGGAATGTACAGGTGTTCTGCTCAAGAAGTCTGCTACTTGATTCTTGGCGCCTTCCAGGTGAACTGCCGAGATGGATGTGACAGATTTCTCCGCCCATCTGAAAATTTAGTCTGCTAGATGTGGCAGCGGTGGATGTTTCGGACCTCCTTGGTGTCGTAGAAATGCCACTGCTGTGACATTGTCGGACAGTATCCTTACGTGTCTGCCCCTGACTTGTGACTGGGCCTGGTATAACACCTTCCAGATCGCATACAGCTCCCTGAAGTTTGACAACCTTGCAGCAATCTGAGGAGTCCATTCTCCCTGGTAATGTCTTCCCTACATGCCCGCCCCATCCGAATTGACTGGCGTCTGTGGTAACCGTAACCCAGGGATCGAGGATCCATGGAACTCCCTCTTTTAGGTTCTTCGGTGTGGTCCACCAGGTTAGGGATTTCTTTACGGACGGAGAAACAATCATCTTCCTGTCCAGGGAGCCCTGTTTCCTATTCCAAGATTTCAAAACCTCTCTGCAATCCCCGCGAGTGGAATTGGCTCCATTTCACAGGGTATGCATGCCGTCATAAAGCCCAGAATCCTCATTGCCTCTCTTATGGAGGGGGTACTCCTTCTGAATTGGTGTATGTGCCTGATCAAGGCCTCCTGTCTGTCTTCCAGTAAAAAAGATGTTCTGATGTTGGGAGTCTAATATGACCCCCAAAAATTTCATTCTGGAATTTGGGAGCAAGCATGTTTCCTCCATAGTGAGGACAGTTCTAGCCGTATAGCCGAATGCTCCCTGTCAGGATGGCCGGCGGCCTAAAGACCCCCTTAAGACGTTTATATAGGATTTACCTGGCTGATCCTGCTCTCCTTACCGCCACTGCGGTTGACCGTGCTGTAACGCCTCACCTGAGGCCAGCGCTGCTGCTGGCGCCATGCTCCCGCGCTGGCCGCGACCGAAAGTGACGCGGCCGCTGGACCCGGAAGTGGCCGCTTCGAAGCGGTCTCTGGAAAAAGTTGTGGCCGCATGCTGGAAGCGGCCGCCGCACTCACCCCCAGGCAGACTGGCGCCCGGACCGAGAGCCCCCTGGGTGGAGGAGACGGACCCGACCCCAGGAGCAGCGCTGCACTGGGGAAGCTGAGGGACCCCCCCATAGCAGGTATCAGCCACAGATGACTTGCGGCAGGGAAGGGAAAGGCTGGGCCCCCCCGATCCCCATCTGCACAGCACCGTCAGAGGAACAGCTTGCCATTCCTATCCACAGTGGGACAGGAGGAACACTGGTGGGTGGAGTGGGGAGGGTCCTTTTCACTACTTGTTCCTGTCCCACTGAGGGTAAGAAGGACGTCCTCCAATGGTGCTGTCAGGAGGTGAACTGGAAAAGTTAGATTATACTCACCTGGGCTGGCGATCCGATCGGCGTCACGGTCCGGGGGCCCCCCACCGTTATAATAATAATATAATAATAATTTTATTTATATAGCGCCAACATATTCCGCAGCGCTTTACAAATTATAGAGGGGACTTGTACAGACAATAGACATTACAGCATAACAGAAATACAGTTCAAAACAGATACCAGGAGGAGTGAGGGCCCTGCTCGCAAGCTTACAAACTATGGGGAAAAGGGGAGACACGAGAGGTGGATGGTAACAATTGCTTTAGTTATTCGGACCAGCTATAGTGTAAGGCTCAGGTGTTCATGTAAAGCTGCATGAACCAGTTACCTGCCTAAGTATGTAGCAGTACAGACACAGAGGGCTAATACTGCATAAAGTGTATGAGAACATGATGCGAGGAACCTTTTTTTTTTTAATTTTTTTTTTATTATAAATAGGCCACACAGGGATCGTTAGGTTAATGCATTGAGGCGGTAGGCCAGTCTGAACAAATGAGTTTTTAGGGCACGCTTAAAACTGTGGGGATTGGGGATTAATCGTATTAACCTAGGTAGTGCATTCCAAAGAATCGGCGCAGCACGTGTAAAGTCTTGGAGACGGGAGTGGGAGGTTCTGATTATTGAGGATGCTAACCTGAGGTCATTAGCGGAGCGGAGGGCACGGGTAGGGTGGTAGACTGATACCAGAGAGGAGATGTAGGGTGGTGCTGAGCCATGGAGTGCTTTGTGGATGAGGGTAGTAGTTTTGTACTGGATTCTGGAGTGGATGGGTAGCCAGTGTAATGACTGGCACAGGGTAGAGGCATCGGTGTAACGGTTGGTGAGGAATATGATCCTGGCTGCAGCATTCAGGACAGATTGGAGCGGGGAGAGTTTTGCAAGAGGGAGACCGATTAGTAGAGAGTTACAATAGTCCAGACGAGAATGAATAAGTGAAACAGTCAGAGTTTTTGCAGAGTCGAAATTAAGAAAAGGGCGAATTCTAGAAATGTTTTTGAGATGCAGGTAAGAAGAGCGAGCCAGTGATCGGATGTAGGGGGTGAATGAAAGGTCAGAATCAAGGATGACCCCAAGGCAGCGGGCATGTTGCTTTGGAGTAATGGTGGAACCGCACACGGAGATGGCAATAGGATGACGTCCTCTTCTAGTCTTCAAGACAAGACCTCTGACCTTTCCCGGCGCCTGCGCTTTGCAGTACTTTGCTCTGCCCTCAACAGGGCAGACAAAGTACGCCTGCGCCGGAGCGTGAAGACAAGAAGAGGACATCGTAAGAAGATGGGAGACCCGGGACTGGACCACGACGCCCATCGGACCAGACCGCAGTGGGACCGTCCCTGGTTGAGTATAATCTAACCTCTTTTTCTCATCTTTCAGGATACATTGGGGGCTTATCTACAGCATTACAGAATGCTGTAGATAGGCCCCTGATGCCGGTGGGCTTAGCTCACCTTCTATTTTGGGGGTGACAGGTTCCCTTTAACTATGGCCAATGGAACAGGATGTGCAAACAACTGCATTCTTTAAATATGCATTTACATCAGGGGGGGAATCTTTTTTCTGCAAAGGGCCCAGGGTGGATAAAAATCAATGTTTTTTTTAAAAAAATAAAAAAATCGGATTTTTATTTAAATCGGATTTTTTTTTTATTTGATTAATTTCAATAAACTGCTTTTTGAGGAAAATATTTTACCATCCAAAGGTTCTTCCATCATGAGATAAAGCTGAGTTGTTTAACTCAGTAGAATAAAGGCTGTATATGTGTAACATTCACAATGCCATGCTCTTCCAGAGGTTTCTGTAGGATTAGTGGGCAGTTTCTCTCCTATATTATCACAGACGCTCGCTTTACTTACGCAGTTCTCAAAACTGAATTTGACTCCGCAGAGGTCCCAGCCTCTTCTTCACGGCAAAAATGTTACAACATGAACAGAGTTGAGAAAAAGACCTTAATCCTATTGTTCTACAAACCTATGAATACAGAATCAACCCCTTCAGTGCCAAGTCCAAGAAGTTAGACAATATGTTTCTGATTGTTTGGAGTGGAATAGATCTGCACAACACAAGAAGAATGTGAATCTAAGTGTGAGGAGGAGGAAGGGCAAGCAGACAAGAAAATGAAAGTGAAACTTTGAGCACAATACTGCAGCATAGCCACAGACAGACAAGTCTGGATCTGTTTGTGTGTACGATCTGAGGTTTATTACATTCTATCCTTATAATGGCAGCAGGCCGTAAAAGAGACCCAGTTTGGGAATATTTTAATGAAGCTCCTTTGCCTATCGGTAAGGCAGGCATGCGTGCAAAATGCAAACGATGCAACAAAGAGATGCAAGGCCTGGTGGCGCGAATGAGGCAACATCATGAGAAGTGCGGTGATGAAGATGACCAAAGAAACACTTCTGAACAGGCAGGATCTTCAGGTTGGTAAACATTTTTATTGAATCCCATTTCTAAAGACTGAACTGTCATGTGTGAGAAAAATTATATTTCTTATTATTACTGCATGTTACTGTCATTTGGTACAGTTATGAAGAAAAACAAATATTCCTTTTGGGGCAGGGGCAGTGATGTGTTGTGTACAATAAGCAGAAATTGTATAAACAATAAAATAACAGCATTGACTTTTTTTGTTTAGGGGAATTCATGGATTCTGGAAACTATCCACCTCTAAGATCACCATCATCCTGTTCTACAGTTTCAGAGTTATCCATCCAGGATAGTGCTTCATTAGCAGCAGCATCATCATCAGACACCCACAGCCACATATCACCATCACCGAAAAGGAAGAAAAAACCTTTACCTCCTGGAACCACCATAGATAGGTTTGTGATAAGAACTAGCAGATTAGAAAAAGAGTTGATTGATGAAAAAATTGCCCAGTTTATTTATGCAACGAACTCTTCTTTCCGTCTGACTGAGAACCCACATTTCATTAATATGGTTCAGTCACTGAGACCAGGATACAGTCCACTCAGCAGAGCTGATGTTGCAGGGAAACTGCTGGATCAAGTGTATGACAGAGAAATGGAGCAATGTGCAACAGCTCTGGAGGGTAAAATTGTTAACCTAAGTATTGATGGGTGGAGTAATGTCCACAATGATCCTATTGTATGTGCTTGTATAACAACAGAAGAAGGTAAAGCCTTCCTTGCACAAACAACTGATACGTCAGGAAATGCACACACAAGCAGAATACTTACAAGAAGTGGCAGTAAAAGCTATAACGACATGTGAACAAAAATTCAAATGTCTAGTACGCAGTTTGGTCACTGACAATGCTGCAAACGTATCCAAGATGAGAAGAGATTTAGAAGAGCAGGGAGGGAATACAAAGCTGCTAATAACATATGGTTGCAGTGCTCATTTGCTGCACCTCTTAGCCAAAGACTTAAGTGTTCCAGAAATAAAGGCTAATGTTGTTGAAATTGCGAAATACTTCCGTAATAATCATTTTGCTGCAGCAGCTCTGAAAAGGATGGGTGGAACCAAGCTAACACTCCCACAAGATGTTAGATGGAACTCTGTGGTGGACTGTTTTGAGCAGTATATCAAAAACTGGCCTATTCTGATGACACTTTGTGAAGAAAATCGAGATAAAATAGATGGCACTGTCACGGCCAAAATCCTCAACATTGGGCTTAAGAGAAATGTTGAACATATGCTGAGCTTCCTGAAACCCATCTCTCAAGCTTTAAACAAAATACAGAAAAATAGCTGTTTTATTGCGGATGCTGTTGAAATTTGGAAGGAACTGAGTGAACACTTAAAAACAGAACTACACATGGACAGAATTAACCCCTTAGTGACCGAGCCAAATTTTTGAAATCTGACCAGTGTCACTTTATGTGGTAATAACTCTGCAACGCTTCAACAAATCCCAGTGATTTTGAGATTGTTTTTTCGTGACACATTATACTTTATGATAATGGTAAATTTAGTTCAACATTTTTTGTGTTTATTTATAAAAAATATCAAAAATTTGAGAAAAATGTTAAAAAATTAGCAATTTTATAAATTTGAATGATTATCCCTTTAATCCAGATAGTCATACAACAGCAAACCATTAATAAATAACATTTCCCACATGTCAGCTTTACATCAGGACCATTTGTAAAATGTTATTTTATTTTGTTAGCATTTTAGGAGGTTTAAAAATGTAGCAGCAATTTTTCATTTTTTCAAAGAAATTTACAAAATGTATTTTTTTTTAGGGACTTATCCATGTTTGAAGTGACTTTAGGGGTCCCATATATTGGGAAACCCACAAACGTGATACCATTTTAAAAACCGCACCCCTAAACATATTGAAAACTGCTGTCAGGTAGTTTATTAACCCTTCATGTGCTTTACAGGAATTAATGCAAAGTGGTATGACAGAAATGAAAATGTGTATTTTTACCACCTAAATGTTGCTAACTTCTAAACAGATTACTACAGCCGTCAGACTCTAAGGCCACTATTTGGTCATGAATTGCCATGGCAAACATCAGGACAACAAAATCATGATCTGAGGGTACCAATTGGGACAAAGAAGAAGCCCCCACACTGTTAACCATTTATAATGATGTAGTCACTATTGACAGCAGCATCTAAGGGGTTAAACAGATTTAGATTGTGCAAATACTGATCGTGGCTGGTACAGCAAGTTTTCAGCTATAGTGTACAACCGATAGATGCTGGATTGTCATCTGTATGGGGATACTATTCTCTTATATATCAGGTCAGTTAAAAGAAGTATTGGCGGTCATTAAGGGGTTAAATTACAAGCAGTAAACAAACGAATGGGACAAGCAATGACTCCAGCTCATTTTTTGGCAAATATCCAATATCAGGGTCAAAACCTAAGTGCTGAGGAAGAGGAGTTAAGGTACCTTCACACTAAACGACGCTGCAGCGATCCAGACAACGATCTGGATCGCTGCAGCGTCGCTGGAGAGCTGTCACACAGACAGCTCTCCAGCGACCAACGATGCCGGTAACCAGGGTAAACATCGGGTTACTAAGCGCAGGGCCGCGCTTAGTAACCTGATGTTTACCCTGGATACCATCCTAAAAGTAAAAAAAAAAAACAACCACTACATACTTACCTACCGCTGTCTGTCCTCGGCGCTCAGCTTCTCTGTACTGGCTGTGAGCACAGCGGCCGGAAAGCAGAGCAGTGACGTCACCGCTCTGCTTTCCGGCCACTGTGCTCACAGTGAGTGCAGGAAAGCACAGCGCCAGGGACAGACAGCCGAAGGTAAGTATGAAGCGTTTTTTTTTTTTTTTTACTTTTAGGATGGTATCCAGGGTAAACATCGGGTTACTAAGCGCGGCCCTGCGCTTAGTAACCCGATGTTTACCCTGGTTACCAGCGAAGACATCGCTGAATCGGTGTCACACACGCCGATTCAGCGATGTCAGCGGGAGAGCCAGCGACCAAAGAAAGTTCTGGCCCTCTAGCCCCGACCAACGACATCACAGCAGGATTCTGATCGCTGCTGCGTGTCAAACTGAACGATATCGCTAGCAAGGACGCTGCAACGTCACGGATCGCTAGCGATATCGTTTAGTGTGAAGGTACCTTTAGCTATGACATAGGTATCCAGCAATCATCCATCTTTAATGCCAACTATAATAAACTTCAGAGCTATGGGGGAACCATTCAAGAAATAGGTTTGCTGAAGATATTTTAAGGAAGGTCACTGAAAATGTAGGCCCCTTAAAAAATAGTGAGGAAAGAATGGTTGTAGATGACGAGGAAAAAGCTAACATATTAAACACCTTCTTCTCCACGGTATTCACGGTGGAAAATGAAATGCTAGGTGAAATCCCAAGAAACAATGAAAACCCTATATTAAGGGTCACCAATCTAACCCAAGAAGAGGTGCGAAACCGGCTAAATAAGATTAAAATAGATAAATCTCCGGGTCCGGATGGCATACACCCACGAGTACTAAGAGAACTAAGTAATGTAATAGATAAACCATTATTTCTTATTTTTAGGGACTCTATAGCGACAGGGTCTGTTCCGCAGGATTGGCGCATAGCAAATGTGGTGCCAATATTCAAAAAGGGCTCTAAAAGTGAACCTGGAAATTATAGGCCAGTAAGTCTAACCTCTATTGTTGGTAAAATATTTGAAGGGTTTCTGAGGGATGTTATTCTGGATTATCTCAATGAGAATAACTGTTTAACTCCATATCAGCATGGGTTTATGAGAAATCGCTCCTGTCAAACCAATCTAATCAGTTTTTATGAAGAGGTAAGCTATAGACTGGACCACGGTGAGTCATTGGACGTGGTATATCTCGATTTTTCCAAAGCGTTTGATACCGTGCCGCACAAGAGGTTGGTACACAAAATGAGAATGCTTGGTCTGGGGGAAAATGTGTGTAAATGGGTTAGTAACTGGCTTAGTGATAGAAAGCAGAGGGTGGTTATAAATGGTATAGTCTCTAACTGGGTCGCTGTGACCAGTGGGGTACCGCAGGGGTCAGTATTGGGACCTGTTCTCTTCAACATATTCATTAATGATCTGGTAGAAGGTTTACACAGTAAAATATCGATATTTGCAGATGATACAAAACTATGTAAAGCAGTTAATACAAGAGAAGATAGTATTCTGCTACAGATGGATCTGGATAAGTTGGAAACTTGGGCTGAAAGGTGGCAGATGAGGTTTAACAATGATAAATGTAAGATTATACACATGGGAAGAGGGAATCAATATCACTATTACACACTGAACGGGAAACCACTGGGTAAATCTGACAGGGAGAAGGACTTGGGGATCCTAGTTAATGATAAACTTACCTGGAGCAGCCAGTGCCAGGCAGCAGCTGCCAAGGCAAACAGGATCATGGGGTGCATTAAAAGAGGTCTGGATACACATGATGAGAGCATTATACTGCCTCTGTACAAATCCCTAGTTAGACCGCACATGGAGTACTGTGTCCAGTTTTGGGCACCGGTGCTCAGGAAGGATATAATGGAACTAGAGAGAGTACAAAGGAGGGCAACAAAATTAATAAAGGGGATGGGAGAACTACAATACCCAGATAGATTAGCGAAATTAGGATTATTTAGTCTAGAAAAAAGACGACTGAGGGGCGATCTAATAACCATGTATAAGTATATAAGGGGACAATACAAATATCTCGCTGAGGATCTGTTTATACCAAGGAAGGTGACGGGCACAAGGGGGCATTCTTTGCGTCTGGAGGAGAGAAGGTTTTTCCACCAACATAGAAGAGGATTCTTTACTGTTAGGGCAGTGAGAATCTGGAATTGCTTGCCTGAGGAGGTGGTGATGGCGAACTCAGTCGAGGGGTTCAAGAGAGGCCTGGATGTCTTCCTGGAGCAGAACAATATTGTATCATACAATTATTAGGTTCTGTAGAAGGACGTAGATCTGGGTATTTATTATGATGGAATATAGGCTGAACTGGATGGACAAATGTCTTTTTTCGGCCTTACTAACTATGTTACTATGTTACTATGTCACACCAGTAAACTGGTGGAAGTCACTTAAGCGCTTGGATTTAGAGACTGTTCAAGTAATGATTTCACTTTTAACAGCAGTAGCTTCTTCTGCAGGCGTTGAAAGAATATGCTCTTCCTTTGGACTCATTCATTCTAAATTGAGAAATCGGTTGGGACCCAATAAAGCAGGAAAGCTTGTTTTTCTTTTCCAGATTATGAATAGGAACAAAGAAGATGATGATGAAGATGACGACAAGTGAGCTACAGAGGACAGCAGGGACAGTAGTATTTAAGTTTTTCATGTGTCGGCTGGGCTGACAGTCTAAGTTTCTTATAATATATATATATTTTGTTTAGCCATATTAGTTAACAAACATGGATGTTTGTTTAAGCAAATAACTTATGCTGTAATGTTATTGTTTCAGTTGAATAAATCTATTTAAATTGTTATTAAGGTCAGGATTATTTTTCTCCTTCCTAAGTACAACAGAACAGTGGTGTCCAAATATGATTAACCCATTAAACTGGGGAGAAAAAAGTAATATAAAAAGTGATTCTAAAAATCTTCATCTACTTGCATGTTAACCCCTTCCCGACCCATGACGCCACGTAGGAGTCATGAAAGTCGGTGCCAATCCGACCCATGACGCCTATGTGGCGTCATGGAAAGATCGCGTCCCTGCAGATCGGGTGAAAGGGTTAACTCCCATTTCACCCGATCTGAAGGGACAGGGGGAGTGGTAGTTTAGCCCAGGGGGCTACGATCGCTCTGATTGGCAGTTTCACTTTCAACAGCCAATCAGAGCGATTTGTAATATTTCACCTATTAAAACTGGTGAAATATTACAATCCAGCCATGGCCGATGCTACAATATCATCGGCCATGGCTGGAAACACTGATATGCCCCCACCCCAACGATCGCCCCACCAAGCCACCGATCTGTCCGGTACACTGCTCCGGCTCCCCTCCGTCATGTGCTCCGCTCCAACCCCCCGTGCTCCGCTCCAACCCCCCGTGCTCCGATCCAACCCCATCATACTTACCAATCCTGCCGGGGTCCGTCCGTCTTCTCCCTGGGCGCCGCCATCTTCCAAAATGGCGGGCGCATGCGCAGTGCGCTCACCGAATCTACCGGCCGGCAGATTCGTTCCAAAGTGCATTTTGATCACTGAGATATAATCTATCACAGTGATCAAAATAAAAAAAATAATTACCCCCCCTTGTCACCCCCATAGGTAGGGACAATAAAAAAAATAAAAGAAATTTTTTTTTCCACTAAGGTTAGAATAGGGTTAGGGTTTTAGGGTTAGGGTTTCGGTATGTGCACACGTATTCTGTTCCTCTGCGGATTTTTCCGCTGCGGATTTGATAAATCCGCAGTGCTAAACCGCTGCGGATTAATGGCGGATTTACCGCGGTTTTTCTGCGCATTTCACTGCGGTTTTACAACTGCGATTTTCTATTGGAGCAGTTGTAAAACCGCTGCGGAATCCGCAGAAAGAAGTGACATGCTGCAGAATGTAAACCGCTGCGTTTCTGTGCAGTTTTTCTGCAGCATGTGTACAGCAATTTTTGTTTCCCATAGGTTTACATTGAACTGTAAACTCATGGGAAACTGCTGCGGATCCGCAGCGTTTTCCGCAGCGTGTGCACATACCTATAGAATTAGGCTATGTGCACACGGTGCGGATTTGGCTGCGGATCCGCACCGGATTGGCCGCTGCGGATTCGCAGCAGTGTTCCATCAGGTTTACAGTTCCATGTAAACCTATGGAAAACCAAATCAGCTGTGCCCATGGTGCGGAAAATACCGCGCGGAAACGCTGCGTTGTATTTTCCGCAGCATGTCAATTCTTTGTGCAGATTCCACAGCGTTTTACACCTGTTCCTCAATAGGAATCCGCAGGTGAAATCCGCACAAAAAACACTGGAAATCCGCGGTAAATCCGCAGGTAAAACGCAGTGCCTTTTACCCGCGGATTTTTCAAAAATGATGCTGAAAAATCTCACACGAATCCGCAACGTGGGCACATAGCCTTAGGGTTAGGGTTGGAATTAGGGTTGTGATTAGGGTTATGGCTACAGTTGGGATTAAGGTTAGGGGTGGGCAGCACGGTGGCGCAGTGGTTAGCACTGCAGCCTTGCAGCGCTGGGGTCCTGGGTTCTAATCCCACCCAGGACAACATCTGCAAAGAGTTTGTATGTTCTCTCCGTGTTTGCGTGGGTTTCCTCCGGGCACTCCGGTTTCCTCCCACATTCCAAAGACATACTGATAAGGATTCTAGATTGTGAGCCCCATCAGGAACAGTGATAATGTGTGCAAAACTGTAAAGCGCTGCGGAATGTTAGCGCTATATAAAAATAAAGATTATTATTATAGGGGTGTGTTGAGGTTAGGGGTGTGTTGGGGTTAGGGTTGTGATTAGGGTTATGGCTACAGTTGGGATTAGGGTTAGGGGTGTGTTGGGGTTAGTGTCGGAGGTAGAATTGAGGGGTTTCCACTGTTTAGGCACATCAGGGGTCTCCAAACGCAACATGGCGCCACCATTGATTCCAGCCAATCTTGTATTCAAAAAGTCAAATGGTGCTCCCTCACTTCCGAGCCCCGACGTGCGCCCAAACAGCGGTTTACCCCCACATATGGGGTATCAGTGTACTCAGGACAAACTGCGCAACAATTACTGGGGTCCAATTTCTCCTGTTACCCTTGTGAAAATAAATTGCTTGCTAAAACATCATTTTTGAGGAAAGAAAAATGATTTTTTATTTTCACGGCTCTGCGTTGTAATCGTCTGTGAAGCACTTGGGGGTTCAAAGTGCTCACCACATATCTAGATAAGTTCCTTGGGGGGTCTAGTTTCTAAAATGGGGTCACTTGTGGGGGGTTTCTACTGTTTAGGCACACCAGGGGCTCTGCAAACGCAACGTGACGCCCGCAAACCATTCACTACTTCCCTTCTGAGCCCCGGCATGTGCCCAAACAGTAGTTTACCCCCACATATGGGGTATCACCGTACTCAGGAGAAACTGGACAACAAATATTGGGGTCAAATTTCTCCTGTTACCCTTGGGAAAATTAAAAAATTGCAGGCTAAAAGATCATTTTTGAGAAAATAGTTTTTTTATTTTATTTTCATGGCTCTGCGTTATAAACTTCTGTGATGCACCTGGGGGTTTAAAGTGCTCAATATGCATCTAGATAAGTTCCTTGGGGGGTCTAGTTTCCAAAATGGGGTCACTTGTGGGGGAGCTCCAATGTTTAGGCACACAGGGGCTCTCCAAACGCGACATGGTGTCCGCTAACAATTGGAGCTAATTTTCCATTCAAAAAGTCAAATGGCGCTCCTTCCCTTCCGAGCCTTACCATGTGCCCAAACAGTGGTTTACCCCCACATGTGAGGTATTGGTGTACTCAGGACAAATTGCCCAACAAATTTTAGGATCCATTTTATCCTGTTGCCTATGTGAAAATGAAAAAATTGAGGCTAAAAGAATTTTTTTGTGAAAAAAAAAAAGTACTTTTTCATTTTTACGGATCAATTTGTGAAGCACCTGGGGGTTCAAAGTGCTCACTATGCATCTAGATAAGTTCCTTGGAGGGTCTAGTTTCCAAAATGGGGTCACTTGTGGGGGAGCTCTAATTTTTAGGCACACGGGGGCTCTCCAAACGTGACATGGTGTCCGCTAAAGAGTGGAGCCAATTTTTCATTCAAAAAGTCAAATGGCGCTCCTTCCCTTCCAAGCCCTGCCGTGCGCCCAAACAGTGGTTTACCCCTACATATGAGGTATCAGCGTACTCAGGACAAATTGGACAACAACTTTCGTGGTTCAGTTTCTCCTTTTACCAATGGGAAAATAAAAAAATTGTTGCTAAAAGATTTTTGTGACTAAAAAGTTAAATGTTCATTTTTTCCTTCCATGTTGCTTCTGCTGCTGTGAAGTACCTGAAGGGTTAATAAACTTCTTGAATGTGGTTTTGAGTACCTTGAGGGGTGCATTTTTTAGAATGGTGTCACTTTTGGGTATTTTCAGCCATATAGACCCCTCAAAACTGACTTCAAATGTGAGATGGTCCCTAAAAAAAATGGTTTTGTAAATTTCGTTGTAAAAATGAGAAATCACTGGTCAAATTTTAACCCTTATAACTTCCTAGCAAAAAAAAAAATTTTGTTTCCAAAATTGTGCTGATGTAAAGTATACATGTGGGAAATGTTATTTATTAACTATTTTGTGTCACATAACTCTCTGGTTTAACAGAATAAAAATTCAAAATGTGAAAATTGCGAAATTTTCAAAATTTTCGCCAAATTTCCGTTTTTATCACAAATAAACGCAGAATTTATTGACCTAAATTTACCACTAACATGAAGCCCAATATGTCACGAAAAAACAATCTCAGAACCGCTAGGATCCGTTGAAGCGTTCCTGAGTTATTACCTCATAAAGGGACACTGGTCAGAATTGCAAAAAACGGCAAGGTCTTTAAGGTCAAAATAGGCTGGGTCATGAAGGGGTTAAAGTAGCAAGAACTAGTTTAGGTAGAAACTTTGATTTAAATCACTGATTTAAATCAAGCCTTACTGACTAGTGATTTAAATCAGTTAGATTTAAATCAAATCCACCCTGAAAGGGCCATTTGTATATTTGTAGAATGTAAGCTCGCAAGGGCAGTGTCTTCGCCCCTCTGTATCAGTCTGTAATTGTTAGTTTACTTACTTTAAGTGTTATCCGTAATTTGTATGTAACCCCTTCTCATGTATAGCACCATGGAATCAATGGTGCCATATAAATAATAATATTTATACCATCCTTTGGGGGCAGTACAAACTCCACCCATAAAGTATATACTGACTGGCACTGGTGTCAGGACGTAATCCTTCATTGCATGCCCTTCAGTGTTCAGGGGGCGTGGGGGGTGTGTGTGTGTGTGTGTGTGTGTGTGTGTGTGTGTGTGTGTGTGTGTGTGTGTGTGTGTGTGTGTGTGTGTGTGTGTGTGTGTGTGTGTTCGCGCGCTAACAGAGCAAGAGGAAATTAGTGAGCTGGTGGCAATCAAAATATAGCTCCCTGCGCCCAAGAATGCGGTCTCAGAATCTGCTTGGGGGCCTGATAAAAAGGTCATCGAGGGCCGTAAATGGCCCTGTGGACTGAGGTTCCCAACCCCTGATTTACATGAAGGATCTCACATTTATGAGAAAAAAATATTTAAAACCAGAAGAAACTTTACATTAAGCTTTTTTAATCTCCAAATACATTTACAAAGTGTTTACACTTTATAGTCAACGCTTTCATATATCAGAATATATACTACATATTAGAAGGGGCTCTCCAAGAATGATCAAAATGATGATCACATTTCAGGTAGTCCTAGTCTCAAGACATGTTCTCAACTGTGAGCAGTGTGAACATACCCAATTTGCTTACTTAGCCAACGAGTAGACAGAACATGGCTGACTGAGCACAACTGTTTTTTTCTTGTGGTGCTCATTCTTTGTGTTGCTGTAAAACGAAGACCAGTAGAACAGATTTGCAAATATGCAAGGAGCAGTATGAAGCTAAAGGAAAAAAAAAAAAGCCACAACTCTGTGCTCAGTCAACCAACCAAGAGTTTGAGTGAGATCACTTTAAGAAATGTTGTCTCGACAGTTTCTTCATGCTGCAACCCCATCCTGACATGGCTTGTACAGATTGCAGCGTGAAATATGTGATGGTAGCAGTTTTATTCATATTTTTGACGCACCCATTTAACCTATAGCTGGGAAACTAAACAAATTAAGTAACGTCACATAGCATGTCTAAAGGATCAAATTTTGTCTTCAAAAGAAAGAGTGGAACGTCTTCAGGTGAGAACATTAACCTTCAAAAGCAAAATTTAGTTGCAAGAGGAACCATCTGTGTTTCCATTGGCTGTGGACGGCTCTGATGCCAATACATCATCACTGGCTGGTTCATTGGGTTGTGGAGAGGTCCCCGCTGATTGGATTCTACGCTGAAATAGTGATAGAAAAACCATTTTAGACAAACCTGTGATCAGGCTCAATTTGCACACACACACACACACAAGTATGTCTCTTCCAACTGAATTGGCTTGGACATACAGGAAGCTTGCCCAACCAACAGACCACAGGAAGTAGTTAATGTGTGCTCCTGTTTGAAACCAGCAGCTACAGCAAGCCACCAGCCTTGATTTAGGGCAATGACCGTTGTTACTCTAGTTTACAGACGTTTGAAATCAATCTTTTCACAAATATCCACAGTGCCTTTCTAAAAACTCAGGAAAAAAAAAAAAAAGATTCACAACCAAAAATTAATAAGAGCTAATCAAAAATTATACTTAAGTCTTAAAAGGGGGTTTCCACTGCAAGGACATTTATGAAATCTCCTGGATAGGCCATCTATATAAAAGATGAGTGGGGCACTCCTTTGATCAGAGGTTACCAGCTCCACCTGTTAACTGTGCGGAATGGGAAGTCACTGCACCGTCACACTATTTAGTGGCTGCTCCCGTGTTCTGCAGACTAGCTTTTATTCAAATTAAGGTTTTTATTATTATATTTCTGTACAAGATTTCAGCAATCTTGAGCAATTTGCCATTAGCAGCAGATTTTACATCAGCCACAAAGAACCATAGGAAACAATAGAAACAATAGGGTCTTTACCTTCTGTTGGAGGTTTCTCTAGGCATGCTCTATGACAAACAAATGTCATCCATACAGGAGGAAGTTTGTAAATGGTGTGACTTTGCACTGAATTATCTGTACAGGTGTTCTACTGCATTGGAATCCTGCCTGTAATTAGGTCTACTGTCTAATAAGAGATCTTCATGTGAGGCTCGGAAACCAGAGTGCAAACTGCAATATTCCTCTTCACCCCCCTCCATCACCCCGGATAGGGGCATGGAAAAGAAAATACAACTAAGCCCATCTAGTAATTTTTAAATGACTCAGAGGCGACTAATACAGACACATGTTATCCATTAACCACATAGGACTAGAAGTCTGAATGAGCAAAATGAAGCTTTACATACCTGACCTGCAGATCTCACCAGGGAGTCAGCGGTCAGAAGTTTGTCACTTGTAGGGGTCTGGTCAGCGTCATCTGCAATCATCTCAAATGGGGTTTTTGAAACATCATTCAAAGCCGCATCAGCTGAGGGATCAAAGAGGAGAGGAGATGGAGGACACTGCATTCCATCACCTACAACATCAAGGTCCTAAGAAAGGAAAGAAAATATATGACTAGCAAACTATTTTCCCTTTAAATTACAATTGTAGATTTATTCCCCCACAGAACTTACATCACTGAACTCGAGAGGCAAGTTCTCAGTCGGCTGCAGCTCTGCTGCGCTCAAGTACAGCTCCATAGGAGCCACATCCATCGGCTCTGGCACAGGCAGCACTGGCTCAGACTTGTACATTGGTGATGGTAAACTGTAGTGAAGAGGGCAGCAGGGATCTTCAGACAGACTCACTGGAAGAGGCTTGTTGCAAGGAACTTCTTCAGAACCCACACACATCTTGAAAAGAACTTGGTTGCTGTCTTGACAAATATCTGATAATATTGAATTAAGGATCATTTGTTTCACAGGTTGTAAAAGACAATTAACACCTTTATAACAGGTTAACTGACTACGGCCATTGCTAGCTAGTGAGGGCTAAAATTCAGAGCCTGCTCCATAAACCTGCACCCGCCTTGTTGCATCACATCCTGTGGAGGGAAGGGGGTTAAAGAATAACTATTGAAGGTTAAACAATTCAACCCAATAGGTCACCTCACTTATAAAATGAAAAATTACATATCTAAACAGAATGGTAAACATACTATCCAAGCCCATTTTCCCTAGACAAGGGAATCTAAACAGAATGTAGAGCTTTTCTAAGAAAAACACACCTCAATTTATGATGGCCGTCAAGTACAGTTTTAAAGATATCCTTATTTTTGATGATTATTAATGCAATAGCCGAGATTAATTTAAAAGATGAAAGATTTTTTAAACTGCATAAAACAGAACAAAGATACACTTGTAATTAAGCTGCCCACAAGGCAAAGGATACGGGACAGGCAATGTCTGCTCAAAGGAAGGCTTGGATTAGAGCAGCGTACATCTTCGACAAAGGAAAGGCAGCGTTGGCTGGATCTAGTGGTGTGTGCCTGTATAAGGGGAACAAAGTTTTGCTTTCAAAGTCGTGGCCATCAGTACATTATCACTATTAGATATGGACAAAGGTTCAGCATTATTACATTTATGATTCAAACTGGACTTGTGGACACTGACCCGCTGTGCTGGTTCTTTCATTATACGACAGGCAAAACAGACAGTTACATGACTTGTTCCACACTATTGCATTGGCTACAAAACATTTAATTTTACAATACTGGTTGGCCAGTACACTTCCAGGGATAAAAGATTAACGCAGGACTAATGTCTCTCCTATATTTAGAAAAAAAGAGAAGCAGAAAGGAATAAAGATAAGATGATGAAAAGATTTTTTGAAAAATGGAGAGTGTTCATGGAATCGTTATGGTCTACTGGGGAATTCAGGAGATAATGAGGTCTTTTGTTAACTCAGATTGGCATTTGTTAGAAGACTTAAGTAGTAGTTTGGGTAAATTAAAATTTGTCACATGATAATTGCATCAGATGTTGTATGTTCTGGATTTGATTGTCGGATTACAATCATTGAAGCTGGATAGATGTGGACATTAGGGGATATGTTAATTGTATTTGTGTTACCAAGATGAACGATTGTTTTTTTTGTGTAAATCTAAAACAACATTTGCAGTGTGTATTTTGCCGATTTGTTTTTTTTTTTTTAAAAAAACCAAAAATGTTTATAAAAAAAAAAAAAAAAAAAAAAAAAAAGAAGAAAGAAAGAAAGAACTTGTTTCTTCAGACTGAAATAGCTGCGACTACATGTGGTAAACAGCACAGCCATCAGACCACCGGAAGAGTTCTTATAGGCACCTGCTTGAAACTCGCAGCTACAAACAAGCCACGAGCCTTGATTCAGGGCCTGATCACCTACGATAAGGCTGTCATTCCTATACGAGCGATAGATATATAGATTTAGATATCTCTCTATCTAGTAATCAGTGTTAGAAATTTTCAGTTAAGATGCTCGTGCTCAAGGGCAGGACTGTAGGCAGAGTCTTAGCTTCCTGCTCTAAGCCACAGAAACCAAGGAAAGACCTGCCCACAGGCAGACACTGTGCTTCAGGGCGGTCTGTAGGCAGGTCTCTCCTTGGTTTCCCTGGCTTAGAGCAGGGCGATAAGACTGTCTCCACTCCTGCCCCGGATCACGAGCATCTCAGTAACTGAAAACTTAAAAAGGGACACTGTCACCCCCTCCAGCTGTTAAACTAAAAGAGCCACCTTGTGCAGCAGTAATGCTACATTCTAACAAGGTGGCTCTTTTAGTTTTTGCTTCTGTTATTCCCTCAATAAAGCGTTTTATAATTTTCTCCAAATACCTATCTTTAGACCTGGAGGCAGGTCTGAAGCCCCCCTCTTTGAATCGCCCAACTGCCGTCCGTCATCTCTTCTGGGGCGCTGGTCGCCGCCCCCTCAGCGCGGTTTTCATCTGAAATCTGGCGCCTGCGCTTTGCGTGCCTGCCAGGCGCATTGAGTGTTGGCAGTCATAGCTCAGATGCCTGGTTCCTGACGGCGCCTGTGCGGGCAGTGCGGCCACCCTGTTGCTGAATCCCCGCCATGCACTGTGCATAATGCATAACAGTGCGGGGAGGGGATTCAGCAACAGGGTGGCCGCACTGCCCGCACAGGCGCAGTCAGGAACCCGGCATCTGAGCTATGACGGCCAATACTCAATGCGCCTGCCCCTGGCAGGCACCGGATTTCAGACGAAAACAGTGCTGAGGGGGGCGGCGACCAGCGCCCCAGAAGAGATGACTGACAGCAGTTGGGCGCTTCAGACCTGCCTCCAGGACTAAAGATAGGTATTTGGGGAAAATTATAAAACGCTTTTTTGAGGTAATAACAGAAGCAAAAACTAAAAGAGCCACCTTGTTAGAATGTAGCATTACTGCTGCACAAGGTGGCTCTTTTAGTTTATAACGGCTGGAGGGGGTGACAGTGTCCCTTTAAAAACACTGATTATACAAGAACCACAAGACAGATTTCTTCACCCCAAGTATCATTTTAATCAGTTTTACACTGCCAACCTGACAAGGTCTGTAGTTTACTTTAAACGCCTCGCTGGACTACGACGCAATGAATTCTTTAAGAGGCGCACATTACTTAATGAATTTGGTGTATTCTCTCAGTGGGGTGTGCCTTGCCAGGGACTATAGAGTAGCATTTCTGTTGTAAAAGTGGCCAGCACTTTGGCATAATTTGATGAACAGGTGTAGCCATGCCCCACCCCCTCGCCAGATCTACCCACTTTGGAAGAGCTGTTCTAAACGGCCATGAAAACCACCAAATATTGCAAAATTGTATGCACAATTCCACACTACACAAAAATGGTACCTTTCAAAGCAGTCTACACCAGATTTATGGCATAGAAGCTTTGATCAATTGCCCCAAAAGAGTTCTGAAAACTAGTGTAAGGAGAAGTTGGAGCAACTGCCTATAGTAAGATTTCAGCTCATTGTTCAAAGAATAGAAATTACATCAAAGTGGTTGATTTTAAGCATTTCCTCCACTTTCTCCTCTGTGGTTTTTGAGAAAGGTTTTAAGATTTATCATGTCACAACATTCCCAAAAGTGAGCATATTTAGCTTTTGAGTATGTAAAATTCTCATGCGTGGGTTTATTTAGCCTTCTTATTTCTGTATAGAACAAGGTAAAGCACCTTTTCTTCAGAATATACCTTTATATACTCGAGTATAAGCCGACCCCCCCCTAAATTTTGCAGCAAAAAACTGGGAAGACTTATTGACTTGAGTATAAGCCTAGGGTGGAAAATGCAGCAGCTACCGGTAAATGTCAAAAATAAAAATCGATACCAATAAAAGTAAAATTAATTGAGACATCAGTAGGTTAAGTGTTTTTGAATATCCATATTGAATAAGGAGCCCCATAAAATGCTCCATACAGTTCATTATGGCCCCATAAGATGCTCCATATACAAATATGCCCCATATAATGCTCCATGCAGTTCTTTATGGCCCCATATAATGCTCCATGCAGTTCATTATGGCCACACAGATGCCCCATATAATGCTCCATGCAGTTCTTTATGGCCCAATATAATGACCCATACAGTTCTTTATGGCCCCATAGACGATTCATATAACAATGTGCCACATGTAATGCTGCTGCACTAAAAAAAAAAAAAATAAAAAAAAAAATGACATACTCACCTCTCGTCGCTGCTCCTCAGCGTCCCCTCTCTCTGCACCGACTGTTCAGGCAGAGGGCGGCGTGCACACCAATACGTCATCACGCCCTCTGACCTGCAGGCACTGCAGAGGACGCGGAAGACGGAGCATCGATGGAATGCGGAAAGGTGAATATGAAATACTCACCTGCTCCCGGCGCTCCTGCATGTCCCACGGTCTCCGGGCGCGGCAGCTTCTTCCTGTAGTGAGAAGTCACATGGTACCGCTCATTACAGTAATGAATATGTGGCTCCACCCCTATGGGAGTGGAGTCCATATTCATTACTTTAATGAGCGGTACCAGTGACCGCTGAACAGGGGAAGAAGCTGCCGCGCCCGAAGACCGTGAGACATGCAGGGACTGCATCAGGAGCAGGTGAGTATTTGACAGTCATCACTCCCCCTCACCCGCCAACCATGACTCAAGTATAAGCCGAGAGGGGCACTTTCAGCCCATTTTTTGGGGCTGAAAATCTCGGCTTATACTCGAGTATATACGGTAATCTAAATACAGAGTGCAAAAAAAACAAAAACAAACAAAACTACTGTTTAGTTGACACCACCATACTACTGATCATTTAATAGCATAATCAAGACTATACCTGTTGGGAGCCACCCTCAGTGGCCAACATACGACGCTCTTTCAGTTGCCGATGTAAAAGAGCCTCTATGCCATAACGTTTTCGATAGCGTCGTAGTGCTTTTAATTTCCTCAGGTTGTCACGCTCTTTGGAGGAGAGTCCTTCTGGTCCAGTGAGTAGACTACTCCCTAGGGTAAGGGAGAGACAAGATACTGACCACCAGAATAAGCTAAAAATAAATGTAAACAAGAGTGTAAAAAAAACAAAAAAAACAAAAAAGTAGTCCGAGTTAGGGTTTGCTGGAGTGTAAATATAGAATAGTCTTACACTTGAAACTCATTTTTCTAAATGTTAAACAGGAAGACTACTAGTAAACCACAAAAAAAAATGGTGTATTTTACATGAACAGTTCGTTATTGGCATCACCACATCCAGGTACGGGAAAGAATACATACCAATGGTTTCATGCTCAGTCCTTGCATTGTGCAAGTAGTTTCTTTTCTTCTCCTTTAGCAAATGCTGCAATCTCTTGAACTGATCGATGTACAGAGATTGGAGTCTAATGAGTTTCTCACGCATGATCAGAGTCACTTCTTCAGCAGTGTAAACACCTGCATGCCTACAAATTAAAAATCATCATATTAACCCCTTAAGGACCAAGCCACTTTGAAGGTTAATGACCAGGCCTTAATTTTGAAATCTGACCACTGTCACTTTATGTGGCTATAACTCTGGAACATCAACAGGGCAGCACGGTGGCTCAGTGGTTAGCACAGCAGCCTTGCAGCACTTGAGTCCTGGGTTCAAGCCCCCCCAAGGACAACATCTACTAAGAGTTTGTATGTTCTCTCCGTGTTTGGAATGTGGGAGGAAACCGGAGTACCCGGAGGAAACCCACGCAAAGACTATATGTAGTATAAGCGATCAGACAATGGCAGGTTCATGTCTTTTAAGGGGACTATTAAATATCAAATATTTAGTGCTGTGTGTGAGGCCGACTGGCTCATTTTAGTCATTAAGCCATACTCCCTCACTGCCACCGCTGAACTGATGTGGATCTCTTCATGTCAGAACATCTTTGAAGTATATTTACAAGTTCTATGCCATCAGTAGGAATACATCGAATGGACAATCCCTTTTATTTTGCCAAAGACAAATAGGACATGAAGAGACGATGTGGTTGCCTGTAACTAAAGGCAATTCAAAAGGCTAAAATGGTGCAAGACTAATTAAATTAGAGCAAGGACACAAACAATACTTCTTTAACTTCTGATAATATCCCTATATTTTGGGAAATACAGTAAAAATTAAATAGCCAAGACTTACTTCAGAGGGTCCTCCTGATCACTATCCAGACTGTCTGCTTCACTATCAAGATCTCCCATCCAGGTCTGGTCCACTGTTACTGCCTCGTGTTCACCATCACTGTAGCTGTCCTCATCTGAATACAATTATAGCAAAGTCATTGGTCACAGTGGAAACATCAGTGGATAACTTTTGATGAAGGTTCAAAAATTCAGCTACATCTTAGGAACAACAAAATATACTGACAAGCATTAACCCGTTAACGACCAGGGGTACTTCAGTTTTTGAATTTCTGTTTGGTAAGAAAAGGAGCAAAGCCATAACATACTTTTGGTCAATATGGCCATGTGAGGGCTTTATTTTGCGGAACAAGTTATACTTTTGAACAACACCATTGGTTTTAACATATTGTGTACTGGGAAACTAAAGAAGAAAAAAAATCCAAGTGCAGGGATATTGCAAAAAAAAAAAAAAAGTGCAATTCCAGGTTTTTAAACCATGTAATGTTCACTATATGCTAAAACTGACCTGCCATTGGAGATTCTGAAGGTCATTACGAGTTCACCGATACCAAACATGTCTAGGTTCTTAGTGAAGTGGTGAAAAAAAACCCAAAACAAACTATTAACCCCTTAATCTCATATGACGTACTATCCCGTCGAGGTGACCTGGGACTTAATTCCCAGTGAGGGGATAGTACGTCATATGAGGACATGCTGACTATCACAGCTGACATCCGGCACTGTGTGCCAGGAGCGGACACAGACCGCTCCTGGCACATTAACCCCCAGCACACTGCGATCAAAGATGATCGCAGTGTTCCGGCGGTATAGGGAAGTATCGCGGGCTCCCTGCGTGCTTTCCTGAGACCCTTGGATTAACGCGATGAGAGGGGGAGGGGCTTCTGGGTCCTGCAGGGAAGTGGCTTGCAAGCGCCTGCTTAGATCAAGCGCTTGCAAGTGTCCCTACAGTGCCTGTCAGATCGCTGATCTGACCCTATAACATGATGTTGATGATATCGCTGTAATCGTACTATCCCGAAGAATAAAACTGCTTTATACTCTTTTTTTATATAGCGCTAACATATTCCGCAGCGCTTTACAGTTTTGCACACATTATCATTGCTGTCCCCGTTGGAGCTCACAATCTAAATCAATTTTACCAAACGTGGAACTGTATAAACGCACCCCCCAAAAAAAAAAAAAATATTCATGAATAGCTGGTTTTTGGTCATTCTGCCTCACAAAAATCGGAATAAAAAGCAATAAAAAAAAAGTCACGTGCCCGAAAATGGTACCAATAAAAACATCAACTCGTCCTGCAAAAAACAAGACCTCACATGACTGGACAAAAATATTGAAAAATTATAGCTCTCAAAATGTGGAGACGCAAAAACTATATTTTGCAATAAAATGAGTCTTTCAGTGAGTGACGGCTGCCAATCATAAAAATCCGCTAAAAAAAACTGCTATAAAAGTAAATCAAACCCCCCTTCATCACCCCCTTAGTTAGGGTAAAATAATAAAATAAAAAAAAATGTATTTATTTCCATTTTCCCATTAGGGTTAGGGCTGTGGCAAAAGTTAGGGTTTGGATAATATTTACGGTTGGCATTAGGTTTAGGGGTGTGGTTAGGGTTATGGTTGGGTAAGGGTTTCAGTTAGAATTGGGGGTTTCCACTGTTTAGGCACATCAGGGGCTCTCCAAACGCAACATGGCGTCCGATCTCAATTCCAGCCAATTCTGCGATGATAAAGTAAAACAGTGCTCCTTCCCTTCCAAGCTCTCCCGTGCGTCCAAACAGGGGTTTACCCCCACATATAGGGTTATCAGCATAATCAGGACAAACTGGACAACAACAACTTTTGGGGTCCGATTTCTCCTGTTACCCTTGTGAAAATACAGAACTGGGGGCTAAAAAATAATGTGTGTGGAAAACAAATGATTTTTTATTTTCCCGGTTCTGCGTTATAAACTAGTGAAAAAATTGTGGGTTCAAAGCTCTCACAACACATCTAGATAAGTTCCTTGGGGGGGTCTACTTTCCAAAATGGTGTCACTTGTGGGGTGTTTCAATGTTTAGGCACATTAGTGGTTCTCCAAACGCAACATGGTGTCCCATCTCAATTCCAGTCAATTTTGCATTGAAAAGTCAAATGGCGCTCCTTCCCTTCGGCCCAAACAGTGATTTACCCCCACGTATGGGGTATCCGCGTACTCAGGACAAATTGTACAACAACTTTTGGGGTCCAATTTCTCCTGTTACCCTTGGTAAAATAAGAAATTGGAGCTGAAGTAAATTTTTTGTGAAATAAAGTTAAATGTTCGTTTTTTTTTTTGTTTTTCTTTAAACATTCAAGAAAAAAAAAAAAAAAAAAAAAAAGGCATTTTCCAAGACCTGTAGTGTCTCCATTTTTTGTGATTTGGGGTTGGGTGAGGGCTTATTTGTGTGCCGAGCTGACATTTTTAATGATACCAAAACGTTTTTTTTACTGAAAAAGTTTTTAGTTTTTACATGCTTTAAAGTGAACCTGTCACCAGGTTTGGCTGTTATAAGATGTGGCCACCGCCTTTTAGGGCTTATCTACAGCATATACAGCATTCTATAATGCTGTAGATAAGCCCTGAAAGGCGGTGACCACATCTTATATCAGCCAAACCTGGTGACAGATTCGCTTTAATAGTCTCCATGAGAGACTAGCAGCTGCAGTACTTTGATCGCTTCTGATACACACAGGCAATGATCAGATCGCCTGTGTGTAGCAGAATTGCTCACTTGCTATGAGTGCCAACCACAGGGCGGAGCTCATAGCAATCTGGCAATGACAATAGAGATCTGCTGCAGACATCTGATTGTCATGCCGACCCATCGGTGACCGCGATCATGTGACGGGCTCACTGATGGGTGGATTAGTGACACGCTTCCTGTCAACGAGAGCTAAATGCCACTGTCAGAGACTGACAGCGGCATTTAACTAGTAAACAGCAGTGGGCGATTCCACCCGCGGCTGTTGCTGGCACATGTCAGCTGTATAGATCACCTGTGATGTGCCTGGAAAGGTGCGGCTCATTGCCGGAGCCTGCGACAAACAGGGGGGAGTCCGACATGGGCATACTATTACTCCACATGTTGGAAAGGGGTTAAAAAGCTTAACGTGACTTAATGAAAAACTGACCTTGTGGATGCTTTTCCAATTTAATTGGAAACCGCTAATAATGGTGAGTTTTTAGAAATATTCTAACACTTATGTACAGAAGCACAGATATCCTTTTATGTATTCGTTACAAACATAGATGTGAAGGGACGATACAGGTAATACAAAACTTACCAAGAATCCGACTTGCTTCACTTCTATTGCTCTCTTGTGCCTGAGTACCAAGATCTCCTCGAGAATATGAGCTTAGTTGGTATAACAAAGATTCACTGGTTGGCCCTGGGTTTGACTTCTTAATTTGAGCCTGTATAGCTAGGGCATTTCTTCGTGCATGCTCAGCACAGAAGGAAACACTGTAAAGATTAATAAAATCAAATTACAGATAGAAAAATTAATTTTACATAAAATTACTGTATATACTTGTGCATAAGTCGATTATTTCAGCACATTTTTGTGCTGAAAACAACCCCTCGGCTTATGCACGAGTCACGTAAAGCTGGGGGGAGGGTGTCAGCGCAGCGGGAACCGGCGCACACTTCATACTCCCCTACCTGCACGCCCTCGGTGCTGGCACTGCATCTTCTTCTGGGCCCCGGCCACTGCAGCTCTTCCTGTGCTCAGTGGTACAGCTCATTAAGGCGATGAACATGGACGCGTATCCACTCCCATAGGGGTGGAGTGCATATTCATCACCTTAATGAGGGGTACCACGTGACTGCTGAGCATAGGAAGAGCTGAAGGCAGGCGCCAGCAGTTGGAGTGCCAGCACCCAGGGCGCGCAGGTAGGGGAGTATGATTTTTTTTTTCAATAAGAAACATGCACGCAGGGATAGGGAATAAGGAGGGAGGCATGCATACAGGGACGAAACGGGGGAGGCAATCATACCAGGATAGGGATGAGAGGACAATGCATACCCGGTTTATACTCGAGTCAATAAGCTTACCCAGTTTTCCATGGCAAAAGTGCAACGGCTTATACTCGGGTCAACTTATCCTCGAATACATACGGTTCATTTTGGTAAGCCATTCTTTCACCAGGCAGTGAATAGTAATTGATGTACAAAACTTAAACTGACCCAGTATAATATGGGGATTGTGTATAGGAGGCTGACATTCTTTTTCCACAGGTTTTCAAATTGACAGTTTGTATTCATGCTAGATATTTCGGAAATGAATATAATCACTTAATTAAACCTATTAGCAAGATCAATCACTGAAATGAGGTTAACTTACAAATAATGATAAAAAAAAAAAAAAGTTAAGCACAAGGCAGCTGATAATTCAATAAGCATGACGAAAATAAGGACAGACTGTTTGCTTTAAAAGAGGGCAGGTGCTTGAAATCATTGTCTTGTTAGCCGCTGATTACATGGTTAAGCATCAATATTCCAAATTCGACATCCGCTCTGGTGAAACAGTAAAAGCTGCCGGTCACTTGACAAGAGTCCCCAGCTGGGAACAGCAGTGCTAAGGCTGGTTTCAGACTTGGATGGCAGCATGCTTCCTGAGTGAAGCTCCGTCCAGGCTTCGCCTACTGCCGGCCGCATCCAGCGTTTCCCTGCGTACCTATCTTTAACATTGGGAATGCGGGATATGCGTTGTATGTGGATGTGTCCTCATGCGTACCCAATTTTGTGTTTCTGTGTGGGCGCCGCATACGGACACATCCCGCATATAACGCATGTCCCTGCATACCCAATGTTAAAGATAGGTACGCAGGGAAAAGCTGGACGCAGCCGGCGGAGCTTCACAGGAATGCAAGTCTGAAACCAGCCTAACTTTGCCAAAAAAGCCCCATTGTGGGAGGAGCATACATTGTTTTTATAGGGAACTAAATTGATTAAGTATGGGTGGTCCAGTAGTGTAAAAACCGCAGTAAGGACCTAAATAATCACAACACCCAAATGTTCTGCTTTTCTACCAAACATGAATCCTGAGTTTCTAGTTCTGGAGTTAAAACGGCACTAAAATGAAGCCATATTTTTGCAGGAAACCGGACATTTTTTCATTAAACTAGTGTTATTTTCACTGCCTATTGTATTTGTGTCTTTCCTTCTCTAGAGCAATTCTAGTCAAATAGCAAACATCACCTTGTCTCCATGACAAGACCCTTTAACCTCTTAGTGACGGAGCCAATTTTGACCTTAATGACCAGGCCAAATATTATAATTCTGACCAATGTCACTTTAGGAGGTAATAACTCTGGAACGCATCAACGAATCCCACTGATTCTGAGATTGTTCTTAGTGGCATAATGTAGTGGTAATTTGTCAATATGAAAATATGACAAAAAAAAATGAAAATTTCAAACTTAAATTAACAATCTGATTTAAGGGCATAAAAATTGTGTGTGGTATAACTAATAACATTTATCACATGTCCTGCAACCCATAATAAGTCCTCCATAACAAGGATCTCAACTATCTGGATATTAACTAGGAAGAGGCCTGCAACACCTGTTGAGGAGAGCCATAAGATCAAATACTTAATTAACCTCAAGACATAAGAGGTTGAGAGAAGCAGCCCATAACATGTATTGTTTAACCTTACATAAGTTTTTTCAGATGAAAGTAAGACACTAAAGATGGCTGCCATTTCCTGTATCAGAAGCCATGTGCTTGTATCCAAGATGACACCCACCCTGATGACCTCATGGATCCACCCACAGTGACACCCACCTTGAGGACCTCATGGATCCTCCCATGGACTTGCTCATTGCCCAACCCACTAACCAATGGAATGCATCCGATCACTCCCATTTTAACCCCTATCTGACCTCGGACGGGATAGTACGTCCGAGGTCAGATCCCCTGCTTTGATGCAGGGCTCCGCTGTGAGCCCGCATCAAAGCCGGGACATGTCAGCTGTTTTGAACAGCTGACATGTGCCCGTAATATGCGCGGGCAGATTCGCGATCTGCCCGCACCTATTAACTAGTTAAATGCCGCTGTCAATCGCAGACAGCGGCATTTAACTACCGTTTCCGGCCGGGCGGCCGGAAATGACGTCATCGCCGACCCCCGTCACATGATCGGGGGTCGGCGATGCGTCAGGATGGTGCCCTTGAAGGTCCTAGAGACCTCTATGGTTACTGATGACCGGTGGCTGTGAGCGCCACCCTGTGGTCGGCGCTCACAGCACACCTCCATTTCTGCAGATGTAGCAGAGCCGATCGCGTTGTGCCTGCTTCTAGCCTCCCATGGAGGCTAATGAAGCATGGCAAAAGTTAAAAAAAAAAAAAGTGAAAAAAATAAAAAAAAAATATAAAAGTTTAAATCACCCCCCTTTCGCCCCAATCAAAATAAATCAATAAAAAAAAAAAAAAAAAATCAAATCTACACATTTGGTATCGCCGCGCTCAGAATCGCCCGATCTATCAATTAAAAAAAAGCATTAACCTGATCGCTAAACGGCGTAGCGAGAAAAAAATTCGAAATGGCAGAATTACGTTTTTTAGGTCGCTGCGACATTGCATTAAAATGCAATAACGGGCGATCAAAAGAACGTATCTGCACCAAAATGCTATAATTAAAAACGTCATCTCGGCACGCAAAAAATAAGCCCTCAACCGACCCCAGATCACGAAAAATGGAGACGCTACGGGTATCGGAAAATGGCGCAATTTTTTTTTTTTTTTTTTTTTTAGCAAAGTTTGGAATTTTTTTTCACCACTTAGGTAAAAAATAACCTAGTCATGTTAGGTGTCTATGAACTCGTACTGACCTGAAGAATCATAATGGCAGGTCAGTTTTAGCATTTAGTGAACCTAGCAAAAAAGCCAAACAAAAAAGTGTGGGATTGCACTTTTTTTGCAATTTCACCGCACTTGGAATTTTTTCCCGTTTTCTAGTACACGACATGCTAAAACCAATGATGTCGTTCAAAAGTACAACTCGTCCCGCAAAAAATAAGCCCTCACATGGCCAAATTGACGGAAAAATAAAAAAAGTTATCGCTCTGGGAAGGAGGGGAGTGAAAAACCTGATCTACCTACCGCTGTCTGTCCCCGGCGCTGCGCTCTGCACTCCTCCTGTACTGGCTGTGAGCGTCGGTCAGCCGGAAAGCAGAGCGGTGACGTCACCGCTCTGCTTTCCGGCCGCTGTGCTCACAGCCAGTACAGGAGGAGTGCAGAGAAGCAGAGCGCCGGGGACAGACAGCGGTAGGTAAGTATGTAGTGTTTGTTTTTTTTTTTACTTTTACGCTGGTAACCAGGGTAAACATCGGGTTACTAAGCGCGGCCCTGCGCTTAGTAACCCGATGTTTACCCTGGTTACCCGGGGACTTCGGGATCGTTGCTCGCTGGAGAGCGGTCTGTGTGACAGCTCTCCAGCGACCAAACAGCGACGCTGCAGCGATCCGGATCGTTGTCGGTATCGCTGCAGCGTCGCTTAATGTGAAGGGGCCTTAACTTCTAATGTCGGTAAAGTATTTGAAGTGTTTCTGAGGGATGTTAATCTGTATTATCTCAATGAGAATAGCCATTTAACTCCATATCAGCATGGGTTTATAAGGAATCGTTCTTGTCAAACCAATCTAATCAGTTTTTATGAAGAGGTAAGCTATACACTGGATCAAGGTGAGTCATTGAACATTGAAAAATCAAGATATACTAAGCGTTTGATAACGTGCCACATAAGAGGTTTCTACACAGTGAGAATGCTGGGTCTGGGGAATAATGTGTGTAAATGGGTAAGTAACTGGCTTAGTGATAGAAAGCAGAGGGTGGTTATAAATGGTATATTCTCTAACTGGGTCACTGAACAGTGGGGTACCGCAGGAGTCGGTGTTGGGACCTATTCTCTTCAATATATTTATTAACGATCTGGTAGAAGGATTACACAGTAAAACATCGATATTTGCAGATGATACAAAACTATGTAAAGCAGTCAATACAAGAGAAGATAGTATTCTGCTACAGATGGATCTGGATAAGTTGGACACTTGGGCCGAAAGGTGGCAGATGAGGTTGAACAATGATAAATGTAAGGTTATACACATGTGAAGAAGGAATCAGTATCACCATTACACACGGACCAGGAAACCACAGGGTAAATCTGACATGGCGAAGGACTTGGGGATTCGAGTTAATGATAAACTTACCTGGAGCAGCCAGTGCCAGAGAGCAGCTGCCAAGGCAAACAGGATCATGGGGTGCATTAAAAGAGGTCTGGATACACGATGAGAACATTATACTGCTTCTGTACAAATCCCTGGATAGACCGCACATAAAGTACTGTGTACAGTTTTGGGCACCGGTGCTCAGGAAGGATATAATGGAACTAGAGCGAGTACAAAGGAGGGCAACAAAATTAACTCCTTGATGACCGCCAACATGTCTTTTTACTGATCCGAGATATAAGAGAATAGCATCCCCATTAAGGTGACAATCCAGCAGCTGTCGGCTGGACACTGACAGCTTGCTGTATCAGCAACGATCAGTGTTGGCACCGTCCATATCGGTTTAACCCCTTAGATGCTGCTGTCAATAGTGACTACATCATAAATGGTTACCAGAGTGTGGGGGCTCCCTCTAATCCCTTAGGCACCCTGAATTCATGATTGTGTGGTCCTGATGTTTGCCATGGCAATTCACAGTCAAATAGCGGCCTCAGAGTCTCCTG